>NC_138162.1:37303170-37938753 GCF_964165515.1 Mesoplodon bidens | reverse complement strand
TCAGCACCTAAGATACAGGCTGCTAAAATGCATTCATTTGTGCATTGAACACTTCATTTTAGAGGCTATTCCTCTAAAATCATATAAAGGAATTTTCCAAAGACACTTGACTTTTTCTTTGTTTTTTTCTTTTTTCTTTTTTGGACACGGTGCGCGGCATGCAGGATCTTAGTCCCCCTACCAGGGATCGAACCCGCGTTCCCTGCAGTGGAAGCGTGGAGTCTTTATCACTGGACCACCAGGGAAGTCCAAGTTTTTTCTAGGAAAGTATATAAACCCTTGGAATCTGGTCAATTATATTTAAAATTTTTTAAATTATATATTTACTTATGTAAGTTGAAAATATTTATATATTTAAGGAAAAATGCATGGTGATTATTAATGACCTTTTTATTTATTTTTTGGCAGCTTACACTATCTTATAAGAGGACCTTTATTTTTACTAAGAGGTTAAAAATAACCTGGAAAAGAGTGATTATTTTCTTTAAAATAGCTACCAGCAAGTCCTGTGATGCAGTGAATATCATCGGTATCCCCAAAGTATCAGACAAGTCCCCATTATCACTATCTTCCTGAACAGTGATTTTTTTTTTTTTCTTTTTTGTGGTACGCGGGCCTCTCACTGTTGTGGCCTCTCCCGTTGCGGAGCACAGGCTCCGGACGCGCAGGCTCAGCGGCCATGGCTCACGGGCCCAGCCGCTCCGCGGCATGTGGGATCTTCCCGGACCGGGGCATGAACCCGTGTCCCCTGCATCGGCAGGCGGACTCTCAACCACTGCGCCACCAGGGAAGCCCCTGAACAGTGATTATTAAAGAAGGTTCCCCAGGAGTTCTGAGTTTACAGTCATTGAAACAGAAATAATGTCCGATCTTTTAGCTGTAGCAGCAGAAATGTACCTTCACATGTGTGTTTTCAGCACTGGTATTGAGAGACGCGTTGTTTTCAGTCTGTAACAGCCTTCATTTTGACACAGGAATGGCAAGTATAGAACTCAGGTCACTTGTTTTTTAAATATTTATTTATTTATTTGGCTGTGTCTTAGTTTCAGCACACGGGATCTTTCGTTGCAGGGCGCGAGCTCTTTGTTGTGGCACAGGCGTCTCTCTAGTCATGGCGCTCGGGCTCTCTAGTTATGGTGCACGGGCTCTAGAGCACGCAGGCTCAGTAGTTGAGGCACAGGGGGCTTAGTTGCCCCACGGCATGTGGGAGCTTAGCTCCCCAACCAGGGATCGAACCCACGTCCCCTGCATTGGAAGGCGGATTCTTAACCACTGCACCACCAGGGAAGCCCCCACTTGTTTTTTTTAATCTTTTAACACTGAGATAAAGGAACTTAGCTTTTTCTGAATGGCCTTTTTAAAGCATAATTATCAAAGAACACCTTCATCATTAAAACACAGCAGACTGTTAGTTGTTCCTGAAATGGGCACTTCTTGGCATGGGCAGTCCAGCTAAGACAGCATTCCCAGCTAGGCACAGCCATAAGAATAAGTTGGTTTCAGTGGAGTGTGAGTGGAGGTGATGTAACTTCCACCCTATTAGCTCAAAAGGAGTATGTTTGTCTAGGATTTCCCCTCTGAGTCCCTTCCCACTAGATGGGATGCAGGCTGCCAGCAACAGCTTCAGCTATTCAGATAAGGATAAGATGATGCAACAACAAGAAAGAAGGAAACTGGGGCCCCAAATAACCTCCAGGAGCTGAGCTGTTCCAACAGCCTGACCAGCTGTACTGTGACTTGAAAGAGAACTTCATTCTTTTTAAGCCACACACACACACACACACACACACACACACACACACACACACATAAACTTTTAATTCAAGTTTAGCCATCACAGAGTTTCATATGTCTTAAGTTTATAGCTGGCTGAATTTTCTTAAACTGAACACACTCTAGTAACCTAGATGAAGAAGCATAATACATCCAGGAACGCAGATGGCCTCCCTCACACTCCCCTTCAGAACTATCTGCCAAGGTATTTGTAACAGCATAAACTGGTTTTGTCTGCTTTTCTACTTTATATAAGTAGAATCATATTGTAGTAGATGGAAGATATGGCCACAAGCTTCTCCCATCCCTGTATGTGTGACCCTTTGCAAAGTAACTTCTCATTAGTAGATGGGATCTATTTTCCTAGCCCTTGAATCTGTGATGGCCTTTGACTTGGTTTGACCAACAGAATGCAGAAGAACAAATGCTATGCAAGTCTGAGGCTCAGCCTTAGAGAGAGCTTGCCGCTTCACTTTCACCCTCTTGGAATGCTACTCCAAGGCTGCCACGTCAGGGAGTGACCTAGGCCCTGTGGAGAAGAACCCAGTACCACCACACATGTGAACAAGGTCACCTTGGGCCTTCCAGCCCTGCCAAACCTGCAGCTAAATGCAGCCATAGATGAAATCAGAAGAGAAACTGCGCAGCTAGCCCACAGAATCATGAAAAACAATAAATTGTTTTAAGACTAGTTTTGGGGACAGTTTGTTATCCAGCAGTAGAGTTAGGTGAAACAATATGTGCGCTTAATTTTCGTCAGGCTTCTTGGGCTCAACATGTTTGTGAGATGGATTGACATTGTTTGATAGTATTCTATTGTGTGACAATATTATAATTTACCCACTTAACTACTGATGGGCATATGGGTGTTTCTAGTTTGGGGCTCTTATAGTTAGTGTTGCTATGAACATTCCATTAGTATGTCATCTGGTGAAATATTCAGGCATTGTATTCACTGTAGAACCAGGGGAGGCCATTCTGGGCCATAGGGTAGAGTGCATGATCAGCTTTAGTAGATACCACCTGTTTTCCAAAAAGTTTGTCACAGTTCACATTCCCACCAGCTGTGGAGGACCTTCAGCAGAGTTTCTGTTGTTCCATACCCTTGCTAACACTTTGTGCTCTTAAACTTTGCAAGCCTCCGTTTTAAAGATCAGTGTGTAAATGTTGAAGACTGTACGAGGGAAGTGTCAGCTCTGCAGGCCAACATTAGAAAGAAGCTGGACCAGCTGGTTTTGATTGTACCTTTCTTCCTGATACCTCCAGTTAAGAGGCCAGAATTTTAACAGTAAAACCTTGTATGCTCTATACAAACTACTTTCACAATCATAATTTCATCTGAGTCTTCCAATAAAATAACACTGGTGTCAACTAGCCCTGCATGTCCAGGTGCTGAACTCGCAGTCCATCCAGAAATAGTCTTTTGGAAACCAGCCACCTTCACATGACTAATAACCTTGTACACATTTAAAATGGGGCTGCATGAAATGTTGTCCACGATTCACCCTAAGTGAAAAACACAGGTGACAAAACAGCCCCATATAGGCTCATCCCATTTTGGTAAAAATATATCTGCACATATGTCTATACATTCATAGATGAAGGTCTGGAAGAAATAGAGCAAAAATGTTAACAGTGCTATCTCTGGGTATTGAGTTTAAAGATGAATTTATCTTCTACTTTATGCCTTTTTTGTAATGAGAATGAATCAGTTTCATTTTAAAAACAGTTATTTTTGAAATAGATAACTCATTCACATAGTCATAATCAAGACTGCAAGAGTTTATACATTACAGTCTCTCTCTCATCCACATCTGCCTTCCATCTGGCTCCCTCCAGAGGTAACCAGTGTTACCAGCATCTACTGTACTCTTTCAGAGACATTTCACGCATATACTACAAGCAAATACATAAATTTGTTCTTTCCTTTGTCACTTTTATGATCAAAAACAAGACTATTTTCATTTTGAAGAAAAGGTTGTAGAAGACTATTTTATGATGTGGAAAGATAAGCGGAAAGGCTACAAAACAGTACATAGAGTATGACATATTTTATAATAATGTATGAAAAAAGTTTGCATTTAAAATACTTATAAAGGGACTGAAAGGCTATGATAAACGTACCTTTGTCCAGAAAGAATTTTTCTTTGTTTCTAATTACCATCGGTAGAAAATTTCTTATTGTGAAACCATAATTCAAGTTTCATACTGAAGATTCTATGACCCATTCGTTTGAACGATGTGATAATTAGGATACAATAATACAATTACAAAAACCACTTTGAGTTGCCTCTCATCCAGAAGATGTTATTTTTACAGTCTTATTTATTGTGGCGAGGGCTTTATGTTAGACCCTTCCCATTGTTTGGGTCCTGAGCTTTATTTTTTCGGTGGTCATCTCTGCATGTAGGATTTTGGGTGAGTTTATTTTCTCCTTAGAGGTGGCAGTGTGGCCTGGTTTTAGGGCGTGGACTCCAGCACCACCATGCCTGGTTCAAATCCCAGTCTGCCTCTTCTTAGCCTCACGACCTTGGGCAAGAGACTTAATCTGTGTCTCAGTGCCGTCATCTGTGAAATGGAGATGGTATGATGGCAGCACCTACTCACGGAGTTGTCATCAGGGATGTCATACGATTCAGGTAGAGCCTCTCGGATAGTGCCTAGCATTGTTCCTAAGTGTCAGTGTTATATTCATCTGAGTTGCCTAATTTCTCCATATTGGACATGTACTACGATAAAAGTTAAAGAATAAACTCCCATGAGAGAAGGGAAACTAGACAGATGTAGAGACCAGCACAAATGAGAAAGTGCCATAGAGAAGAGTGCCAACCATGAGGCCCTGGGAACCCAGAGAGGAGGGAGGGGCCCGGCTTCCTGATTTCGACTAAAAGCCCCGTGAAAGGATCCCTCTGTCGCTTTTGCAAGCTGAGCATTCCAAGAGCAGAGATGGACTTTGGCCCAGGAGCCTTCTCTCCGGGCATTTGGAGAAGGCCTTTTAGACCTTCCTGGAAACTGCCCTGGCCCTTTCTTGTACAAACGGCCTCTTGCAACTTTTTGCCACTGTCTTCCTGGCAGGGGTCATGTGGAGAAGGGCTTCAGAGTAAGTGTCAGGACTTACCCAGCTGTGCCTGGCCCAACTCACTCCAAGGACCTGCAGGGGCCAATTACTGCCGCCTTGATGTGGCAGCATGTCTGGGGGACTGGAAGACAAGATGCTTCATTCACAGCCCAGCTGGAGGAAGAACCGTCCAACTGCAGTTCTGTGTTTCTAAACACACCAGGTGGCATGGGCAGGAGGCCTGCTGTCCTGTGTCCTCAGCCGGGAACCCTCTGCCTGGGGACAGAGAGGGGAGGGGAAGGCAGATGAAGGGAGAGGAGGAAAGCGCAGGGCTAGGAGCTGGAGGCCCTGGGGTCTAGCCTTAGCTCTGACGTTTCGCACTGATGTTAGCTGGGATAAATTCTTAATTTCATCAAAATCCAGTCACTTCTCACAGAATCCCTTGAATCGATCTGGGAATAACAATGCCAGATGTGACCTGCTTGATGAAAGGAATTATGTGAACTACTTTATATTTGAAAGAATATCCAGATCCTGTAGTTCCTGCTAAGTCTGAGGTAAACGAGGGCTGGGAAATAGTGGTATATCAGTGTTTCTAAATTTATTCAATTGACACATTTTTAAAATAAAATAAAATAATAAAACAGTTCATAATCCTTATCCACAATGCTTAAAATCCCCCCATTCTGGAGACAAAGGTTTTTTTCATTAAATTTGGTGCCAAAACTGACCTGATGGTGCTTATCATTTTGGGTATCAATCTTTAAAATAAATTGCAGAATATTAATGCGTTTGATTACCAGGTGCTGCCTCAGGTCTCACTAGTATATGGTAAATGCATCATATTATCTTCCTAAAATATGAAAAATTCTGAATTCTGAAACACATCTGGCCCCAAGGGTTTTGCATGAGGATTGTGACGTGTAAAACAAACTCAGATGCTGCACACAGGAAATGGGGAGGGAGGGACGGTGTCCATTCCCAGGCTGAGATTCACCCAGCCCTGACTGGGACATCTTCTTCCTGGTGTCAGATCCTTGAGAAGTCTTTAAGAACCTGAAGACAAATGTACCCGGGATGAGTCAAGGAGCATATACTGGGGATATTTTTTTCCTAAATTAGTCCTCATACTTCAGTGTGTCTCTGAATCCCCCTGGAGATCTAGTGAAAATGCAAATTCTGATTCAGTAGGTCTGGAATGGGCCTGAGCTTCTGCATTCCTATCAATCTCCAGGTGATGCCTCTGCTGCTGGGACTGTTCTGGCCTCCGGATAAGCCTAAGACATGGCTCCAAGTGATAACAACGTGGTGCCCCACAGGGAGAGTTGCCCCCTGCCCTTGGCGGGGGTGGGAGCTCACTCAACACTGATCACCTGACCAAAACCTGCCTCGTCACCGCCTTTTCTCCATCCTCCACTGCCCATTTACTGCCTTCTGCTGCCTCTTCCTCCCCGCGTGGTTCATGCCACCCTCCGCCTCCATTCCCGACCTTGGCTGGGCCTCACCAAGTCTCATGACTTCACTCACCCGGTTCCAAGGTACTGCTTAGACGAGGTGCTTTTCCACCTGACTGACCTCACCTCCGAAGCATGAACTAAATTAGTTCAACTCTCAAATTCCTGAGATGGCTCACTATCTCTCCTGGGTATCTCCCCGGAAAGTTTTCCACTGTTTGCAAAGTACTCCCTCGCCCTGACCACCCAGCGATATTAATGATAATGCATTTGCTCACTAGACAAGCAGTGACCCGGGAAAGGGCCATGGGTTATTTTATTTTTATGTCAATGCTTGCAATGCCCTGACTGGTTTCTTACACACCCTCCTTGCTTCTTTTTAAGTTCTGGATTTCCGGGTTGCAGAAAACTCAGATTTCCTTGTTTTCCAAGTGAATTTTCCTATTGCAAAAATAATACATATTTATTAATAAAAGTCTAGAAAATATAGTTAAGAAGAAAATGGCAATACCAGTAAACTTAGCACGCAGAGATAACCATGGGGACATTTTGTCTCATGGCCTTTCAGGCTTTATGTATAAATTTTGTTTTACAAACTCTGGATCATACATATAACATTTTGTAACTCCTTTGCCCCCCTCCATTTATAGTATATTGTGACCATTTTCACAGATCAATAAAAATTCTTCTGCAATAGCATTTTAAATAAGGGACTTCCCTAGCGGTCCAGTGGTTAAGACTTCACGCTTCCACCACAGGGAGCGTGGGTTCAATCCCAGGCCAGGAATAGAATGAAGGCCAAATATACATATATTTCTTACTATAAATCACAATATCACACATACCTTTTGGATACTTACAGGGAATTATATTATTATGTAAAAGTGTATAAACTTCTTCATGGTTCGCATGAGTTGCCAAACCAGAAAGCATGGCTTCCAAACTCTCAAATACGAACCAGATCCTTTGGGCTGAATCAGTGTCTTGAATTCTCACTAACCTTAGTTAACCCGAAGTGATACTGGAAAGCAGGGCGTTCTAGGGCTGAGAGGGAATTCCAGGCCACCAGGTCATGCCTTGAGGTATCCCTCTGTCTCCTGCTCAGAAAGAGGAAAAACGCTTAGAGGTCTTTGTTAGGGATCTACAACTTCCCAAAGAACACAGCTATTTTTCAGACAATTCAAGGCTAATCTAAATCCTGCAATCATTTTGGCATTTATTTTTCCAGCCAATATTTATATATTAAAAATGAAGGGAGGGCCTCCCTGGTGGTGCAGTGGTTGGGAGTCCGCCTGCCGATGCAGGGGATACGGGTTCATGCCCCGGTCTGGGAGGATCCCACATGCTGCGGAGCGGCTGGGCCCATGAGCCGTGGCTGCTGAGCCTGCGTGTCCGGAGCCTGTGCTCCGCAACGGGAGAGGCCACAACAGTGAGAGGCCGGGGGAAGAAAAAAAAAAAGAAGGGATTAGGGGAACTTCCTGGCTGTCCACTGGTTAGGACTCAGCGCTTCCACTGCAGGGGGCCCAGGTTCAATCCCAGGTCAAGGAACAAAGATCCCGCATGCCTTGAGGTGCGGCCAAAAAAAAAAAAAACAAACAACAACAAATGAAGGGATTAGATCAATAAGGGAATGGTTAAGTAATTTGTGGTACAGCCATTCAATGAAATATGATACAACCATTAAAAAACTGAAAAAGCTCTTAATGCACTAACACAGAATGATATCTCAGATACATGGTTAAGTGAAAAAAGCAAGGTGTAGAACCATGTATACCAAATGCACATTTGTGTAAAAAGGAGGAATAGGAATACATAGACGTTTTGACATAGGAGTTTTGCTTGTGTATTCATAAAGCATCTTTGGAAAGATACACAAGAAACTGATAGTATAATTCCTTAATTTTTAGGGAAATTAGGTAGCTGGGAGAACAACATTTTCATTGCAAAATGAAACCTCTTGTGCTGAACATGCAAATGTATTACCTCTTCTAAAATAAGAATTTTAAAACACAAAATAAGGGGACTAGGGCATTTGATTACATCATAAAATACAGTTATTTCTGTTTATTCTCCAAACCCCAATTTAAATGGTCAATAAAGGAATAAAAGAAGAGGACCAAAAGAGAATAGGAGAGGGAACAAAAGATGGATCGTATGAACACACTTTTGGGAGACAGTGAGGCAACGGCACAGATTTCAGAGTCATACTTGCAGTCTCAGCTCTTTAACTCGCTTCTCATGAGCTCTTGGGCAAACAAACCCCTTACTTGCTTTGAGCTTCTGATTCCTTATCTGTGGAAGAGTAAGGACAAGTCATTTATTTTATGTGATCCATACTGTGCCTTGTGAGAGTGTTGGGAGGATTCATTGTCCCAGATCAGAAGCATTTAATAAAGCACATAAACTGCTATTATTACTTTTAATAATAGTAGCGGGTTTTAGTTAATATTATGTTAATGTTTGTCAGTCTGATAGGAAAAATAGCAGTATCTTATTTAAAATCTGAATTTCTCTAATTATAAATGAGGTTGAACAATTACATATATATTCCACTTGTATTTCTTTTTCTGTGATTTGCCTGATCATCTCTTAATAATAGTTAACATTTACTGCATGTTACTGTGTACCAGGCACTGTGTTATGATCTCTGCATGCATTATCTCATTTAACCTGTGGATCAAATAGGTAAAATTATTATGCCCATTTTCAGCTGAGAAAAATAATATTTAGAGAAATTAATTTGCTCAAGTCTCCATCACTAGTAAGTAGAGTCTGGATTCTGGGCGAGGACTTGACTCTGACCCAGAAATCTGACTTGACTGAGAACCCAGGCTCTTCAGGCTTATGCTTCAGTGACTCTCCCCTAATGGTTTTCCTTTTGGATTAAATAATTTTCTCAATATTTTACAAGTGCCCTTTGTATTTTAGTTGCAGGGCGCAGAGTAGGAAAGGATCGATCTGCGCCGAGGGGCAGAAGTGGCATCAGAGACAACCTGCCTGCCTGTCAACTGCCCATAAGGCTGTGTGTGAGCCAAGGCGGTGCAGTCAGAGGTGATGCAGGAGGCCAACCGGGTGCAGAACAGAGGCCTGCAAAGATGAGTGGACTTCGACCCCCTTAGAGAAAAAGCAAGAGTGACGCACAGGAGGAAGATGAAACCAAAGCTTCCAGGCTGTCCCTGGTAGGCTCAGACAGTCCAAAGGCAGCAGAGGGAAGGGAGAAAATCCTGAGATGGAGAGCTGGCCGACAGCTTCCTGAAGACCATGCAAATGAGGCACGCCCACAGCCGCCTGGAAACCGGGCCGGGAGAAGTCAGAGCCCAGAGCACATGCTGCAGGGCCGTGCTAGGCAAAGGAGCTGGAGGAGGTGGAGGAGGCGCTGAGGGAGCAGGTAAGGAACCAGGGAGGGTCATGGAGGGACGGCTCACAGGGCCCTGCATCCTGAGAGGCAGCATCGTCCACCGACCGGGTGAACGCTGTCCTGGGAGGCAGGGCTCCTGGGATCATCTTTCAAGCTCAGCCATTCTTTAGCTGTGAAGCCTTGGGCAAGTCACTTCACCATTCTGAGCCTTGATGTTCCCATCTATAAAATGAGTGTAAAAATAGCACGCTACTTATGTATGGAGCATCTGCTGTGCTTTGCTGGGCACCTAACAGTCATTATCCCCTCCTCACAGCAAGCTCATAAGGTGAGATCATTAGCCTATATTACAGAGGAAAACAAAGCTCAGAGAGGTTAAGCCATTTGTCTAAGACCTCACAGCAAAGAAGTCTGGTTCCATAGCTGCACACTGTCGACTCCTGATCCTGCTTCCTTCAGCGGGTGGTTTTACAGAATCAAACGGTCTATGCAAATGGAAAAAAATTGCAAAACGCAAATTATACCGTCAAGATGTGAGTCACCACACTTAGATCCTGGCCAGGACTGAGGCCCTTTGTAAACTGGGAAGTCCTATAAAAAGGCTAGTTCTTCCCCTCTCTCCTCTGGAGGTTGAAAGTATGGGGGTGATGCTACAGACAATGGATATTTGGCTGACTGACCTGGCCACAGACTGAGGCGATGTTTTTGGGGTGGTATTGGGATGTCCTGGCTTGAGAGTGAGTCGTCAGTGGTTAAGTGGCCAGAGTCCCTCCTGGAGACAGACTCTGAAACCACAGACAAGGCCTGAGGTGACCATGGCAGATAAGGGCCCAGGTGCTGATTCAACAGTGATCATCTCTCCTCTTGAGCATCCCTTTACAGCTCTGGCCATGGAACTGCAGAAAATGGAAGCCTGCTTTGTGGGGAGGGGAAGATCTTTAAGGGTAGTAATACAAGCTTAGTGCAATAAAGTTAGAATTTTCAGGCAAGAGAATGGAAAACAAACAAACTAACAAACCTATAATCTTACCCCCGGAGATAACCACTGTTGACATTTCAGTGTTTGTTTTTCCACACATTTTTTTTCCATTGCGCACATATATCGAAAACTTAGATCGTACCGTAATATGGTTTTATTACTGGTTCTTTTCACTAAATGACAGGTCGTGGACGTGTTTCCACATCAATAGATGTATTATCACATCATTTAAAGGCTGCAGAATGTCTCTTCGTATGGATGGAGCAGGATTTATTTAGTAAGTGTCCTACTATTGGATAATTAGGCGGTTTTCAATTTTTAACCATTAGAGCCGTGCTTTCTACCCAAATCTTGGCACAGGTCCCGGATTATTTCCACAGGATAAATTACCAGTGGGGGAACTGCTGAATCAAGGTTATGTATATTTTAAGGCCTTTGATAAATACTGAAGGTCTGCTTCTGATACACTCTGGAATTCAGGGGCTCCTCAAAGCTCAATGCAGAAAATTTCATGGCCTCAAGGTCAGCCTTGAGCCTTCCTCTCTCTCAAATCCATTTGAAGGCATAATGCAACCACCTCATATATAGTCTTTACTGGGTGCCAGGCTCTGTCTAAGAGCTTTACCCTCTGAGGCACCACTTTTAGCTTCCTCTTCAGAAGAAACTGAAGAACAGAGAGGTTAAACAGTTCACTTGGAATCACAGCCCTAACAAGCAGTGTGTTGGGGGTCAATAGCCTTGACAACCTGGTTCTAGAATCTATGCTGTCCACTGCTTCATGGAAAGTATATTTGATTGCATCTGCAAAGATATCTTTCACCCGTCCCTTTGATCTTCTCCACCAACGCCTCACATGCATCAAGCCCCACCATCCCAACCTGGACCACGGCTAGAGCCCCTAACTGGTCTTCCATTTCCACTCATCCCTTTCACTCTGTCTTCTGCTCTGCAGCTGGAATGTTACTTTAAAAATGGAAATAGGATCGGGTCACCCCCCCCAACCCCCACCCTTGCCGGCAAGCACATACATACACACAAGCTCAGCCCTAGAATAAAACCCAGACGCACTCCCCAGCCTCCAGGGCAGCATCTCTGGCTTCTTCCTAAAAGCCACTTCCCCATCCAGACCCACCCACTACACCCCAGTCACCCGGCCTCCTTTCACCTCCACAACGACGGAGCTTTTTCTCACCCTAAGGCTTTGGCACGTGCTGTTCCCTTGAGCTCGAATGCTCTTCTTCCACCCTGCAGGGCTGGATTCTTCTCATCCTCTGGTCTTGGCTTTCATATCCTCTCTCTGGAGAAAGCTTCCCTGGTGATCTCACCTGAAGCAACAAGTCCCCTAAGCCCATTTTCCTTTTTGTCCTTTATGGTATTAATTAAAATTGTGTATTTATTGCCCACCACTCATTAAATGTCTCTTTCCCTCACTAGACTCTAAACGTCATGAGGTCAAAGACCATGTCTATTTTGTTCCCCATTATTTACCCAGTGCCTAGCACAGCACCTGGCATGTGGCGAGCTCTCATTAACTCAATGACTGCTCGTAGAAAGGACGAATTGTCCACAGAAGGAGGCATTCATTGTTGAGGATCTTTGGCAAACTCTCCGAGCTTCAGCCAGAGCTGTTCCATCCTCCTCCTGCGTGTCTTCACTTCCTCTTCCCTGTCACGAGGCAGTGACAGAGGTCTAGGGTCTAGAAGGAAACCAGGAAGCCATGGGTGAGAATGTAAACAGGTTTTGCTTCAGGCACCAACTCAGTCAGGGTAGATGATGTCATATCGGGGGCACAAGGGAGACTCGTTACCCCCAAGTGCCCCCTGCACGGTTCCTGGATTCCTACCATGAGAGACTTCTGGCCACGAGGAATCTCCTAGTGAAAGGCAAACACTCACTACCCAGTTAATAACACACATCCAGCAGGTGGACTGAATGGCTGAGGGCTCTACCTTTCTGACAGCAGCATGGTGGTGGCCTGGAAGTCCAGGTGTTGCCACTGACTAGTGGGTGACCATGGGTGAGAGTCACTTCTTGCCTCCCATCTGCAGAGTGAGTGGTTAGGATGGAGAAGAGGTTTTTAAACTTCTTTTTCCTCAGAAGCTCAAGTCTTCAACTTGTTCAGATGACCAATATGAGAAAAGTCAAGTGTTTCTGGTTGAAATAGGGATGTGGGGCTGGAGTGGTCCTCCTCCCTGACTCCCGCTTTTAAGTCCCAAGCATGGTGGGAGGGCTGGGTCTTGGACTCCAAGATCTCAGCAGTCAGTGCCTGCCGGGCTGACCATCTGTGTCATCTAAGGACAAAGAAGGCAGCCGGGCTCGCATGTTCTGGGTGTAGCTCCTTGGGCACATTAAGTGATCGGAAGGGGATGGGAGAGGACTTGTTGAATCTGATATTCAGAGAGTATTCAGAGACTTTAGGCTGTGCAGCAGGTGAACTTCATAGCCATTGAAGGGCAGGGCAGGCAGCCCCTTTGAGAAGGAGGTTTCAGCCACTTTAGAAAAGAAATGAGGGCCCAGGAGAGAGGAAGCCCAGAGAAGGCTCACTTACCCTCTCCACAATCTAGAAGAAGGAAATTGCCACCCCTGCCTTTCCAGGCCGGCAATCCCAGGTCTTGAAGAGACTGCCCACAATCTCACAGATAACTTGGCTTCCAGGGTTGGTTGTTTGCCACGCTCCAGAGGAACACTGTTTCCTCACCTCACTACCCGCCACCTGGGCAGCTCTCTGGCCTTCGCTGCAGGCAGGTGCGCTCAGGAGACTGCAGCCTGGGCTACCTGGCAGCTCCAGGTGCTGCGTGTACGCTGCTATGGAGATGGGCCCCGGGGTTGGTGGTGAGAAAGCAGTCTCCTAAAGCTTTGCAGATCCTGGAGGGGAAGAGGCTGGAGCCTCAGGCCCTTCAGGGTAGTCTGCCTGACAGCCGTAGTGCCAAGGAAGGCCAGGTGGGTGCTCTGGGAGTTTCTAGGACAAAGGGGGGTGGGGGGAGGAGGAGCCAGGGGAGGCCAAATCTTGGGAGGAGGCTCTGGAAGGGCTGATCTGGGCAGGGGAGCCTCTCCATGTTTCCAGGTCAAGGGGAAAAGCCTTCCCAGAGGCCCCCTTGCCAGGCCAGTGCAGTGCCCTGCACAAAGACTGGGCCAGTCGCACTGAGGATTGGCCCTGCAGCCCAAGGGGAGGAGGGAGAGAGGGCCTGGCATTTGCCTCCAGAGGAGGGGTAGACCAGGGAATTCGCAAAGCCCATCTCTGGGCTAGTCAGGACCCGAGGCAGCAGGGAGGGAAGTATTTGCCCTGTAGCGGGAAGCACTGACTGTGGCTCCTCTCCCTCTCCCTGGAGCCCAAGAGGCCAAGGGCAATCACGTGTAGCACAAGGAGCATTTTTATCCATTTCCAAAGCCAGGGGGCCGTCTCCTCGCGGGAGCTCGATGATCGTGGGGTGCCTGAGGCCTGGGCCCGGTAGAGGGGATGCTGCAGGAGTGCCACACCTAATTCTACGGCTTAGGGACTGGGTGATCTGAAACAATCGCTTCATTTTTAAATTTTTATTGGGGTATAGTTGATTTACACCTGTTAGTTTCAGGTGTACAGCAAAGTGAATCAGTTATACATATACATATATCCATCCTTTTTTAGATTCTTTTCCCATATAGGCCATTACAGAGTATTGAGTTCCCTGTGCTATACAGTAGGTCCTTATTAGTTATCTATTTTATATATAGTAGTGTGTATATGTCAATCCCAATCTCTCAATTTATCCGTCCCCCCCTTACCCCCGGTAAGCATAAGTTTGTTTTCTACATTTGTAACTCTATTTCAGTTTTGTAGATAAGTTCATTTCACTTCACCTTTGAACCTAAGTTTTTTCATCTGTGAAATGTGGGCGATAATACCAGTTAACAACCCACAGGACACAGCCTAGGGCCAAGTACCGGCACGGAGCTTAATGGGTGTTCCTTTGCTCCTTTTCCCTTTCTGCCAGGACGTCTCCTGCCAGACCTCCCAGTGTCTGGTCTGAGGATGGCGGAGAAGCAGGGCCGGGAGCCGGAGTGCCCTGTGTGCTGGAACCCCTTCAACAACACGTTCCACACCCCCAAAGTGCTGGACTGCTTCCACTCCTTCTGCGTAGAATGCCTGGCCCACCTCAGCCTGGTGACTCCGGCCCGGCGCCGGCTGCTGTGTCCGCTCTGTCGCCAGCCCACTGTGCTGGCCTCCGGACAGCCTGTCACTGACTTGCCCACGGACACCGCCGTGCTCACCCTGCTCCGCCTGGAGCCCCACCACGTCATCTTGGAAGGCCGCCACCTCTGTCTCAAGGATGAGCCCAAGAGCCGCTACTTCCTGCGCCAGCCCCAGGCCTACATGCTGGAACTCGGCCCCGGGCCTGGGAGCCAGACTGGGCCCCCCCAGGACGTGGCCCCTACCACCATCCCCAGCCCCAGCCCCAGCCACGACTCTCTGAGGGGGTGTTTGCGCAACCCGCAGTTCCGGATCTTTGCCTACCTGCTGGCCGTCATGCTCAGCGTCACTCTGTTGCTCATCTTCTCTGTCTTTTGGACCAAGCAGGTTTTTGGGGGTGTGGGGTGAGCATCTGTTCCAGACAAAGGACCAAGCCTTTCTTGGCTGCCGCTGGGTATGAGGACTGCAGAGCCTCATTTGGGGTTGTCTTCCTTTGTAGTATTTTTCCTTTTTTACAATCCAGGGGTCGGCTAGGCTGTGCATCTGCTTCTGGGAGCGGAGAGAGTCCTATTATAATGAGAACCTCTGAAAGCTAATGGGAAAAGATACGAAGAGAGCTCTGGGTGTGAACCACGGGTCATGGAAGGGCCGAGAAGCAGATCTGTGATGACAGGGCTACATAGCATGTTGTACCAAAGGGCTGGGCGATGGCATCCAGGAACCTGACCCACTCAGACAGCAAGCTGCAACTCTTACTGGAGCTGCTTTAAACTCAGTTCACATTTTTTGGAGTTGCTAAAAAATTTGGAAAGTGAACTTCAATTGTGAGCAAATGTGTTTGTCTTCCCCTTTCAGTTTTCTCTTTGGATGTTTTGCCACCAGTCCCAGTAAAAATGGCCTGCATTCATTAATTCATTCACTCACTCATTCAACAACCAGTTGGCTGGTCCTCTGTCAGAACTAGGGGCAGAGAAGCGTAGGATGAGCCAGGGGTGGCAGAGTCCTTACCAGCAAGGAGGGCACGTTCACTCAGCTGCTGCTCGTACAAGACGACCTCTTGTCAGTGTGTAGTTTATGGAGTGTTAAGAGTAGAAAAGTTTAAAGGTGAAAGAAACCAGAGTCAGTGATCAAAAGAAATCTGGGATTTGGAGGAAAAGATTTTTATTCCTCCTGGTAGGTGCGGGGTGGAGCTCTGATTCCCCTCCTCCAACCATTGTAATTCTTGCCTTGAGAGGTAAGGCAGGGAATTCCCTGGCGGCCCAGTGGTTAGGACTCTGTGCTTCCACTGCAGGGGGCACAGGTTTGATCTCTGGTCGGAGAACTAAGATCCCACATGCCGTGTGGCATGGCCAAAAAAGGAAAAAAAAAAAAAAAAAGGGGGTAAGGCAGAAACCCCGCATAGAGTAAAAGCCTTAGTTCCCATCCCAGGCCATGCAGGCAGGGGATTCTGGTTTTCATTTTACATGACAGAATCTAGGAACCAAGGAAAACTAGATAGGATTTGGATGCTTCTTGACTACAGGTTGCCACCTCTGCAGTATCTAAAACTCTGATTTCTTCTTCACTTTTAATACTGCCTGGTGGCTCAGGGCTCTGAAACAATCTCAAAGCGGTTAAAACACCATCACAAAAAGATAACATTTTGTTTTTGGGGATATGTAGAATAAGCTTTCAGAGGCCAGAAATTGGTTTTATTTGCTCTAAATAACATTTTGTTAAGTTTAATGAAACCAGCTTCTATAAACTCTTAGGGGTCTTAATGTACAACAAAGTATCATCTGTCCCAAGATGCAAATAGTTTCCTGTTGAATAACACTATAGGCTCCTTGCAAGTTCACAAGGTAGAAGTGGTAAAGTTAACTCCCTTTTGCATGAAGTCAGAGTAAGAGATGCAGTGACTCCTCAAAAGGGCAGTATAAACGGTAGAGCAGGCTTTCCCGGTAAGTGGTCTGAGGTGACCGAGAGGTTCAAATCTTCATGTTCACTTTAAGAACACTCGTGAAACCATCCAGGCCATGAAGGGTATGCACATCCGAAAAGCCACCAAGTATCCGAAGGATGTCACTTTACAGAAGCAATGTGTGCCATTCTGTCATTACAATGGTGGAGTTGGTAGGTGTGCCCAGGGCAAACAGTGGGGATGGATGCAGGGTCAGTGGCCCAAAGTGCTGAATTTTTACTGCACATGCTCAAAAATGCAGAGTAATGCTGAACTTAGATGCAGATTCTCTGGTCATTGAGCACATCCAGGTGAACAAAGTCCCCAAGGTGCAGCACAGGATTTACAGAGCTCATGGTCGGTTCAACCCATACATGAGCTCTCCCTACCACACTGAGATGATCCTTACTGAAAAGGAACAGATTGTTCCTAAACCAGAAGAGGAGGCTGCACAGAAGAAAAAGATATCCCAGAAGAAACAAAAATTTACGGCCTGGGAATAAATGCTGCAAAAAACTAAATGCAAAGTTTTTTTTTTAAAAAAAGGTGGAGCACTTAAAAAGTTCAGACTTGGTACAGGGAACAGGCCATGCTGGCTGGACTGTTTTTTTTTTTTTTGGTCTGGCCCATGTTGCCGGCATACTCAGTAAAGCCCTATGAAATCTCTTATAAGGTCACAGACGGACCAGACTCTACCATTTACTAACTAGGTAACCTGGAACAAGTTACTTATCTTCTTTGAACTTCAGTTTTTTTGTAAAAGAGGGAATAATAATTAACTCCTAAGACTGTGAGGATTAAACAAGATGTCTGAATGTGCCTGGTGGTGTCTAGACGGCGGTTAAGTGTCCTATTAAGTGATGGCGGTGACGTTTGTCTCACCGTTAGCACGAAATGACACACTTGGGATATGCTCCTCAGCTAACGGCTTTTGGACACTGATACTCCCAGTAAGGAAGTGTATATCCAGCAAGACATTCGTCTGGCCAAAGGCTTAGATGAAATCTTTTCATCCAGTTGCTACCCCTCTAGATCTCTTGGAACCACCCACCCCCTGCAAAACAAATGACAAGTTTAATGGAACAAGTGGTAAAATTTCAACTTGAAAAACTGAAAACCTTCAACACACTATATTTGAAAGTTGCACGCTAATACACTAACATTCATTATTAGTTTAAACACACTACAAAGGTAATAATGAAAAATAATTCCTTTTCATGGCTAACTATGGAGGAAATAGAGTCCATTAATACTTAAACAGTGAAGTGCCCAACACAGAGTAGAGCTGATAATCCAGAAGCTTAACAGGTACACAGGATATGCAACTACTTGGTTATAATTGAAATCAGATTAAACAGACTATTTAGCTACATTTCACACATTCCTAGCTTGCACGACAGAGCCAGACAAAGTCACTCTCATCCTCCCTGGAACAGCAAAGGAAAAGTGTTTTGAACGTTCAAGGAGAAGCCATCATATAAGCCCTTCTTGAATTCTCTATACACAATCCTTTCTTCTTGCCAATTCCTCTATTTTTTGTGTGAATTTACTGTGTATTTCCAGAGTTCAGTGGTTGTATACCTGGGGTGGAAAGAGCTGAAAGTAACTGCTGCTTGGCCAGTGCGTAAGAATTAGAGTCCTGATACAGTTCACTGGTAGTCTCGCCCACAATGCAACAGCCCCCCATTTTTAAAAAAAATTACTAACAGAATGCTTACTAAGGAGACAGAATTGGAGTACGCCATACCTGAGATCATTTGCTGTATCTCAGACTAAAAAAAAGGGACCTCTGTGGACCAATGCCTAGGATTCAGAAAATGCTTAACTATACAAGATGATTCTTTAAAGAGCAGTTTTTTCAATAGGATTTTACTCTGTAGCAAGTGTATAATAAAGAAAAGGTTTATGTTTAGGAATATCCATTAGGGATTTTTTTCCAGAGTAACCTCAACATGAAGGGTATATCCTTTAAATAACCAATAGAAAAGAACTTGCACAATAGAGACATCATGTTTGCTTTCTAAAAATTTTATTGAAATCTTGGCACAATGGCCTAGCTTTTGGGTAACACAAAGGACGCCAAACTTGAAAGCAAAATGGAAGACATCTTCTGACGAGGAAAATGTTCAGTTCTGAGCTTCCTAATGCAGTTAGCATTCCCAGTGAACTCAACAGGAAGAGGTAAAATACTCTCTACTGCAGAACCCTGAGCATAGCTCTTCACCTCTTCACCTTCTGTTCTCAGGGTTCTTCTGTCAGGCATGGTTTAGCCAGTGCATGGTGAGGTGTCTCTCTCTACTCGAGGGCTTCCAGAGTATAGTCCAGCCACCTTGCTCTCTGGGTCACATGTAGTCCTGAAGTATGTACCATGTAATGGAAAGCCAAGTTTCAAGAATTAAAAATGGAGTCAGTCACAATCCAGAGTGCTGTGAGGGAAGCAATAGGGCATTCAAACAAAAGATTAATAAAAACAATGTCTACAAAGTTCATGGCAGGGCTGGAAGATGAAAGTTAAAATTTCAACCATGAAAGGGATTCACCAACACCCAGGGACTGGGCTGCCTGCTTGAAGTGGGAGCTGACATGGAAATCCAATTCTTTTGAATCTATATATGGTAATTAGCAAAACACATGACAGAACAAAACACATCAACTCCTTTCCTTTGAAAATGGCTCTAAAGAGAGAGTGAGGCTAGAATCCTTCTTCCATGGTCCTGCCTATTCAGCCATCCAGAGCTTGAAGGTCCTGTCATATGAGCAAGTGGCTATGAGCTGCCCATTGGAAGAAATGTCTAGGCCCATCACTTTGCCTTCATGGCCGGCCAGAGTCTTCAGTGGCGACCAGCCTGGGTGGGTCCAGATCTTGGCTGTGTTATCATAGGCACCAGTAAGCAAGAAATTCCCATGGATAGCTACAAAAGAAAAGGGGAGTTGCTTCAGGAATTCAAGTACTCAAAAAAGCGTAAGAAAATAAAAGACCCAAAATCTGCTAGAACATACTATTTTGAAAAAGAAGGTATCTACATTCAGAAAAACTCAACACTCTGATCTGTATTCCTACTAGACCTCGACGAAAAAGAAGACAACTACAGGCAGACTTAGGGAAACAAATAACATTATTAAGGTCTTTTGGCTCTTTCCCTGATAGACAACCTATTCAGAATAATATTAAGGATTCAGTGCTTGGACCTTCCATGGAAAAAAAATAATAAAGCAAAACATTCATGGAAGTCTTCTTTACTTCCTAGGAACAAGACGCAGGCTGTGTCATAGCTCTGTGTGAAAGTGTGGTGGAGGGAAGGAGATTATAATTTGCTCCTTCAATAGAGTCCAAATTCTCTCCTGTTCCACTTCCAAATCTTAACACCCGGACTGCATTCCTCAGAAGTGCAATTTGTCTGTCTTGTAATTAGGCCTACAACAGGAGGAAAGCTTACGCTCAAACTTGACACCAGTCACTAAGTTCTGGTGGGCAGGAATGGTATAGACACAACGCCGCTGTCGAAGGTCCCACACTTTGCAGGTGTTGTCACCACTGCCAGTTGCAACGTGGTAGCTGTGGATCAGATGTAGTACTGAAGTTAGAAACAAAGAATACTTTCTGGCCAATAACCCTCTCCACCCCTCACTCAGTGAGCTTATTTACCCATTGGGGGAGAAATTTATTCCATAGATTTCCTTCAGGTGACCTTCTAGGAACATGATGCAACGTCCTGTACGCAGGTCCCAAACTCGACCAAATGCATCCAGTCCCCTGACAAAATAATTTATGAATGAACATTTTGAATCCAGTTCTCTGTGGAAGCAAGTATACTTAAGAGGTGAGACTACTGAGCTGCCCCCGCTACGTGGAAGAAGCCTTACCCAGTGCCAGCCAAAGAGCCATCTTGATGGAAGGCAATGTCATACACACCCATGCTGTGGCCTTCCTGATGTAGGATTTCCTCTTGAGCCTCCAAATCCCATAAGCGCCATGAACGGTCATAGCTAAAAAAGTCAGACTAACGGTTAACCAGCAGATGTTCAGTTCCTACAATGTATAAAGTGCTATAAACAGCTGTAGCTCAAGTTATGTTTCTGAAACTACTCATACAACCATATTAACAAACTCTTTTCTGGCATAAACAAGGTCTCAACAACGAAGCATATCTGTCTTGGGTGCTAACTGGGAAACCATGGTTCCTATAAACCTACTTCAGTAGCTATTTTATTTTATATTTATTTATTTAGAAACATTTATTTATTTATTTAGTTATTGGCTGCGCTGGGTCTTCACTGTTGCACGTGGGCTTTCTCTAGCCGTGGCGAGTGGGGGCTACTCTTCATTGCGGTGTGCGGGCTTCTTATTGTGGTGGCTTCTCTTGTTGTGGGGCACAGGCTTCAGGTGCGTGGGCTTCAGTAGTTGTGGCTTGCGGGCTCTAGAGCGCAGGCTTAGTAGTTGTGGCGCACAGGCTTAGTTGCTCCGCGGCATGTGGGATCTTCCTGGACCAGGGATCAAACTCGTGTCCCCTGCGCTGGCAGGCAGATTCTTAACCAGTGCGCCACCAGAGAAGTGCCTTCAGTGGCTGTTTTAAAAACAGAATTCCTTAGAACGGCCCAGCAAAGATTCTGTTGCCTTCTTTCTTCCCTAATTTCACTGTTATGTCCTTCCATTCATTGAGCATTTATTGGGTCCTAAACTGAATGCTGGGCATATAAAAATCAATCACAAACAAATAGATCAATAGAATAGAATAGAGAGTATAGAAATAGACCCACATATACATGGTCAAATGATTTTCAATGAGGCCATCAAAGCAATTTCAATAGTGAAAGTCTCCTCCATAAATGATGGTAGAACTGTAATACATATGGAAATAAAGACAAAACAAACAAAAAACCCTCAATAAAAAAAATGGGCAAAGCACCTGGACACTGAACAAAAGAGAATATACAGTCAATAAGCATATGACAAACTACTCAACACCAGTAGTCATCAGAGTAATAAAAATTGAAACCGTGAGATTTCACTACATACTTGCTGAACTGAGCAAAATGATAAGATTGATTAATGACAAATGTTGGCAAGGATGTGAAAAAAACCAGAATTCCAGAATTCTGGGAATGTAAAATGGCACCAACACTATGGAAAACCACTTGGAAGTTAAAAAAAAGTTACATATACATCTACCCTATAACCTTGCAATTGCATTCCTAGGTATTTATTCAAGGAAAGAAAAACACATCCACAAAAAGCATTGTACAAGAGTATTTATAGCAGCTTTATTCTGACTAGCCAAAAGCTGGAAACAGCCGAAGTGTCCATCAACAGGAGAATGAATAAACAAACTGTGGCAGAGTTACACAATTGGATACTTCTCAGCAATAAAAAGGAATTACTGATACATGCAACGACATGAATGAATGTTAAAAATGTTATGCTGAGTAAAAGAAGCCCATCAGGGCTTCCCTGGTGGCGCAGTGGTTGAGAATCCGCCTGCCGATGCAGGGGATATGGGTTCGTGCCCCGGTCTGGGAAGATCCCACATGCCGCGGAGCGGCTGGGCCCGTGAGCCATGGCCGCTGAGCCTACGCGTCCGGAGCCTGTGCTCCGTAACGGGAGAGGCCACAACAGTGAGAGGCCCGCGTACCGCCAAAAAAAAAAAAAAAAAAAAAAAAAAAAAGAAGAAGCCAATCAAAAAGAAGCCAAATGAACACAAATGAGTTCATAAACTATGAATAGATAGAATTAATTTATGGTGACAGTAATCAGGTCAGTGGTTGCTTTGGAACAGGGAGTTGACTGGGAAAGGGCATAAGGGAACTTTCTGGGGTGATGAAAATGTTCTCTCTGTTGACTAGTGTATGGCTATGAGCATAACTGATGCTGTCTTGGGCCTGTACAGTTCTTCCTGTCCTTCTGCTGACCCGACCCAGAACTATACTGTGTGGTAAGTCACTTTCCTGTAGTCAAGGGCTTTGTAGTTAATTGATATTGTTTAATAATCATTAGGACCAGGTGGCCTCTATGCTCTGTTAGTCCTCCAACAATGATGAAGACCTTTGCTGATATATTCCCAGCACCCACTAGTTACCCATTCTTCACTTAGGAATGTACTTCCTGTTTCCAAACACGTACCCCCCATACCTTAGGTTAACTATAAAATTGCCTCAATGGTCTCTTGGGGGTGCAGAGTGCAGCTATGAATGCTTCTGGATTGCTGTCTGCCAGATCCCACCCTGTGAGTAAGTGACCCTATGATAAACGGATCCATTGGATATATGGAGCTGCTGGCCGTGTTTTTCAATCTCAAGGTGACTGCTCAGTTTGGTGGGCACCTTCTGTTCCCTTGGATCTCCAACAACAGGGATGTGGGCCACATGAGTGTATGAATTTGTCAAGACTGACTAAATTACACACTTAAATCCATTCCATTGCATGTAAATTGTATCTCAAAAAATTCTTTAACAGATTCTGGCCTCACTGAATTTATAGAACCAGAAAAGGGGACTGATTTGTAAGCAGAGAAATTACACTGTATAGCAAAATATATATATATATATATACCTCTAGTATTGGCCAAGAAAGAGAAGAAAGAGGGAAAAATAGTTTTCCGGGAGTCAGTGACTCTGAAATTTCAGATTAACTGCAATTTAAAACCAAATACACTTAGCCCTGACTATGTCATATATTATTTTCTGATTCTGATTTATTAAAGTCCAAGAAAATCTCTTGAAGATCTCTGCTCTAAAAATTTACTTGGCAGTTTAGCCATAAAAGGTTAACAAGATGCCACAGGCCTGTATGGATAGAACAATAAGAGGATGGCTTACCAGGTGGTACCCAAGAAACGTCCTGATGGATGCCACATTACACGGGCCACACGCACTGTATGGCCTTCAATATCTGCCACTGGTTCATCACTGAAAAGGAATCACATATATGTAAGTAAACTATTCTACAGTCATGGAAATACTCATTGAATTTATTAACTGTTGAGCACATATACGCCCATTCTGCATGGTTTGACAGGCCAAATTGTAACTAAACCTGTAATTTGTTAAACTTTTAGGACTAATGATAATTTAACTCACTTCCCAAGGTCATTATAAAAGCTTTGGGACTATTTCCTGTGCCCACGGGGCAAAATTGCTCTTCAATAAACACTGCCTATTTCAATTCACTATGTTAATAAACTCTTAATGCTGTATCATTTGCTTAGAGAAAAATAAAAGATATTTCAGCCTGACAAGCAAAATAAGCTCTCTGCACCAAAGGAGCGCTGAGATTCTAGAAAGAAAACATACTTTAATAGAGATGCAAGGCTACATCAAAAAGTTTTGGTGCAAGTGGATTACAGATAAATTTATCTCAAACTTCAGCTTGTCCAAGGATCCACATGAAAACAGGAACTCCTAAACAGAGGCTTAGTTTCCTTTTGGTGGCCATTAAATTCTACTACTAGCAACGACAGAAAGAAGGTCTGAACACCAGCAAGAGGAAATAAACATGAACCCTAAAGAGGGCAATTAAAAAGGGAAATTTGTCAATGTGCATACACAGAACTAACTAAAGCCCTAGGGGAACAAATATTGCTATGTATTACCAAAGCCAATTAAAACTTGCTGTGCTCACAGGTAAGATCTTGTCTGGCAAAGAGTGGAGACACTAATTAGCTCCTCACAAAATCCTGGAACAAAAGCCTCATGTGCTTTCCCAAAGAAAGAAAACTAAGCAACTGAATTCAGTTGTCTTTTAGGCAAACAAAGTGCTTCCAAAAATTTCTTGGAAAACAATAATCACAAACACATTAAAAAAAAAAAAAAACTGTTGCAGTTGGAAAATGTAGTCTAGGTAAAGGATGATGCTTTTGGAAGTAGACATCACTTCCTTGGCAATACTGCCAGACAGAACCTCCTTCCTCTCCCCTGTGGCTGTTTGCTAAGAACTAATGTGCTGTCTAGAATATTATTTTTAGTCAAGCTACCAAACAGTGCATTTCTCCAATGTCAATCTATTGCATGGGAGGTATAATGGATCCTTCCAGAATAGCTGGAGCCAGGAAACAGTGGCTACTATGTTAGAGGCAAAAATCAAGGTACAAAGTTAACAAAGAAGGAAACCTGACACAACTCCTCTGGTGAGAAAAGGTCTAAGAAAAAAATCCTCCATTCTATTTTCACACAAGTTACCTTGACTCAGAGCATCTCTGGGGTTAAATGGTAGATTTTTAAGTCTCAAGGACCAACCAATCAACTATTTACTTTAGCGATCGCAGTGTGGACAGAGGGTAATATTCACCTGTCAAGGCTCCAAAGCTTCACAGAACCATCAGCAGCACAAGAGGCCAGATTGACATCTTTCTGGTCCAAGGAGACAGTGGATTTTGGATGGAATACAATTGCTCCCACGTTTGTGTTATGGCCTGAAGGAGTGTGAGAGATGCAAATTAAAGGGCTCCTGCTCCCTTATAACTTAAGTGTAAATACAGACATGACAAATATTATATATACACATATCAGAGGACATGTGGACCTAGAGAGTATTAAAGTAGCTATTCAACTACTAAAAAATTGAACTACTTTAACTTAAATTAATATATAAATTGCATTAAAAAAAGCTAAACACACAAAAAAATGTTTCTTGGTTTAGAGATTATAAATGCCAGAGTGGGGCTTGACATGAGAGAAAAGTGGTATGCGTATGAAGTCAATATCATCCAGCCCTGCAGTCAGAGAAAAGCAAACCAAGTCAAATCAAATCAAGAATTAATCTGCGTGTACTGGGTCTGAGTGTCAGGCAGAGTTTTAGAGTTGTATTGCTTGAAAGAGTTCACACTGAGAAAAAGACTGAGATTTAGACAAGATTCTAACTCACCTCGAAGAGTATGGAGGAGGTTGCAATCAGGAACAGACCAGAGCTTGCAAAGCCCACTCCTAACAAACACAAAGGAAAGCATCTCAGCCAGGGTTGGTCTGGGAAGGAAAAGGTACCTTGGTAACATTACTAAAGGACAATCTCTCTCACCACCCCCACTCCGCAAAAATGTTACAGTGGCAGACAGAAAAAGAAACAGAAAAGGCTTGAAGGCTTAGAGAAGAAAGCTACACCCAGGTCTCATGCAAACAGAGGCCTCTACTGGACTGTAAATATTATAGCACAAGTTGCTCTTCTCCTTAACTTTTGGATCAATTTCTGAGGGAAGGTAGGACAAATTAAACTATCTAACATTAATATTAATAATGATACTATCTTCTTAAATACCAATAGCATTTTGCTGCTTACCAAGTACTTTAATTTTTTTTTTTTTTTTTTGGCAGCACTGTGAAGCATGCAGGATCTTACTTCCCCAACCAGGGATCGAACCCGTGCCCCCTGAAGTGGAAGCACAGACTCTTAACTACTGGACTGCCAGGGAAGTCCCCAAAGTACTTCAATTTTTTAAAAAATGTTTTACTTTGGAAAATTTCCAACAAATTACTTTCATATCTATCATCAAATGATCCTTATAACAGACCTGTGAGGTACATATAAGGCAGGAATGATCATTTCTACTTTATTATTTTTTTCTTATTTTATTTTTATTTTATTTTTTGTAATTAATTTTTTAAATTGGAGTATAGTTGATTTACAAGGTTGTGTTAGTTTCTGCTGTACAGCAAAGTGAGTCAGTTATACACATACTCATTTCTACTTTATAATGAACGTAACTGAGGCTTGGAGGCGGGGGCGGATCTGTGTAGGTCCCTGGCTTTCTCCTGAACCACAGTCTCAATTTCTGCCTAGTCAAGTAGTTCTTGTGCGTACAATGCAAGCGAGTTTCCCCCTCACTAGATGACAATGTTCCTCAAGAACAACTAAGTAACTAAATAGGACAAAACAACAAAGTTATCACATCCTAAGAGTTTTCTGCATATGTGGTGAGTAGAAAACAAAATGAAGATAAGAACAATAATTCAAGTTTACTGAGTCCTTACCACATACTAGGCACTATCAAGGCAAAATGTTTACGAACATTATCTCACCTTACTTTACAGGTGACAAAAGTGAAGCTTACAGAGATTAAGCATCTTGCCTAGGTCACATAACCAAAAAAGAAAAGTTATATCAAGGTGTGTATACTAGTCTATAAGCTCACTATCTGATCCAAAATGATGCTAATGCCAAGAATATGACTGACACGTCATGGGCCTCTGGGGTACCTTGTGAACAGTAAGAACTGCTAATTGAAGGCTATACTGTAAACTACAGTGGGTAGCTACTAGCATCTCTAGTTTGGTGTGATCATGAGCAGCAGAGGCAAATGGTACTGAAATGGCCTTCTAAGACAAATACTGATTTCTTCCCCTGAACCCCATTTAGAAAAAAATGTTACTGTAAAATGGGACTTACCAACAAGCTGTGGCCAGCATTTTGGAATTGGGACTAAAGTGACAGTAGGAGATAGGCCGATCATCCCCAATCTGACTGCAGAAATTATTCAAAGACTTAAAGACAGACAAACAAGGGATCATTAACAGGCTAACCCAAGACTTTCTTGGCTTTTCCACCATAAAAACAAAACCAAAGACCATTCCAGTTTTAACCCTCCCCAAGAATCTTCTACCACCTTTTTGTTGTTGTTGTTAGGAGACACTTATACAAATGAATGGAGTCAAGGCTTATCTGGAACTCCAGCATGCTGTCTCCTACAGTCTTAGTATCACTAGCTTCTATGTCAGCTAAATACAAACAGGAAGGCCATGGCGAGATCTGAAGTACAGTCTGACATATTAAAAGGGAGAATTAAAGAGGAGACCCATAGGTCTCTGCCTAGTACAAAGCACAGTAGGTTCCCTGCCACCTTAGCTGATGGCTCCTCCCACATAGCAACAGTGTAAGCACAGAGGAATAAGTATAGCTGCCTTTACTTGCTAGAGGTGGGCCAAAGTAGAGCATCTATTAAATACTTAAGAATCTTTAAGATATTAGACAATTATATATATGAGAGCATCTTATATATATAAGATGAGAGCATCTTACCCGGAGAGATTTGTGCAGTTCTTGCATCTGGGAGGTTCTCGTCGTCTCAGGAATCTCTTTATGAAGACGGGCCTCTTCCAAGCGCTTCATTGCCCTGTGACACAGAAATAACATTATTAACCCTGAGCAAATGGGTTGGAAACAAAGGTCCATACAAGTCTCTTTACCACTCAACTTCAATTAACAGCCACAGTCATTATAAAGCAGCTCCTCAGTCCTTGAGAGGAAATAAGAAAAAGTATGTTTCTTCCTCCTTCTCGAGGCTCTCCTTACCTGGGCAGTGAGTAATTAGCAATCCACAGTCTAGCAACCTTCAGGCTGTTTGGTCCTTCATGGTACCAGGTTTGCTGATACTGAAAGTTAAATTAAGAGCAGAAATGTCAAGTCTGAAGCATTCCTGCCCCTTTCATAGCTGTCAATTCCCTATTGTTAACTGCCCAGAAAAAAGATGAATTAGTTCAGTAATAGGATGAAATCAGGTATATGCGCTTTCCCTTGTGTTTCTTTCTATGAACTCTTATTGGATAGTTTCTGGTTACTTGTTAAAAGTGACACCAGGAATGCTATGGTTCTTTCCTGAATGGGGAACTCACTTATCTCCATTTATACCTACAAAGGAACCACAAACTATTGCCAACAACTATTCCGGAACAGTAGAGTCTCCAACTCCCCCTGTTCCCCATCCCACCGAAAACAGAAAATGAGAGAACTACCCCCTTGTTTCCTGCATGTTTATACTATGAAGCCAAAGACACATTTTTACCTCTTCTTTGGACTTCTTTGATTTCTCATCATCTTTTTTGGTCTTTTTTAAGGCATCAGTACCGACCACTGAAAGGATATTTCTTAACCTGCAACAAAAAAGATCAGAATTTAAACAGAGTTAAGACTGTGAAAAGTATACCTAAGAAGGCGGCAAGCCTGCCCTACTCTCTCACCATTCAAATCCCAAGCAACCTTCTTTAAGGGTCAAGTTGTGATGCCTAAACTTCCAGTGTGATTTCTCTCACTCAGTAGTCTTTATTTGAAGATTCCCTAAATTGAACTAAAAGCAATTACCCTGTTAAACTTAGAGTCAACTAGCTCCAACACTGCTACCACTTGGGCTGTGAATACAGACAACCTTCACTCAGTGCCACAATGTTCTGGATACTGCTCAGGTGCTAAGTATAAAAAATGACTAAGAAACAGTCCTTGATTTCAAGTAGCATAGTGGGGGGTGAGGGAGTGGGGGGTGGACAGGACATACAGAAAGTATCGGGGAACTAGAGTACGTTCCATTAAGTACTATGACAGTGGTAAGTGCATGGTGCTAAGGGAATCATAAAAGGAGTAAACAACCTAGGCTTGGAGGGAATCAGGGAAGGCTTCATGGAGAAGATGTTACCTGAACTGAGTCCTCAAGTAATCAAGTCAATGGGTCAAAAATGGGAAAGGACAGTTGAAGCAGAGGGTTCAACAAATGTAAAGGTCTGGAGGCAAGAAAAGCATGTTGAACTTGGAATCACAACAATTCAATATAGCTGGAGCACAGCGTACTGGGAAAGGGTTGGTGAGAGATAAGGCTGCAAATCTAAGCAGGGGCCAGGTCACAAAGAGCTCCTAATGCCATGGTAAGGAGGGTTTACATTTGAGAAAGACCCCTGGAAAAGTATGGAGAATGGACTGAAGAGGGAAGAACAAAGGCATATTATTGTATCCCCTGGGTCTTATGGACTGAATCAAGACAGTGGCAGTGGGGACTCAAGACATTCATTTAAGGGACACAATAAGACAGACTTTGCTGGTGGAGAAGACAAACAATAAACAGTAGAAGTAAACCCTCTGAAAGGCTATTAAGAAAGTATGTTACTTTCTTAATAATGGCAGGACTTACTTTACAAGGGGTCAGGTGTTAGGAAAGGCTTTTTTGAGGAGGTGGCATTTATGCTGAAACTGAAAGAATAAAAAAGCTCTAAAAGGCAAGAGAGGGGGACAAAAAGAGAAAAATTCAGTGGAAAGACAGCAAAAGAGCTTGAGTATCCCAGCAGGACCATTATGGCTGCTAAGTCTAGTAACCTGGGGAAGAGTGGCACAAGGCAAGGATGAAGAGCATGATTAGGAGCTTTTTACTCTAAGTTTAATAAGGAGACTCTGTAGGGGGCTTCCCTGGTGGCACAGTGGTTGGGAGTCTGCCTGCTAATGTGGGGGACATGGGTTCGAGCCCGGGAGGATCCCACGTGCTGCGGAGCAACTGTGCCTGTGCACCACAACTACTGAGCCTGCGTGCCACAGCTGCTGAGGCCTGCGAGCCTGGAGCCCGTGCTCCGCAGCGGGAGGTCACCATGATGAGAGGCCCGTGCGCCGTGATGAAGAGTCATCCCCGCTTGCCGCAACTAGAGAAAGCCCGCACACAGCAATGACAGACCCAACACAGCCAAAAATAAAATAAATTAAAATAAATTTAAAAATTAAAAAAAAAAGAAGACTAGGATTTTAAGCAAACAATTAACACAACACATCTGGGGCTATTACAACAGTCTAAACGTGAAAGCAATGGAGGTAGAGAAAAGAGGACACACTGGAGGTACATTTCAGAAGCAGAAGAGACAAGATTTTGCTGATGGGTTACACAGAAGGTGAGCAGGTTTTCAACTGAAAACTGTGTGAATGGTACTGTTATTTGCAAGGAGAACTGGAAAATAGATGAGTTCAATTTAGACATGTCAAATTTGAGTACCTATAGAATATCTAGGTTACAGAGACCTGGGGGTCATCAGAATATATATATACATAGAGTAAACCATGCCATGGGAATGGATTTGATCACTCAGGGTTAATGTAGGATAAGGGCAAAAACCAGCAGTTTATAAACAGGAAAAAAAGAGGCTTAGAAGAATTAGCTAGAGAAACAGGAGGAAAACCAGGATGATTTGGTCTTCTGAGAGCCAAGGAAACAGTGTTTGAAGGAGGGAATAGGTGGCAATGTACTAGGGCTATTCTTGATAAAGATGAGTTGATGACCTTAATTAAGAGCAATTTCAACGTGGTAGTTGGTCGATCAGTTTGCAGTAGGTTGAAGAGTAAATGAGCAGTAAGGGCCTTAAGAGAGTAAATGTAATGAGTAAGGAATAGCTGAGCCCCAAGTCCTAAAGAGGCAGGTAGGCAGGCCAGGTCCGCATAACTGCATAGAACCAGCCTGTCACTAAGAGGTTTTGTAACTTCAAAATCACAAGAGGGGCATTATATGAGGACAGTGCCTTTTTGCAATAACACCCAAAAACCACTTATCATTATGTCTTATGTTAATGACAAAGAATGTGTTTGTTGTTTAAATTTTCAGAGTTCAGTGACGGATGTTTACCCAACTCACAACTCCACAGTGAGGAGAGGAAGGGAGGGAATGTGTTAACATCTTCTTCATAGTTTATAAAGAAAAATTAGTAGTGGAGTAAAAACTGGCCTAAGACTTAAATTATGGGCTGAAACATATTAATGCAATTTAATAAGGTATTCTGTCAACATTATGTGAGACATTCTATTAAAGTTTTAGCTACAAATTCCAACTGAAATTTGGAACTGGAACCCTGTGATTAAAAGAGAAGACAGTAGATACTTAGAAAGGGCACCTTTCTCTTCTTTCAGCAGGACCCTCTCCAAAAAGTGTGATGGGTTCCCCCAAGGCCCTAAGGCAAGCCTTGACCTCTGAGTCATCCGTGGAAACATTGATTTGCCGGGCTCGCTTCCTCCTCTCAAACTCAGCTAACACTTCAGCCTGTCGCTCACTGATGTGGTCTTCAATTTCAAACACCTCTCCTGTACAAAGAACCGGCAACATCAGCATAATCACCAGACCTTCCTCAAGTAGGGAGAAAGAAATAATTTCCATTTTTTTTCTTTTTAATTTAATTTATCTTTGGCTGTGTTGGGTCTTCGTTGCTGCGCACGGGCTTCTCATCGCAGTGGCTTCTCTTGTTGCGGAGCACGGGCTCTAGGCGTGTGGGCTTCAGTAGTTGCATCAGGCAGGCTCAGGAGCTGCGGCACGCAGACTCTAGAGCCCAGGCTGAGCAGTTGTGGTGCACGGGCTTAGTTCCTCCGAGGCATGTGGGATCTTCCCGGACCAGGGATCGAACCCGTGTCCCCTGCATTGGCAGGCGGATTCTTAACCACTGCACCACCAGGGAAGCCCAGAAATAATTTCTTACATTTGGAGTCTGTATGCCTCTAGGGAAAGTTAACTGTTTAATCTACTACAAACTTTACAGTTTCTCAGTTTATTAAAGTATGCCAGGGACTCCCTGGTGGCTCAGTGGTTAAGAATCCACCTGCCAGGTGGATTAAAGTATGCCAGGACCTCCCTGGTGGCACAGTGGTTAAGAATCTGCCTGCCAATGCAGGGGACATGGGTTCTATCCCTGGTCCGGGAAGATCCCACATGCCTCGGAGCAACTAAGCTCATGAGCCACAACTACTGAGCCTGCACTCTAGAACCCACGAGCCACATGCACCTAGAGACCGTGCTCTGCAACAAGAGAAACCACCACAATGAGAAGCCCACACACCGCAACGAAGAGTAGCCCCCGCTCACTGCAACTAGAGAAAGTCTGCGCACAGCAATGAAGACCCAAGCAGCCAAAAAATAAATAAATAAATAAATAAATAAATAAATAAAAATAAAGTATGCCAAACACAGAAAACTAAACGAGGTTTTAAAAGGCAGAAAAATAGTTGAAGCCATCTTGTTTCATTTGGCAAACTTACATAAACACATAGCTTGCATGAGACAATAAGAGTATGGAGCATCTTTAACAAATAAGTTATGCAGAGGCTTTCTATCCATGATAAAATAGAAACATTATTTTAACAATTGCCAAGGCTACTCTCTGAAATAGTCTCAGTATAGGGACACTAACTGGAAATAATTACCATGAAAATGATATTCTTTGACTGTAAGGTTTTTTGGATCATCTATCAGCTAGTTTTAAAACTCACACCAAATACAAGCATTTCGATGAAAAAGGAAAAGTATAGTAGTGATGCAGCTACGTTTAAAATAACATAAAAGGTTTAAAAAGTCACTAAAGTGCATGTGTATAGAAAAGAAAATGCATGGGAGGATCCATGAGAAACTTGACAGAAGTCCTATCTGCAGAGAACTCTTTTTATACCCTTCTGTACTCTCTGAATTTCTCATAACATGAATAATTTTATTTCAAAAATATAGTGGACCACTAGTTACTGACATGAAAAAATATCCTCAACAGTATACAGAATGACAAATGCAGGTTACAGAACAATTTGCTTATCGTGGTTTCATTTATGGAAAAAGACTTGTATTCTGATTTCTTTCAAAATAAAAATGGCTACTACTTTTATAATTTAAAAGAGATATTTCATTTTGGGTGAAAAATAACTGGAAAACTAAAAAAGGGAGAATATTATGAACCATAGTAGCTCCAAACCAATGCCACAACTATGCTAGATCTCCAGAAGACAAATGGAATCAATTTGAATCCAAATACACAACGAATAAATTCCTAGTAAAATTACTAACAATTCACAGAAGAAAAACTGTATAAAAGGTTTTAAGAAAAAGGTTCTCCAGATGATACTGAGTGAGCAGAGAGTATGGCCTTATGATAGATGCAAGTTTAATATTTGAAAATTTTTGACACTAAACTAGTGATATCTAAGTTTAGGAAGGTAATCATTACAGATAATTTGAGCACCAAAGGTAAAGATGGACTCACAGTTTGCATCTTACCGGAGGTTATGTTAATGTTCCCTGCTTCAATTCCTGCTTTAAGTCCTTCTTTTCCCAAAATCCCAGATTCTCCTTTGGCCAGGCGCTCCCTCTCCTTCTCTTCCAAACTTCCATAATAGATGTGTGGTTTCTTCACAACAGGAGCGACTAAGTCATCAGATGCCTTAGTTTTGGTTGCCTGCTAAATTAAAGACCTGGATTAACCTAAAGCTTAATCTTAGCAATTTACTAGACCTCCCAGAAGGATGAAGCTTATCCAGAGCTTCAATCCCATTTCTTCTCTAAAGAAAAGACAAATTGGACACCGGTTAAGATGTGTCTTCCCTGATTTGGACGTGGTCGCGGGGTGATTCCAGTCTCTCGGTCACTTAAGTTTTGCAGATAGGAAGAGATAGATAAAACTAGTGAATTTCTCTTGGTGATTTTTCTATCAAAGGCGTGCTTTGGAACATGTTTACTTAATTCAGTTGCAAGTGCAATCTCTTCCTGGGTTTTACGAAACTTCCAGGGTTACTGCTCATCACAGGCGATATCAAGGATAACTGAAATAACCAACGCGATGGTAAGGGGGACAAGTTACAAAGTTACTGTCTATACATTTCAAACGTTTTCAGACGTGGGGCAGTAGATAGGAAGTTAGGAGGCCTCATTACAATTAAGAGGCCTGACATTGTCATAAATCTTGGCCAAGACACTACTCCCTTTCAGAACTCCGTTTCTGAACCAGACGGAAAAGGGGTTGTAGCAAGAGCTGAAAATGGGCTAAAATAGGAAAGCACTCAGGGATCAGGAAAACGCTGCTCCGCTCTCTAAGACCAGACCGAGTCTGGCAGCCTTCCTCCTTAGCCCTCCACCGCCGTAGCCCGTTCCCTAACGGCCCTGTTCCGCAGGGACCCCCACCCCTCCGCGCTCCCTGCCAGAGTTAGCCGAGACCTGTACCGCGGAGGAAGCTCGTGAGGAGGCCATGCTGGGCTCCGGAGCCGCGCAGCCCCACCGAAAGCCGTGCTCTATATTTCAGACCATCCACCGCGCGCCCAGGAAGGCGGAATTACGACACCTACCGGAAGTGGGCCGCGGGCGGACGTAGAGTCCTGCGCGGCGTGGAGCATGATGGGAATCGTAGTAGGAAAGAGTCTGGGCGCGTCGAGTGGTTTGTTCCGTGGAGCCTCCGAGAAAAGCACGCGGAGGACGGGGTTCTGCGAGGAGAGAGACTCAGAGCAGTCTGGGAAGTGTAGTCCAGTTGGCTTAGCCGGAGATTCGGGGTGAGCGCCGAGGTTCCGGGAAGGGGCTGAACAGGTCTGAAAAGAGGTAGGTGCGGCGAGTCGCGCGGCTACGGACTGAACTCGGGGAGTGAATAGACGGCTTCCGGGGCCTGCTGTTGCTCCGGGCCCTGCGAGGGGCTTTAAGTCCTACGGGAGCGAAGGACCGTGTTGCCATGGAAACCCTCGCTCTGGACCAGCGAGTGCGGCCTTGGAACTGCGGAAGGAGTGCTATTCTCTCCCGCTGTCAGGAAGTTCTCTCGGCGGTTTCTTCTGAGCTGGGTGGGTTTTCGGTGGATTTGGGCAGTGGCGAGAGAATAAGTTCGAAGAGCCCTCTAGCGCCAAAGGAAAATAAAGACCTGGCGGAGGAGCCAAGGCCTGCTTTTGCTGTCTTCAGCCCGGTCTATCTTACTCAGAGTGAGATGATGAATGTGAGGCGTCAGGTAAACTGCACGCTAGCCCTGTGTGCGCTGGGTGCTGGGGCATCAGAGATGGACAAGACAAGGTTTTGTCCCCGTGTCGGGGGTGGAGATGGTCAAAATATTGGTGTTTCCCGAGCTGGACAGAGCCCCCTACCCTCCCCGAGGACAATTACAATAATAATGCCTGTTTATTGAGCGTTTACTAAATGCCAGGTTATGTTACAGGAATTTACGCTGCAATACGACATTCAGTCCATACAACAATAGAGTACAGGTACAGACGAGGAAACCAAGATCTAGTGAAAGGTGAAGCTGATGGTCCAAGAGCAGTGGCGATGGGATTAGAATCTGCGCCCTCTGCCCTTTCGCCTCCAGAACAAGCACTTTTACCCATTACTCTGTACTGCTCCCTAGTGGCGATCTTTTCATAGTTTGCAGAAAAGTTAAAATGTATCACAGTTGTTTTTTCTTTTCCCTTTTTAAAAATAATTAATTATTTTTTGGCTGCGTTGGGTCTTCGTTGCTGGGTGGGCTTTCTCTAGTTGCGGCGAGCAGGGGCTACTTTTCGTTGTGGTGCGTGGGCTTCTCATTGCGGTGGCTTCTCTTGTTGCGGAGCTCAGGCACTAGGCGCGTGGACTTCAGTTGTTGTGACACGTGGGCTCAGTAGTTGTGGCGCACCGGTTTAGTTGCTCCGCGGCATGTGGGATCTTCCCGGACCAGGGATCGAACCCTTGTCCCCTGCATTGGCAGGCAGATTCTTAACCACTGTGCCACGAGGGAAGTCCCTGTTTTTTCTTTTAAGCATTCTCCCCCCTTGGAACTTGGCTTCCTCTACCTTTTGTCTACTTTGGAATCAAGATAGTATCTGTATCAATTTACATTCTCACCAACAGTGCAGCACTATTTACCATAGCCAGGACATGGAAACAACCTATATGTCCATCGACAGATGAATGGATAAAGAAGATGTTGTACATATATATAATGGAATATTACTCGGCCATAAAAAGAAATGAAATTGGGTTATTTGTAGAGATGTGGATGGACCTAGAGTCTGTCATACAGAGTGAAGTAAGTCAGAAAGAGAAAAACAAATATTGTATATTAACGCATATACGTGGAAGCTAGAAAAATGGTACAGATGAACCTATTTGCAGGGCAAGAATAGAAAGGCAAACGTAGAGAACGGACGTGTGGACATGGGGGGGAAGGGGAGGGTGGGATGAATTGAGAGGTTAGGTTTGACATAAATACAGTACCATGTGTAAAATAGATAGCTAGTGGGAACCTGCTGTATAGCACAGGGAGCTCAGTTCCGTGCTCTGTGATGGCCTAGTTGGGTGGATGGGGGGGAGGGAGGTCTAAGAGGGAGGGGATATGTGTATGCGTATGGCTGATTCACTTCTCTGTGCGGCAGAAACTAACACAACATTGTAAAGCAATTATACTCCAATAAAAAAATAATAAAAGAAAAAAAAGATAGTATCTGATTTAGTACAAAGCAATTTGAAATGTAATGTGTCATTGTTTCGTGTTGATAACATCACTTGTATCTGTCCCAAGCTTCGTGGTAGAAGGAGGAGACATTTCTTCCTTTGTATACTTCACAGTCCCTAGCTATATCCTAGATACATGTAATAATAATTTATATCTGTACATATTTTAAAGGAGCCTTCACTTACATCATTTTCATTTAATCCTCACCATGTGACCTATATATAATTTTCACAGGAGGCTGACTTTTGTTTTTGGTTGCTCTGCTGCGGCATGTGGGATCTTAGTTCCCTGGAGAGGGATCAAACCCGTGCCCCCTGCAGTGGAAGAAGAGTGTAGCCAGTTTATTCAACAGAACATTTAATGGCTGGTTATTGCAGACATTCTCTACTGGATGCTGTGAAAATATAAAGATGATGCCTTCAGCAGCTTTTAAATTCAGCTGGGGAGTTTTATTTTCTTCTAAAAAAACCCAGCTCTGGGCTTCCCTGGTGGCGCAGTGGTTGAGAGTCCACCTGCCGATGCAGGGGACGCGGGTTCATGCCCCGGTCCGGGAGGATCCCTCCCACATGCCGCGGAGCGGCTGGGCCCGTGAGCCATGGCTGCTGAGCCTGCGCGTCCGGAGCCTGTGTTCCGCAGCGGGAGAGGCCACAACAGTGAGAGGCCCGCGTACTGCAAAAAACAAAACAAAACAAAAAAACCCCAGCTCTTCTTCTTTTTTTTTTTTTTTTTTAAAGCATAAGCATTACTTTGGGTTTTCAGATTCTAGAGTGTTCTCTTGAGCTTCTGTGCGTACTTGTTCTCTCTGCCTGGGATGCCTTTAATCCTCTCTGCCTGCCCTTCACAAGGCAACTAAGACATCATCTCCTCTAGGAAGTCTTCCACATCCCTGTTCACCCCACTGGATTGCGTGTCTGTGTGATGCCATTGCATTACTCACATCAGAGTTCTTATTACAGTATACTGCAATTTTCCATTTTTGTGTTTGTTTTCCCCACAGACTGTGACTATGCCTCTTAACTCTGTAGCTGGAGCATAAGAACTGTTTGTTTAATGAATGACCTATCCATTTAGGACCTATTTAGACCCTGAGGATAACCCTGTGAATTGGTGAGTTAGAGGGAGTTTTCATAAGACTTAGTAAACTGATTTTAGCTTTCGGGAGTGATCACAAATCTCTCATAATTCCCACGTACTGTTGTTGATCAAATTTAATGGTTTGTATACTCTCCTACTAACTGTACCAAATTAAAATGTGATATTTTAACTTTATTCTCTTAGCTAGAATATTTCTTTGTGAATGGAGCATGAGATTAAAGTGATTGTTGCCTAGAATCCTCTTTTACAGGCACCTTGCTATTTTAAGTTCTGGAAGAAAGCTTTTGGGAATTACAGAGTGGTCAATCTCCATCACGTAATAAAATTGTAATAATTATACACTTAAAGACTTAGAAGTCAACGTGTGGATCCAAATGAGTCTTTTGTATCACCATTCGTTTAGTGTGCATGCTTACAAATTGAACATATTTGTAGCTGAGATTTATCCCTTCCAATTTTTCCTCCTCTCTGCCATTTTTAACAGCTGATAGTTCACTGGGTCTGTCCCTTAGTGTTGGTTTCATTATGCTGAGACGAAAACCAACCCGTCTGGAGCTGAAGCTTGATGACATTGAGGAGTTTGAAAGCATTCGAAAGGACCTGGAGGTAAGAGTGCAACTTTCAAACCGTTAGGAATATTTAAAACAATAACTCTAACTTTTGGACTCCAGATTCTTATACCAACAGCTTATTCGGAATCTCTATTTGGATGCTTTACAGGCATCTTAAGCATAATATATTAGTTTCCTGTGGCTGCTGTAACAAATTACCACAAACTTGGTGGTTTAAAGCAACAGAAATTTATGCTTTCACAGTTCTGTAGACCAGAAATCTGAAATCGGTATCACTGATCCAAAATCAGGGTGTCAGCAGGACCACGCTCCCTCCAGAGGCTCTAGGGAAGAATCTATTCCTTGACTATTGCAGTATTTGGTGGCTGCTGGCATTCCTTGACTTGTGGCCATATCACTCCAGTGTCTGCCTCCGTGATCACATTGCCTTCTCCTCTTCTGTCTGTGAAGTCTCCCTCTGCCCCCTCTTATAAGGATACCTGTGCTGGCATTAAGGGCCCACCCAGATAATCCGGGATAATGTCCCCATCACACCATCCTTAATTTAATCACATCTGCAAAGACCCTTTTCACATACAGGGCAACAATTACAGTATCCAAGGATTAGGACCTGATAGCTTTGGAGGTCATTATTCAGCAAACCATACTTAACATGTTAAAACAAAAAACTCTTGATTTCTTCCTCAAACCAGTTTCACCTCAGAGTTCCCTATGTCAATATCTAAGTAGTTGCTCAAGCCAGAAACCTAAGAGTCAATCTTGAGTTCTCCCTTTCCCTCACCTTTTGTATTCAATCTGTCCATAAATCCTCCGGCTCTACCTCCAGAATATTTCTAGAATCAACCCATACCTTTTCATCTCCACCATTAGAACCCTAGTCCAAATAACCATCAACTCACTCTGTACAATTTCAGTAGCATCCCAAGTTGTCTCTCTACTTCCATTTTTGTGTCTTCAATCCATTCTCCATCAGGTGTCTAGAATGATCTTTAAAAAATTTCAGATCATGTCATTCTCATGCTTAAAACTCCTCAGTGGTTTCCTGCACTTGGAATAAAACCTCAGTTCCTTATCATGGCCTACAAGCTTTTAAATGTTCTTTCACCTTCTGTCACTCTTTGCCTTGCCCTCTGTACCCTAGGCACATTGGTTTTCTTTTATTTCCTTGAATATGCCAAACTATTTATAACTCATGGCCTTTGCACATATTATTTTCCTCTGCCTGGAGTGCTTCCTGTTTCTTCATGTCTCAGTTTGAATGTCACTTCCTCAGTCTGAAAGGCCTCTTCTGACCCTATCCAACTTAGGTGTATCATTCCTACCCATGCTGCCTCCATCTCATTAGGGTCTCTCAAAGCGCTTTATTCTTTTATTTCATAGCACTTATTATAAATTATAATGATTTGTTTGTTTATTGTAAAATCATTTACATTAGGAACCCTGATTGTAGAAATCATGTCTGTCTTCTCCACCGTTGAGTTCCCAGCATCTAGTACATAGTAGGAGTTCAATATGTATTTTTTAAAATTAATTAATTAATTAATTAACTTTTGGCTGCACTGGGTCTTTGTTGCTGCGCACGGGCTTTCTCTAGTTGCGGCAAGCAGGGACCACAGTGAGAAGCGGTGCGTGGGCTTCTCACTGTGGTGGGCTCTCTTGTTGCAGAGCACAGGCTCCAGGCGCGCGGGCTTCAGTAGTTGTGGCACGTGGGCTCAGTAGTCATGGCTCGTGGACTCAGTAGTCGTGGCTCGTGGACTCTAGAGCATGGGCTCAGTAGTTGTGGCACACGGGCCTAGTTGCTCCACGGCGTAGGATCCTCCCGGACCAGGGCTCGAACTTGTGTCCCCTGCATTGGCAGGTGGATTCTTAACCACTGCGCCTCCAGGGAAGCCCCAATATGTATTTTTAAGTATAGCCTTATGCCACGGTATTAGATGTCCATTGACAAGACTTAAATTCTTTTATTGGCCTTCAGAATAAAGTCCAAATTCCTTAGGATGGCATGTAAGGCCCTTTGTGATCTGGTCCTTGGTCATCTCTCCACTTTATCTTCCACTGCTGAGCTATCTTTAATCTCAGTGCCTATGCACACTCTGCTCTTTTCCTGAAGTGCCCTTTATGGCTCACACTTCAGTTGTAATGAGTCTCATAAAGTGTTAGTCTTATACTGAACTTTGACTCTGCAGAGTCAGCTCACTATTGAGTTACTTTTTTTTTTTAATTGAAGTAATTTTTATGACTGAGTAGTATTCCATTGTGTGTATGTGTGTGTGTGTATATATATACACCACATTTTCTTTATCCATTCATCTGTCAAGGGACACTTACGTTTCCATATGTTGGCTATTGTAAATAATGCTGCGATAAACATGGTGGTGCACTTACCCTTTTGAATTAGTGTTTTCTTTGGATATATACCCAGGAGTGGAATTGCTGGATCATATGGTAGTTCTACTCTTTATTTTTTGAGAAATCTCCATACAGTTTTCCATAGTGGCTGCACCAGTTTACATTCTCACCAACAGTGTGTGAGGATTTCCTTTTCTCCACATCCTCTCCAACACTTATTATTTCTTGTCTTTTTGATAATAGCCATTCTAATAGGCATGAGATGATATTTCATTGTGGTTCTGATTTGCATTTCCCTGATAATTAGTGATGTTGAACATCTTTTCATATGCCTGTTGGCCATCTGTATGTCTTCTTTGGAAAAATGGTTATTCAGATTCTTGGGTTGTCTGTTTTTTTGTTGTTGAGTTGTATGAATTCTTTAGATATTTTGGGTATTAACCCCTTATCAGATAAATTGTTTGCAAATATCTTTTCCCATTTGTTAGGCTGTCTTTTCATTTTGTTGATGGTTTCCTTTGCTGAGCAGAAGCTTTTTAGTTTGATATAGTCCCATTTGTTTATTTTTGCTTTTGTTCCCCTTGCCTGAGGAGACATACTCAGAAAGATACTGCTAAGACCAATGTCAAATAGCATACTGCCTATGTTTTCTCCTAGGAGTTTTATGGTTTCAGGTCTTACATTCAAGTCTTTAATCCATTTTGAGTTAATTTTTGTGTATGGTGTAAGATAGTGGTCTAGCTTCATTGTTTTGCATGTGGCTGTTCAGTTTTCTCAACAGCATTTATTAAAGAGACTGTCCTTTCTCCATTGTATGTTCTTTGCTACTTTGTCATAAATCTATTATCCATACGTGTGAGGGTTTATTTCTGGGCTCTCAGTTCTGTTCCATTGATCTGTGTGTCTCTTTTTCTGCTAATACCATGCTGTTTTTTGGGTTTTTTTTTTTTGTGGTACACGGACCTCTCACTGTTGTGGCCTCTCCCGTTGTGGAGCACAGGCTCTGGACGCGCAGGCTCAGCGGCCATGGCTCACGGGCCCAGCCGCTTCGCGGCATGTGGGATCTTCCCGGACCGGGGCACGAACCCGCGTCCCCTGCATCAGCAGGCGGACTCTCAACCACTGCGCCACCAGGGAAGCCCTACCATGCTGTTTTGATTACTGTGGCTTTGTAGTATAATTTGAAATCAGGGACTGTGATACCTTCAGCTCTGGTTTTTTTTTTTCCAAGATTGCTTTGGCTACTCAGGGTTTTCTGTGGTCCCATACAAATTTTAGGAACTTTTGTTCTATATCTGTGAAAAATGTTGTTGGGATTTTGATGGGGATTGCATTGAATCTGTAGATTGCTTTAGGTAGTTATAGACATTTTAACTGTTAAATCTTCCTATCCATGAGCATGGAATACCTTTTCATTCCTTTGTATCTTCTTCAATTTCTTTCAACAATATCTCATAGTTTTAAGTGTACAGGTCTTTTCACCTTCTTAGTTAAATTTATTTCTAGGTATAAATTTATTCCTAGGTATTTTTGTTGTTTTTAGTCTTTCTACTAAAGGCAGTTATCCAATGGGTTTCACCCATTTTAGAGCAACTTAGGAGAGAGGGATAGTTTTTGCCCTGCACTAAAATAAAAACAGTAGAAAACTGGTATTTCATTTGTTACTGAAATTAGTTTGATTACATTTTGATGACTCTGGTTATTATTATTATTTTTTTTGGCTGCGTTGGGTCTTCGTTGCTGCGCATGGGCTTTCTCTAGCTGCGGCGAGCTGGGGCTCCTCTTTCTTGCGTGCACGGGATTCTCATTGTGGTGGCTTCTCTTGTTGTGGAGCATGGGCTCTAGGCGCATGGGCTTCAGTAGTTGTGGCACGTGGGCTCAGTAGTTGTGGCTCACGGGCTCTAGAGCGCAGGCTCAGTAGTTGTGGCACATGGGCTTAGTTGCTCCTTGGCATGTGGGATCTTCCCGGACCAGGGCTTGAACCTGTGTCCCCTTCATTGGCAGGCGGATTCTTAACTGCTGAGCCACCAGGGAAGCCCTGACTCTGGACTTTTTTTTTTTTTTTTTTGCGGTACACGGGCCTGTCACTGCTGTGGCCTCTCCCGCCGCGGAGCAACAGGCTCCGGACGCGCAGGCTCAGCATCCATGGCTCACGGGCCCAGCCGCTCCACGGCATGTGGGATCCTTCTGGACCGGGACACGAACCCGTGTCCCCTACATCGGCAGGCGGACTCCCAACCACTGCGCCACCAGGGAAGCCCGACTCTGGATTTTGAAACAGTCAGCAGTTGTTCATAGTGGGAAGCCTTTTAAATGATTTCACCCTACTTGGATATTCCAACTTTCTCATGGCTTATAAGATGAAACGATATCATCCTGTGCCTTTTAGAACTTGTTTTCACAAAGGTGTTTGGGGAGAACTTTCTAATGTTATTTATTGGGTAATGTAGCCTCGAGAGTAACTCAGGAAGGTCATTATGTTTGTATATATATAAAAAGTAATACCTCACTTATTCACTATAATACTTTGACGCTGGCATTTAAATGCTCACGGTTCAGCAGTAAGTGGTGAAGAATAGCAGTGATTCCAGGGATTAGTGTAGTGGAGCCATTCTTCTGGTAAGGAACTCTCAGGTAGTGGTAGTTGTGGGGTGTTAGTTTTTCTCTTTGAAAATGAGCAAACTGAGACAGACTTTGTGAATTCTGCAGTTACTTGTGGCTTAAGAGCCAAACCTTTTATCTGAAAACAATGAATTCCCCAAATCAGGCCTCATGATAAGATAGCACAAAACCTTCTTTTCCTGCATTACATTTAATCTCATGGTGTCAGCTAAGCTGTTAATTTCTGGTGGTTATTGTTTTACTGGTCGCTTTATTTTTCCATCTCTTGTGTGGACATTCCTGTGTCATAGCCCTGATCACCCTGTGTTGTAATGGTCTATTTACCTGTTTCCCTATTAGACTGTGACATCCTGGCGGGTAGGGGTTACATCTTTTATCGCTATATCCGTATCCCCCTTGTGCCCCTAACCATCTAAACCTAGGATTTCAGTTTATTGTTCTGTACACCCAAACCCTATCCTTTACCCTGTGCCTAATACATGGTAGATGCTAAATAAATGTTTGTTAATGAATAGAATATTGCCTTAATACTAAAACTTTTATACTTTCAGACCCGTAAGAAACAAAAGGAAGATGTGGATGTTGTAGGAGGCAGTGATGGAGAAGGTGCCATTGGGCTCGGCAGTGACCCCAAGGGCAGGGAACAAATGATTAATGATCGAATTGGTTATAAACCCCAACCCAAGCCCAACAATCGTTCATCTCAATTTGGAAGTTTTGAATTTTAGAGGTGGATTATCTTGTGTGCAGAACCCTGGAATGGAGTAAAATGATGGCAGAAATACAAACAAGATTTAGAGAATTGAGTGCTTGCAGTCAAGCCGGATATTTTACGTCCTGCAGAGAGAGATACTTCTGCATGAGATTGCTGATGCTTAACTTTCACTCCGAAAGCTGAAATTCAAACTGTGGTTTGTCTCTGGAAAATCTGACTCGATAAAACTTGTCTGATTTTTGTTTTTAAAAATAAATATATTTTTGGAAAAGTGTGCGACATCCTTAATGAAGTATAATAGCACCGTTAAATTGCTACATCATTTTTCCCATCTTTATTAAAAGACCCTAAACAGAACACTTCCAGTTGATCCCTGTCACTAATTTTTGTTTAACTCGTTTATTCAACAAGTATTTATTGAGAGTGCCAGGTACCATTCTAGGCACTTGGTAACATCAGTGAACAAATCAAAGATCCCTGCCCTTGTGGAGATTAGATTCTCATGACTTTGTATAAACACGATCAAGTTGTGGACTTCCAGTATCTTTACACAATGGCTTTGTAACCAGTTTGGGTGTAATTTTGGGAGGACAGGCAGTGGAGTATCAGTATTACCGTCATTCCAGTTTTCTTTCCTTTCCCAAATCGCCTAAGTTTTTCTGACGAGCCAATCTGCGAGGCACCTCAGAGGCCAATTTAGAATCATGTCTTATTGTTCTCACTCTTTAATTCAACTGCTGGGAACTGCTAACTGTGGTAGCAAGAACCTCTGGAATCATCAGTTCCAAAGAGACCTGTTAGCAGGATTTTACCCAGCCTTTCTGGGGCAGTTTAAGTCTGCGAAATAAGAATGTGGGAGAGAGGCAGGAATAGAGGATGTATAGTTTCCCTTCTTCCTCCAACCATTCTTACAAAACCTGTTCTTCCAGTTTTATCTGGGACCTTCCATTCAACCTTGAAAACACAGCAAGAATGGGCTCCAGATAAGGAAATTGAGTTTGATTATTTTGAATCCTACAAAATTCAGTCTGGAAGGGCAAAAGAAAAAAGAAAAGGATCAAATAAGACTGCTTCAACATGTCACTGTGACTTCCCAGCATGAACAGGCACAGAAGCATGAAACCATGGTGCCTCCTGATACCAATACTCAAGAGGAGTCTGGGTGGAAGACACTGTACCAAGTGCTTTATGCAGATTCTCTCATTTATTTTTTATTTAAAAATTTTTTTAGATTATCTCATTTAATCTTTAACTCTTACGAGGTGAGTACTTTTACCTAATTTTATAAAGGCAAAACTAATCCTCAGCTGTTAAGGGATAGAGCTGAGATTTGAACCTGGGCAGAATGATTTTTGAACCTGTGCTTCTAAACCTTGCTACACTGCTTTCCTGGTCTCCCACTAGTAGGTCTCACTCCCTCGGGGTAGAGTGGGAGGTTGCTGTTTCAGTTCTCAGGAAATATCCATGCTATTTTATTTATAAAGAATGAGGCAATTACCAGATTAGTAATAAATCTGAGCAGCTATAAATTGTTTTATTTTTTTGGCCGTGGCACGTGGCACGTGGGATCTTAGTTCCTCAACCAGGGATCGAACCTGTGCCCCCTGCACTGGAAGCGCAGAGTCCTAACTACTGGACCACCAGGGAATTCCCTGTAAATCTTTTTTGACACCACTGAAATCACATGTATTGATTTTTTATTTCTTAGGTCCTAGTGTTCATTTCTGGGTTGCCCAAACCCAAGAAGATGGTCAAGAGATACCAACTGGAGCCAGAAGCACATACCTTTCATTTTCCTGAAAGCTGGAGTGACAATAATCAGGAGATTAATTAAAATAGGTACTATTATTGCCTTTTTATAAATGAGAAAACTAAGGCTTAGGGATTATTAAAATAACTTGCCTAAGGTCACACTTCTAGTAAGTGGTGGAGCTAGGAGTCAAAGCCAGGTGTACCTGACTCCAAAGCCCATGCTCATCACACTACAGTCTAGGAGTGGTGCTGAATGGCAAGATGCCCGTCTTGGGGCCAACAGGAAAGGGACAAAACACCACCATTCTGGCACAAAGCGGACAGGCAGGGCCAATTCCTAGCCTCTCGCCTGACAGCAGAAACACAGGGAAGCGATCATATGACAAGTTCACTTTTAAATTCAGGAATCCTTGGTATACTGAGATACTGCAGCTTCATGAAGACCCTGTATCCTGTGCAAAAGGTCATGTAGATCTTCTGGCATGTACAAGGCTTGTCATGTAGAGTAGGAGAGTAGGAGGAGAGTGAGATGAAAACATAAAGGGATCACGCCACCTAAAAGGTGGACATCTTAAAAACCGATGATAATGACCAGACTCCATGTGGACAATGATGAGACCACTTATTCTGATGTCACTCTGGGTAGAAGACATGCATAGAATCACAAAATCAAAATATTTATTTGTTCTTTTGCACATGACACTGTTAAAACATTCCTACTACAGCAATACTGCCCTCCAGGAGCTTACAATCTAAAACAGTCAACATTAATTGTAGACCCAATGATTAAGGCATTATATCAAATGCAGACTCTGTATCTTTAGGTGTATCTTCTGAAGGAAGCAGCTGGAGAGGGCAGGATCAACATTAAATGACATGAAAGTGTACTCCCTGCTAACTCCCTTTCCAGCTTCTACAAGGAACCCCTGTGGCTAGAACCCAAAACCAGTACCCCACAGCCTAAAAGGGAATTCCAGACAACCCTACCATAGAAGTAGTGAAGAAACCTTCATCTCTAATTCCCTGGTGGACAGAGAGGACTCTGTTTGTGGGCAGTGTGGGGCTGAGTGTTCTTCCAGCATAGACTGGAGACGGCACCTAAGATGCTGTAACTTTGTGGATGGTACCAGGTAGCCCCTTACTCAGCCTTATAGAAATTCCAGTGGGACAATTGCTCCTCAAAGTGTGCCTAGGGTCTCTATCAAGTTTTAAAACTTCTGGCTGGTATCTATATCCACATCTACTGCACAGCATTATCCACTGCATCAGGAGGGTGAGGGAGATTTAATAAACCAGACACATGGGATAAAAAACTGAAAGAAAGGGAAAAGGAGAGCAGAATAAGGGGCCAAAGATATGGGGATACAGCTTCTAGTTGTGAACAGGAGGAAGAGAAATTTGGATTCAAAAGGAACAAAGAAGTCAGGCACTAAATTCTAAATGAACAGGGTTACAGAAATGAAAGTCAACAAGATCATTATATTATCACAATCCAAGAGCTCAAGAAAGATAGAATTTAAGCTTTACTTTTCTTCTTTTCCTCGCTAGTTTCTTCCTTTGGCAACCTAGCTCAAGATCACTACAATTCAGGTTTTTCATGAGACTCTATCTTGAATACCCGAAGACTTATCCCAAACTGATGTTTCTCTCTGAGAGTTTGAAATTCACAGCATTTTGTCTAAACTGGCCTTGATTTTTCTTACCTTACTGATAAGGTCCTGTTCCTGAAAGAGTATTTTATAACAGATCATGTCAAGATTTCTAGAGAGTACCCGGGTCACTACTAAACATTGATTTCTCAGGGTTTTATTATTCCTTGGCTTCTGAGGCAATAACAGGCTATTTGTACCTTAATGTTGGATTTTTATTAGTACCTGTCATTCCCTTTACTTATGCTAAGTATCAGCACTACAAGGGGTTGGAATGAGGGAAAAACATAAAATGTTGGTTCTTAGATTTTAACCTCGATCCAGTAAGCTCATAACCCTCTCTTGGTTCAAAGCCACGGAAGTACACATTTCTCGCCCTCCAATATTTAACTGGCACCAACAAAGAAAGTACAAACTTCAAAACCACAAGAGGCCAACAGGATAGCTGTGTTTTGTCTCTCCTGCCCTGAGGCACAACTGGAGTCTAGCACCAAGGAGGGCAGGATTTAATATACCAGCACAGGAAGAGTCACTTTACAGAGGTAGGTTGGACTGGGAACAAGACTGCGGCATAGACTAACAACAGAATAAAAATCCAATGTGATTCTTACTGAGGAAAGTATTTTTGGCCACTTGTGATCTAATTAAGTCCCCCCGAGAGTAACAAAGATGGTCATGCAGAGAGTGAGGATCTGCCTGGTGTGGGCATGGATGCCCATCAGTCGACCACACCCTAGGCCTCTCCAAAGAGAGGGCTGGGCTTTTGCCCCTCCAACCCATGACTGGCTGATTTACATTGCAGATCAAAGATTCTCAACCTTCAAGCCATTTCCAAGAAATTACAGATCTTTAAGAATAAGGACTAGTGATTTCATACATGATAATAAAAGTTACTTTGGCTACAGCCCTTTGTGCTTGTGTGCCTGGGCACAAAAACACAGTTGGGGCTGAATAAATGTTTGTGGAATGATTAAGTATTGACCAGCAGCATTTAGTACATGAGTTAAGCCCAGAAACACCACCAACTAATAACAAGTCAAATTCCTGTGCCCAGTACCAGGTAGCTCACCCACCAGGTGATACTCCCTCAGTTTAAAGCAGAGATGCTCAAAGTGTGGTCCCCTGATCATCAGTAGGAGCATCACCTGGGAGCTTGTTAAAAATAGCAATTTGGGGGCTCTGGGTGGAGGCCCAGCAATCAGGGCTTTAACAAGCTCTCCAGGTGATTCTGATGCATGCTGAAGCTTGAAAACCACTGGTTTAGAGGCAGACACATGAAAACAATAATGGGAGAAAATTATTTAAACGCTTACTTCAGCTGTGACATACGAAGGTACCAAGTCAAAGTAAAATGTCAGTGGTTTCATTTAAAAATATCTATTTTCTCAAATTGATTGTCATCTTTTTTTTGATTGACAAGTTCAATCTAATCAAAATGTTAAGTGGGAACACAAGTTGATGAGTCAGCCTCCCAAGAATGCACACTCCTGCAAGGTCTGGGCCTGTATTTATACAGTTTCAAACCACCTCTCTGCCCCCTACAGAGATTTCAGTTCAACACGTCACACCTACGGAAAGGCACAATCTGTCTCCCACTCATTGAGCCCAAAGACTAGAACGTACTTTTAAATGTTAAGTTTGGGTTCTGGGCTTAGCTGGGCAAGACCCTTCCTCACCTGCCATCAATCCTGGCTAAAGTTAATCCATTTCCATCACTGACCCAGGAAAAACCCACCAAATTCGCAAACTGTTAAAAAAAAAAAAAGAACAGAAGACTAAAAAAGGAAGCAGGTAATCAAGCCATCGAATAGAAAGCTACCTGGATTAGATAAGAACATATAACTTGGATCTAAGATAATGGGGGAGGAGAGGACATCTCATGGGTGGCTTCACCTCAAGAGAAATGGGAAACTCAGCTCATTAGGGAAAAAAGGCAGGGAGGTTACCACTTTAGCTCAGAGACTGTAAGCTAAACCTCTGTTGAGCAGGCGTGTGTGTGTGTGTGTGTGTGTGTGTGTGTGTGTGTGTAGATAAGGAGCAAGAAGAGAAGATTGGAATCCTGTCTTCCAGTCTTGAACTGCTTTCCACTGCAATCGATAAGGCCACACCATAGAGTTAGACGTTAATGGCAATGTTCTGTGATGTCCACTACCACTGCCTTCTTCCAGCTGAAGAGAAAGTACCCCATGCCAGCCCCTGCCGCTACAGCAATGCAGAGGTAGCCGTTGTAGGTCATGAAGATGAGCATGAGGAAGTAGCTGATGACCACCTGGATGATGTGCAGCACTGTTTGCAGAAGGTGAGGAAAGCTCAGCATCTGTTGCCTGGAGAGTAAACAGGGACACAACAGTCAGGGCCCCAGGAGTGCTCAGGCAGCTCTGCATGCAGATCAGGAGAAAGGGACAACAGTTGTAGTCATGAGCTCAGCTTGAGGTGGACTCTCTCATAGCCACCCTGGCAACTCACGGGTACTTGTGTCTCTGCAGGTTGTTTATTGTCCTTGGAAATGAAACATGATAGGGTTGTGAGGTTAATAAGCATCGGCCAGATATGATTATATGGCAGCAGAAGGAATGCTCTTCAGGAGGAGGGGAGAGGAAGGAGGAGTAAGCTGACTTACCTCCACCTTGGATACTGAAAGGGATGACCCACACCCTCCCATACTTATTTGCCTGAACTTTCTCAGGCCTTCCACCTTTGCAGAGTTCATACTCTATGTAGGGGACACGGGTTCGAGCCCTGGTCCAGGAAGATCCCACATGCCGTGGAGCAACTAAGCCCGTGCGCCGCAACTACTGAGTCTGCACGCCACAACTACTGGAGCCCGAGCACCCTAGAGCAGGCACGCCACAACTACTGAGCTCACGCACCACAACTACTGAAGCCTGCGTGCTCTAGGCCCTGCGTGCCGCAACTACTGAGCCCGCGTGCTGCAGCTACTGAAACCCGTGCGCCTAGAGCCTGTGCTCCGCAACAAGAGAAGCCACTGCAATGAGAAGCCCGCACACCACAACAAAGAGTAGCCCCTGCTCGCCGCAACTAGAGAAAGCCAGCGTGGAGCAATGAAGACCCAATGCAGCCAAAAAAAAAAAATTGGAAATAGAATTGAGGGTTGGGTGGTACAGTAGAAAGTTTTTAATTAGGGATCAGGAGACCCGGCTGTTTATCCCCTTTGTCACTAACTAGTTCTCTCACCTTAGTTAAGTCACAATGTTTGGCCCTCAATAAGCCCAATCACTGGTACAATTGGAATAAATAATATTGTGCTTACTTGAAAGCAGGACATCGGTCTACAGGATTCCTTGAATTCCAGTTTAGCTTTAAGACCTACATTTCTATTATAACTAAATCTTAAAGCATTTACCAATCTGTGGGAAAAACCAGTAGTCATCCATATACTTTCTTAGGTGGAATACAGACATTAGTACAGTCTTACATTGTAACAAAATGAGACTAGAGCTGGGCAGGTACAACTTTTTATAGAAAGGAATGAATTGGCTTCTGCCATTCTTCTATACCCTGACTTGAAATTTCTTAACTTGTTTATTATTATGTTGGCTAATATGTTAAAATATGGATTCTTTTCCTTTTTCTAAAGTGATCAAACTTAAAATTTGGAATAAATGTTCATATTAGCAGAAGGGTTCCTATCATTCCTCTTTTGGCCTGCTAATGACCCACAACCCCAAGCCTCCAAAAACAGTTTTTTTTGTTTTTTTTTTTGCGGTATGTGGGCCTCTCACTGCTGTGGCCTCTCCCGTTGCGGAGCACAGCCTCCGGACACACAGGCTCAGCGGTCATGGCTCATGGGCCCAGCCGCTCCACGGCATGTGGGATCTTCCCGGACCGGGGCACGAACCCGTGTCCCCTGCAGCGGCAGGAGGACTCTCAACCACTGCGCCACCAGGGAAGCCCCAAAAACAGTTTTGATTAAGGTCATATAGAATCATTAACTCAAGAAGAGGGCTGTTGCTAATAAAATAGCTGCTTTCCTATTTAGCTAATTCAGCTCTCCAGAACTTCCATCTGGATCTGTTCAATCTTCTTACCCAACAGTTTTGTGGGTCTCCATAAGGATGGTTCCATTCGGTCCTGGGACAGGCATGGAATTGTACCGAATGTTGACTTGTGACTTGCGCAGGAGGCCCTCTCGGGCTATCTTGAGTCCTTCGTAGAACATGGCTAGTAGAAACACTGCCACAAAAGCTCCAGCCATTTCTAAGTAGGGAGGGAAAAGATGGCGGTAATGTCAAACATGCAAAATCATTAGCTGGTGTGCTCTCCAAGCTAGAAAGACAACATAGAAAAACTGCTACTCTTTTTTTTTGAGGGGGGGGTTATGCCACGTGGCCTGTGGGGGTCTTAGTTCCCCGACCAGGGATTGAAACTGGGCGCACGGCAGTGAAAGCACTAAGTCCTAACCACTGGACTGCCAGGGAATTTTGAAAAACTGCTACTCTCTACTCTTAATTTCAGAGTATGTTATATTGTTACCTCTTCAGTCATACAGATGGAAGAGAAGAACTAAGATGGCGTTAGTGAGGATTACTGCCTCCACTGCAGATCATACTCATTTTCTGATTAAGATACAAAAAAATGAACAATAACCTTTTGGTCTGGCTGCTTGATGTCATTAAATTAGCCTGTCACACTGAAACACACAATGTAGAATATGCAAAAGAGGAAGAAAACAACTTATTTTAAAGTGCTGACCATTTCTTGAATGGGCGTTTCAATCTAAGTCTTTCACACTGTGAAGCACTGGTAACAATACGAATGTAGTCAAACTGATTTAACATACTACCTGAATTCAATGCTTCCCTTCTTCCCAAAACAAATTGATTTTGTGGGTCCAGAGATTTATCTTGTAACCTAAAGTGGTCCACCTGACTACTAAACTTGTGCAATTTGAATTTAAGGCACACCAACTCAACGTTATAGACACAAAAAATGGGCGATTAGCTACCCCAAAACTAGGACTGCCCCTAAGATGGGCCAAGAGTCAGGAATGATGTATACCAGTTTGGTAAGCTAGAAAGAGCACTGGATTAGGCAGCAATAGAAGCCCTAGGTCCCTGTCCTAGCTCTGACATACTAACTTTATGGGATTTAGGGCTAATCATTTCACTATTTGAAGCTTAATTTATCTGTAAACTGGAAGGATTGTACTTGATTAATAGTTTTCAAGCTAGGGTTATTTTGTGGTATGTATATATATAATGCTTTTTATGTCATTTGAACTTTGGCTATAGTCTTATATCCAAGATCAATAATTTATCAAACAAGGAAACACTCTGGAAAAAGATGAAAGGAAATGGTCTGCAAAAGACTCCTACCTGGTATCTAAATTATGTTTCAGAAATTCTACAACATACACATGCTATTTAAGGGAGGTTTACTGTAGGACCAAAATAAGCACCGTGTATCCTTACCTTCCAGGTAGGAAATAGGAAGCAAGATGGTTACGATCATAACCATAATGACTCAGTAATTATGGCAGGAAGAGGTGTTGGGTTTCCAGATTCTTTGTCACTGTCTCTCATGTGAGTGTCACCTTCAAACAAAACCTGATGGCTTACTCACCTCCAGCTGTATTGATCACCAAACCAGAGAACAATAGTTCCACGTTCTTAAAGCCAAAGTAGAAGGTCATAGGCTGCCAGGAAACCAAAACATGTCAATTAGAAACAATTGAAGCTTCTACATGAGAATTTCAGGTCAAGAAGCTTAGAACATTTAAAAGTAGCAGTTCTGGGTAATAAGAGGCATTCACTGAAGTGGGAGGCTTTCTCCCTCATCATAGTATAGTATTAACCACAGGCACTTCTCCACATGTATTCTTCTTTGTCCCCACCGTCAACTTTTGTCTTTTTCTCTTTTCTGCACAAAGTGTAAAAGACCAGAACTTAATCCAGAAAAAGGTCAATTTTGACAGAAAGGAATACTGAGGAAAGAACCATAGAAATCTTGGTTCTGGTGTGGCTCTGAAATTAACCTGCCACATAATCTTGGGCAAATCACTTGACTTCTCTAGGTCTACCTTAGTTTTTTCTCATTGGTAAATTGATCTTTAAAGATAATCATCTTCTAGTCCTAAAGTTGGATTATTTCTATTCCCCAAGTGGGTGGGAAAGGGCCTGGGCTGCCTCTCCTGTGGCACTTACCATCATCATCATCATGTGATCATGGGAGTGGGAGGCTGAAGAGGTCGGGTGATGGTGAGAAGGTGCCATGGTACTGTTGTCGTCCCCACTGCTCATCCCCATGCTCATCCCCATGTGGTGGAAATGGCCCATTTTTCCGGGAAAAGTTGAGTCAGCAGAAGATTCTTTTAAGAAAAAGAATTATATATAATAATTAAAAATACAAAATCTTGATTTTTAAAAAAAATCTTCACGATGTTTTATCTTGTCCTTTTTTGTTTTTTTTTTGGCCAAGCCGCACGGCATGCAGGATATTAGTTGCCCGACCAGGGATCGAACCTGTGACCCCTGCAGTGCAAGCACGGAGTCCTAACCACTGGACCACCAGGCAAGTCCCCAAATCTTGATTCTTGATAAATACTTTGTCTGTGTGGGATTTCAGCCAGTGAATACATGCTCTCCTAGCCTCTTTACTCAGAATTATTTTTTATAATCTACAGATGGAAAAAGAAGTAACTGTATAATAGGGATCACCTCTGGAGACTGCAGCAAAAGGGATTTGCACGTAGGGTTTCAGAACCTAACTCTTTTTTTTTTTTTTTTGCGGTACGCGGGCCTCTCACTGCTGTGGCCTCTCTCATTGCGGAGCACAGGCTCCGGATGCGCAGGCTCAGTGGCCATGGCTCACGGGCCCAGCCGCTCCGCGGCATGCGGGATCTTCCCGGACCGGGGCACGAACCCGTGTCCCCTGCACAGGCAGGCGGATGGTCAACCACTGCGCCACCAGGGAAGCCCCTAACTCTTTTTTTTTTAATTAATTTTTATTGGAGTATAGTTGCTTTACAGTGTTGTGTTAGTTTCTGCTGTACGGCAAGGTGAATCAGTTATACATTATCAGAAACCTAACTCTTATTCTGCAGAATTGTTCCTTTACTAGATATGTTCAATGTATGTTCAAATTTAAATGTGAGATAAGGAGAAGAAAAGTAGCTTCTTCGGGTTGCAGGAAACAATTTGTAATAATGGACAAATTGATGCCATTAATGAAATTTAACTGCTTTTCTAATCATAAATGTCAGTAGATAAAAAGCAAGTATTTCAAGATAATTCACCTAATTGGATGGCCTGTGTTCGATCAGGATATTAAGAAAACATTTTCACATATAGGACAACCAGCCTTCAGCTAATTTAAATTAGAAGAAAAGGTCTATTGCTGCCCTAGGCAAGCAGTGTGCTATGAATTTAGATACAGTATCAATCCCAGCAGGGCATTAGAGCTGAGAACACTGAAAACAAGGTATAAATTGGATATTCGCTATTAAATTAAATTCGCTATTAAATTAAGTCTAGACAACCTGCACATTCAGTCTTGTGTCTTTACTACCACTTCACTGTTTTACTGCAAAAGTCCATCTGAGACATAATCCAAGGAGCAAAAACTCCTATAGCTGGGGTGGGGAGTGGGAAGTTGAGGAAGGTGGAGGGGGAGGTGTTGGTGGATTCTCTTAGTGTCCCTCAACTCCAGTTTGTGGAGGAAAGAGTGCTTTAGAAATTCCAAGTAGATATTCATGTTCATGAGCCTAAGTGTGCCTCTTATTATTAATTATCAAGCTCTTACACGCACCAAACTCTGAGCTAAGTGCTAGTAATTCAACAGTGAATAAGACAAACAAGGTACAGGATGGAGAAACAATAAAGTAAACAGAACACTTTCATGAGGCGATTAGTGCTGTGATGGAAAGAAACAGGGTAATATGGTAGTATTACTAAGAGGTTGAAAAGAAGCATACTTTAGATAGGAAATTTATATAGATTCAGGGAGTCTTGGATATCTAATCAAAAGCACAAATATTCAGCCATCTATTTTCCCCTCTTCAACTCCTATCCTATGATACTATGACAGCAAGCTTAAAAAATAGGTTCTTATTGGGACCTCCCTGGTGGTGCAGTGGTTAAGAATCCGCCTGCCAATGCAGGGGACACGGGTTCGAGCCCTGGTCCGGGAAGATCCCACATGCCTCGGAGCAACTAAGCCCGTGCACCACAACTACTGAGCCTGCACTCTAGAGCCCACGAGCCACACCTACTGAGCCCGAGTGCCACAACTACTGGAGTTGTGGCGTGCCTAGTTGTGAAGCCCACGTGCCTACAGCCAGTGCTCAGCAACGAGAGAAGCCACCGCAATGAGAAGCCCGCACTCCCTGCAACTAAAAAGAAAGCCCGTGCGCAGCAACAAAGACCCAACGCAGCCAACATATAAATAAATTAATTAATAAAAAAATAGGTTCTTATTTCCAGCAAAGGAAAAGGCAAAGCATCAGTTACCAATAATCAAAATTCAACTCTGAATTTAAATAACTTTCATGCCAGACACTTTATTACTTCATAATTGGGGAGCTGGACAAGCTGGTATCATTGCCATAAAGGGACTAGATTGGAGGTACAAAGAGAGACATAATAAGATCTTTGTCCACAAAGGTTTTATAGCGAACAGCAAAAAAAAAAAAAAAAAAATACACACAAAAATAATCAACAAGTGAGAGCACACACAAAGTTTCAATGATGGAACAAATGGTAAGAGGACAGCAGTTTTCAGATAAAGAAACATAGTAGGATGGAGAGATCACTGGTATCTGAGTGATCATAAATTATGATGTTGAACCAAGCAAATGAAGTGAAATAAGAATGAAAAGACTTTTGCCTGCCAAGAAAATTGATAGCACATCCTCATGAAGAGTAGAAGTCACAAGTTTTGTTCTCTTCCAATAAGGGTCTAGAAAATGATTACATCATAAGAAAACCATAAAGGATAATTTCATTTCATGTTATCAACCTGAATCCTTGCCTTTGATTCGGTGAATATTGGTGGAGTGCCTTTTGGTGTAAGAGACTGAGGGACATACAGAGATGAACCAGACATAGACTCTTTCCTCATGGAGCTTCAAGGCTAAAAGCTAGAAAGGGAAACTGAACAGTCATAATTTTCATTTTGGGGCATAAGATGAAACGCAAAGGCCAATTAAAAAAGCAAGAATACAGCTCCAGAAACTACTTAAGATTTGTACCCTTGATTTCCCTGATAAACTTTTATAGTCTCCCCATCAACAGGTTTTTGTTTTTTTTGTTTTTTTTTTGTTTTTTTTATTGTGGTACGCGGGCCTCTCACTGTTGTGGCCTCTCCCGTCGCGGAGCACAGGCTCCGGATGCACAGGCTCAGCGACCATGGCTCACGGGCCCAGCCGCTCCACAGCATGTGGGATCTTCCCGGACCGGGGTACGAACCCGTGTCCCCTGCATCGGCAGGCGGACTCTCAACCACTGTGCCACCAGGGAAGCCCATCAACAGGTTTTTTTGAAGACCCAAGGTTCCTAATTGTTCAGGCACCTCACTACCAATCAGAGACACCCGCTCAGTGAAGATCCGTAATCAAATCTCTTTAGACATATCAGTGACCCAGTAATTCATATGCCCGAATCTCAAGAAGGCCTTTCAAAGTATGCACCTATTTTGAAGTGTCATCTTGTAGAATATATTTCACATTGAAATATACTAGGAAATACAGCAGGAATAGAATCTATTTCCTTTCATTGCAGATGGACAATGGATTTCTTTCTTCTTTTTATTTTTTTTCAAAAAAACCTTTATCAGGGGACTTCCTCGGTGGTCCAGTGGTTAAGATTCCGTGCTTCCACTGCAGGGGGCACTGGTTCGATCCCTGGTCAGGGAACTAAGATCCTGCATGCCCTGCGGCAAAAACAAAACAAAACAAAAAGCCTTTATCTTAATTTCTTTTTGGCCGTGCCATGCGGCTTGTGGGATCTTAGTTCCTTGACCAGGGATTGAACCTGGGTCCCCTACAGTGGAAGCAAGGAGTCCTAACCATTGGACCACCAGAGAATTCCCAACAATGGATTTCTTATAACAGAATCCTAGGCAAATGTCAGTTTTCTGTTAGCTTCTCTCCTGCAGAGTATGCCAGCCAAGACCACTTTCAAGCCCCTTTCTGCCTATCCTGTCTCCTGAAACCACAAAGTGACTATCGACACATGTGGATAGTTCATAATAGCTCCTTATTCTAGCACAGAAAACTTCTTTGATTTTTAAGGAAACAGAATAGAAATGGTCTAGGAGTTGGCTATAGAAAAAAATCAAGTATGAATTTCTATGGAAATTTGTTCATACGAAATAGGTGAGAAGTTTATTTCTTAGGAAGGCTTTACACTATTCAGTTTTTAGGGAACATTTAACTTCAGCTGGGTACTTGAAGTTGGCTATATGCCAACTTGTTTGTATTGCCCTGAATACTATTAGATATGGAAAATGAAATGGCACATTCTACATTGAATGCCATATAGCTTTGCACTTCTTTCTGCCTTCCCCTTTCCTCCATTTAGTAAGTATGGCGCAGCATTTATAAAAATAGGTTTCAAAACTTCCTTGTATTCAAGGGTCTAATTCCTTCTCAGTCTACTTCTGAGGATCATGAAAAAGAAGTTTCCTCTGTTCCTGTCAACACTCCCCCCCAACACACGCATTTTAAAGCTTAACTAGAGGGCCAGATTCTTTGCAAAATCTAGCATCTCTAGAAAAATGAATATCCATTTATAGACAGAAGTTAGAGAATTAGCAAGAAGGCTAAATTCTGATACCCATTCTGAGTCTTAGCACTGACCTTACTTCTAACAGGTTTAGTCTAAACTTCAAATTCTCTTTTATTTTCCTGGTATTGCACAATGATGAATAAGAAACAATAATCCATAGGGACTATGGAGATTAGACCCCACAAAAAGACTACACAGAAGTAGTCATACATCTGCCACATGGGCCCTCTCCTCCAGCTCAGACAGATGTAATCTGGAGTCTCATAATTCTTTTGGAGACTGCCTCCAGTCTTTCCTGACTTCAATGATAAGGAAGAAAGTTTTTATTCTTAAAACGATTAGGGTCGGGACTTCCCTGGTGACGCAGAGGATAAGACTCCGTGCTCCCAACGCAGGGGGCCCGGGTTTGATCCCTGGTCAGGGAACTGGATCCCACATGCATGCCACAACTAAGAGTTCGCATGCCACAGCTAAGGAGCAGGCGAGCCACAACTAAGGAGCCCACGTGCTGCAACTAAGGAGGCTGCCTGACGCATCTAGGACCTGGCGCAACTAACTAACTAAATAAATAAATATTTTTTAAAAATGATTAGGATCACGTTCCTTTTTGGATTTTTAAAAATATTAAACAAAGGGAAATCTATCTAGTCACTCTTCTGCTTTCTGTAGTCATTATTTATGATTGATGACAAAAGATTTTGGCAAGCACAGATAGGGGAAATTCAAGGTCAAAGATAATATACTACCATAAACAGGGATTCATGGTTATGGGCTATGTTCATGTGATCAAGCAATAAGTTTCACTGGACTAATCCTGCCTTTTTATGACCTGTATGGGGCCAGCAGATATTCTGAGATATGGCTCTGGCTTTGTTTCAAGTGCCTCTATAGGTGAACTTTGAAATTCTCCTATGGCTTTATGAATTCTGCACTTATGTTGTTCTTTGGGGGAAGCAGGTGGTAAAGGAGATGCAGGAATAAAGGGGAGACTTTTTGACATAATGCAATAACAAATAGGGCTTAGGTGCCTCTCCAAAACTTGGCATTCCAGGCCAATACACTGGAGTTGTTTAGAAAAAAATGTAGTAGTTCCCAGGGAAGGGAAATACAATTTGATGAATATATATGGGGAAGACCCTTCCCGTTGATGGCTATGATGTTGTTCCACTCATCCTCTAGGCCCTGGCCTCATATTCTTACTGCAAATTGACTGGCAGAAAAGTGGTCATAATTGTTCGAATATAACCACACCATGCTTTGGATATTTTAGCTGCCTTTCCTTGGCCTGTGTCCTTCTTGAGGTGCAGTAATCATAAGGATACTTACACCAGTTTCATTTCCAAAAGGTATCAGGCTGAGAAAATCATAGGTTTACACAGGTTCTAGCCAGAACTGGCAAAAACTTTTGACTCCCAAAGTTCTGCCATATCACTGTACTAAAAACAGTTCAGTGAAATGAGGCAGTAGAGGTACTGAGAAGACAAGTCAGGCCAATAAGAGAAAAGGAAATGGAAAAGACCTTAAAAATCACACACACAGAGTTCTCCCCAGACTAAATGTGGCAGGTGATAGGAGTTGATAGGGCACTTGCTACAACTGCAGGTTTATAAAGACAGAACTCTGGAGAATAACTGCCAAACCCCCACCACCATCACTACCACTACCACCAAAAAAAGTAAAAAAGAAAGAAAACTTAGATTTTATCCTTTTAAAAATCCTTCAATAAAACTAAGGCTACCATTTTCTCTTCTAACTTTGTGCCTTTGTTGATAATAAAAATAATTCCAAGGGATCATCTACAACAACAACAAATTCTCACTTGCTTTTCTTTGTGTCAGTGGTTGGGTTGAGATGAGAAAGATGTTGATAGACCTGGCAGAGAATTAATTTAGTGATTACTTGCAGATTTCAATATTATTTTCTCTTTCCACACCATATACCAAAGCGAGCTCTACTGTAAGCAGATAGTGTAGGGAGTCCCCGGAGAAAAGAGCCAGATATAGCTTTTTGTTATAAGAGAAGCCATTTTAGGCCAAAGCCATCTTGTCATCTAAGCCTGGCTACCATGCTTGCCCTTGAAAAGGTCTCAGTAATAATGACCTTAAGGGAACATAAGAACAAATGACTGTTTATCAGGCAAGAGAAGTAACAATAGCAAAGATTATAAACCAGTTGCAGGATTCCTTGAAAGCACTTTTTGTGGAAAGAAACCAACCTATGCACAGTCTACATATTCAAGTAATAAGCAGAGTCTATGTGGCTGTATTACTCATACATCAGACTAATGGGATGCATCAAAAGTAACCAACTGCCAGAGACATAAAGGGGAAAACTACTTCAAACAGTTACACTTAAAGGGCCTTGATTTATGAATGGCCAATGATCTAGGCAAACAAGAAATGCTCCATGGACTGACAAGTTTTTAGAAGAATAAAAGAGCAGCTATAAATTAGTGAGAGTAGCTCTTTAACATAGAAGTTCTTGGCTAAGGATACCTATTTTAGTAAAAAAGATGATAACTCAGGAGCTGCCCTGAGAATCTCTTTCTAACTATCCACAGAAAAGACAGAAAGCAAACCTGTGATTCGATTCTAATCAGAATAAGACGAAGAAAGGCTTTGCTTCCAGATAGTGGTTCAAGGTCACCCCCTTCTACCAAAAATTTTATCTTTCCATATGTCCACTCCACCTTATTAAGCTGCTCAGGCTGAGCAAAGGAGATGAGAAGCCTGTTTGTCTTGGAGGAACTGATTACATGGAGAATTATATGTATAATAATGGAGGGCTATCATTTTTAAAAGAAAGCATGCTAAGGACAAACTCAATTTTTTAAATACCCACTTTCCAATCTCTAAATCATCTATGCCTTCCAGGCAAACATGAATGGACCAGGCTACTACAATATAAGAAACAGGAGGATTGGTTCAAGATGGAGGAGTAGAAAGACGTCACTCCCTCTTGTGAGAGCACCGGAATCACAACTAACTGCTGAACAGTCATCGACTGGAAGACACTGGAACTCACCAAAAAAGATACCTCACATCCAAAGACAAAGGAGAAGCCATAATAAGACAGTAGGAGGGGCGCAATCACAATAAAATCAAATCCCATAACTGCTGGGTGGGTGACTCACAAACTGGAGAACACTTATACCACAGAAGTCCACCCACTGGAGTGAAGGTTCTGAGCCCCACGTCAGGCTTCCCAACCTGGGGGTCCGGCAACGGGAGGAGGAATTCCTAGAGAATCAGACTTTGAAGGCTAGCGGGATTTGATTGCAGGACTTCGACAGGACTAGGGGAAACAGAGACTCCACTCTTGGAGGGCACGCAAAAAGTAGTGTGCACATCGGGACCCAGGGGAAATCAAAAGAAAGTTGGAGCAGCAATACTCATATCAGATAAAATAGACTTTAAAATAAAGAATGTTACAAGAGACAAGGAAGGACACTACATAATGATCAAGGGATCAATCCAAGAAGATATAACAATTATAAATGCACCCAAAATAGGACCACCTCAATACATAAGGCAACTGCTAACAGCTATAAAAGAGGAAATCAACAGTAACACAATAATAGTGGGGGACTTTAACACCTCACTTACACCAATGGACAGATCATCCAAACAGAAAATTAATAAGGAAACACAAGCTTCAAATGACACTATAGACCAGATAGATTTAATTGATATTTATAGGACATTCCATCCAAAAACAGCAGATTACACTTTCTTCTCAAGTGCACACGGAACATTCTCCAGGATAGATCACATCTTGGGTCACAAATCAAGCCTCAGTAAATTTAAGAAAATTGAAATCATATCAAGCATCTTTTCTGACCACAACGCTATGAGATTAGAAATCAATTACAGGGAAAAAAACCGTAAAAAACACAAACACGTCCCTTGGGATGTTTCCCTTCCAGAAACATAAGGAAACAAACACTGTCTTTCCAGCCAAGCCAAGTACAGGAGATGGTTCATAGGAGCCTGCATTTTGCTATTTTTTGGTGATGGTGTTGATAATAGAACCAGTACTCCCACCTAAACTAGTGTCCAGATACCCTTTGCATGTATTTCTCAAGCTGTAATTTGCATTTTAGGTTGTACTCCCAGAAACTAATCTCTCTGCAAAGAGACACATAAGTATCCTCACCTCCAACTTCTCATATTGATACACTTATTTTATGTTCACTACGTGGCATTTATGTCTCTGTTACAGATTTACTTTCCAGCCTTATCCCAATCTCATCCTCTTCACATTCAAATATTCCACTGAAATTGATTTACTCAATTTCCCTGAATAAATTTAGTACTTTGACACTTGTATGCCTTTTTGGCCATGTCATTCTCTGTAGTCCCCGCCCCCCCCACCCCGGTTTTCTGAATATGAGCAAATCCTATCATTATTTATTCAACATTTACAGTGCACTTAAAATGTGTCAGAAGTAGGATAAAGTTAAAATACGGCCCCTGCTCTTTTGAGTTTACAATCTAGTTCATTCTTTAAGGCTGAGTTAAAATGTCACCTCTCCTATGAGGTTTTCCTTGAATTCTTGACAGAAGAAATCTCTCTCTCTTTTCTGAATTTTTCTAGCAATCTTCTCTTATGGAAAATTTGACTTAAGTTCTTAAAATACGAGATAAAAAATACCATATATACACAGCAAGTTCTTAGAGGGCAAGTAACTAATTTATACCTCCTTACTGCACCTGGAAGAACACTGGACAAATATTCACTCACTCAAAATGTATTTAATTCTTACAAAACCCATGTAGGTTTCATATCTCCTTACAAGGAGCCAGCTGCAAAAGACAAGATTCTTGCCTTTACGGAACCTACTCTAGAGGAGGAATCCTCATTAAATATGGAAACAAATAAATATGTATACGTATATATAATTATAAATTGTGATAAGTAATATGAAGGAAGTAAACATGGTACTGTGATAGGAGAATAACAGTAAAAGAACTAATTTAGATGGAGGCGGTTAGGTGGAGAGAGAAGAGAGAAGCCCTCTCTAAGGAGGTAACATTTAAACAGACTGATAAATTACTGGAGTTGGGTAGAAGGGCAGAGAATAGCACCCTTGAGGCAAGAAAAGAATCAAAGTCATTCAAGGTCAGTATGAATAGAACACATTGAGTGAGAAGAGAGGCCAATGAGGTTGAAGAAAGAGGCAGAAGGGGTATACTGAGGAAGGCCTTATAGGTCATTTAAAGGAGACTAAATTTTATTCCAAGGGCAACTGGAAGCTATTTAGGCGTAATAAGCAGGGGAGTGATGTGACCAGATTTATATTTTAACAGAATACTTTGCTGTGTAGAATAACTGGCCTTTATTTGTTCTTCCCTAATAATATTTCCTGCTCAAGTTTTCTGTGAGGCATTCACAGATGGAAAAAAAAAAATTCCTTACAGAGCCATGGGCCATAATCCTTTAATTTACCAGAATCCAGAAAGACATCTGTTAAAACTTTCAAAGGATTAGAAGAACCTTCTAATTTCTGGGTTATTTAATGGTTTGAGGGGCAAAACTGAAGGATATTCTACAAGGACTGTCCTGGGTTGTAAAAGCTTGTAAAGTCACACATCACCTTTCGTAGGAGAGAGTTAAGCTTACTGAATATTGTTAAGAGCATGAGTTTGGAGTCAGATAAGATCCAAATCTTGGCTCTGCTAATTTCTCTCTGAGTATCTTGGTGACATTTCCTATAAAAGTCCCATGAGTCTTTAGGTTGGCAGTAGGTACTATGCATAGAGGCTACTAAAGGGGCCATATCCAGATTTCAATACCATTTGGGTAAATTACTCAAATTTGGTAGTTGCTCAATAAGTTAAAAAATATGATGAAGGTAGATTAAGCTCCCTGTGGGGACATGGACAGCAGACTGTAAGACATACAGCAAATGTTTAGTAGATTTTTATTGGATTATACAATCTGTACTATACATGGAAACCTTTAACAGTGATATATGACAAACCCCACTTTTCACTCACACCTCCACGAAACATTAGCAATAAATCCAGAATTTATGTGACTGCAGTTTTTAATGCTAAGGGCAGTGGAGAATATACTAGACTGAGTCCAAGATCTGGATTCTGGTTCATCCAACTTTGTCACTTTGTATTCTTTTGGATAAAACACCAATGTCAGTTTCTCAATTTTAGCCTTATTGACATTTGGGGCTGGATAACTCTTTGCTGTATGAGCTGTCCTGTGCGCTGTAGGATGTTTAACAGTAAGTATCCCTAGCCTTTACTCACTGAATGACAGTAGCACTGTCCCATGTGTGACAATCCAAAATGTCTCCAGACTTTGCCAAACATCCCCTGGGGGGGGCAGAATCACCCTACTTCTTTGAGAGCCACTATTGATCTCTGAGTTTTAGCCTCTCATCCGAAACTCAGGGGAATGAGATAACATCTGTCTTGTTCTCCTTTAGGGTTATTGTATGATTCAAATAAGATAATGAACGGGGGGCTTCCCTGGTGGCGCAGTGGTTGAGAGTCCACCTGCCGATGCAGGGGATGTGGGTTCATGCCCCGGTCGGGGAAGATCCCACATGCCGCGGAGCGGCTGGGCCCGTGAGCCATGGCCGCTGAGCCTGCGTGTCCGGAGCCTGTGCTCCGCAACGGGAGAGGCCACAGCAGTGAGAGGCCCGCGTACCGCAAAAAAAAAAAAAAAAGATAATGAATGGGAAGAAATACTGAGAGAGAAAAAAAGACCATATAACATACATAAAAGCATTATTATTACTCTGTGAGTTATTGTTATTATTATGTTCTCTGAGTGCTCAAAAACAAGGCTGAAGAAAACTACTCACATCTTGTTTATGGAATGCACTGTAAGGCCTACGTTAGGCTATGTGCAATCTAATACACCTTTTACATTTGTATTCAATAAATATTTGTTGATTGAATGATTTTAAGTCTGGGCCCAGTAGTAACTTCATTTTCTCTTCTGGCATGTTCTCAGGTTTTTCTGCTGAGCTACTACAATGTAGTATGTTTCTAGACCTAAGTCCACATGAAGGACAGGCCTGGATTAAACAAGAATGGCTACTTATTTTACAGCTGGAAAACTGAGGTACACGAGGTTAACTGACTAGCCAAGGTCACGTGTCAGTCAGTCTGGAGGCAGTCTGCAATTAGAATGCAGATTCTGACCTCAAGTCCGGTGACCTATTACTTGTATCATTGTACTTTTACCCAACTATTTGCGTCCCTGTCTCTTAACACAAAGGCAGCTATTTTACTTTATGGGGGCAATTCTGAAAAATTGAGATAAGGAAACAGAGTTATAGTTTTTAGGGAGCTTAGAAAGAAATGTAGACCTATTTCTATTGGGAGGCACAAGTGAATATTCCCTACATTTGGGGTAAACAAAGATCAAGTTATCCAAGGGCACTGTCAAGTCTATAAACCCCATTAAGTTGTCCAGGAGGAGCTAAATCTAGTTGTTATCTACCTGCAGAGTAGTTGTGTCTTGCAACACTTTACACCATGCTATGGCCTACAATTTGTGTTAAAACTATTACCTGCAGTATTCTTGGCTGCCCTGCCTCTGTAGCTCTAAGTGAGAATGGACTTCCACATAGCCTGAGCTCCAGGCCACATTTCAGCATTCCATTAAAATTCACAAAAGCCCCAAATGCCATTCTACTCTATATTTTCAGTGTCAGAAACAGAACTTATAAAGAATAACTCATAAAAATGTCACCGTTAAAAAAAGTCACCATTTATTCTACTCCTTTAAAATACCAGAACACATTTAATTATTATGCCTCTGTGTGAACTTTCAAATGGTGAATGTCACAAAGAGTCATCACTCTCAACCATTGATTCAATAGTCTTCTGAGTAATTCTCAGGCAACGTATGGGTTGTAGCCTACCTTAACCTTTATAATTATTACAACTTGAAAGAAAGTAAGACCCGGGTTCTAGCCCGGGTGTTTCCATTATACTAAGCAATTTAATCTTTATGGTCACAATTTCCTTAGTGAAGAAATAGAATAACTCATCTTTAGGGCCTATTTCAATTAGAAAAGTTTACGTGTGTGTAATATCATTTCAAAGAACAAATGCATACTTGTCTTTTCTAGGAACATTCTGAATATTAGATGATATGCTTTAGACATTCCAACATTTCAGTGGCTTTAACTTAACAGACTGTTCATATCACTTTCTAATATATTCCAATTCACCAATCTTATACAATCATTTCTTCTGAGAAATACCTAAAGCAGAAATACTAAGAGCAACAGCCCTTCTGGTTCTTGGAGTCAGACTGCTGACTGTCATAATGCAATGCCATCTTTGGAGTTCAGAACAAGTTACTAAAACTTTGTGGGGGTAATACATACAAATAAACCTGGGTTAATAAAATCTCACAATTTTTTTGAACATCAAATGTAAAAATACATATGAAAGCGACTGGCACATTAGTAACATACATAGTAAATAATAAATGTTAATTGCTTCCCTCCTAACTCAAGGGTTTCTCAAAGTATGGTCCAAGGACCACCTGAATCAGAATTATTTGAGATGTCTGGCTAAAAATGAAAATTACAGACCCCACTCCAGACTACTGAATCTCCTCTCAGGGAATGGGGTCTCAGACTCTAGGTATATATCCAGATATATAGGCAATTCTTATGTGCTCTAAAATTTGAGAACCAAAGTTCTGGATTACAGAGATGTACAACATAGATATAGTACACAGGCTCTAAGGACTGTATGTTTAAGAAGAGGAAGCTAAAAAAAAAAAAAAAAAAAGAAAAGAAAGAAAGTCACGATTCAACCAGGAACTAAAATAAAACACTTGTTTATTCTGATATTCCAAAAGGGCACAAAGCTTGCCCAGTCTCACTTAGAATTTACACACACCACCACCTACTAATCAAAGAACTTTCTGGGCTAATACTAAATTTAATACCAAATGGCTCATCTTTGGGATTTGAGAGAGGTTTCTTTCACCCACTGTGTGAATAAAATCTGAGTTCCAGATGAAGGGGAAGATATATATCTTCTACAATTCTATTTTTCTAGATTAGTTGTGAAATACAGGAATTGAACTAACAGACTTTATTGCTGACTAATAAGACAACAAAAAACCTTCTGTGTGAAGAAAATGTTGTATATAGTTCCCAACATGATTAATGACGTTAAGATTTGTTCCCAGCTGAGCACTCCAGGGCCTGTCCCTAACCATCAACTCCTGCATTTCTGAGAATGGGAGTTCAGTTAGAGATCCTGAATAGGCCACTAAAAACAAACAAACAAAAAAAAAAACATGAGGAGGAAGCGGCGGGCAGAAGAGATATTTTCTTTCTTTTTTATGGCAGCTTTCCAAGTATGCAAGGAAGTTATTCTCTAACTGGTAAAACTGTACCTTCTGGTTGTGGGCCCTTGGGCAAATTACTTAATACCTCTGGGCCTCAGCTCTAAAATCAGGTAATAAAAGTAGCCTCCCTTGGGCTTCCCTGGTGGCGCAGTGGTTGAAAGTCCACCTGCCGATGCAGGGGACATGGGTTCATGCCCCGGTCTGGGAAGATCCCACATGCCGCGGAGAGGCTGGGCCCGTGAGCCATGGCCGCTGAGCCTGCGCGTCCGGAGCCTGTGCTCCGCAACGGGAGAGGCCACAGCACTGAGAGGCCCGCGTACCGCAATAAAAAAAAAAAAAAAAAAAATGTAGCCTCCCTCACAGGATTGTTACAAAGAGTTCATTGAGGCAACAGCATAGTGGTTAAGAGGGTAAGTTAGTTTCCTCTAATACAGGGATGACAGTAGCCCCTACCTCGTGACAGTGTGCATTTAAACACCAACTTAGCACAGTGCCTAAACACAGTAAGCCCTCGATAAATAGTCATTACCGTTACTTCTTAATCTACTGTTCTTTCTAAACTTGGCATAGGTATAATCCTCCAAATCCTTTGATTTGTCCTTCACCCATTGCCCCATAGCTAACCTTTCTTTCTAACCTTTGCTGTTCTCATTTTAGGAGTTTTCAGAATGTGCTAGTGAACTCTATCCACTTCACTTCACAGGGAGGGATGTTCTTCACCTATAATGAATCAGGTGGTCAGTAATTTGTTTCAATTTGATTCCAGTCTGCATTTATATTCTTTGAAATATCTCGAAGTTTCAGGCTTCTTTCTCTCTGTTTTCTAATGATAAAGGATACTTTTCTTACGGGTGGTTTCCCCACTGCCAAACAATTCTCCAACACCAGCTGGGTGTCCTACAGTTCAACTCAATTCTGACACTATCTTCTCAGAGATAGCATTAGATTACACAGATTTAGGACCCAGTCCTACAAGACTGCTCTTCACTTCAGATGCCAATTGCAAGCCTGTGCTTGTGATCAGCTGGCTATAAATCAGAGGCTCCCACAATCCCCTCTTCTTGAGTTCTACAAATTTGCTAGAGTGACTCACAGAACTAAGGAAATCCATTTACCCACTAGATTACTGATTTATTACAAAGTATATTAAAGGAGACAAATCAACAGCCAGATGAAGAGATATATATAGTGAGGTCCTGAACAAAGTAGCTTCTGTCCTTGTAGGTTGGGGCCGGCATGGTGGCACTTGGAAGCGTTCTGGTTCCCCAAACCAAAAGCTCTCGGAACCCTGTCCTTTTGGGTCTTTATGGAGGCTTTGTTACATGGGCATGATTGATTCAATTTGGCCACTGTTGATTAAACTCAATCTCCAGCCCCTCCCGTCTCCCAGGAAGTCAGGGGCTGAAAGTTCGAACCCTCTAGTCACTTTGGTTGGCTTCACAGGCAACTAGCCCCCATCCTCACAGAAGTCACCTTATTAACAAAAGACACCTTTATAGCTCTAGTCACTTAGGAAATTCCAAGGGTGTTAGCTCTGAGCCAGAAATGGGATGAAGACCAAATATATATTCATTATAAATCACAATATCATTCTTTTTCTTATTTTTATATTTCTAAAGTCATTTCATTAGGATTTTGAGAAGGAAACGAGATATGCTCAAAGCGCCATCTTGCAATGAAAATACATACATTATAAGATGTGCCGTGGACTACTTTGCAGCCATAAACAAGAATGAGGAAGCTCTTTGTATAGTGATAATGATCTCCAAGGTACCTTATGAGATGAAAAAAGAAGGGGCACTATATGCTATCATTTGTAAAAAGTTTTGAAAGGGAAAAAAGTATATACATATTATTTGTAAACACCTATACTACCTCTGCGCATGGGGGAATAAGAAGGTAGTAACATTGTGATCCCTAGGAAGGCAACTGGTCAGATGTGGGTTGGATTAGAAGCAACATTTTTCATTACTTATCCTTGTGTACCTTTTGAATTGTGAACCATGTGAATATATTTCCTACTAAAAAATTAAATTATCAAGTCCAACTCCTTTATTTTACAGATGGGGAAACTGAGGCCTAGGTCATTGAATAATGATGCTAATATACTCTTTAGTCAACTGAACCTATAACATCTGCTTCTCGTACGTTGCTTCTGTAACACTAGGCTAGCTACTTTCTCCAGCCCTCCCATTTCTCCAGATAGTTTGTCGGGAAGCAGCTAAGTAGGAGGGGTTTCTGAGCTTTATATATCCTGTTTTAGTGGCAAATAATATAGAAGTTCCTGTTTCTCTTGCCCACTCTCACCTTTCTGTACAAAGAAGATCAAGTGTACAACTACATTCTTCACAAAGGCCTTTGGAAAGCTTTTATTTGCCTGGTCCGAATAGGACAACTCAAATTTGATATGTCAAACAAACAAACTGAAAAGGTCTTTTAGTTATGCAATGATGGAAGGGCCTAAGTCCAATGGGGAGTGGATCTCCCAGTTACTATACTCTACTTCTCTGATACCTTTTGTTGTTTCTTAAGCCACATCCTGGAATAAAGCAATCCTGAGATGCACCCTTTCATACCCCTCTTACTGGATCCTTTTGTAGTCTTGACACATTTCCACCATGCTAACCATGAATGCTTAAGTATGATTTATGTAAAGATCTGAGTGTTTTATAAAAAGTGTGATAAGAGTAGAGACAGCCCTGGACTAGGCATCAGAGACTCTGAACTATAGACATAAGTTTGCCATACATTAGCTATGTGACATTAAGCAAATCACCTGAACTCAACATGTACTAGTTCATTTATTACAAAATGGATATAAAAATACCCACCCTGCCAATCTCACAGGTTGTGAGAATCAAATAAAATATGTCAAAATACTTCTTAATTCTAAGGTACAGTAAATATGAGATATTATTAATGGTAGCTTGCTTTCTCATTAGAGGACAAAATTAATCTCTGAAATGAGACGTCCAAGTCACACATAGGGCTCACTTTCATGTCACTTAAAACACAGACTCTTATAGCCTGATTTAAAGAACACTAGCTAGTCAGATATGTATAGGTTGGCAAAGCATTGTTTTAAATGCCTCTTTGTTATAATCAAAGGCAGACAAAGGTCCCCCTTGCTAAACCTTCCATTTAGTTATATTATACGGGATTTCAATCGTCTATATCACAGTGTTGTTGGTTTGCCTATGGAGAATGCTGGGAATTAATTTGGTGTGAGGCAGAAACTAGAAAACATTTTACCTTTTCCTTTTTTACTCCTCCCTCCGAGAGAAAAGTTGTTCAAAACCTCAGATAGAGGCTGCATGGCATGGTAGAAAAGTACTGGGCTAGGAATCAGGAGACCTGGGTTCTATATCTGGCTCTAGGGGTTTATTATCTGTGTGACAGGAGGAACTAAGTCTCTTCATTCATTCATTCATTCATTTGTTTGTTCATTCATTCAGATTTATTGTGTACCTACTGAGTGAAGGTACTATGATGAAACCCTATCCTCAAGAAGCACAGTCTGATGGAGAAGGGAAATATACAAATAATTAAAATACAGTATGAGATGTACTAAGATATAGATTATGCACAGGGTTGTGTGGGAACTGATAAAAAGCCATTAGAAAAGGTAGGAGACAGGAATAGGTGCCTACAGGTACACTTAGCAGCAGTAAACTGAACGGATACATGCTAGATGCTCTAAACTGTTCAAAATTATACAAATACTCTGTATAGTTCTATAATAACTCTACTACCTATTTAGGGAAAGACTCAAACTGGCTAAAAAAAGGTCCCGCTAACGTTTCACTGGTTGCTAAAGTTTTGCTCTTTATGTGTTCCCCCCAAATCATTTCTCTTATTTACTTTTGTCATGCAGGTTTCTATCTCATTATGCTGTATTGCACAATGTCCTCAGCCTACAAAAGCAGGTTGTATACAAAAGCCTAGGGCCTTTGTGCAAAGGAAAAGAGGTAGGGTGGACCCTTCTCAACCCTTTCCTTCTCTGCAGGGCTTTGTATTCCTAAGGATGCCCCCCCACCCCTGCTTGGGGATGTTACCTAAATCATGAAATGGTATTACTCAAAGCAATGGAACTTCAAAAGCATTTCCTTCCCAGTGCCTACTCTAAGATTTCTTTTGGCATAAACTGCTCACTTTAATGGATTAAGTATCAGACCCTTGCTGACTTCTCATACTTAGTCACAAACTACAGAAAACTTCTGATTTTTTTAATGGCTTTTTTATGCTAAAAGCTGCATGTGGGGGTGCAGGCATCAATCAGCAACCTGCCCTCTCCCTTCCCTCCCTTTTCCCCAACCATGCCTGGCTTGCCAACTTTAAATGGCAGAGTTATCTGGGTGCTGCCTGGTTATTGACTTATCTGACATCTTCCACTAGTTGAAGTCATCGTGTCGCTGTAAACACTTACTTTTTCAGGGATAACTATGTCATCTTTTTCTCTTTTGAGGCATGTCTGGTGAGGAAGGCAAAAAGAAGAATCAACAACAGAGGTAAACTGGAACAAGGAGAGGAACAGACTTAAGAATCAGAGACTCTTAAGAGTATGGTATAAATTGTTACCTTTAGAGAAGTCATTTAATTTTATTCACATTCAGTCTAGAACATTTATTTTTCTCAATTCAAAATTGAGATTATAATCAAAAGGAAAACTGGATTGAGGTCATTTAAAATAAAAAATTCCATTTCCTACTGGGCTAAGTACAAACTTGTTAGCTTGGCCTTCAAGGTATTTGACAAATATGGCCCTGGTCTCCTTTTCAGCTTTAATCCACTGTTTCCCTATGTATACTGTTTAAGACAACAGTAAACTATTAGCAAACTATTGCACAGAACTCTCTTAACCAATTTAACTGATCACACATTAGCTAGGCTATTCTCCAGTATCATGGGAGCAACACTTCTGCTCTCCCTGTCGGTGAAATTATGTGCTTATTGAGGGTATCAGTTGTGTTTATTCACAAAACAATTTATGCCGATTGTGTTTATTATTCTAAATATATAATTTAATAAAGTATTATATAAAGCAATGAAGTATAAATGAGAAGAGGAAAACAACAGCAGCAGCTAATATTAACTGAGTACTTACTACCTGCCAGGCACTGTTCTAAGTGTTTTACGTGAATTAACTCATATAATCTTCATAAGAACCTTGGGAACTACATACTATTATTGTCCCTATTTTACAAAGGAGGAGATTGAACAACATGCCCAAGGCCTATACAACTCAAAAATGGCAAAACAATCTGGCTCCAGAGCTTTAACTACTATGCTATACAAGTTGAAAGCTTAGGAAAGACTAGATAAAGATACACATAACTATACTCCACTCTACCTTGTATGTGAAAGTAGCCACAGATAATACATAAACAAGTGAGCAAGGCTGTGTTCCAATAAAACTTTATTTACAGAAAAGGCAGCAGGCTAGGAAAAGATTTAGCCCTCACACTGTAGTTTGGAGATCCCTGAGACCCACACTCCAAGAAAAGGCTTATGTCAAAAGAATGGCAAAAAGATGTTCAAGTTTTAAGTTAAAATAAAATGTTTAAGATCTACGGGTAACGAATATCTGTATGATTCCCTGCTTTGACTTACTTTTTTTACTTTTCCCTTCAACCTGGAAAGCCTTACTTCCTTACTTCCACTTGGAATCCCACTCATCTTCAAAGCCCATTATCTAACCCACACCTTCCTCCAAACTATGTAGATTTGATCTCTTCTTCCTTTGATATCCTACAATCATTCATTTCTACTTATGAGACTTACTTTGCTATATCTTCTATTATGGCTATTTGTATACTTCAATTATCGCCATTATTCAAGTATAAGCACTTTGAGGACAGGAACAATGACTTACTCATTTTCTCATCCCAGGCAACACCCAGCACAGCGTGTATACATAGCAGGTTTTCAGGTGATGTTTCCTGAATTGTGTTCTGACATTCTTCTGTTTCAGTGACTGAACAGAAAGAACACTATACCCCCCCAAACCTACGTTCAATTCATATCCCTAACACCACACCTAAGATCTAACTTGGTTATAATTTTAAACTATTAATTTTAAAATGCATCCACCAGAACAGATTAATATAGGTGTACCTGTATATAAAAACTGTCATCTAAATGGTAGCAAAATTGCTGATAATTCTAAAGGAACTGTTAAAATTGATGCTTTCTGGTTAATCTTCAGGGGGTCAATACATTTTATAAACACATCTAAAAGCCGTATACTTAAGCAAAACGAACAAACAAAAATACTTTATTCAAACTTGAGACAGGGTTGTGCCTATTTACCTTCCAGCAGTACTATTTGATAGATATCTGGGAGTGTCTAGGGAGCCTGGCCCAAGCTCAGAGTGAGTTAGAAGGGCTGGGACAGGAATTCAGGTTTCCTGATTCCTAGTCCAATATTCTACTTCAGGAAGACAGTGGCTTTTTAGGTACACTCAATCCTGCAGTTCAAAGCCTGGAAGACTGAGGAATCCTCACCACTATCTTCCCCTTCCTCATACTGCCAATCAGAACCAGCAGCTGTGTCCCACAGTGGCAATCTGGGCACCCATATTTGTGGTGTTTCCATCACCAAAAAGCCTGATCCAGATTTTAGGATTCCAGCCTATCTAGAAAGGCGACTTAAACACCCTGGATAAAAACACTCCCAACTCAAGAATGCAAAGTAAGTGCTCAATGATCCCACTTAGCATTTTTCCCCCCTTTAGCATTTTTACAAAGCACTCTTCAGATGTTGTGGCGCTGGAATGACAATGACCAGTACTGGGGAGAGGGGTAAGAAAGAGCTGTTACTTATGCAGCTTATTCTTTTTTTTTTTTTCCTGAGAGTAGCCAAGCTCACATTTAACAGAGAGCTACCACAAAGGGTTCCAGTTCCAGTGCTTAGATTCCAGTTGCATCATTGCTTTAACATTGTCAGCCTTCACTGCTTAACCATCTTAATCTGTACAATAAACACAGGAAGCAGACAACAGCCCTATCCTTCAGTGTAACAGAGGAATACTTTACTAACAAAAATTAGACCTACATATAATATTTTTAGCTATCCTATTTCTCTTTCCCCTCCCCTAGAGCTTTAAACAATAGGAAAATCATCTTCAATTGACACAAGAGACTAAGCAACCCAGACAGTTCACAGCTAGTACAGCGTTTTTATCTTTCTGGAAGCTACCTATAAAAGGCAAGAGCCATTGCTGGGCTCTCTGGGTCACACGGAAAAAAATATCCTAAGAGAATAAATTAAGGAATAAGGAAACAAGGATGAATTCCACTACTTGGTCTAACAAAGAATTAATGAGGACCCACAACGGGCAAGAAGGCGTAGTGCTCTGTGACACAGGAGACACCAAGATGAATAAAACTGTCATCGTCCTTGAGGAGCTTACAATTTAGTAGAAGCACACAAACTATAATAAGAAGCAGAAGAAGGCAAGTGCCAAGAGGTATAAAATCTCTGGGAAGGCGCTACCAACCACTTCCCTTTGATTTCATGCTAACAGATTAAAACATTCAGGTAAGGGACACCTGTTGTACTAATCTGATTGAAAGGAGAAGCCCAGAGTGAAAGCACTCCTGAGATCTATGGAAACAGAAGCTACAGTGGGACATGATCTGCTTATCCACACCTCCGCCAAGCCAGGCCTACCCCGAGATTGTTCCAAGAATGACCCTACGTTAACCAAAGAAATGCTTATATAAGATACAGAGAGGGTGGAAACCGGAGGCAGAGAAGTCGACAGCAACTGATGTTGTCTTAGGTCTGTGGCAAGAAGACTAAGCGAAACCCAGGCCAAGGTTGGTGCTGGGGGTTTTCAGCTTCTGAAGTTTCCTCTTTTCCATCACCCACCCCCAGAACATTCCAACTCTCCTGCTCATCACCTGCATAGGTGGACTCTAGGGAGGGGACTTCTCTCCAGATGTATGCCACAGTGGAGCAATAACCACTCTGTGAGAGAATACAGTGCTTAAGGACTGGTAAGGTTCTTGTTGACCCGGCAGCCCGCTAATTCCCGAATCAAGAGACTAGGGGTCCAGCCCCAGTCTGCCCTTTACTCTGTGTGACCTCGGACTAGTCATCCAAGTGCTTAGTTCCTCTCTTTCCCTATCTGTAAAGTCTGGGATTATGAGGAGACTGGGATTGAATTCGATGACCTCTGAGATCTTAAAGCTTCTTGACCAGTCGGCACACGGAAGCACTGGACAAATAGCCCGTTGAATAAATAGCGAGGGCGGCCACAGGGGACAAGCGGCAGGGGGATCAGGCTGGTTTTACAGACGGGGAAACTGAGGCACGGAATACCTTGCCCCAAGGTTACTCCGGCTATGTTACTATGGAGGCCGGGCCGAAAGCTCAGGTCTCCAGACCTCCAGTTCCGGGCCCTTTTTCCTTTCGCCGAGCTGAGAAGAGTGGCGTGGAGGTCCTCGTCTCGGAGGGGAAAGAACTGTGCTCGTGCCAGGGTTGCGAGAGGGGCGGGAGAGGCCTTACCTTCCCAGATCGAGTCGAGCCACCGGCGCCTCCCTCTCAGAACCTTATTCTGTCACACCCCCAGGACTCTTCAGAAGCCCCCTCCACTTCTGACCCTCTCGACGTGTCCAAGACCGCCACCGAAGCGCCGATTCCCGCCCCTACCCCGCCCCCTGCCTCTCCGGCCAATAGCCGCGCAGGGTTTCGGAGCGCCTGTGCGTCTCGCCGCCTCTGAGGACCGGAGAAGCCTTTCGTCACGCGGCGTGCCTCCCCCTCCAGGTCCTCTCATTTGCCTTTGCTCCACCTTCTCCAGAACCTAGTCTCCTCCTGGCCGAGTCACCGTGCGAGAGTTCGTCCTGCCGGAAAACAGCACGGCGCGGCGGCGTTTTACGACGTCGGCGGTGAAAGGCTCTGGAAACCCTCCGACTTCCTCCCCGAAACGGGGCGAAAGGCTGCGCGATGTTCGGTGCGGGCGACGAAGACGACACCGACTTCCTCTCGCCTAGCGGCGGGTGAGTGACACACGCGTGGGGCAGAGGGCGTGGCTGAGAGAGCCTGGCCGTACGGTTGGAGGGGCCGCTGTCTTATCAGACCTCTTCCCAACTTCCGGGTCCAGACCCTTGCCACATTCCGGTGCTCCACAGGTCTCAGAATCCAGGCACAGCTCGAAGCTGTGCTGCGTCTGTCCACCTGGATTCTGGACCTGGCATCTCCCCTGACGCGCGGTAGGACCCTGGGGTTCGACTTTTGCTTTCTGGGTCACAGTTTCTCCTTCTGTGAAATGGGAGTGATTATTGATGAAAATACCTGTCTCAGAGTTTTTATGAGTCAGCTGGTGCCTATATGAGACTTTCTCTTCTCCGTGGACAAGGCGGTGTCACTTCAGAATTGGAGCTGGTGGGTCGGCTTCAGCATCCTTCAAGGCCTAGCTCGGGTGTCATCTTTTTGGTGCTTTCCTTTCTCCCACGGCCCCAGGGAGAATAAATTGCTTTCTCTTACTTATTCCCACAACTAGGTGTGTTTACCTTTATCTTTGTACACAGAACCTACTAGATTTTGAGCCCTGACAGGACGAGAACTGTTTACGTTGTTCTGCGCTCGGCACGGTTCACCGTTCCTGGCACATTGTGAGTGCTCAGGAGGTGCCTGTTGAGTGAATAACGACTGTGAAATTGCACTGTAAAGCTTAAAACCAATGTAAGAAACTGCAGTTGCTGTCCCCTGTCCCCAGTCACTATATAAACTAGCCTGGGGTACAGGTCTTCAAGAGGCAGGGTTTTCTCTCTTCCACTAATCAGTTTAGCCTTTTCCCTTATGTTGTGTCCATCGACACAACAAACTTGTGAGCTGCCAAGTTCTGATCCTTGCAGAGTCTTTCTTTGAACATCTGGTTAACCAATTTAAGAATGTACCGAAGAATGATGAATACACCAATATATACTCCTCATTCTACTAAATACTTAGAGGTTACAAAAATGATTAAGCTTCTCTCTCTGGTCTCTGGTCTCTGGTCTCTCTGGTCTCAGGTTGCTTCTAGTCCTGGTGGAGAGTCCAGTACGTGATTGACCTAAAATGACACTGGCTCTCTTTTGGTCTTTAATAGGATCTTTTGACTTCCACTGTGATCAGCTCTACGTTAGCCATCCTAAGTCCTCTTTTCACTCTCACTGCCCTGTTCCACCCCTACCCTCACTTTGGACGTCCTACATCCACTTAGTTCCCCCTTGAGTTCTTTCAGTTGCTCAATTATTTTAGAGTTAAGCAGTGCTTTGGTTCCTTTTTTCCCTGCTCCACCCAAAACATTCACTGTTTCCACACATCCAGCCTGTTGCTGTTGACTATGTAGTCAGCCATTTGAATTAATGTTTTTTCAGACAAACCTGTTTTGTTAATGGCTGTGCCTTTTGAAAGTTTACAAGATATACTTTATTTATTTATTTTTAATAAATTTATTTATTTACTTATTTTTGGCTGTGTTGGGTCTTCGTTGCTGTGCGCAGGCTTTCTGTAGTTGCGGCGAGCGGGGGCTACTCTTGTTGCGGAATGCGGCCTTGCTCAGTAGTTGTGGCTCACGGGCTCTAGAGCGCAGGCTCAGTAGTTGTGGCACACAGGCTTAGTTGCTCCGTGGCATGTAAGATCTTCCCGGATCAGGGCTCGAACCCGTGTCCCTTGCATTGGGAGGTGAATTCTTAACCACTGTGCCATCAGGGAAGACCACAATATATACTTTAAATTCACATTCTTCACTAGGTGAAAGTCTTTGCGGGAAGTCTGTAAATGAATGTTATGGCTCCCAACTTTATTTTTAATTTAATTTTTATTTTATATTGGAGTATAGTTGATTTACAATGTTGTGTTAGTTTCAGGTGAACAGCAGAGTGTTTCAGTTATACATACATATATCCATTCTTTTTCAGATTCTTTTCCATATAGATTATTAAAGAATATTGAGTAGAGTTTAGGGCTTCCAGCTTTGATGCAACAAGCAGTACACTGCTGACTGAAAATTCCCGGGTAGATAACGACAGTCATGTGCTCTTCTCCAGGTTCCTGGTGGCTCAGCTATGCTGATTTCCTGTGCAGGCTCCTCAAGGACCTGAGAAACTAGTTCTAGGCAGAAGACTGTACTCCTAAACACAGACAACAGCTAATTGAATGATAAAAGGTTTAGTAAACAAAGTTATACAGGTAACTTATTTTTGTTCCCCTTAATAACCAGAAAAACTAAATCAAGTTTAAGATTGAGAATACAGAAAGTTTCACCAACATTCCCTGATTCAGCTATTCCTTTGTCAGTTTTCCCTAAGGAAGTAAAACATATGACAGTACTGCGGCTGCTTTTCAGTTCCTCTTGTACAACTGTAATTTACTGTAAATGTTACTTGATTATTATTTTTTAAGTATCTTGACTTAAATGTGTGACTTACTTGATTCCACTTAAGATAGTCAAGCCTGGGCTTCCCTAGTGGCGCAGTGGTTGAGAATCCGCCTGCCAGTGCTGGGGACATGGGTTCGAGCCCTGGTCGGGGAGGATCCCACGTGCTGCAGAGCAACTAGGCCCGTGTGCCACGGCTACTTAGCCTGCGCTCTAAAGCCCGCGAGCCACAACTACTGAGCCCATGAGCCACAACTGCTGAGCCCACGTGCCACTACAGAGTCCACATGCCACAACTGCTGAGCCCGTGCGCCTAGAGCCTGTGCTCTGCAACGGGAGAAACCACTGCAATGAGAGGCCCACACACCGCAGCGAAGGGTGGCCCCTGCTCACCGCAACTGGAGAAAGCCCGCACGCAGCAATGAAGACCCAACACAGCCAAAAATAAATAAATAAAATTAAAAAAAAAAAAGATAGTCAAGCCTAATAGAAGTGAGAGTATTAGTGTCTAGGATGGCTGTCTAGATGATTGATAATCTGTGTTCCAAATTTCCAGGCCTCTTGGTCCATGGTTAACCTAGCAATAGTAAAGTGGTAATCAGGAGGTTTGTGGTTTTTTTTTTTGGTCTTAGCCCTTTCTTTCCGTTGAGACTTTGAAATGAAGAAATATGTGAATGTCTACTAAATGTATGGTACTTGGCTTCAGCTAATATAGATAGGAATAAGGAACAGTTCCTGCCCCTAAGAAACTTCCAGTTTAGTAGTAGAATAAAACAATCCAGTAATGATAATCAAAAAGCATTCTTAAGGGGCCAGTAATGTATATACTTACGTTGTAGATTATATAAAAGTTATATCTAGGCAGGGACTTCCCTGGTGGTCCAGTGGTTAAGACTCCGTGCTTCCAATGCAGGGGGCGTGGGTTCGATCCCTGGTTGGGGAACTAAGATCCCACATGCCGCGGCACTGCAAAAAAAAAAAAAGAAGTTATATGTAGGCAAATCTGATTAGCATAATGATGATAAATCACCAGTGTAGAGGTGGAAAAAAGAAATCTGGAACTGATCATCAGAAAGCATTTTTAAGTTCTGTAAAAGATACAGAAAAGCCTAGATTCTGATGTTGATTCTGCCCCCAGTTAGGAGTGTGACTTTATGGACAACTCACTTACCATCCTTGACTCTCCATTCCCCAGTCTGTTAAATAATGGGGTTGCTCTAGGTGATCTTTGAGACTTTTCCCAATCCTGTAGTTTGTATCTATGCTAATATCAGCTTATAGTTGCAGGTCAGTTTGTGCACTGATCAAGCATGGTTTCTTCCTTCTAGGGGTATCTGAGTTGAATTGACATTTTAAGGTAATAGGATGTGTACACATGTGTATAAAACATATTGTGTACTTACTGTGTGCAAGGTACTGTACTAAGTACTATATATACAGTATGTATTAATTTCTTTCTACTACTCTCTGAGGCAGTTTTTACTAATATTATACTCATTTTGCAAATGGGAAATTAAGGCTGAGAGAGGAAAGTTGCTCAAGGTCAAACGGCTAAAAAGTAAAAGAACCTAGATTTGAAATCAGGCAAGCAGATTTCCACCAGACTGCCTGTATGCCTTATTATTATTATAGAAGTAAATGTTTGATACCACAGTTTGGAAAAGAAGTACTTGAACAACCAAAAGAGTCCCCGTTTATTAAAATACGTTGATACATCATAAATGCATGTATTACTGTTTCGTTGTTTTGTTTTTCATTTTTGGCTGCGTGGGTCTTCGTTGCTGCGCGCGGGCTTTCTCTAGCTATGGTGAGCAGGAGCTACTCTTTGTTGTGGTGCGTGGGCTTCTCGTTGTGGTGGCTTCTCTTATTGCGGAGCATGGGCTCTAGGCTTGCAGGCTTCAGTAGTTGTGGCATGCAGGCTCTGTAGTTGTGGCTTGCGGGCTCTAGAGTGCAGGCTCAGTAGTTGTGGCACATGGGCTTAGTTGCTCTGTGGCATGTGGGATCTTCCCGGACCAGGGCTCGAACCCGTGTCCACTGCATTGGCAGGCGGATTCTTAACCACTGCACCACCAGGGAAGTCCTGTATTACTGTTTTTAATGAGAAAAGAAAAGGAGTATAAAATTAAGGTTAGATAAGACTTTGATAACTAAATGCACAGGCTAACATTTATTTTTTAAATTTTTAAAATTAAACAAATCTTTTTTATTTTTTGGCTGTGTTGAGTCATTGTTGCTGCACACAGGCTTTCTCTAGTTGCGGCAAGTGGGGACTACTCTTCGTTGCAGTGCATGGGCTTCTCATTGTGGTGCCTTCTCTTGTTGAGGAACACAGGCTTTAGGTGTGTGTGCTTCAGTAGTTGCAGGCTCAGTAGTTGTGGCACTCAGGCCCTAGAGTGTGAGGTCTTCAGTAGTTGCGGCTCATGGGCTCAGTCGTTGCAGGGTGCAGGCTCTACGGCATGCAGCCTTCAGTAGTTGTGGCTCGCGGCCTTTAGAGCGCAGGCTCAGTAGTTGTGGCACACGGGCTCAGTTGCTTCGCGGCATGTGGGATCTTCCTGGACCAGGGATCGAACCCGTGTCCCCTGCATTGGCACGCAGACTCCCAACCACTGTACCACCAGGAAAGTCCAACATTTATTTTTTAAATGTGATTAATGCTGGAATGACTTTTCCTATGAATTATAAACATAGAGACTAAAGTCCAGAGTTAGCAAGCTCATTCTTGCTAACATAGTTAGGGAGATGTGTACATTTGAAAACACTTCAGAAGTGGAAAGTGTAATAATTTACAAAAAACCTATGCCCCTAAGTCTGTGTAGAGTTCATTTTAAAAAATTAATAGGGCTTCCCTGGTGGCACAGTGGTTGAGAGTCCGCCTGCCGATGCAGGGGACACGGGTTCGTGCCCCAGTCCGGGAAGATCCCACGTGCCGTAGAGCAGCTGGGCCCGTGAGCCATGGCCGCTGAGCCTGTGCGTCTGGAGCCTGTGCGCCGCAATGGGAGAGGCCACAGCAGTGAGAGGCCCGTGTACCGCAAAAAAAAATAAAAATAAAAATAATAATAGAAAATAGAATTAATCTGAACGATAATTAGGTTGACCTGGCTTTTGGATTGATTTTGCAGTCATCAATTGGCTGGCCTTTAGGGCACCTGTGGAAACTTAGTTTACCTACAACACTTTTGTCTTTCCATTGAAAAAAAAAAACAAAACGCACCTGCAAAATTAAAACAGCAAATCCAATACCCATAGTTTACGGAAGCTACCAAGGACATTCTTTCTTATCAATGATTTGTGCATAATCTGTTAATCTTAACTAGGTTCTAAGCTTTGCAAATTTTTCACAAGGTTAAAGGCATTGCTCAACTTCCTAGAATCTTATTCGTTTAGGGAATCTGCTCAGATTGCCCTGGGTAAAAGGAGAACTGTTGGTCTTTTCTAAATTTCATTAGCATTTGTTGATGTCGTAATGTAGGCCAGCACTGCTCTCTACAATTGCAATATCATTTAAACTTCTTGGTCCTTTAAATTAGGCATTGTTGGCCCCATTTACAGGAAACAACACTACCTTGAGAAAACAAGGTAATAGTTTCAAATCATATTAAATTTATTTTGCAAAATGCTAGTATGTATTATACATTAAAATTATCAGGGGAAAAAAGACCAAAAAAAGTTGTTGGGATGTTTCAGTATTTAACAGTAACTAATTACCATGTTAGATGATAAAGACTGAATAAGTTTTATTAATCTCTATGGAGTGTAACTCCATATAACAGCTGCTTGTTATATATCTCATGTTATAGTTTGCAATTATATAGTATATACCTAATTCCCTTGTTAGAGTATATAAGCTACTTGAAAATAGAACCGAGTTTTGCTCACCAACGTATACCCAGCACTTAACACAGTGTCTGATGCATATTTCTTGAATGAATGAAGTATAGAGTTCTGTGGGAGCCCCAAGGAAGATCACCTAACCTAGACTTTGAGATTAAGGGTCAGCTTCCAGGGGAAGAATGTTTCAGGCAGAGAGAACAGCATATCCAAAGGCTGGAGATTAGAAAGATCTTGCCTTATGTGAGAAATTAAAAGTTCCACAGTGTGGGCTTCCCTGGTGGCGCAGTGGTTGAGAGTCCGCCCGCTGATGCAGGGGACACGGGTTTGTGCCCCGGTCCAGGAAGATCCCACATGCTGCGGAGCGGCTGGGCCTGTGAGCCATGGCTGCTGAGCCTGCGCGTCCGAAGCCTGTGCTACGCAACGGGAGAGGCCACAACAGCGAGAGGCCCGCGTACCGCAAAAAAAAAAAAAAAAAAAGTTCCACAGTGTGACTGTAGCACGCAGTTGGAGATGAGAAATGGTCAGATAGGAATCTGGGGAGGTAAGGAGAGGTGTGGTCTTGAAGGGGCTTGTAAAACTGTCTTATGGAGTTTGGACTTTTATCTTGGTAATATTGAGGTGTCATTGAGAGTTTTAAGGAGGAAAGAGACTTGGTCAAATTTGGTTTTGAGAAAAGTCACTGTGGGTGTAGTGGGAAGGATGGATAAGAAGCAGACCAGGGTAGGGAGATGAGACGGGAGGTGGCTGCAGGAATTCAAGCTCTGTAGGTGTGATGGTGGTCTGAAGTAGGGAAGTGTCAGTGAGGCTGGGGAGAAGTGAACGAGTTCGAGAAATAGCAAGTAAGATCAGATGGACTTGAGGATTGATCATGAACACCAGGGGAAAGAAAAGTCAAGGTCGATGCCCAGATTTCAGTTTTGGTTGTGGATGTTTGCAGAAAAGGGTTAACATAGTAGACCTAAGACCGTTATCCTTAGAAAGTCTTGCTTACGGGGTTGGCTGGCAGCTGGAAACTCGATTGGTAAACAGTTCCCCACACTAAAGCTTTCCACAAATGATAAGAGCAGCTCGCTGTGCCTAAACTGTTTGTACAGACGATATGGTTTATTACTGAACCTTGTCTTCCTTCTGGGAGTCTAGAATTTTGGTACATGGTAGAAGGTTTCTGTGTGACTAGTCCACAATAAAAAACCTTGGGCACTGAGTGTCTAATGAGCTTTCCTGGCAGACCACTCTCACACACGTTGTCACAACTTATTGCTGGAGGAATGTAACATGTCCTGTGTTACTCCACTGGAAGAGGACTCTTGGAATTTTGTTCCTGGTTTCCTCTGGACTTTGCTCCAGTGTGCCTTTTCCCTTTGCTGATTTTGGTGTGTATCACTTCCTTGTAATAGACCTTAGCCCTGAGTATATATATATTATATGTATATATATATATATATTATATATTATGCTATAACTGTATGGTAAGTCCATTGAGTCCTTCTAGCAAATCACTGAGCCTGGGGGCAGTCTTGAGGATCCTGACACAAAATGTCATTCATCAAGAGAGGGAGCACAAGGGCTTCCCTGGTGGCGCAGTGGTTGAGAGTCCGCCTGCCGATGCAGGGGACACGGGTTCGTGCCCCGGTCCGGGAAGATCCCACATGCCGCGGAGCGGCTAGGCCCGTGAGCCATGGCCGCTGAGCCTGTGCGTCCGGAGCGTGTGCTCCGCAAGGGGAGAGGCCACAACAGTGAGAGGCCCACGTAACAAAAAAAAAAAAAAAAAGAGAGGGAGCACAAGAGTAAGAACAGGTTTTGCTGGGCAGTGGGCATTGGAAGATATGAGTCCTGGTTTGGACATGTTGCATTTGTGTTCCCTGTGGGATATCTGTGTTGTCTGCACTCAGGAACAAATTCTGGGCTACGAATACAGATTTAAGCACCATCAGAATTTGGATAGCACTGATATCAAGGTAAATAAATTAGATTGCCAAGGGAGAGAGAGTATGAAATCTTGGGGACATGGATATTTAAAGGTTGGGCAATAGTAGAAGAGTCCAAGGAGTTAAATGAGGAGCCAGAGAGATGGAAAGACAGTAAGAGAGGGATCCCATTAGCATTTATTGATGTCTTATTTGGGCCGGTCCCTCCTCACACCCCTGCAGGTATCCCCACAGAAGTCAAAAGAAGAGTTTGTTTAAAGAAGAACAAGTTAGTTGACAGTGTAAAAAGGCAGCACGAAAGCCAAATAAGATAAGGACTGATAAACTGTTTATTAACAAAGAGGTTGTTGGTGATTTTAGTAACAGCAGTTTCAGTGGAATAGTTGGAGCATAAGATTCATCACAAGGGATGATAAAAGAATGGTTCTGCTGGGAAAGATAAAAGATGAAATCATATATGGGACTATGTGTGATGCAGTAAGTTTGTAATACGTTTTTTTTTTTTTTTTTTTTTTTTTTTTTTTTTTTTTTTTTTTTTTTTTTTTTTTTTGCTGTACGCGGGCCTCTCACTGCTGTGGCCTCTCCCGTTGCGGAGCACAGGCTCCGGACACACAGGCTCTGCGGCCATGGGTCGCGGGCCCAGCCGCTCCGCGGCATGTGGGATCCTCCGGGATAGGGGCACGAACCCGTGTCCCCTGCATCGGCAGGCGGACTCTAAACCACTGCGCCACCAGGGAAGCCCATACGTTTTTTTTTTTAAGGTGGTGATTTTCTTTCTTTCTTTTTTATTTTTTGAAAGCGTGGAGTCCTAACCACTGGACCACCAGGGAATTCCCTGTAATACAGTTTTACTTCAATGTAATACACTAGTGAAAAATAGGAAACTATGACTTGCTAAAGGCAAGAATGTACAGTTTGAGGAGACCATAGAGAGCACCTGGACTAATCACCTTACTTTACAGATGCAGAAACTGAGGTCCAGAAAGAAGAGATGCCTTGACCAAAGTCCTGTGGACAGGCAAGGTCATTTGATGCTGTTCATATCAGAGATACAATCTTGATTTCGAAGAGACTTAGTTGCCACTTCTGATACTGAGTGGTGGGATATATAGTCAAGGAGGTATTTGTTCGAGGTAGGAGCATGAGCAGCTTTTATAATGATTCCAGGTTTGAGTTATGTCAAATGAAATGTCATTTTCATTTTCTACTAACAGTACCAGATTGGCCTCTCTTTTCGGACTGGATCAGACAGCTGCTGGCCATGGAAATGAATTCTTCCACTACACAGCCCCAAAGCAGCCTAAGAAAGGCCAGGGAACAGCACCAACAGGTAAGTTACGAGATTAGGATTGGCCCCTGACAGGTCAGTTGGAATGATAAACAACCTTCTAAAAGTGACATGCCAGGTCATCCCTCCTTGATCAGTCTGGCCAAGCTCACCACCAGTGAGGTGCATGCTGCTCTGAGCTCTGAGATCCCGAATTCCGGCAGCTGGGTAGTATGCTGTTTTTTGGAAACTGATGGAGGAAGATCACAGGCAGGCTCTTCTGCCCCGTGTGGACACCACTCTCCAAAACTTTGCCCGGGGTGCTCTGCGTAGGTGCCGTCCAGTATTTTGGCAAGAAGGAAGAGCTGCTTTTCCCATCTTTCACCTGGGTGGGTTAGATGTATGCTGACAGTGAATTTTTCCCAACTAGAGAATGATGCTCAATGCTGTATCCCCTGAACATTTCATCAGGATGAACACAAGACATATTGAATGAAAATTTGTTGAACGAAAGGAGAAAAGGGGGGACTAATATTTCTAGAAAACCTGCTATGTGTTTGGTCTCAGGTGCTTCACCTAGATTGTCTTATTTAATTCTCACAACAATTCTGTGAAATAGGTGAGACTACCACCATTTTAGAGGCTCAGAGAGGTTTAGGTACATGGTTAAGGTCATACAGCAGTAAGTGACAGAGTTGAAATTTGAACCCTGATCTGACTCACTCCAAAGCTTGTCTACCATCCTCTACACTTTGCTGTCTTTGTGTAAGAATCTGAAGAGGAGTGAGGGACTGATAGAAATAGCCCAGAGCAGAACAGGGGGTAAGGGACATTAAATTAAATATTTGTTGAATGAAGAAGAAAGTATTGAATGTCTTTTATGTGCTAGGCACAATGCCAACACTGAGGATGTTGTTACGATATTTAGAGTTGAACAGTTGCAACAGATACTGCTATGGCCCATAGCCTAAAATATTTACTGTTTGGCCCTTTACATACAATGTTTGCTGACCCCTGCTCTAAGTCTTACCTGTCACTTTTGGCAGCTTTGCTGTAGATTGCTGGCCCTGTTCTCCAAGCCATAACCTGGCCAGATTTCTAGTAGGCTATGCTTTTACATTTCCTGTGGCACATCTCTTCTCAGCAGTGTACTTCTAACTCAGTTTAAAGTGGTTGAGTTAATGAATGTGGATAAAAACAAACAATCTCAGTCCCCACCCAATGAAGTAACTTGCTTTTTAAAATTAGAAAACAACAACTATGAGTTAATTATACTTTTAAAGAGGAATTATAGAGGCATTTCAACTTAAAAATTACCTATACTACTGTCTTATTTAGGCGTTTACAAATAAAATAAAAACTTGCGGGCCTCCCTGGTGGCGCAGTGGTTGAGAGTCCGCCTGCCGATGCAGGGGATACGGGTTCGTGCCCCGGTCTGGGAGGATCCCATATGCCGCGGAGCGGCTGGGCCCGTGAGCCATGGCCGCTGGGCCTGCGCATCCGGAGCCTGTGCTCCGCAACGGGAGAGGCCACAACAGTGAGAGGCCCACATACCGCAAAAAGAAAAAAAAGAAAAAAAAAAAAAAAAAAGAACTTGCAATACAGGAGGCGCTCTCTGTTCAAGGAGTATTTATAGAACAAGTCTTTTTGGGAAAGGAGGTGGCTGCAGCATAGTTCTTGAATCTCTTAAAATCTCTAGAAAAACAGAGCAACTGGACAAACCTTGGATAATATTTACAATAAAGCCAATTGAAAAGATATCCTTATGAACCCCCCCAATACAAGCAGGTATGGACACAAGGCTTGCATGGTGTCAACATTTGCATGGGAGAAAACAAGGAAGCAATGGGAGAATATTTGAATCTGAGAATGGGCGAACCCAAAGTAGCCAACAGGTGTTCATGGGAAATGTGGCAGGCCAAGCTGGAACTGCAAAGCATTTTGCCCATTTTAGTTACGGGTAAGTACAAGGGGGTGATGATGGTGACTAGAACAGGAGCAGTCTTGCTCCTATGAAGTGTTGAAACTCATCCACTATGCTGACCTTCCAGGAGAGGTCCCCACCTGAGTAGGACCTGCTGAGAGTGGAATTAAAATGAAGGAGGATAGGGATATTAAAAGTGAAGAAGAAAAGATCCAGATAAAGGTAGCTCTAGAATAGAATCAGGAAGTCTCAGGAGGAAGCCCCCTCTTCCCGCTTTTTTGAACTCTGTATGGCAACAGAACAGTGAGTTCAATGAAGTTAGGAAAGCCACCCTGAGCCATGCCTCTGTCTAAAAGTTCAGAAAAGCAAATTTCACATAAAAATGAACAATAGAAAAGTATCAGAGTCAAACTCCATGCAAAGTTATTATAAGAGCAAGGAACAGAATAGCATCCCTACAGTGAGAGCTCTACTCTGTGAGAATGTTTCTTACTGAATAGATCAAAACTACAACCACCTATTACCATTAAGAAAATAACATAAGACATGAAATGAGAACATAAGTGAGAATTTTAAAATCTCAGAAGTAAGTGACAGGACTTAGGCAAGAATTAGAGATGTCAGAAAAATTATTTCAGAAATGAAGACTAAACTAGAAGGAACACAAGAATGAATAAACACAACAGATTATGCCTTAAGAGAAATAGAAGGTTAACAGGAGGACATTTTTAAAATAAGAATTAAAAAATTTAAGAGATAAAAAGTTTTGAAAGGGAAGTGACCAATATTGAAGATAGCAAAGAACTTCCAACATGTGGAATATACATATGTATATTCCCTGAAGAATTTAAAAAAAAAAAGTAAGAGGGGGAAAACAGGCACCTAAAACTATAATTCAAGAAAATTTTCCTTGGGAATAAAAAAAGATTTGAAAATACATATTAAAAGCAGTCCTCACGAGCAGGGAATTCAAGAATCTGTACAGTATTGATTTCCGAGAGGAAGAAATGCTTAACCAATGAGAAGATCACATGATTGTGGCATCTGACTCACTTACCCCTCTAGCAAATCCATGAACAAGGGCGTTAAGTAGGGAGATGAGAGTGTACTGGGAAAAGTTGAACTGACCTGAAGGAGGATGCTAGGCTGACCTTGGGGAGACAGTAATTTTTCTGTGTTTCAGACTTGGCCTGATAACTGAGGCCTTAGTTCCTCCTTTTTTTGGTATTCACTGCTTCTCAGGAGAGGAGTTTTATTGTAGCATTACATACAACTGGAAAGTACTGATTGAATTTAAAACTATGTTGTAGGTTTTTACAAAAGAATAAGGAAAACAAGAACAACCCAGACTAGGAAAATAAGCCAACAACATAAAATGGGCAATTCATCAAAATAAAACAAAGTAAATGGCCAATACAAGTCTAGAGAAAATGTTAAATTTCTCCTTCCCTGTAATCAATAAGTGCAAATGAAAACAACAGTGAGGTGGCATTCCCCTTTCCCTGATGCCACCGGTATCCCATTGGTAAAGATTTAGAAAGAATATCTCCTCTTGCTGGCAGGGATGCAAAGCTGGCCTACTCATACTGCTGGTGGGAGTGTAAACTGGTAATGGCATTTCTCAAGGGCATTTGGGCAGGTTGTAACAAAACCTTAAAAATGTTCACACTCTTGCATGCGATAATTCCATTTTGGGGAATTAATTCTAAGAAAGTAATTAGAGGTACATACAAAAATGTGTGTTTTAAGGATGCTCATCACAGTGTTATTTATCATAGAGAAAAATTGGAAACAGCCCAAAGAAATGTCAAACAATAGGAAATTGGATGAATTCTAGTAGAGTCAACATGGTATTTAACCATCAAAAAGTGTTTTTAGGACTCTTTTGTGTTTTGGAGACTGTTTTGAAAAGTATAAGGAAATGCTTACACTAAGTGAAAAAAGGAGATTGTCAAATCATTAATTTTCTTTAAAAAAAGATAATAAAGCTGGAAAGTTTATGTGTATAGAAAAAAGACTATGACTAAATACATCATATTATTAATGTTCATTTTTGGGTGGTGAGATTATAGGTCATTTTTTTATGTGTTTCTGTATTTGCTAAGTTTTCTACAGTTGTACTCTATAACCAGAAAAAGTTATTTCAGTACTGTTAACAAAATTCAACTGAGTAAATTTTAAAGATCTTATTGGCTGTATTCAGCAATTCACGAATTGAGCAGCATCCAATCTAGTAGATAGGGGCTCTGACAAAATGAAAGTCTTTTATAGGCAGAAGGGAGCAGGAACCAGGCAGAAGGGGGAGTCTAGCGTAACACTAGGCAAAAAAGTGGGTTGCTTATTACAAGGTTACTTTCCTTTAGGGGATAGCAGAGGTCTATCAAACAGATTACCTAACTAGTGTTGATCAGATCATTCTGGTTTAAGATTCCATTTCTGGGGGAGCCAAAACTGTAATTACATTGAATCTCTGTTTGGTGGGGTGGGTCTTAGGCTAAGTGACTCCATTTTGGGCCTGTTGTCTTGTTTTTAATAACAACAAAAAGAATCAAACAAGGATACTTTTGAAAATAAGTTCTTGGTTGCTATGGCCATGCCTGTGTTCTCAACAGATTCATGTGGTGAGTGTGAATATGTGATTTACTCTAAATACACTATTTTTAAATGTTAGTGTTACTTTATGCCACTGAGAAAGTAAAGTAATGGATGTAATCTGAATATCATAAATTTTCTACCCCAGAAGTAAGGGAAGGGGAAACAACTTCATTTTTATTTATTATAGCTGTCAAAATATTAGAAGGAGAAAAGGAAGATGGAATGTGACCTTGTTTTCTAGACAGTGCTTCTCGTCCAGCCCAAAGACTTGTTTGGAGTGGAGCCAGAATCCTGCGTTCTAGTCCTAGGCTTGCTACTGTCATCGTGTAAGGCACCTGGGGGGCTTAGAGCCTCAGTTTCCTCATCCCCAGACACGGCCGTAGGGCCATTTTGTGGATCAAATGAGGACAGTGGTCATGAAAGCATCGTAACACAACCACAAGGTTAAAGAAGAACTTTGAAGCTGCTTTAAGGGTTAAAAATCAGTTTCAAGCAAGAAATGAATGACAGCTTTGTTTTCTGCTTCATCTCTTCGTCTTCAGGAAATCAGGCGACACCAAAAACAGCACCCACCACAACAGGCACTTCCACGGTATTGGTTGCAACAGCAGTCCATGCATATCGCTAGTAAGTAGCTGAGAAGGAACTCTTTATAAAGTTGGTGGGGGTGTGGGTTAAGCTCCTGCTTTTTGCAGTAAGCCTTTCTGTTCATTGCAAAGTCGCTACTCAGTCCTGCCGTAGACAAAGTATCAGTCATGCTTTTTAATGTTTCATTTGGAGAATTTTGCACACAAAACTTTGAAGAGCCATTATCTTGTGTACTCTCTCCAGGAACTGCTTATACCCTCAACAACTGCCTTTTTAAGTGCTCAAAGAAAGCCACTCCACTGAGATATCATGAAGAGTAGATGTTTAAAGAGTAAAGAAGTTGTATATGAGTTTTAACTTATAAACTGCTCACCTCTGTCCCTTTCTAGAGGCTGAATGACTAGATTCCCCACTTTATATGGCAGAAAAGAAAGCTGGTTCTACTTAGTTGAAGGAAGTATTAATACCTGTTTTCCTTGCTTCTGTAGCACAAATGGTCAGTATGTAAAGCAGGGCAAATTTGGTGCTGCAGTCCTGGGAAATCACACAGCCAGAGAGGTAAGGTTGTCTCCTTGTCTCATGTATATTCACATGTCCCAAATCATATCAGTGAGCTGGTTTTTATCGGGACTTCTCTGATGTCTTACATATCAGAGGATTAGATTGATTGTACTGAACGTGAATTTTTAATGTTAGGTATATAATAACATTTATAGTCACATTTTGCTTACTGTTGTGCATTAAAACAAATTCAACTGCTCAAAGTCAGTAAGTTTGACCTTTGTGAAATGGATCTAGCTTAAGAATTTGGAGAGTTTCAGAGTAAACCATTTACCAAGGACATCCTTTTTTTGGTAGTGAACAACATTGAGTGTACCACTTAGAGCATGACCACCATTTATCCTTTGAAAGTTTGATGAGTTGGGTAGTCGATCACACAGCAAAATATTGGTTTGAGTCAAAAAGATGTGGATAGAAGTGCGGAGACTGATTTCCTTGTGTGGGTTGTATCTAGCTTCAAATTCTGCTCCAGAAGGTTTTGAACATTGTTGAAATATGCATAAGAAATAATAGAGGGCTTCCCTGGTGGCTCAGTGGTTAAGAATCCGCCTGCCAATGCAGGGGACATGCGTTCGAGTCCTGGTCCGGGAAGATCCCACATGCCATGGAGCAACTAAGCCCATGCACCACAATTACTGAGCCCGTGCTCTAGAGCCCGCAAGCCACAACTACTGAAGCCTGCGTGCCTAGAGCCCGTGCTCCGCAACAAGAGAAGCCACTGCAATGAGAAGCCCTTGCACCGCAACGAAGAGTAGCCCCCGCTCGCCGCAACTAGAGAAAGCCCGTGCATAGCAATGAAGACCCAATGCAGCCAAAAAGTAAATAAACAAACAAACAAATAAATAAAATAAATCTATTTAAAAAAAAAGAAATAATAGAATTTCAGAGGTCCAGGTAACATGGAGTCCATGCACCTCAGAGACTCTGAGACACTGAGAGAGAAGATGACCTGTTCAGGGTAACTAACATAATGGACAACACTCATTTGTATTAAAAACAAACAAAAAGCGTAATTTTGGAAATTTGGAAACACCTATAAAAATAGTGGGTCTAGAATAACAAACACCCGTATACCCATTACCAGACTCTAGCAGTTATTAATCTTGTTTCATCTGAACTGCAGCCTGTTTTCCTTCTTCCCCTGCTCAGATTATTTTGAATAAATCTCCAGCATACACTTTTAGCTATAAATATTTTAGTATGTATCTCTACAAGGTAAGGATTTTTAAAAACGCAACCATTACGCCATTATCGCACCTAAACAAAACCTACAAAAATTCTTTGATCTCATTCACTACCAGTTAGCATTCAATTTCCCTGATTATCTCTCTCTCTCTCTTTTTTTTTTTTTTTTTTTGCGGTACGCGGGCCTCTCACTGCTGTGGCCTCTCCCGTTGCGGAGCACAGGCTCCGGACGCGCAGGCTCAGCGGCCATGGCTCACGGGCCCAGCCGCTCCGTGGCACGTGGGATCTTCCCAGACCGGGGCACGAACCCGTGTCCCCTGCATCGGCAGGCGGACTCTCAACCACCGCGCCACCAGGGAAGCCCCTCTCTCTCTCTTTTTTTTAAAACAGTTTGTTTTAATCTAATAAGGTCCATGCATTGTAGTTGGTTACTGTGTTCCTGAAATCTCTTTCATTCTCCCATTGGGAGGTAAATAATGTCTGATTGTCTCTCATTTTGTTATGTTAGCAGCCATTGTTGATTATTATCTACATCTATTAATTCATTAGGGGTTGCCATTTGGATTTCAAAAATCTGGTATTGGGACTTCATCACCCTTCACCTCCAGATAGGATGTAGCATGTTGTGGCAGGCAGCATTCCCACTGTGACCATTATAAAAAGACAGATAAATTGCAAAAATTATATTTTAAAATTCGTTAGCTATGGAAATTATGAGGACTAGATGAACTAAAATTTTTAGAGGAAAGAGCCAATGAGCGGAGTGTTTCCTCTTCCCTTGGGGTCTTTGCTGATGCTTAGGAGTAGACTAAACATCAGGTATGTCCCAAACAGAGAGAGACTACTGGGGGAAGGAGACATTGGTAAAAACTAGAGGAGCTCCAAACACAAGATCAGTTTTTCCCCATGGGACATTTAATGAGTTTGGGGGTGGTGTGGAAGTCCAAGGGCTGTGCCAGAAAGGCAGAGGGAAACTTCTGCAATCTTGTGGGGCATAGGAGATAAAATCCTACTGTAGGGTGGGAAAGCAACAACTTTCCTCTCAATACATTTGCTAGATTTTGAACTTCATGGGGAGGAGGCTAAAGAATCTCAGCTCAGAATCTCTGATGGGCAGAAAAGTCAAGACTGAGGAGTCAGAGACCTTCCAGACTCTTAATCAACAGCCTACGAAGATAGTGCTCGAGAGTAGGGACAACCAGAAATGGACCAACTCTTAATAAATCTGTGATGCTTTCCTGACCAGCTCAGTCTATAAGATTAGCTCCTCACTCTATCTGCTTCACATAGGGTAAAGAAAGTCCTTTCTGGTGCAAGATTGTATATGAGCCCCCGTAGTGAGTCCCTCCCTGCCTTCTGGGGTTGAATTTTAATTTCTGTGTGTGTGTGTGTGTGTGTGTGTGTATGTGTATTTGTGTGTGTAGTAAATATATAGGAGACATAAAATTTGCCATTTTAACCATTTTTAAGTGTACAGTTCAGTTGCATAAATTACATTCACAGTATTGAGCAACCATCACCACTATTTCCACTTTTTTGTCACCCCAAACAGAAAATCTGTAATCACGAAGCAATAACTCCCCATCCCCCTTCCCTTATTCCCTGGTAACCTCTAATCTACTTTCTATCTCTATGAATTTGCCTACCCCAGGTATTTCATATAAGTGGAATCATACAATGTTTGTCTGGCTTATTTCACTTAGCAGAATGTTTTCTCAAGATCCATCCATGTTGTAGCATGTATCAGAACTTCATTATTTTTTATGCCTGAATAATATTCTATTGTATGTATATAACACATTTTATTTATCCATTCATCATTTGATGGACACTTGGTTGTTTCCACCTTTTGACTATTGTGAATAACAGGCAGTGAACATTGATGTATAAGTGTATGTTTGAGTCCCTGTTTTCAGTTCTTTGGCATGTATACTAGGAGTGAAATTGCTGTGTCATATGGTAATTCCTTGTTTAGCCTTTTGAGGAACCACCAGACTGTTTCTACAGCATCCATACTGTTTTACATTCCCACAAGCAATATATGAGGGTTCCAGTTTCTCTACTACCCTGCCAACACTTTATTATTTTTCCTTTTTTTTATAGCCATTCTAATAAGTGTGAAGTGGTACCTTATAGTGGTTTTAATTTGCATTACCCTAATGCCTAATGATGTTGAACATCTTTTCATGTACCTGTTGGCCATTTGTATATCTCGTAGTCACCCCTCATACAAATAAAAACACCAACAAAATAAAGACATAGCTAACTATATTTAAAAAGTAGGGTCAAAATGAGAAGAGATTAAAGTGGATGGTGAGAAGATGTAATTTAAACTCTAAGCTTTAAGGGATGAACTGAGTTTTGAGTTTTATGCCTGTATGAAGCATGACTCCTGACATCTTACTGCTGATTTTGTATTGCCTTTTAATTTCTGTTCTCTCTTTTTTTCCTGCCCATCTTTGCTTGAGTACAGTATAGGATTCTTCTTTATATCAGTCAGCAACAGCCAGTTACTGTTGCCAGGATTCATCTGAACTTTGAGCTAATGGTAAGACTTCCTGTATTGGAATCATCAGTCCTTTGGGATTGGTTTGTAGGAGAGATTGATGTGTGCGTACCTGGTGGGAACTAGGTCCACTACTTCCGCTCTGGAGAGCAGAGTGGATACCTTTTTTTTTTTTTTTTCCTTTTTTTGACTGTGCTTTGTGGCTTGCGGGGATCTTAGTTCCCCAACCAGGGATTAAATCCGGGGCCCCAGCAGTGAGAGCACCAAGTCCTAACCACTGAACTGCCAGGGAATTCCCCAGAGTGGATATCTTAACAGAGCCTCTTGGATAGGTCTCTTGGCTGCCTTCTGGGAATGTGGACTAAGGGGTGATTGGTGGAGGGTGGGAGGGAAGAAGAAAGTTCCCTGATAGCTCTCTTTGGGTCCACCTGAGTCAAGGCCCTTCTACATGAGCTTAGGCAGCCAGATTTATCTGCTACGCTGCCTGCAGTTGAGTTAACCCAACATTTCTCCTTTCCCCAGGTTCGGCCCAATAACTATAGCACCTTTTATGATGATCAGAGACAAAACTGGTCCATCATGTTTGAGTCTGAAAAGGCTGCTGTGGAGTTCAATAAACAGGTAATATCTATATATTTTTTAGTGACAAACATTAAAAAACCCACTAAATTCATCAGTTGAGCTTACTGTATTTTAGGGAAATAATAAGAATACTTACTGAAATTGCTTGAAAATGAGACTTTAAGGAGAAAAAAATGGCTAAATGTAAACTTACATCTTTAAAACCCTTTCCACTTCATAAATTATCTTAAGGAATAAACACAACTATCTTTTCAAAATAGTGTTTTAAGAGAATTTTTTTTTTTTTTTTTTTTGGCAGTACGCGGGCCTCTCACTGTTGTGGCCCCTCCTGTTGCGGAGCACAGGCTCCGGACACGCAGGCTCAGCGGCCATGGCTCACAGGCCCAGCCGCTCCGCAGCATGTGGGATCTTCCCGGATCGGGGCACGAACCTGCATCCCCTGCATCGGCAGGCGGACTCTCAACCGCTGTGCCACCAGGGAAGCCCTAAGAGAATTTTTTAAAGTTATTTCATGGTCATTATAGAAAATTTAGAAAAGCATTTTTTTTAAAAAGAATCATTCATAATCTTACTACCCAAAGTAATCACTGTTAATATGTCATGTTTCTTTTTTTTCTATTCATGAGTTACATAAGTAGTTATAGTCCTTTAAGAGCTCTTGCTTATTTTATTTAATGATGTAAAATGCATCTTTCCCCACCTCATGAAAAATTATTTAGAAACATTTTTGAAAGCTGCATAACATGAATGTTCCTTAATTTATTTAATCATTCCCTTTCTTTTAGGCAGTTAGATTATTTTCAGTCTCTGAGATAAATGATACTGTAGTGAGCATCTTTGTATACAAATCTGTCTTTTTTTTTCCCCTCTCATTATTTCTTAGGCTAGAAGAAGTGAAAGATTGAATCAAAGGGTTCATATATTTTTAGGTTCTGTATACACTTTGGCACACTGCTTTTCAGAGAGATTGTACTATTTTACATCCCTATCAGTTCTCTCACTATGCCTTTGCCAACATTTAGAATTACTATCTTTTTTCCTTCTTAGTCTTATTTGCTTGATAAAAAATGACTTCTCATTGTTTTAGTTAGCATTTATGTGATTGCGATAATGAAATTTTTTAAACAAAATGAGTAGCAAGTTTCTAAGGTGTACTATGTTTAAACATTGACTGTAGAAAAATTATTCCTAAAGATGTATCTGACTTCCTTGCCTAGAATCTGTGCTAAGGTAATATGGGTAAATCTGTAGGTGGTAGAGATATGAATTCTGGGAATACAGCATGGTTTTGTAAAGGGCCTTTATTTTATTGTCTTTAGAAATGCATTTTGAAATTTTTTAGAGGCTCCCCTAGCTTTCACAGGTTCCCAAACACTGAAGCAGTAAATCAGTATAGTAATGATAGCTAATGTTTATCGTGTACTTACTGTTATTTGCCAGGCACTGTGCCAAGTACTCTACTTGTATTAACTCAGTCTTCATAACTGCCCTAGGAAATACGCAAAGCTTTTATCTCCATCTTACAAAAAAAAAACTCTGAAATAAGGTTCACAGGAGTTAAGTTATTTGACTGAGGTCACAAGTTAATAAGTGACAGTGCCCAGATCTGTACCCAGACAGTCTGACTCCAAAACCATACTTCTTAGGCACTTTGATTCCTGGCAAGATTACTGACTTTGGAATGGTTTACTTCTAAACATGTAATATGTTTTGCTAGTGGGTGCCACTGTTCGGAAAAGAACATTAGCAATAACTGAGTGAGTACTTACCGAGCTTAAACTAAGTTTATGCTCCTTTGATTTCATCGCACAGGTATGCATCGCCAAGTGCAACAGCACCTCTTCCCTGGATTCAGTGCTGTCACAGGACCTTATTGTAGTAGAAGGCCCTGCTGTAGAAGTTGGAGATTCTTTGGAAGTGGCCTATACCAGCTGGCTCTTTCAGAATCACGGACTGGGCCAGGTAAGAAAATGTACCCTGCAAGTTCTTTTGTAATTTAAATAGCATGAGAGCTATTCAAATGTAAGGTATTATTACTATGAATTGGTGCTTTTGGCAAATAGAAATCTTTTAGGAGCCCTGCTTTAGTCTCTACAACTGCCTTTGGGGCATAGCCATGAAATGCTAATGTATAAAATCTGCTCAATGCCACTATGTCTCTTCTACTTAGAAAAAGGAAACCAGTTTTGCAAGTATCATTTTTGGTAATTGTTCATAGGTATGTCTCTTCCTATACCAGTTTTAAACTTGAATATATTCTTATGGGATTAGGTCTTAAAACTTTTTAGACTTTCCTCACAGTTGTTTCTCCGTTTTTCTTATACTAGATACTGTGAATACATTGGGCTTGTTTTGTATTTATATTATTAAGCCCTCAAAAGTAGTGTGGTATGATAGAAAGAGCTTTCGACTGTGAGTCCAAAAAATGTGGATTCGGGTCCCAATTTTATCCTAACTTGACTTTGTCGAGTCATTTAAGCTCTTAATTTTTTTTCCTGTGAATGGAGCTTAGTGGTGCTCACCCTGCTTTCTTGGCAGGATGGCTGTTGGCATCAAATGAGATAATTTATTTGAAAATTCTTTATAGATGAAAATATTTTTAAACACTTGGTAGGAGAAGTGTATTTTTTTCTAAACCTGGAAAATCCTTGCCTCAGTGATATTCAGTGTGATAACACCTTTAACCATGATGTGGTCTCTTCTTTTCAGGTCTTTTAAGAAGTATTTTTCCAGTTTATTTGACATTACCTATTTCAGAAGTACTGTGCTGGTGTGTATTAAGTTGAATATCATAATGATTATTATTATTTTTGAAATTGGCTAATCTTGTTTATTTTGATCAACTTTCAGGTTTTTGACTCCACTGCTAACAAAGATAAGCTGCTTCGCCTGAAATTAGGATCAGGAAAAGTCATCAAGGTAAAGGCTTAACTATGTTATTATTATATATGGGTTTATCAGTTGCAGCGGGCTTAATTTAGAGTGAATTTTGTAAAATTTCTAACCTGGGTATATTTTTGGAGAATCTGGGAAGGCTTGGTTAAAAAAATAGAGAAAAATGTGCTATGTTACCTACATTTGGGAAATTTTTACCTGTAAAACAATATATTGAAGAAGGGTACATTTCTTTTCTCTAGTCCCTACATTTTATTTTTCATCCTGTGGTTCTGAGGGAACTATTAAATTCTTCCTATCACCTAATTGAGAAAGAGGTGAAACTGTTTCTTCTAGAAGTGTATCATAATGGGTGATTCTGATCTGTCTGGGATGCTTTAAATCATGGTGAGAAGCAAGTACATCATAGCAAGAGGAACACTGGGATTGGAGTCTGAGGACCTGGGTTCATGTTGTGAATTTCTTTGTTAGCAACTGTGGAAGTATTTTATAAAGTAAAGAGTATTTTAGGGACTTCCCTGGTGGCCCAGTGGTCAAGACTCCACACTCCCAATGCAGGGGCCCTGGGTTCAATCCCTGGTCAAGGAACTAGATCCCGCATGCTGCAGCTAAGAGCCTGCATGCCGCAACTAAAGATCTGGCACGTGGCAACAAAGATCCCGTGTGCTGCAACTAAGACCTGGCGCAGCCAAATAAATAAATATTTTTTTTAAAAAAAGAGTATTTTACACATGTGGGGTACCATTGTGTCAGGACATACTGATACATTGTGAAGTACTCATTTATCCATGTGGCAGAATGGTTTTCTCCATAGCTTTGTTTATGACTCCTTTTCCCAGAATCCTTTGGAAACTTTTTCCTGTAGATCATAGCAGTTGGGGCATGACCCTTAAAGTTAGACTCATCTAGTGTTGAAATCTTGGCTTAACAATTTACTAACTGATCTTGGGCTAGTTACTTAACCTCCTTAAGCCTCAATTTTCTCTTCTGTAAAATGGAGATATTGCTATTAACCTTATGAAGTTATTTTAGGGATTAAACAACGTAATGGAAGTAAAGCACTTAGAAAAATGTGTTTAATAAGTGATAATTTTTGGGCTTCCCTGGTGGCGCAGTGGTTGAGAGTCCGCCTGCTGGTGCAGGGGACACGGGTTCGTGCCCCAATCCAGGAGGATCCCACATGCCGCAGAGCGGCTGGGCCCGTGAGCCATGGCCACTGAGCCTGCGCGTCCGGAGCCTGTACTCCGCAACGGGAGAGGCCACAACAGTGAGAGGCCCGCATACCGAAAAAAAAAAAATGATAGCTTTTATTTCTATTTTAATGCCATTCTTCTGTTCCAATTTCTCTCATCATCTAAGGTAAGTGTATTTCATACAGCCCCGGATATGCTGGCTTTTACAAGTGAATTGAGAAGCAGATGTTCGTATAACCAGTTGGGAGGGGGGAATATAAACCCAATGATCCTGTACTTTGTTTTGTCTAATGAAAAGATTTGTATCTGATGAGCTTTTCCTCTTCTCTGATTCCTAAAGAGCTGGGAGGATGGAATGGTGGGCATGAGAAAAGGAGGGAAGCGGTTGCTCATCATCCCTCCAGCCTGCGCTGCTGGCTCTGAAGGGGTAATAGGATGGACTCCATCAACAGACTCGATCCTGGTGTTCGAGGTGGAGATTAGGCGGGTGAGTGAAATTGTGCTGTGTTGTGTTTGATGAGTCCTCTTTGCTGGTTAAGTAAAATGAATAAATAAATGTGTCAAAAAAGATTCTGAAGATATCTTTTTTTTTTTAAGTAGAAATGGTATAGTTGGAAAGAACAACAGCTTTGGAATCTAAAGGCCAAGGTTTATGTCCTTCTTGGCTCTGTATTCATAGTCACTTCTCTACACTAACCTTCTTTTTATTTAAGCTGTAAAATAGTGATTCCTGCCCAATGTTCACACCTTTTGATTTAGTAATTCTATGGCTACAAGTGTATGCTATCAATATATTTACATAAGAGTGCAAAGATACCTGTATATAGATAGATAAATAGAGATAGATACATAGTTTCCTCCCTCTGCCACATTGTGATAGTAAAAAACTGGAAACAGCTTAAGTGTCTATTATTATGAGACTGGTTAAATTATGGTTCTTCATAGAGTGGACTTCTATGTAGTTCTTAAAGAATATCCAAAATCTATTTTTAAGTGAAAGAAGCAAGTTGCTAGACAGTATGGGGGGACTTCCCTGGTGGTCCAGTGGTAAAGAATCCGCCTTACAATGCAGGGGACGCGGGTTCGATCCCTGGTCAGGGAACTAAGATCCCACATGCTGCGGGGCAACTAAGCCCGTGTGCCACAACTACTAAGCTCCCGTGCCACGAGACAGCCCTCATGCCACAAACTACAGAGCCCACGCACCCTGGAACCCACACCCCACAACTAGAGAAAACCCACACGCCACGACTAGGGAGAAAACTGCGCACCACAACAAAGAGCCTGCGCCTTGCAGCGAAAGATCCCGCATGCCTCAGTGAAGATCCTGCATGCCACGACTAAGACCCGATGTAGCCAAAAATAAATTAAAACAAACAAACAAACAAAACAGTATGGGTAGTATGATCTTGTGTTTGTGTGTCTGTGTGTATACAAATGAATATATGCATATGCCCATATATTCATATAAAATTTCTGGAGGCATTAAAAGAAATGAAATGATTTTCTCTGGAGAATGGAAATGGAGTTCAGATACTTCTACTTTTTTACATTCTACCCTTTGTACCATTTAAAAATTTTATCAAGAATAATTTCTATAATAAAGTTTGTAACAAATTGCGGTTAATTAATGTCCCCCCCCACCAAAAAAAAGGCTCTGTTTGCTTTATACTGTGATTATTAGGTCTGAATGTGATAATGTTTGTGACTATAAACTATAAAGTACAATGCAAATAAATATTATGACCATCCTCATTGTGGTGGTTATTCCTGCTGCAACAAAGGATATGCATTTTTTATTAATGACTCTTTCCTAATTGGACACCCTTATCTCTGGTGGGCATTCCGGCCCTCTTTGACTGACGTGCTTCCAGCTGCCTTTTTCACAGCTTTTATATTCTTTCTCAATTTTCCTTTGAGTTTGAGGAAGTCAAGGGTGGTAATAGATAACAAACCATTTTGAATCCATTAAGACTGACATTTTGTAAACATAAGAAAAAAATACCCTATTTTACCAATAATCAAAGAATTACAAATTGATTATTAAACTGACGAGGCTGGGGGAGTTCCCTGGTGGCCTAGTGGTTAGGATTCTGGCTTTCACTGCCATGGCTCACATTCAGTCCCTGGTCGGGGAACTGAGATCCCGCAAGCCGTAAGACGTGGCCAAAAAAAAAAAAAAAAAGACAGGGCTGATACAGAACGATAATACCCAATGTGACAAGAGTGTTAAGAAAGATTTATATACTACTTACGGAGTATAAAGTAGTTCACCCTTTATGGTGTGAAATTTAGTGGTATATATCAAAAGTTTAAAAAATAAGCATACTTTTTATCTAACAATTTCACTTCTGGGAATTTGTATTTTGGAAATGATTATGTGCGAAGAGAGATAAAGCTATTCTTAAAAGTATTGTTTGGGGCTTCCCTGGTGGCGCAGTGGTTGAGAGTCCGCCTGCCGATGCAGGGGACACGGGTTCGTGCCCCGGTCTGGGAAGATCCCACATGCCGCGGAGCGGTTGGGCCCGTGAGCCATGGCCGTTGAGCCTGCGCGTCTGGAGCCTGTGCTCCGCAACGGGAGGGGCCACAGCAGTGAGAGGCCCGCATACAGAAAAAAAAAAAAAAAAAAAAAAGTATTGTTTGTATAGAAAAAATTAGAAATAAATTGAATATCCAACATATAGGAATTGGTGAAATATATTTTATGATAACATATTTATGACTTGTGTTCCCAAAATCCTTTGGAGACTTTTTCCTGTAGATGATAGCAGTTAAAGGCATGACCCTTAGACATACTCTTCAGTAGTTAAAAAGGATGTTGTTGATTAATACTTTAGTTAACGTGGAAATATGTTAATATATCAGTGAGTGAGCAAAGCAGGGTACAAAACAGTATGGCCCCATTGTTGTAAAACACATGCACTTACACACACACACACACACACACAGATAATATAAGTGCAAAATATTACATCCAAAATTCTAACAACGTTATTGCTTAGTGGTTGAATTGCAGGTGATTGTTACCTTTTTTTTCTCTTTTGGCTTATCTACATTTTCTGATTTGCCTACAGTGAATAGGTAATGACTTGTATAATGAAGAATAAGTAAAATGAAAGGAGAATGGAGGGGGAAGCATGCCTTTTTTTGTGGTTTATTAGCCTGTTCCATCTGTGGTTGATCTTTCCCTAGGTCAAATTTGCTAGAGATTCTGGCTCTGATGGGCACAGTGTTAGTTCCCGGGATTCTGCAGCCCCTTCACCCATACCTGGGGCTGACAACCTCTCTGCTGATCCTGTTGTGTCACCGTCCACATCTGTTCCTTTCAAATCAGGGTAAGATACTGGAGTTGTATAAAGCTCTTTTATTGTCCATGTAAATGATTCTTAGAGGGGTTCAGAAATAGGGACATAGTTGAAAACTAAAATAATTTTAAATAATTGGGAAAAAATGGGATGAGGGAAATGGGGAAAGTAATTGCATCAGATTTTCTGACAAAGGATTAATATTCATACTCTATAAAAGCACTAACTTAGATATAAAAGAATACCTGCCAAACTCTGGAAGAAAATTGGGCAGAAGGCATAAACACAAAATATATATCCAAGGAAAGAAATGTAAATGATAAGCATTTGAATGGAAAATTGTCCATCTTCACTAGCTTTCAGAAATTATACAAACTAAAGAAGAGTTAAAACTCTGTTTTACAGCGATTAAATTGGCAAACATTTTAAAAAACAATTTGTTTATACAGTATAATCTAGACTCATGATTATGGATTTTGTTTTTATCTCAGGATATGTCTTATTTGCTTTCAGGGAGTCAGTTCTTCGTTCCAAATCTAACTCCCTCAGTGAACAGCTTACAGGAAATACAGTGAGTATATAAGTCTATCTCCTCATCCCCAGTTGGCTAGAAGGGTTTCGTGTACCTAGGGTATAGTAGGTTAGAGAAAAAAAAATGTTGAAAAATGTTGATTTAGGCTAGAAATCAGTGGTTACTTTATTCATTTTCCCTTACTTGAGAGTCAGTATAAATTAGCTTGGGCTTCTGCATCAACAGACTTGGATTCAAATCTTTATTCTTATAAACATGTGGCTTTGAGGAAATTACCTGACTTCTCTGGTCTTCAGCTTCTTCATATGTCCACTCTTGCCACTCTTATTCAACATAGTTTTGGAAGTCCTAGCCACGGCAATCAGAGAAGAAAAAGAAATAAAAGGAATACAAACTGGAAAAGGAGAAGTAAGACTCACTGTTTGCAGATGACATGATACTATACATAGAAAATCCTAAAGATGCTACCAGAAAACTACTAGAACTAATCAATGAATTTGGTAAGGTTGCAGGATACAGAATTAATGCAAGAAATCTCTGGTATTCTTATACACCAATAACAAAAAATCAGAAAGAGAAATTAAGGAAACACTGCCATTTACCATTGCAACAAAAAGAATAAAATACCTAGGAATAAACCTGCCTAAGGAGGCAAAAGACTTGTACTCAGAAAACTATAAAACACTGATGAAAGAAATCAAAGATGACATAAACAGATGGAGAAATATACCATGTTCTTGGATTGGAAGAATCAATATTGTGAAAATGACTATACTACCCAAAGCAATATATAGATTCAATGCAATCCCTGTCAAACTACCAATGGCATTCTTCACAGAATTAGAACAAAAAATTTTACAATTTGTATGGAAACACAAAAGGCCCCGAATAGCCAAAGCAGTCTTGAGAAAGAAAAATGGAGATGGAGGAATCAGGTTCCCTAACTTCAGACTATACCACAAAACTACAGTAATCAAGACAGTATGGTACTGGCACAAAAACAGAAATATAGATCTTTGGTACAGGATAGAATGCCCAGAGATAAACCCACACACATATGGTCACCTAATTTACAACAAAGGAGGCAAGAACATACAATGGAGAAAAGACAGCCTCTTCAGTAAGTGGTGCTGGGAAAACTGGACAGCTATATGTAAAAGAATGAAATTAGAACACTACGTAATACCATACACAATCCAATTAAAAAATGGGTGGAAGACCTAAATAGACATTTCACCAAGGAATACATACAGATGGCCAAGAGGCACATTAAAAGATGCTCAACATCACTAATTATTAGAGAAATGCAAATCAAAACTACAATGAGGTATCACCTCATGCAGGTCAGAATGGCCATTATCAAGAAATCTAGAAACAATAAATGCTGGAAAGGGTGTGGTGAAAAGGGAACCCTCCTGCACTGTTGGTGGAAATCTAAATTGATACAACCACTATGGATAACAGTATGGAGGTTCCTTAAAAAACTAAAAATAGAACTACCATATGACCGAGCAACCCACTACTGGGCTTATACCCTGAGAAAACCATAATTCAAAAAGAGTCATGTACCACAGTGTTCATTGCAGCTCTATTTACAATAGCCAGGACATGGAAGCAACCTAAGTGTCTGTCAATAGATGAATGGATAAAGAAGATGTGGCACATATATACAATGGAATATTACTTAGCCATAAAAAGAAATGAAATTGAGTTATTTGTAGTGAGGTGGATGGACCTAGATTCTGTTATACAGAGTGAAGTAAGAAAGAGAAAAACAAATACCGTATGCTAATGCATATACATGGAATCTAAAAAAAAAAAAATGGTACTGATGAACCTAGTTGCAGGGCAGGAATAAAGATGTAGACACAGAGAATGGACTTGAGGACACGGGGTGGGATGGGAAAGCTGGGGCAAACTGAGAGTAGCATCGACATATATACACTACCAAATGTAAAATAATTAGCTAGTGGGAAGCAGAAGCATAGCACAGTGAGATCAGCTCGGTGCTTTGCCGTGACCTGGAGGGGTGGGATAGGGAGGATGGGAGGGAGGCTCAAGGGAGGGGATATGGGGACATGTATGCATATGGCTGATTCACTTTGGTGTACAACAGAAAGTAACACAGTATTGTGAAGCAATTATACTCTAATAAAGATCTATTTAAAAAATAAATAAAAAACAAAAAAAAGGAAATAATTCTCACAGCCCCTCTAAGTGTTCCTGTGATATGTTTATAAAGCACTAAGCTCAAAGCCTACATAGAGCTTGTCTTCAGTAATCTCTCGAGGTTTTTATGGGGTTTAAATGAAATGATGCCTATGGAATTTTTAGTATTGTGTCTGGCATATTGTAAGAGCTCAATTAACATTAGCTCTGTTATCATAATTACTGGTAATGCTACATATCTTCATACTTTCATTCTCTCAGAGGAATTCTACACTAATTCACCAATTAGTTGACTTCTATCAGGTTTCTGGGCCTCTGTGTTTCCCCAACTGTAACATGAGAAGACTAGCATACTGTTGTAGTAAAATTTGGATTTGAAGGCCTTTATAAGATGTACGCTGTGTTTGCTCCTGCTCTGCCTGGTCCGTGAAGGCATCTGAGTTTGCTACATGTGGATGAGATGATAGCTGAAGTGCTTCAAGTTCTAAAGCTCTGTGGCTTGCACCTGCCACATTGGGAAACAGGATAATTGTATGGAATGAAATTGATGATTAATTTCTCTCCAACACTAGTTTATTTGCTTATATTCAGTCCAAAGCAGGAATTAATTAAGCAAATAATTGATCTGATATGTGTAAAAAGTGATCTAAACCCAGAAGGTTAAGCCAGAGAATCAAGAAAATTGAAAAACAGTTTATAATCTCAGATCTTTGAATAGCCGCAACAATTGTTCAGTATTAGTTCTTTTGTAGTCTCAAGGCACAGCTACTTTCGTCACCTATTTCTAAGCTTCAGTAACTTTTGGTAGACTAATGCTCTCCAACCTTTTTTCTTCTTTTCTTTTTTTACAGTTTTGGTTTTTTAATTGAGGCAAAGTTCACATAATATAAAATTAACCATCTTTTGGTTCTTTTTACATTTAAGTTTTTGTTTTTTGTTTTGAATAGGTAATTACATTCATATGGCACAGTTAGCAAAACAATATCACAAGATATACATTGAGAAGACTCATTCCTACCCCTGCCCCCATGTACCCTATTTTATCTCATCCCCAACCTTGGGTAACTGCTTTTATTAGTTTCTTATGTATTCAACGTTTCTTTATGCAGATGCAAGCAAATAGGAATGTATATTTTATTTTCCCCCTTCACAAAAAAATAGCATATTATATATATTATCTACCTTGCTTTTTATAATAACAGTATCTTTCCATGTTAGTATATAGAAAGCGTCCTCATTTTTTTTTATCTTTAGATCACAAGATTCCATTGTGTGAATATTGGTTTATATAACTCGTCCTCTTTTGATAGACCCAACGTTTTTTGATTATGTGTCTCCATTAGTTAAGAAAAAATGATACACCCTCTCAGTATATGTCTGTTCACAAATTATATACATAAAGTACTCTCCATCCCTGTAAACAAGTTTAATGTCTGATGTTTACTGTAGCTTAAAAATAATTTTAAAATAGAGGTCATGGTCATTTCTTTTTACACTCATTAGATCATCTTGTGCACCCTTAGGAGTATACACTCTGCTCTAAAGGCTGCACTTTGAACCAGTTAATGCATACAGAGGCGTCTAGCTCAGGGACTAGTATGTCATCAGTGCCAAGTCAGTGTTAAATGAACCTAAATTTAGAACACAGAGCTCCTGTTTTCTTTTTGCCCTAAATCTCTTCTGAATATTTAGCTGCTGAGTTGCTCTTGGGCTTTTGAGAGGTTACTATTATCTAAAATGCCTCCCTCCCTTCATCTATACTTTAGTTTTTTATCTGTAAAATGAGAATACTTATGCTTGGTAGGGAGACTTGATTGCAGTGAAGGAATATAGATGAAATCACTTTGTCCATTCCAACATATAGGGAATTATTTTTCCTACTGTTATTAATTGTGACCCATGTATGTATCTAGGCAAGAAATCTTTAATTCTCATTTTCTAGAAGATAGTTTCAAATAGATAAGGCAGGGGAGACTTATTGAAAGATTTGATATAAGAGCCAAAAGACGTAGAGTTGACTGAAGGTAATGAACCTTGATTACAGTGATTTTTGTGACTTTCCTCTCCTTTTAGAATCCTGATACAGTCAAGGCCAAGTTGATCTCTCGGATGGCTAAAATGGGCCAGCCCATGCTGCCCATTCTTCCACCACAGCTGGATTCCAATGATTCAGAAATTGAAGTATGTCCCACTGGCTGTCTTAGAATGAATAGTGCAGATGTTGCTGTCTTCTTTTCTTTTAACTGAAATTATTGCTTTTTCTACCTCTAACCCAGAATCATTATTTAGAGAGCTTATATTCAAAATGATACAGGTTGGTATTGGTACATGTGTTTCTGCTATAATTATCACTTCCCCTGAGAAATGGAAGCAATTCTGTATATCTGCCACAAGAACTGGGCAGTTTTAAGTAGTTAATTTAGCTTTCTACTAGAATCTCTGTTGTCAGCAAACATAAGCCTTTAGGCAGCATGATGCCTGACCCATAAAAGAATGAATTCATATTTGTTGATTGAATGTTTAGATTATCTTGGGAAATGTTGATTTTTCCACTGATGTAATTTAATATGTAGATCACACTGTTGTAGGAATTCCCTGGCAGTCCAGTGGTTAGAACTCGGCACTGTCACTGCCAAGGGCACGGGTTCAATCCCTGGTTGGGGAACTAAGATCCCACAAGCCATGAGGTGCAGCCAAAAAAAACCACTGTTGTATCTTTTGGCTTTGTATGTGGCATGATTTTTTTTAATTAATTTTTTTTTTTTACTGCATTGGGTCTTAGTTGCGGCGTGCAGGATCTCCCATTGCAGCACACAGGCTTCTCTCTAGTTGTGGCGTGGGTTCCAGAGCGCGTAGGCTCAGTAGTTGGAGTGCGTGGGCTCAGCAGTTGGGGTGCACAGGCTCAGTTGCCCCGCGGCATGTGGGATCTTAGTTCCCCGACCAGGGATCAAACCCATGTCCCCTGCACTGGAAGGCGGATTCTTAACCACTGGACCACCAGGGAAGTCCCCTGTGGCATGATTTTTCTGAAGTTCAAAAATTTTATTGCAATCAGCTCTATCAATTTTTCCCTTTGTTTTTTGCTTTTGACATTATGCTTAGAAAGCCTTCCCACTTTCAGATACTGTAAACATCACATGTCTTTTAAAAATATTTATTATTATATGTTTAGATCTATTATTTCATATTTAATCCATCTGGAATTTGGTGAGTGGTGAGAAGTAACTTAATTCCAACTAAGTTCTTTTCCCATTGGTTAGTTCCTTATTGAATAAAATAATTCTTTCTCAACTGAATTGAAACACTTAACAGTGATTAATTTTTAGGATTCTTTGATATTGATGTAAAACAAAGCAAGCATGATGCTTTTGAGGAAAAAAAATTTCAAAATAGGCTTTTTTTCACAATTTTGTTTTATTTCTTCATGGAAAAGCTCTGTGTAGATTTAACATTTTAAAGGAAGATAGGATTTCTGGGACCTGTTACAGGATTGATTTTTACCTGGTTTCTGGAAATTAAATTTGGATAAGATAATATTCTTATTAAAATTTTTAGGTGCTAATTATTCATTGTAGAGTAATGTAAATTAAAAAGAGGAAACATATTTAACAAAAAGGACATTCTTTTTTTTTTTTTTTTTTTTTTTTTGCGGTACACGGGCCTCTCACTGTTGTGGCCTCTCCCGTTGCGGAGCACAGGCTCCGGACACGCAGGCTCAGTGACCATGGCTCACAGGCCCAGCCGCTCCGCGGCATGTGGGATCTTCCCGGACCGGGGCACGAACCCGTGTCCCCTGCATCGGCAGGCGGACTCTCAACTGCTGCGCCACCAGGGAAGCCCAAAAAGGGCATTCTTTATATGTTGTTTCATAATCTGATTTTTTAACTTAATGTTATATCACGAACATTTATGTTAATATCAGTAATATAAAAAAAGTAAATAAATAAAACAAAGCTTTATCACCTTTAAAGATAATCCAGTGCTCTGCTACATTGATTTATCATGATTCCTTTTACTCTGTTGTTAGACATTTAGGTTGATATATGTAATGATGTAAAACTGGGATGCCTTTCCAGAAATGCATAATACATTTCTGAGAATATTGGGAAACAAGAGGAAGTTCTGAAGTAAAAGAATGTCAAAGAGATTTCACCCCTTGAACTGTAGCATAGCAGATCACAGTCACTGTATATTGTGCCTCAAGTTTTTCTTTTCCTTGAATGAATCAGGAAAATGTTTGTATGTTAACTTTGTTTAGAATTATAGTAGGGACCAACATTGCTTTGCTTTTATGAAGAGAAAGAATGAGGGGAAAACACTCTAAAACTATATTGTCAAAAACAGCATCGTAATGAGGCACAGTGAACCCTACTCTGTCTGATTTTCTTTGAGTACCTTGAGGTCTGTGTATATTATTTGGCAGAAGAGAAAGGCTGCATTATTCCCTGGGTTTCCTTGTAAGAGGCCCTAATTCTGTGGAAACAGACTAGGTCACTCTGAAGGTAGCTAGCTGCTGGTTTGCAAAATGATACATTATGGGGAGCAGTCACTCTAGCTGCTTCAGACAAAATAACATCAACAACTTATACTGGAAATTAACTATGATTATTTGATATAATTTACAGGGAGAAGGGATCCTACTCCAGTATATAATAGAGTGCTTTCTTCCCATAGCCCACACCTTAAACTCTTGCCTTTCTGCTTGCCTTTCCTTCCTCTTCTTTGCCTAAAAGCACTGGTTGTAAGCAGGTTTAGGGTGGACAGTCACCCTCAGTCTTCAATTAAGGACCCATAGACACAGTAACCAAAATGCTCATGCTGTTGCAGGACGTGAATGCTCTTCGAGGAGCTGGGCAGCCTATGGTGACTCCGTCCATCCAGCCCTCTCTTCAGCCAGCCCATCCAGTGCTACCACAGATGACCTCACAAGGTAAGGAACCTCTCTGAGGCTCTGTGGCCTTGAATTGGGTCGGTACCAAAGTTGTCATCATTGTTCCTTAAAATGTTAGGCTGCATTGTTTTAGTATTGAAAACTGAACTAGAGTATAAAACTTGTCAGTTTGTCCCTGGGTAGGGCATTTTCAGACCTGGAGATGTATTTGGTCTGCTTGCTGTGTCTTCTGCTGTGTTGCATTGTCAGTTTTGGAAATCGGCACTCAGCTAATGAGCCATCTCCCTGTGTGTAATTCTGCACTTTGTGTCAGCTGATGGCGTCATAGGTCTGAGTCACGTGCACCTGAGCATGCCCAATTTCCTCCCACTAGCCCATTGCTGAGACTCCAGTAGAACTGATTTTAGGAGACTAGGTGAGAGAAGTGGTCAAGTCTGAAGGGTGGTGGTGTGAAAGGTGATAGTCCAGACTTATACCAAGAAGCAAGGGATGGATAACAGTGAAAACTTCTTGCTTTATCTTAGCACCTCAGCCATCTGTTTCTGGGCTCCAAGCACCGTCTGCTGCCTTGATGCAAGTTGCATCTCATGATTCCCACTCAGCTGTATCTGGAAACGCCCAGTCCTTTCAGGTAACAACATTTTTAAACCATATCAGTTATAAGCTATAATTGATTATGGTTCTAGTCAGTCTCTTTTCTTCTTCTTGCACGACTTGTACTGTACCAGTTCCTCACAGAGTTTATAATTTTTCTCCTTCCTGAACCCCTACTTTCTCATGTCTAAACAAGCAAAGGATTACCTACCTTATAGGTGGTTGTAAAGATTTCGTGCAAGAACAAGCAAAGCACCTGGCACAAGGCCTGGCACATAGTAAAAGCCCAAACAATGTTTGTTTGTTTTCCTTTTCACATATGTCTAATTGAGGGCTATAGATTCAAGTCTTCTGTGTTCTCTTCTGTCAAACAGCTGATAGGCCAAGATTCTGCAGTCCACTCAGCAGAACGGTTGTGGTGGAGGGTCAATGGATGGAGGCTGTGAGAAAATACAGCTGAACTCTTTGTCTAGTTATCCTCCAAAAGCGAGCTCTTAAAAGTAGGGTTTTTTCTGTTTTCACAGAAGGCAGTGGCAACAGCCTGTCTGCCTCTGCTGACTGTTTGCCCGGACAGTGGACTCTTTCTTTTGCCCTGACACATTTGATGGTTAAGACTTAGACTTAACTCCCCATGGTAACAGACCCTCACTTCCTTGGTGATTCTTGATGGAGGGATCAGAGTGATGGTGGCCCAGCTATGCCCCATTAGGAAGGGGTGTATCAGAATTGAGAAAAGTCCTACCTGGCCCTCTCCCCACTCCTGAATGGACCTAGTGTAGAGTTATATCCTATAGACTAAGATTCTTTTTTAGTAATGGATGGTCGGTTATACCAATCCCTGGAAATGAGCTGGATTTCCTTAATTCAAGGAAGAACAACCATCATCACTAAAATGATAGCTGCTGTTTATTGAGCATTTATTGTCTTCCAGGCACTTACTTACCAGCTGTTAGGAACTTTACCTATATATCGCTTCATTTAATCCACACAACAACCCTAAGAAATGGTATTATTATTTTCATTTTATAGTTGAGGTGGCTGAGGCTCAGAGGAAGATGAGAGCTCTTGGTCATACAGATAAGCATCAGAATCTAGAAGGGGAGAGGCATCCTTTGGAAACTGGTGGTTTTAGTTTGGAATCGCAGTGAACACCTCTTCTTTTACCTTAATGAAACCAAGCATCGTTTGCTTAGTTTTAAATTTTTTTAGACCATCAATAGGCCCAATGGCCGGAGGATGAATTCCTACTTAATTAAATCATCACAAGAGGACTGGGGAGTGACCTGAGACACGCTTCCCTCACTCTCTAGGTATGACTTTGGTGACCAGGCATCACTGGATTACATACATGACTCTTCTGCTGCAATTATTACCCAATACCAAACCCTGGTCTCATACATCTCCAGCTTCAATAAGTTTGAGTCTCCTTCCAGTGTAGCTACTTTATTCCATCCAAGACAAATTAAGCAGAAAAGAGAGATATGACTGTTTTATAAGCCATCTGTAACTTGGCATTTTCTCAGCCCTATACAGGTATGCAAGCCTACGCTTATCCTCAGGCACCAGCTGTTGCTTCCCAGCTGCAGCCCGTTCGGCCCTTGTACCCTGCACCGCTCTCTCAGTCTCCTCATTTTCAAGGTAGGAGTTTCTCATCTTCTGCTCTTGCTGTGCTTTTCTCCCTCCCATCCCTTTTTCATTTTGACTCCAGTAGATCTCTGCCCTTTTTTTCTTTTCTTTTTTTTAAACAAGTTAGTTGAGGTATGACTTACATACTGTGCAATTCACTCGTTTTAAGTATATAATTCAATGGGTTTTTTAAGGATGTTTACAGAGTTGTGCAACTATCACCATAATCCAGCTTTAGAACATTTACATCATCCCCACAAAAACCCTCATGGCCACTTTCTGTGTTTTGTTTCTTGCATTTTCTCCTGCCAGCCCTTTTTTTTTTTTTTTTGCGGTATGTGGGCCCTCTCACTGTTGTGGCCTCTCCCATTGTGGAGCACAGGCTCTGGACGCGCAGGCTCAGCGGCCGTCTTCCCGGACCAGGGCATGAACCCGTGTCCCCTGCATCGGCAGGCGGACTCTCAACCACTGCGCCACCAGGGAGGCCCTTGCCAGCCCTTTTTAATTCCTCTCTCAGAGTTGCTCTGTAGGGTTCATAGCTAATAGTAAAAGAGTAAAACATTGGAGGAAATTGGGAGAAAACATGATGACTGTTCAGTATCTCAGATGAAAGCTATTTTCTTAAAATTTTAAAGTTGTGAAAAGAATATACTTCTATAAAAAGGTCAAACAACACAAAAAAGTGTGAGGTGAAGTTAACTGTTTTCCATCATTAAACCCCCCTGACCTTAGGAAACAGTCCCTTGGGTAACTTTTCAGATATCTTGTATACATGTACAAATGTGGTTGCCTAGTGTAAAAAACAAAGCAAAATAAAATGCACACAGCTGGGATGGTATCCTGCCTTCTTGTTCTGCAGCTTGTCTTTTGTACAGTAATCACTTTGGGTATTAAGACAGTGGTAGGAAGAAGCAAGTATATCCCACAATGAAATTTATGGTCCTGGAGTGGTAAGGGTTTCCTGGGTGCATCCTTTGTCTGGAAGCCCTGCCCTTCTCCATCTGGGAAACCACTGAATCTGTCTTCTCCTCTGCTACCATCCCTCTCTCCTCTCCTTCCAGAGACATAACTGTATACGTGTGTCACCAAAGAGTTAATATTGCTTTTCTCTGTGCTTCTTTTGTACCTTGTAACCTCGTACATGGTTCATTCTTTGCACTTACAACACTCTGTTATAATGATCTGTTTGCGCGTGAGTCTCCTCACCAGACTGACCTTGCCAAGGGCAGGAACCATGTTTCATTCCTTGCTGTATCCTTGGTACCTGGTCCAATACCTGGCATGCAGTTGGGTGAATGGAGAAGCAATCTGAGTTGCTAGTGCACTACTTGTGCCCTTGAACCAGACTGTATCACTTGATGCATTTTGCAGGAGGATAGCTGGTTATTGTTAGCTTTGGAGCCATTTTGTCTTTAACCCCTCTCCATCTTCTCCTGACAGTGTAAATCACCTACAGCATTTTCCAGTATTTGGAAATGTCCATTTCTTTCTTTCCTCTGTTGATAGAGCTGTTGGCTTTTCCTCATACAGTATCCTCTGCTACAGTTTCATAAGTTTCTTTTTGGCTTGTGTCTGTTCAGGATCAGGCGACATGGCTTCATTTCTCATGACTGAAGCCCGGCATCATAACACTGAAATTCGAATGGCAGTCAGCAAAGTGGCTGATAAAATGGATCATCTCATGACTAAGGTGACTGAGTCATCTCATGACTAAGGGGCTGTGTTGAAAGTGGGGGTATAAAGAGGGGATACAAACAGGGAGCAACCAGGGCAATAGGTAAACTCTTCCTAGTTTCCTGTATTCATAGTAGTTAGTAGTTACTTCCCTAGAAGGGTCATTTTATTTGGGGATCCAGTTAGCAGAAGAAAACTCCTGCTTACACTGGAGATTGTCTCAGAAACTTATTAACCTCAAACAAGTAGTCAGACCTTGGGTAAATTGTATTTCTCCTTTTAAAAATTTCACGAAAAGTCTTTCTGACACTCCTTTTGTAGGTTGAAGAGTTACAGAAACGTAGCACTGGCAATTCCCTGCTCCTTCCTAGCATGTCGGTGACAATGGAAACAAGCATGATCATGAGCAACATCCAACGAATTATTCAGGTGAGAGTGATCAAGAGCAGAGCCCTCTAATATGTATAAAATAGATAACTAATAAAAAAAGTATATCATTAAAAAAAAAAAAAGAACAGAGCTCTCAACCTGGAGATCTTGCCCCTGCTCTCTCTGGAGATGTACTACTGCTTGAAACCTCTACTCCAGGAATAAGAGCATGTGATAAATGCTACACGGAGTTGGGAAATTCCGGAAAATCCATTATGGCTTAATTACTCCAAGTGACTTATCACTCTATTATCAGAAGGAAACATTTCTTTTTTGACCATATTCCAAAGTTTCCGCTTCATTTTATAGCCATTTATACATTTAGTCTATTGGATGTAGTGATTTGTATCCATCACGTAGAATTTGATACATTGTTTTAAGTATTATATTTATGTGGACATAAGTTCTAGATTTTTCTCTCAGCTATGTAACAGTTATCACCTGTCAGTTCAAGTTGATTCCCTTTTATCTGGTGCTTTTCTCTTAAACACTTAAGTTAAACATCATATATTTTGAATTAGGAAAATGAAAGATTGAAGCAAGAGATCCTTGAAAAGAGCAGTCGGATAGAAGAACAGAATGACAAGATTAGTGAACTAATTGAACGAAATCAGAGGTAATGACAGGTACGGGGCACTGGCTAGGATGGACAAAAAAGGGTTTAGTTTGTAAATGCCCAAGTTAAATAAGCATGTTTGTTTACAGAAGTTTATGTGTATTTCTGCTCTTTTCTGTTTCCTGCCTGTCATGTGAATTACTGCTTGTTGACTGAAGGGGATTTCAGGAGAAAGGGCTCAGGAGGCTGTGACGTCATGCACGCCTGCGTTTGAATCCTGGCTCTGCTTCTCATTTGTTGTGTGGCTTTGGGCGTTTTATTTATTCCCACCGGCTCTAGTTTCCTCATCTGTAAAAGCAGTGTTAGTGCCTAGAGAACTCCCGATGTCAACTCTTCTCTCTTCTGTGTGGGCTGACTCTTCTTTTATCAACCAGAACTTCACTGATTTCCATATAAAACCCAAGCATTGTATAATTTTTCTAGATCCTTCTGAAAATTTTTTTTTTGTGGGGAGGGGTCAGGGGAACATGTTACAGCAGCATTTCACTTTAAAATATCATCCTCCCATATTTCTCTTCTCCAGTGTCTCTTATCTCCCACATGGAAGGGGGAAGGGGATTGGCTTTCTTTTCTTCCCTCCTTGCAGCCTTCATACTCCTGTCTCTTTCCTCTCTTATTTCCCCTCACCACCCATGTTCAAATTCCTCTCCTCTTCATTCTGCAAATTCAAAGCAATTCACCCCGGTCCAGGTTCCCGCCTCCAAACTTGCTTACTGTAGATCTTCGGAAAGCAAAATGCTTTCAGGTTGTTCCTGATGAAGGTATAGAGCAGTGCTCTGACAGCTGAATGTATTGATACATTGGGTTATACCTGGCGTGCATTGAGTGCTTGACAAATGTTTTCTTTTCCCCTGTTTATTTCACAGGTATGTTGAGCAGAGTAATCTGATGATGGAGAAGAGGAACAACTCACTTCAAACTGCCACAGAAAACACACAGGCAAGAGTTTTGCATGCTGAGCAAGAGAAGGTAAAGTAACTGGAGAGAGAAAAGCCCAAGTCAGGGTGTGTGGAGCCAAGGAGTGTCCTCTGTACGTCCTTCCCAGTTCGCCTTTTAGCAGAATTTTTGCCATCATTGAGAAGAGAACTAGAAATCTTCCAACAGATTTTTAATATATCCAACATCCATATTTCTGTTGTACAAATGCGTTACAGTAAGTTGACTCAAAAACAATCACCGATGTTAGTAATCTGGTTAAGGTAAGGATTATACAGTTTATTAGAAACTAATCCTCTTCTGCTGAAAAAATCAACAGACAATTTCTGTTATGCCACATAGCAAATATTTATTGTGAAGTTTGAGATGGTTTAGTTTGCTCCTTCATCTGTGTCTGCCAAAGCATTTTAAAGTTTTGCTGTTTGACTTCAGTCAGTTCAGAATTAGGTATTTTGCCCTGTTTCTCAAGTAGCTATAAGGAAGGAAGACTGTTGTGGGTCTTGGGTTGAGATGACTGCTTTTGAAGCCCCACTCCTCCTGTCTTTGCTCCAGTGACACTGTTTTTCTGAAATGAGTTCCTTCTTGTTTGGGCTCCCCCTCATCAGCTGGGGCATCGCGACCCTTTCATCGGCTGTTTTCTCAGATTTAAGAAGTGTTTTACATTTTGTATTTGCATTTTTTTGAAAACATGAAAATTGAATGGAATGCACTTTATAACTTGAGATAAGAGCTTTTGAGTGATTTTCCACTCTGCTTATTCTTTGGTGAGAGTGACCATCCACCCCACTGCCTCTCCTCTGGAATTCATCCCCTCCAGTGGTCTTAGCTGCTGCAAGGCCCTGTGCAAGTGGTCTTCCCTCTGATATCAGTGAACGCTGGAGCCATGATAGACACAAAGCCCTCTGAGCATTGTGTTAGTTCAGTTTCTGTTAGGCCAGTTGAGGCAGGACAGTGAGTAAAACTTTGATTCTACTTGCAGCAGGTGAAAACTCCTCTTCTGCCTGGAAGTCCAAACTGTCATTGTCCTCTGAGTTTAACAGATGAAAACCTAAGGCTGCTGAACAGCAAAAATAAGTATCTTAGAGCTCACTCTAAAGGTCGCATGTTACTAAAAAATTTATTCTGACACTTATTAAAATAGTAAGGAAGATTTTATTCAAGACTATTGCAATAGATGGGAGTTCCCTGGTGACTTAGTGGTTAGGATTCTGGACTTTCACTGCTGTGGCCCGGGTTCAATCCCTGGTTGGGGAACTGAGATCTCACAAGCCACAAGGTGTGGTCAAAAAAATAAATAAAATAAAAAGACTATTGCAATAGGGAAGAAATGTTGAGCTGAGCTCCAAATACAGTTAAGGCCAAGAGGGCAAGTGGGGAATTTACAGCCAAGGAGCAGAGTGGGGGGGGCGGTGGTCAGTGGATGGAAAATTACTAAGAGGAGACATCCTGGGTAGGGGGATTCTTGCTAATGACAGGCCAAGGACTTAGACAGCAAAGGTTGGGATGGAGAACTTTGATCGATATCAAGGGTAGAGATTCACTCTAAACTGACTTAGCAGGGATTCTTGCTAAAACTGGGCTGGTCCGGCCAAAGACAGGAGGGGAGAACAAGGTCATGGGCTTAGAGGAACCTAACTTGAAGTGTGATCAAGGAGAGAGCCTTTGCCAGTGTACACTCAGATACTCATTCATAGCTTATTTCTTTTTATTTTATGTACAATTTGTTTTATTTCCCCCACCTTTAAGAGAGCCAAAATATCAGATTTTAAATGTAAGCTAGAAAACTGATTAAGCCTTTGGAATAAGTGTTTAAAACTGAGGTAGGCGCAGTGAATACCCTAAGAAGGGACAAGTGATAATAAGAAAGTAGACAGCAGTAAGAATGCATGTAAAGTATAGTGGTGTAGGAGGAGTAATGGTAGTAGCAGTGTAATAGTATAGGAGAGATGGTCCAACCCCGTAAATACACTGCTGCCCAAAAATCAAAACCAGCGGAGCAGTCACTCACTGCCTTTCCTGTCATCTGATTTCTCCTATTTTTTACAGGAGCACATCAATTCGGGTGAAATGAATGTAGTATTTGTCATTTGTTTACCATTCCTTTTCATTGACCATCCTTTTAATTATCATTTTCAGCATCGCCCTTCATAAACAATATCTGTAGACAGTTTTCCAGGGTAGTCATTTTGACTTCATCGGATGTTACTTGAGAATATTTAGCTCCTGTTTGGCCAGTACAGAGCACCATTTAAAATGCATTGAAAAAATAAATAAACAAATAAAATGCATTGATCAGTCAAAGAAGTTGGAGTGTTCCCTTCTTTTATTACCACTGTTCTTCAAAGAACCCACAAAGCAGTTACTCTCACGTGACCGATCTTTACAGTACTACTGTGGGTTGGCCAAAGAGTTCATTCCCAAGTGAACTCTTTGGCCAACCCAATATTAGTACAGTAGTGCTAGGGAGAAGTTGTAGCCTGAGAAGTGGATTGCCATCAAAGGCATTCAATTTAAAATTTAAAATACCCTTTTCTTGTTAAAAAAAAAATGCTTGTCCATTATAGGAAACTTAGAAAATGGCAGGAATACCATTTCTCATGTATCAGATTGGTGAGATTTAACAATAGGTGGTGACTGTATACCAAGCCACTGAGTATTTTTTCATAACACTATTCTTAATAGTTGCATACAGGATAGATATACCAGTTGGCTTAAGCTCATTTTTTAAAATTATTTTGTGTTTCCATTGTTTGGCAACTATAAACTGCTGCATCAGTCATCCTTGTAGCAAAATTTTTGTGTTCTTGCATAGTATTTCCTAAGGACAAAGTTTTGCAAGGGCATTCCTGAGTCAGAGACCTTGCACATTTGAGGGCTTGATTTGGGCTTAATTCAGGTTGAAGGTGGCCTTAGCTATCTTCCTACCAGTTCAGCCAGCACAGAATATGTGAGGTTGGGCCATCACCATCTTTAACGTGACATCGTACTTTGTTACTGTCCAGGCCAAGGTGACGGAAGAGTTAGCAGCAGCCACTGCACAGGTCTCTCATCTACACCTGAAAATGTCCGCCCACCAAAAGAAAGAAACGGAGTTGCAGGTACAGCTGACAGAAAGCATGAAGGAGACGGACCTCCTTAGGGGCCAACTCGCCAAACTGCAGGCAGAGCTCTCAGGTATGACCTTGCTGGAGGGGGCTGGGATTTTGACAATGTAAACTTAAAGAATTACACTGTTTCCTTCCTCCCAGTCCATTTGGCACAATGCTAATGAAGTTTGTGAAGGACAGAGCCAAAGGTTAAGGTGAACCAGTATAAACCTATTACATGATTGTTTGGCAAAAAGGACAGCAAAAGAACTGACTGTCCGTTTAGAGTGGATCAGTGGCCACAGTTCTGCTTTGTTTGGGCGAGTGTTGCGTATCCTTGGTACTTAGGATTGGCCTCATAGGCCTTGAAGAGTTCATCTAACTTGTGACTAACTAATCTAACTGAAGGGTTCCTTTAGCTTGTGACTCAGTAGAAGCTTAAGAAGCAGGTGCTTCCTGCTGCAATTGCCTCTTTCCTAGAACATGGATTGCAGTCCTTCAGCCTGGCACTCAAGGCCCCTCCACTTTGGCTTATTTCCTGTATGTTGCCCAATTCAACATAGCTCTGGACATACTAGCCAGCCTGCTGCTTCAACACATCCTGTATTTCTTGCCTTGCTTTTTATCCATGCTATTCTCTGGACTTGGTGTGCCCACCGTCGCCAAGTTTTGCCTCCAGTTCTCTCCAAAAACTGTCTCTTTCAGAAACTTTCCCTTTTTTTCCCTAGAATATTTGATCTCCTTTAAAATCCTTCATCTCCGAGTGCATTATTATGCCCATTATCAGAGATAACCTTTGATCAGCACTACTTATATGTGTTTTCCCTTCTAGAATGCAAGCCTCTGAAGGGCAAGGATGGTGTCTTGCTCATCTTTGTAAAGTCCTTCCCTTAGTATTAGTTTAGTGCCTGGCACAGTGGTGCTGCTCAAGACGTGGTGACTTGAAAGGCAGATTTGTGAAGACTGGCGTGTTGATTCATCCACCACTTTGTATAAAGAAAGACATGTGGAAGGCACAGATGGGACCAGTGGGTGGGGTGTGGCTGGAATAGCAGCAGAGTTAGGAAAAAGCAAAATTAACTTGCCCCAAAAGAAAGCTAAAAAACACTGATGTCAGTTGGTGAAGTGATACCTTGAAGATAAATCCCTTCCTTTATAGAGCATCACTTGGGCGCACTTGAGGGAAAATCTTATATTTGAATGTCGTACAGATACCCTCTTTTCTGTTTTTGTGGTGCTCTGTGACAGTTACCTTAAGGGCACCATAAGGATCTCAAAAGTCTTCCAACAAAATTAATTTTGATGCATTACATTTTTATTATTTTTTATTGATGTATAGTTGATTACAATGTTGTGTTAATTACTACTGTACAGCAAAGCGATTCAGTTATACATATATATATATATACATTCTTTTTTTTTAATATTCTTTTCCATTATGGTTCATCATAGGATATTGAATGTAGTTCTCTGTATTATACAGTAGGACCTTGTTGTTTGATGCATTACATTTTTTTTTTTTTTTTTTTTTTTTTTGCGGTACGCGGGCCTTTCACTGTTGTGGCCTCTCCCGTTGCGGAGCACAGGCTCCGGATGCGCAGGCTCAGCGGCCATGGCTCACGGGCCCAGCCGCTCTGCAGCATATGGGATCCTCCCGGACCGGGGCACGAACCCATATCCCCTGCATCGGCAGGCGGACTCTCAACCACTGCGCCACCAGGGAGGCCCGATGCATTACATTTTTAAGAAATATTCCAAATAGCTTTGTTTGAGAGGGAATGTTTTGAAAGCAGACTCTTGGTAGAATTTCCCAGCTACCAAGAGAGTTGAGAATATCTTACCCAGGCAGTGAGAAAGGGCCTGGACCACTACTAAACAAAGATCTCAATGTGTTGAGTCCAGTGTGTTGAGATGATGACTGAAATGGAATTGTGGGACTGGTAATATTCCGAAGGTGGTCTCTGACCGCTTGGAACATTTCTCTTCCATTTTGTATGTGTCGAAGGTGACATGTAGGTGCAGAGATAAATATGGATGGATGGGGGAGTCAGTTTATGGCTTGATAAGCCTGCTGTTGGTCAGTGAGGTGATGCTGGAAGAAGTGAGTGGAAGAGGCTCGTGTGGTAGGGTTGGGAGATGATGGGATGCAGCCTTGAAGGCGGTGCTGGGATGCCATGCAGCCCACTGCAGCTCTGGTTCTGCAGCCAAGTCTCTGTTCTGTCATATCCCAGAGCTCCAGGAAACCTCTGAGCAAGCACAGTCCAAATTGAAGAGTGAAAAGCAAAGCCGGAGACAACTGGAGCTCAGGGTAACGTCCCTGGAGGAGGAGCTGACTGACCTTCGAGCTGAGAAGGAGTCTCTGGAAAAGGTAAGTTCTACATCTGAAGTTTCTCTGTTGGGCCCAAGTGGCCAGGGTTAGCGGTTTAATAAACATTTTTATTTTCCTTTTAAAAATTACAGTTGCATGTGCTCATTGTAACAAATACAAATAATACAGAAAAATATAAAATAAAAAATAAAATTTATCTTTTCCCCCTCTCATACACTAGAGGCAACAACTATAAAAGGTGTATGATTATTCTTCCAGATTGTTTTCTGTGTATATAATATATACATACACACATGTATATACATGTATGTATAAAATAAATGTACATACATGTATGTATGCTGATAACATTTTTAACAATAATGAGATCGTATTTATTTATTTGTTTTTATTTATTTTTTATTTTTGGCTGCGTTGGGTCTTTGTTGCTGTGTGCGGGCTTTCTCTAGTTATGGCGAGTGGGGGCTACTCCTCACTGTGGTGCGCGGGCTTCTCATTACGGTGGCTTCTCTTGTTGCGGAGCACGGGCTCTAGACATGTGGGCTTCATAGTTGTGGCATGCGGACTCTAGAGCTCAGGCTCACTAGTTGTGGTGCACGGACTTAGTCGCTCCGTGGCATGTGGGATCTTCCCGGACCAGGGCTTGAACCTGTGTCCCCTGCACTGGCAGGCGGATTCTTAACCACTGCACCACCAGGGAAGCCCCTGGGATCATATTTAATACTTAAAAAAAATTGTATTGTGACCATTATACTAATGAGAACTTTCTCATTCTTTTTTTTTTTTTTTGGCAGTGTTGATTATTTATATTTATTTATTTATTTAAATTGGGGTATAATTGCTTTACAGTGGTGCTAGTTTCTGCTGTACAGGAAGTGAATCATCTGTAGGTGTACATATACCCCCTCCCTCCTGGACCTCCCACCACCCACCCCCATCCCACCCATCTAGTTCACCACAGAGCACCAAGCTGAGCTCCCTGTGCTATACAGCAGGTTCCCACTAGCTATCCACTTTACACATTGGTAGTGTATATATGTCAGTCCCAATCTCCCACCGCCCTGCCCTTCCACCCTGTGTCCACACGGCCGTTCTCTACATCTTCATCTCTATTCCTGCCCTGAAAATAGGTTCATCTGTACCATTTTTCTAGATTCCACATATACGCGTTAATATACGGTATTTGTTTCTCTCTTTCTGACTTACTTCACTCTGTATGACATTCTCTAGGTCCATCCACGTATCTGCAAATGACCCAATTTCATGCCTTTTTATGGCTGAGTAATATTCCATTGTATATATGTACCACATCTTCTTTATCCATTCATCTGTCAATGGACGTTTAGGTTGCTTCCATCTCCTGGCTATTGTAAATAGTACTGCTGTGAACATTGGGGTGCATGTGTCTTTTTTGAATTATCGTTTTCTCAGGGTATATGCCCAGTAGTGAGATTGCTGGGTCGTATGGTAGTTCTATTTTTAGTTTTCTAAAGAACCTCCATACTGTTTTCCATAGTGGCTGTATCAATTTACATTCCCACCAACAGTGCAAGAAGGTTCCTTTTTTTTTTTTTTCTTTTTGCGGTACGCGGGCCTCTCACTGTTGTGGCCTCTCCCGTTGCGGAGCACAGGCTCCGGATGCGCAGGCCCAGTGGCCATGGCTCACGGGCCCAGCCGCTCCGCGGCATATGGGATCCTCCCAGACCGGGGCACAAACCCGTATCCCCTGCATCGGCAGGCGGACTCTCAACCACTGCGCCACCAGGGAGGCCCAAGAAGGTTCCTTTTCTGAACACCCTCTCCAACATTTATTGTTTGTAGATTTTTTGATGATGGCCATTATGACCAGTGTGAGATGATACCTCATTGTAGTTTTGATCTGCATTTCTCTAATTATTAGTGATGTTAAGCATCTTTTCATGTGCCTCTTGGCCATCTGTATGTCTTCTTTGGAGAAATGTCTATTTAGGTTTTCTGCCCATTTTTTGATTGGCTTGTTTGTTTTTTTGATATTGAGCTGCATGAGCTGTTTGTATATTTTGGAGATTAATCCCTTGTCAGTTGCTTCGCTTGCAAATATTTTCTCCCATTCTGAGTGTTGTCTTTTCATCTTGTTTATGGTTTTCTTTGTTGTGTGAAAGCTTTTAAGTTTAATCAGGTCCCATTTGTTTATTTTTGTTTTAATTTCCGTTACTCTAGGAGTTGGGTCAAAAAAGATCTGTGATTTATGTCAAAGAGTGTCTTTCTTATGTTTTCCTCTAAGAGTCTTTTTTTTTTTTTTTTTTGCGGTACACGGGCCTCTCACTGTTGTGGCCTCTCCCGTTGCAGAGCACAGGCTCCTGATGCGCAGGCTCAGTGGCCATGGCTCATGGGCCCAGCCGCTCCGCGGCATGTGGAATCTTCCCGGACCCGGGCACGAACCCATGTCCCCCCTGCATCGGCAGGCGGACTCTCAACCACTGCGCCACCAGGGAAGCCCCTCTAAGAGTTTTATAGTGTCCGGTCTTACATTTAGGCCTTTAATTTTCATTCTTTATAACTACTACATAGTAGTCTACTGTGAGGCTGTACCATAGTTTATTTAACTATTCACCTGTTGATGGATATTTATGTTTCTCTTTTTTCACTATTTCAAGCACTGCTGTTGTGGACATCTTTGTACTATATAACTATTTTTGCAAATTCATTTGAGCATTTCCATAAAATGGATCGCTCGAATTAGAATTGCTGCATTAGGAGGGAGACGCAAGAGGGAAGAGATATGGAAACATATGTATATGTATAACTGATTCACTTTGTTATAAAGCAGGAACTAACACACCATTGTAAAGCAATTTTACTCCAATAAAGATGTTAAAAAAAAAAAGAACTGCTGCATCAGAGAAGAATGCTTAACATCTAAATTTTTGAAATAAATATTGCCAGATTATGCTTGAAGAGTTTGTTAGCTTACATTTCCAGCACTGTATGAACAAGCCCATTTCTCCATACTTTTTCCAACTCTGCACATATCAATTTTTCTAATCTTTATAGTCTGATAGGTGAAATATACTATCTTGTCTTAATATGTGTTTTTGTTAGTATTAAAGCTTTCATATATTTAATGCCTATTTGTATTCTGTGAATTCTTTTTAATGTCCTTTGCTATTTTATCTATTGTAATATTAGTTTGATTTAGAAACACTGTTAAAGGTGCTATCCTTTGTCAGTCATAGATGTTACAAATATTTTTCTAGTTTGCTGTTTTTTAACTTTATTTAATAGTATCTTTTGATGTTTTATAAATTTAATATCAGGGTAATACTAGCCCCACTGAATGGATTGGGAACAGTTCTGTCTTTTTCTATGCTCTGAAACAGTTTAAATATGAAAACAACAACCTCTTTCTGAGGTTTTAATAAAACTCTAGTAAAGTCCTTTTGGCCTAGTGCCTTTTTTTTTTTTTTTTTTTTTTTTTTTTTTTTTTTTTTTTTGCTGTACGCGGGCCTCTCACTGCTGTGGCCTCTCCCGTTGCGGAGCACAGGCTCCGGACACACAGGCTCCGCGGCCATGGCTCGCGGGCCCAGCCGCTCCGCGGCATGTGGGATCTTCCAGGATAGGGGCACGAACCCGTGTCCCCTGCATCGGCAGGCGGACTCTCAACCACTGCGCCACCAGGGAAGCCCAAGGCCTAGTGCCTTTTTAGGGGATAAATCTTGGTCTATATTTTCAGTTTCTTCTATGATTTTATCAGGTTTTTTAAAAACCAGTTCTTTGTGATTTTGGCGGCTGTTTCAGTTTTTCATTGTTCTAGATACTACTGCAGTGACCATCCTTGTAGCACGTTATCTTTATGAACACGATCTACTGCTTCCTTAAATTATAATTTGTGTAAATTCTGGGTGTGTGTGCATATTTTGAAAGTCCTTTCACAGGATTGTGATTTTCCTACCGGTAGATTGTGAAAGTATCTACTTCCCTCTACCCTCACCACTGTTAAGATATTCCCCATCTCTTCACAGAATGGTAGATAAAGCTCTTCTTGTTTTCCTTCTTCTTGTCACAATTTTTTTCTGCCAGTAGCCAAGAATGTTAAATATATAGGGGAAATTAAATTGAAAAAATGAATTGTTTCCAGAAACGAAGTAAGGACCCAGTGACGTTAATATCTACCACCACCAACCATCACCATCTCCATTTATCCTCTATCAGACAACTAGAACTGATATTGGTTCTCTTGTTCCTAAGAACCTCTCAGAAAGGAAAAAGAAGTCAGCTCAAGAGCGCTGTCAGGCTGAGGAGGAGATAGATGAAATTCGTAAATCACACCAGGAGGAATTGGACAAACTTCGACAGCTCTTGAAAAAGGCTCGGGTGTCCACGGACCAAGCAGCTGCAGATCAGGTAGTGGGAAGCTGAAGCACTTTGGAAATAAAAGGAAGGCATGAAGGACTCAGAAAAGTTTCTAGTTTCTTCTTTATCCTTTAGGATGAGATTTCTCATAGTTGATGGCCTAACCTTGGACAAAGGTGGAAGAAGAGCCAGGAATCGAATGGAGAATCTTCTTCCTTTTTTAAAGCTTAGTGAGAATTTTACTATAAGTAAAACATGAAGGAAAAAATTCTTTATAAAAACATTCCAAACATAAGGCCAAAGTCCTCACCCACCAGACACCATCCTTCAGGCACATTATCATCCTTGAAAAGAAGGGACTTACTTAGGTAATTAGGCAGGGAAACCAGGGATAGTGGCAGTACACAGCCACAGTGGATCTCTAGTCCACTTGACAGCAGGCTTTCTTTTTGTAAGTTCCTAAATTCATGTTTGTATGTTCTTTAATTAGAGTGAATTGGTGCCCTCAATTTGATCACCTATGGGAATTTGGACAAAAATAAGTTTCTTCTGAACCCATGAAGTTTAAGGGCCTGGATCCTGAAAAGTATGATCATACTAGGGCCCTGCCTTCCTGGGACCTGTCTAGACAGTCCTACCTTTACCTGGTTGGAGTACCTTTTAGAGTCCTAGCAACCAAGGTCTTCCAAACAGTTGTTTCCTTGCTAAATCTGGGCTCTTAGCTTACTCTTTTTGCCTTGTTGAAGATGGGCTTCTTTAGATGTGACTAGACCGCCCAGCATACGGGGATTACTTTCTCTTGGCAGCTGTCTCTAGTACAGGCTGAGCTGCAGACCCAGTGGGAAGCCAAGTGTGAACATCTGTTGGCCTCTGCCAAGAATGAACACCTGCAGCAGTACCAGGAGGCGTGTGCACAGAGAGATGCCAGGCAGCAGAAGCTGCTCCATCTTGAGGAGAAGGTGGGTGTTTTCCCTGGACTTCGACAGCCTGGTTAATTTGAGGCAAACAGGTTGTTCAAGTCTTGCAGATCCTTTTGTACCTGAAAGATGTTAATAGCTTGAAAACAGAATCATACTTGCTCAGCTCTCCAGTTTATCAGTAATCTTTCACATACTCATTTGGGATGACAGGTCAGTGACCTAGAAAAAAAAAAAAAGCAGCATTCATAATCTGGACCATGTTTTCCATTATAATCTGATCCTTCATTTATTAAGCAAATATTTATTGAGTGCCAGTTGGGTTCCAGACACTGTGTTAGGGAAAGGGCTTACAAAGAACTCTCCTCAAGAGTCTCACAATCAAGGAAGGGAGACCAAGGAACAGAGATAAGCATTAAATGCTGTGAGACCCAGAAGAGGAAGTGCCTAGGGGAGCATAGCCAAGAAAGACAAGGAGCTTCGGTGAGGTGGGGAAGGCGACAGAGGCTCTGGGCACAGGCCCTGAAGTGGGCTGGAGCACAGGTGTGGTGGGATCATCTGGCATAAAAACGAGAGAGAGAGTGGGATGGCTTAGCACCAAAGTCCTCATATCTGGAGGTCAGTTTCTTAAAGTACCCAGTTGAAAATCTGACTCAGAGATGAGGAAGGCAATCTTGTAGGTGAATAGGTTGCTTCTAACGTCCACTGTTCATATGTCTGTGTGACTAGGGTTATGAAACCCTGCCCCCCACCTGCCCCACCTTTTTATTTTATTCTTGACCTGATGAGGAACAAGGCAAGTGACCTTGTTGGTAAAGAGGAGATGAAGTTGTGAGTTGAGATTGCGTGATGATGAAATGGAGTGCCCTGAGTCAGCAGGCCTGGGCGGGGGGCGGAGGGTGTGGATGTCAGCAGACCGAAGTGAGATTGACACTTGAAGCTTAGGATGGTTCTCCTCCTCCTGGGTTTCCTGACCTTCACCTGGAAGTCCAGGTTCCAAGGCCACAGCCACAGTATGTTTTGCAGTGTTTAGCCCTCCAGGCCCAAGTCACAGCCCTGACAGAGCAAAATGCACAGCACATCAAGGACCTGGAGAGCAAGTCCCAGATGTCTGGGGTTGAAGCTGCTGCTGCTGCTGCGGACCCCTCAGAGAAGGTGAGCTGGTGATTTCGGGGAAGTGAGCCATGTCATGTCCGGGGGTTGAATGTGCACATCAGGCGTTCAGAAAGAACTTTTGTCAGTTTGTTGTGTTGTTAGCTTTTTTCCTAACTTTATCCATCTCCCATTTATCTGACTTAAGTCACAGTTAACCCATTGGAACCTATCTCTTTGGTGGCAACCCCCATAGGGCCTTATCCTGAGGTTTTGACAGATAAGGGAAATGTTTCTAAATCACAGGAGAGGAGTGGGAAGTGTGCCCAGCATCTTCTAGCCACTCATCCTCATAGCCCATGACAGCTCTAGTGGTGGCCACGGTGGGAGGAAAGCATCAGTGAGTGGTCTTTGAGCAGTCTTGGGCACACAGGCCACAGCTTACCCATCCTTCACAGCCCTCCTCTCAAGTGCTGCTCATTATTTAACATTGTCCCCTCCACAGTGACAGCCTTAGGTATCTCAGTCACTGACCAGCTGTGTCCCACTGCAGAGTTCTAAGAGGGCTTCATTTTAGCCTTCCAAACCTCTCTCTGGAAGTTACATGCCTCCCTTAGTCGCTTGATTTTGGCAGTGTACATTTTGATACTGTTTTTCTCTCCTCATGTCGTCACGCAGGTCAAGAAGATCATGAACCAGGTGTTTCAGTCCTTGCGGGGAGAGTTTGAGCTGGAGGAGTCTTACAATGGCAGGACCATTCTGGGGACCATCATGAACACTATCAAGGTACAGCTGGCTCTCGATTGTTTCACTGAGATGGGTATCTTGTTGCTTAAGTACCGTCTAAGGGATCCTGAGTAAAAAAATGATTCAAGGCTGTTCATCAGTAACTAGGATGCCTGGAATGACTTACCTGCACAGATATGGACAGCCTCCTTTGAGAGGAGGAAGCAAAGTCATTTGAACTGAAAAAAACTAACTGAAAAACCAAGTCACTTGAACTAGATGACCAGTTGTGTTAATAGGAGAGCTAGGAGCGCCTAGGAGTGCCTCTGTTTCCGGTCAGTGATCCTCTCCTCTTTCTTGGCTTTTGAACAGATGGTGACTCTTCGGCTGTTAAACCAACACGAGCGAGAGAAGGGAGAGAGCAGCAATGAAGAAGAGGAAGAGGAGCGACCTCAGAGTGCTTCCGGACAGTCTCAGGCACCCTTGAACAGGGAGAGGCGGGAGCCCCCCACGGTGCCGACAGAGCAGGTGGTCCAGGAAGCTGCCCCGCTGCCTCCTCAGGCCCTCCCCACTCCCCAGGATGATGCACAGAGAAGGGAAGGGGAGCCCTCAGAAGCAGAGGCGCACTCAGAGATAAAAGAACCGGCTTGCCTCCCCTCCCGAAGAGCTCTGGGGCCCCCAACTTCAATTCCCCCTGCGCCTCCAGGCCCTGTGACTGTGGACTCTGCGGGTGAGGAGGCGCTGGCAGCCAGCCCATTGGGAGATGCCTGTGTCGGGGAGCAAGAAAGCTCCACGAGACTGCCCCTGACTTCAGACCCCGAGAAGGTGGACCCACTGGCTGTGGGGCCTGAAAGTCCAGGAGGAGAGCCTCAGGCTCCAGAGCTCCAGGAAGACGAGGATGGCACTAGCTCCACTGCTCCCTCCCAGGAGCCGCACGGCACAGAGGCAGCGTCTGCAGCCGTAGGAGCAGTGCCTGGACCCGAACACTGTTCTCAGCATCCCAGGTGTGTCCCCTGGGCAGTTTCAGGAACAATGCGGCTGCGTGTGGAGGTTGTCTCTGGTTTCTCCAGGGCTGGTGACTCATCCTCAGAACCTGGCTGGCCGATTCGCTTACTCATTCATTCATTCATTCATGCATGCATGCATGTATTCGTAACAGGCTCTGTGGCAGGCACTGTGGTAGTGTGGGAGGCAAGGCAGAGTTCCTGAGCTGAGGAGCTTACAGTCTGGTGGAAAGACAGACAGACTCTTACACAGTTGAGCTCAAACAGCGCAGGGGTTAAGGATGCTGACCCTCTGTGTGTAACTTTACAGTTGGTTCATCCCCAGATTCAGCCAACTGCGGGTCGTGTAGTACTTTAGTACATATTCATTGAAAGAAGTCTACATATAAGTGGGCCTGTGCAGTTCAAACCTGTATTCTTCAAGGGTCAACTGTATGTTATAAATGCATGACAAATGCTTCTTTAAAAATAAAAACAGGGTGTCTAATAGAGAATAAAGGGAGAGTTATTCTGCATTAGACAGAGTGATAAGAGGGGCTTATTCTATTTTAGATAGAGTGATTAGTAGGAATTATTCTACTTTAGGTAGAGTGATTAGGGAAGGATTCTGAGAAGGTAACATTTAAGCTGAGACCTGAAGGATGGATAGAAGCCTTCCCTGCCAAGAGTGGGAAGAAGCATTTGCAGAAAGCAAGAACAGCACGTGCAAGGCCCTGCGGTAGGAGGGACATGACACAATCAAGGAGGAAGGCACAGTGAGTGGGAGGAGAGTGGCATTATGCTGAGGTTGGAAAACTCAATAGGAGCCAAGTCATGTGAGATTTTGTTGTCACTGTTAGAAGTTTGGACTTTAAGTGCAGTGAAAAGTTATTAAAGGGATTTAAGCAGAAGGGTGCCATGGTCTGATTTACCGGCTTTGAAAGATCGCCCTGGGGACTTCCCTGGTGGTGCAGTGGTTAAGAATCCACCTGCCAGTGCAGGGGACAGTTTCGAGCCCTGGTCTAGGAAGATCCCACATGCCATGGAGCAACTAAGCCCGAGAGCCACAACCACTGAGCCCGCATGCTACAACTATTGAAGCCCGCGCGCCTAAAGCCTGTGCTCTGCAGCAAGAGCCGCCACCCCAATGAGAAGCCCGCGTACAGCAGCGAAAACCCACTGCAGCCAAAAATAAATAATAAATAAAAATAAATAAATCTATTTTAAAAATTATATTAAAAAAAAAGATCGCTCTGTAGGTTATGGAGGGAGTCAAGAGTGCTGGGAGGCCAGTGTGGAGAGGGAGGAATTCCTGGGTGATTACCCCAGGATTCTGTTGGATTCTTACCCCAGAGCCTGTGGGCATTGTGGCCTGGAGCAGAAACAACATTTTCCTATGACTTGATTTTCCTGATTTTTCTTTCAGTCTCTCTGAGGATGAAGAGGATGAACTGTTTGAAGGGACAACTCTGAAAGTTGCGAAGCCCAAAGCACAGGCTGAGGAGGAGGATGAAGATGAGGTGGTAAGGAAGTCCCAGGCGCTGCCAAGTCCTCACACTGCTCCCTGGGGGCCCTTCCCTGCTGGCTGTGAGAAGAGGAATGGAGTCTGTTGGTGGCCCTCTCCCTGGGCTCTGTGCTCAGGGCCCTGTGGGAGCAGGCTTGGGGTTGGGAGGGGGCAGCTCTGTAAGCATGGTGGGGATGGTCAGATACCACTTTATTCTTGACAAAGGACCACAGTCTCCATTCATGCAGCAGTGGTTTCTACTTTAAGTAAAGAAAGTTGGGCTGCTTCGTCCTGTACTAGAGTGCTAAAGCCTCAGGTTTCCTCAGCTCTGCTAAGGGATTATATTTTAGAATTGGAAAGGACTTTGATGATCTTCTTGTCTGGCATCCTCATTCATAAACAGACTGAGCCTCAGAAGGATGATTTACCTAAAGCCACAGAGTGAGTTAAGGGCAGAGCTAGCACTACAACCCCAGGCTCCTACTAAGACCACCCGTTTCTAAGCATTTTCTGCTTCATCAGCCTGCTTTCCAGTCAGCTGCCTTGTTTTGTCACAACATGCCTGGGCAGAAAATGGGTTAAGCCCTGATAGTGTAGCCTCACTTCTCAGGAACTACTCTGGCCCATGATCAGTCTTCACGGGACCATCCAAAGGGAAGGCCACCAGAGCAGAAGGTACCTTAGTAGAGGACACTCAGTGTGCCTGTCTCCAACATCAATCCCCGCTGCCCCCGTGGGACCTGTTCTCTGCCAATCCGGAAGAAAAAGGCCAGGGGCTCAAGTCACGAGAAGTGGGGAGAGTTTCCTCGGAGGCCCGTTAATCCCCCTTATCCTCCTACCTGATTGGAGGGTGTGAGGGAGGGAGGGAGGGAGACTAGGGCTAGGAGGCTGTGGCCCTGGGTTCCTGGGGTTTCTTCATCTCGGGATTCTCCACTTGGTCGTGTGGCCAAGCCTCTGAACTCGACTCTCTCTCAGCTGGTGGGGCCGCATCCAGAGCCAGACAGACCGCCTCAGGCCACAGCGTCATTTTTTCAAATGTGATTGTATTCTTCCCTGCTTCCCTTCACCCTCCTGCATCCTCTTCCCTGAGGGCTGCTCTGCTTCTCTGTCCCTTCATCCTACTCCCACTTTGCCCTTCGACCCTTCCTTTCTGACAGGAAATGTGTAAGTTACCACATGAGAGGAGACCTGTCCAATCAGTACACGTTTCTCAAATAAATGACAGAATTAGCCAAACAAAGTTGGTCTTCTTGTCTCCGTGTTGAAAGATTGCCTCCCTTCTCTGACTGCTTGTCTCAGCTTTTCCGGAAGCCTAGGGTTTGCTGGCCTCAGGGTTAGTCCTTTCAGTAAAACCCTAACCAGCAACCTCCTTTCCAACCTGGAGCCGGGAACAGATGCTGGTCGCTTCACCTTGCCCAGGCGGGAAGTCCATCTGGTGCAGGGACAAGTGAGGACTGACTGCTCTTTCCTGTTTTGTCAGAGCATGAAGGGACGCCCGCCCCCAACACCCCTTTTTGGAGATGATGACGATGACGATGACATTGGCTGGCTGGGATGAAGACCCAGGAAACGTGCAAAGGTTTTTCTACCAACCTTTCCCTAAGCATGATTTTGCACAGCCAGCCCTGGGTCTAGACGAGCCACAGGGTGAGGTGAAGGTGAGCATCCTGAGGACAGTAGTTCAGATATCTGACTTAGCCAATTTCTGAGCCCCCGCCTGGCCAGGTGAAGCAGAGTGTGAACCTGTCTTCAGAACGCTGGGGTTGTCAGCAGCCCGCCATGGTCCTGCCTCAGAGTCCCCCATGGAAGAAGGGCTGGGGGGCTCCCCTTCAGCCAGTCCCTACAAGAGTCCTGCCCACTCCCAAGCTTTTTATTCTCTGAACTCTCAAACTGATCTGCCTCTCAGTACTCAACTGTGTCCCAGCAACAGGACTGTCACCTGGGGTGAGGTCTCCCTGGTGGAACCGAGGGTGGAGTATACCATCTAAACCCGGTTCAGTTAACAGCCTTGCCTGTAGTCCTGGGACATATATCTTTTCTCTGCCTTAAAGCTGATATAAGAGGTCAATGAATATTTGAAATTAACAAAACTAAAATAAATGTTCAGTGAAACTTGACTCAGGGTGAAATCGAATTTGGTTCTGAGGGCAGTCTGTGCTCTCTGGGAATCTAAGGGTAGGAGTTGTAACAGATCTGGGTTAACATGCATGAAAGCATTGTGACATGTTCCCTTTGGTACTTAACCCTGGAACTTTTAGGCTTTCAAAGAAGGTCACCACTCTGCTATTCCAGCTCATCCCAGCTACTTTAAGGCTCAGGGCAGCAGGGTTGTCTGAGAACCAGTCCTGTCATCCACTGGCTCCTGCAGGTGTAGTCCTACACCCTAGGAAGCCATGCAGAGAAGGTGGGAGGGTCCCTGTGTTCTCTTGTCATCCATGATGGCACCTGAGAGACTGAGTCTTCACTTTGAGAGCAGCTTCCATTCCCTCTGAGTTTAGTCCCAGGACTAATGTAGGGAATAGTGAGAAAATATCTGTGGTCATTTTACTTATTCCAGGATTTTCTAAAGACCATGCAGCCAGTCTTCAAAAAGTTGAATAATTTTAATAAAAATGTTCCCTGATTTAAAATGTTTATAAGATAGGAACCTGAATTCCACTCCATCTGACCTGACATCATCCTTTTTGATGACAGCTTTGAGCGTGTCTCCCATTTGTGGGCCTGGGAGGCAGTAAAAACTACCATTTACTAAACTTTGTTGTTCAACAAATAGGCACCGTTGTGGAGTACTTTACCCAGACTGTCTCACCCCCAGCAACCCTTGCAGGAGACACTGTTGTCCTTGTTTTATAGAGGAGAGACTGAGGCTTAGAGAGGTAAAGTAACCTGTCCAAAGTTACATAGCTAGTAAGCAGCAGAACAAGAATTCAAATCCTGGTCATTGGATTCCGGAGCCAGGGCTCTTGGCCACCCCAGCAGCATTCATCTTGAGGGTTGAGGGAGGAGGGCAGTGATGTTTGTCAGAAATACAGGCTCCTGGGCCCCACCCCAGATCTCCTGAAACAGAATTTTTGCCCCATTAGGGTAAATAGAGCGTAGACTTTTCGGTCTCCACTGCCGTAGCCAGTTACTCTCTCAGCCTCAACCCTCATCTAAGTTGATGAACAGACTCCAGGCCAGGCTGCCTGGCTCTGCATCCTAGCTCTGCCACTTATTAGCTGGGTGACTTTAACTTCAGTGTGCCTAAGCTTCCTCATCTGTAAGACAAGGACAGATATAGTTTCTACGTTATTCTGGGGATTAAATGAGTTAATATTGTAAAGTGCTTAGAACACTGCCTGGCACATAATATGCACTATATAGGTGTTTGTTAAATTTAAAAAAAAATTCAAGTAGAGAAAATACCACCTTTTGTGATTTGGCTCTGAAGAACGTTGAAGTGCCTACTTAACTTGGCCACATAGTCCATTTCTCTAGAGCATAGATTTTTTTAAAAAGCCCTTCATGCTGTGAAAGCCTCAGATGTATTACCACATTTAAAGAGACTATCAGGGACTTCCCTGGTGGCGCAGTTGTTAAGATTCTGCCTGCCAACGCAGGGAACATGGGTTTGAGCCCTGGTCCGGGAAGATGCCACATGCCGCGGAGCAACTAAGCGCGTGCGCAACTACTGAAGCCCGCGCGCCTAGAGCCCGTGCTCTGCAATAAGAAGCCCCCGCTCGCCGCAACTAGAGAAAGTCGGCACACAGCAACGAAGACCCAACGCAGCCAAAAATAAATAAATTTATTTTTTAAAAAAAGAGAGAGAGAGAGACTCAAACTGAAGAGGTTGCTGGTCACCTATGGAGAGTCTTATCTCAGCAGTGCCCCAGGGCAGGGGTGGAGCCTTAGCTGGTTAGGACACGTAAGTGGATGCCAGAGCCTCCATCAGCAAGACAAGAAATCTTACACTTGTTGTGATGCTGAGCAGCTTTCTAACTCCCTGCTTATGTGGGGAGAATGCACTGACTGATCAATACTGAAGGCGTCACGTGCTATACTTTCTGTTACAGCTATTACTGTAAATTTTTAAAAGTGGTTTTGATATATTTTTGCTTCTGCCCTCAGGGAGAGAAGGTGCTAATAATTGTGCCGACGTGAGCGTTTATAGTCCATGTGACAATTATTTTTCTCGTAGCAGGTTCACCATCAATGTCTGTTACATGCACAAAAGAATAGTTTGTTGACTAGGCTGGCATTGGTGTCTGCCTGAGGGAATGGTGTTTCAGGGCTGGGTTTCGCTGAGCACAGAGTTGTCCTCTTAGCAGACAGACAGTCTTTGGACGGCCCTACTGCCAGCACTACCAGCTCCACTGGCCCCACTCAGCTCCTGCAGTTGTTATCAGGGTTACATGAGCTTGCTGTGTGAATGAGGAGAAACAGAAAAACAGTCACGGACTATTTAAAAATATATATTTATTAAAATATATTTCTTTTTAAATTCTCAAAGCTTCAGACCATCTTTCATCTAGCCCATGAGGTACTTGAATGTAGACATTACAGTATACAGCAGTGATTTCCTCTCCCTGGGTCTATTCTTTCCTTTTCTTTAAAGTGAAAAGGCTCATATATCTGAAGAGCCCCACCTAACTCTACTAGTGTAGTGCTTTGGTTTGACTGCTTATTGCATCTTCAGTCAGTACCCGCTGTGGCTTACTCAGTATTTTAAAGGATAAATCATGTTTCCCTACCAGATCATTATGGGTGAGCAGTAAGTAATAAATAAAGAACATTTGTATTGAATATTATTCAGTGCAGTTCTTGGTTTTGCATAGAAGGAGGATCAGGATAAGAGGGGGGAATTAAGGCCATGAAGAGCTCCCTGACACCTAAAGCCATTAAAGTAGCATCTTCCTGCAGGCAGTGCTGTCTGGTGGGAGGAGCTCACTCTATCTGGAGGACAGGTCAAAGCCTTGCTGACATCCTGCTTCTCTGCCTTTAGTCTGCTGTCACTCTCCCCACAAGAAAGGGAAACAGGTCCCGCAGATGCTGCCATCATCATGAACCTGCCCTCCGGGTTCTGGTCTCTCCGTCCACCCTCTGGTCACAGCACCCTTCTTAAGGCACAGAAAGACTATGCCTGGGCCCTCTGCAGCCTGGCTGAGGAGCTACAGTGGCCTCAACTCCAGGGAGCAAGTGCTGGCTTCAGCTGAAAGTTTCCAGGAGCTGGGGATGCCGTGAGAACAGCCAACAGAAGAAAAAGGAGACGTGGGGCTGGAAGTTCAATGTCTGGAAGGAGGGGCCCCAGCTCTCTCCAGCCCCCAGAGCCTGCACAGCTGTCACCAGCTAAGTCATGCTGAGAAGTGGAGAGGCTAGGTAGTAGCCCACACCTGAGCCCAGGACCACGCCGAAGAAAATCCAGGTGTTGTAGGACATAACAGCCAGCATCATGAAGTAGCCGATGACCACCTGAGCGACATGAAGTAGAGACTGGCCAAAGTGACACAAGAACCACCTAGATAAAAAGGAGAGCCAAGTTAATGCTGGTAATGAGCTGGAAGCTAGGGGTTGGTGTCAGGGAGTAGAAAGAGCAACTGAGTTACAGGACGAGCTTACTTATAACTTGTACGCTTAACCCAGGAGAGGTTTCTTTTAAAGAGACATATCAGAAACCAGTGATTGAGAGGGGAAGAGGGACCTGTACAAGGAGATTAGGATAGTCACTTCTCCACCACATTTAGCTCCGAGCTTCCTGGTATCCAGGGCAAAAAGGAAGAATGAGATGTGTAATCTGACAAGGGATAATACAAAATCATCAGTAAGGCAGATTTTTTTTTTCCTGAATCTACTGTGAGAGGCAGTATTACAATGGAAAGAGCATGGACTTTGTTGACAGGTTAATTCCTAGCTCTGCCACTTACTAACTGTGGCTTAGCACAGATGTCTTAACCTGTTTGACCTTAAATTTCCTCATCAGTAAAACAGATAAGAAAATACCTCCCTTGCAGCGGGGTTGTGACTATTTGAGGCACTCATGTAAGAAACAGGCAGGCCCATTAAGCACAACTGGAGCTGCAGAGAGGGCAGAAGGGGGATCCTAAGTGGCTGTCCTATCAGAACAGGAAGAAAGGAGAGAGAGGCCACCCCGCCCTCCACCACCAAGCTGGATACATTGCTGACAGCAATTCTTATTTGTGTGGGGACAGCCACAGGTCCCATCTTGGGTTTGGAAGCCTTAGTGACCTAAGGAAGCCTGCTGAGATTTGGGGGAGGGCTGGGTGGACACCCCTGTTGCTAGACTGAGGCCTGCACCAGAGTCCTGAAGATTGGAGCCTCCCACGTGGCTGTTCAGAGAGCTCCAGCCTGGGCGTTAGAAGACCTGGGCTCTAGCTCACGTCACTACTTACTAACCGTAAGCACTTCAGGAAGTCCTGGTCCTTCCCTGGGCCTCAATTTCCTTTCTGGGAAGTGGGGCTAAGTGCCCTGTGGGCCCAGGCTAGCTCTCAGGGTGAATGTGAGGACTCTGCCCTCCCCCTTCCCAACCCCCGCCGTCCCGAGCCTGTTACCTGAGGTGGGCTCTGCTGACTTGGGGGGAGTCTGAGCTTGAAGAATTCTGGTCTGTCTCTTCAATGAGCTGCTGGCTGGTAGAGATGGACAGGCTCATCAGGGCCTGGTGGAGCAGCCTGGCTTTGCCAACCTTGATGCCTTCATACAACACAGCCAGGAGCAAGATGACCAACACCGAAAGGGCCATGCCTGTCAAAGGAGGCTGAGTTACAGAGGCCCAGCCAGGCAAGCACTGCTCCTCTTCTGGCAGCTTCCCCGGGGAACTGGCACAGGAGGCAAAAGGGTACCTCCCCCAGCCACTGTGAATCCATTCCTCCCTCCCTCTCTCATCTTCTTCCCCACCCTTGCTGGGCTCAGAACTTCCTGTCTCTTTCCCACTCCAGCCCTTTCTTGATGGGGGTGGCCTACTGGAGTGTGGCTTTGAGATCATGAAGAGAAGCTGCCCGGCAAAGCCGGGGGCTGGTGCAGGGGGGGCGGGATTGGCGGTGGCATGGTGAGGGGCTTGGTGGGGGGAGAAGCCACCTGTGCCCCACTGCCCCAGCTGCGCCCCAGCAGGCAGCCCAAGTCTCTGTGCTGACTTCTTGTTAAGGGAGAAGCATGTATAGCAAGTTCCTGTTTACATGTGCATATACAGAAAAGTCTGGAAGGAAGAAGATACGATGAAGGAGTCATAATTATCTCGGCAAATTAGGATACAGTTTTTTATTTTCTATTCACCGAATTTCCCTAAGTTTCTACTGTGTACTACTTTTGTAATAGTGGGAAGAAACCAATCAGCTATTTTACAGAAAACATTAAGTGCTTACTAGAACTGCTGTGTAAAATTAACTGCTAATTGCTACTTCTCTTTTACAAGTGGAGGGATACTAAATGGTCCAGCTGTAGTATTTTTGGCAGCCTCCAGGAGGAAATCATCTGCAAAAGATGCAGGTTTTTGAAATATAAAATTACAGGTAATTGCATGCACATGGTACAAATTCAAACAGTACAAAAGGGTATACAGTGAAAAGTAAGTATTCTTCCCAGCCTAGTCTCCCAAAACTCCAATGCCCCTGTCTAAAGCAGCCTCTGTGTATATAGCTTTCCAGGGATACTCAATGTATATATAAACCTTTGTCTAAATGACAGCACCCTATCTGTGCATACTCTTCAGCATCTGACATTGTCATCCAACTGTACATTGTGCATGGGTTCCCCTTAGTTCGCACAGATCTACCTTATTCTCTGGCTTCATAACATCTGTGATAGATTAGATTCGCCAAAGATGGCTGCCTCACTGTATCTCACCCCACGTTCATCTTACAATGTCAACACTCCTGCCATCAAGTGGTGTGGTCCATGTTCCCTCCCCTTTAGCCTGAGAAGACCTCTGTGACTGCCTCAAGCAGTAAAGGTGGAAGTGATGTTCTCTGAATCCAAGGCTAGGTCTTAAAAACTAGGCATGAGTTCTTTTTTTTTTTTACCTTGTTCTCTCTCTTCTTTTTTTCCCCTACCTTTTTCTCTTGGGACACTCATTCACTCTTGGAACCTAGCCACCCTGCCACAAGGACCTCAGCTAACAACACCTGCTGAGAGTCCCAGCTTACAACCAGCATCAATCAGTAGACATGAGAGTAAGTCTTCAAGATGACTCCAGTTCCAGCCACTGTCTGATTATACCTGCATGAGAGACTTTGAGTGAGGCCTGCTTAGCTGAGCCCAGTCAACTCAGAACCTTGAGAAAGAATAATAAAATGACTGCTGTTGTTTTAAGCCACTAGGTCTACCCCACAGTAGATAACTGGAGTGGTAACACATTGTAGGGAGGGCCATAATTTATTTGATCAGTACCTGCAATGATGGACATTTGGGCTGCTTCCAGTCTATTTTTATTTATTTTATTTTTTTGAAGGTACTCAACAAAATTTATTGAATGAATAAATTAAGAACTAAGAATTAACACTTCCAAAACACTGCAGTCTTTAAATTGTTTTAAATGGACCTCAGCTGTGTAGAATTGGATTATTCATACATAATCTTTGCCTTTGCCACTATCATCACTGATCTAAGAACAAGAGGACTGTCCTCTTGTAGTCACTTCTATTTTACAATTTGCCTAGCAAGCTATAGTTAACAAAATCACATGTACTGTTTTAAAATAACTTGAGAAACATGTATTACTTCTACTAACAGATGTAATAACAGACTTCAATGCACTAAGTAACTGGATAAAGCTACTCAGCTAGGAAATAACATATCCTACTCCGTTTCTAATGCCTGTGTTCCTTCTACTATGTTACAATGCCTTTCATAGTCCATTCCCAGGTTTTAGAGATCCTGGTAGGTGGCTGATGTGTATTGAATATTGTGATCAATGCAATTTCCATCCATAGGTTGCCAGCAGAGATTATAAACCCAGAAAGTAAAAATGGCGACACGTGGAAGAACACAAATATGAATCGGGTCTAAAGGTATATAGGAGGAGAAAGTAGAAAGAGCTAGAAGGATTGGAGAGAATGGGCAAATGGGAGATGTGGGCTCCTAACAGAGATAACTGGATCATGGGAGTGAAAGCTCTCATCTCACCAGTCTATTTTTAAAATGCAAGTACTAAAGTGGGAATATAACTCCATCATGAATTAGTGCCCGACTCTGCCTTTTCAAGTTAAAGGAATACTCTTCTCATTTGAGGTCAATGGCTGCAGCAGCTGCTCTGGGCTTCTGATCTGATGCTGGACAGTGAACCCTGTATAAAGGAGGTGCTAAGAGGTAACAAGAGGCCTTGATCTAGTTCTGGCTCTGATGCTTCCTCTGTGTGACCCTGGACGAGTCTTTTCCCCTCTCTGGGCTTCAGTTCCCTCCCCTGTAATAGAGGGGAAAGCTGCACCCCATAGCCTCTCTCTGGGCCTTTGTGAGCATCAGTGAGATAACAGAGCCCTTTGCAATCTGAAGGGCAGTGGTTCCAAATGGAATTATAAATGCAAAGTTCCCGCTCAATGTTTATGCAAGAGGAGTCAGGCTTGCTAAAATGTCCACCGAGAATAACAATAATGAGAACCCAGGTTCCCACTGCCTGGAGGTACAAGGCTTCCCAATTCTTACCTGCAGGACTGTGGACACTCCAGAAATCAAAGAGAAGCACTACCTCATCTGAGAAGATGAAATGCATCTGAAAGAGAAGGGACTGCATCACAGGGGGCTTAGGGCAGTGGAAACTGTGTTCCCTAATGCTCTCCAGCAAACTCTTGTAAAGGCCCAGGAAAATGAGGTCACTGGACTTAAGTGCTGGAAGGGCCATTAGGGGTCATCAGGGCCAAATGAGGCCAGATAAGGCAGGGATTTGCCCAGGGTCCCACAGTGGGTCAGCAGTACAGCTGTAGTTGAGCTGGCCCTGTTCCAGGTAGAAGTAAGGTGTTGGTGGGGAGTTGCCCATCCTCACTGGGCCAGTTGGGCCACAGTGCTCTCAGGTCATGCTGAGATGACTCCCCTATGCCCTCCAAAGCCAATGGGAGAAGCACTAGACTGAGGAATGACTACCTCTTCTTACACCCTGGGCCCCAGCTGTTCTGCTCCAGCAGTGTTTATCATGGAAGGGCCCAGGGACAGCTGTCTTCCGTCTGTACCGCCCACCTGTTCGCCTGAAATTCACTAAACATTTGCTGAGCCCAATTGTCTGCCCAACATTATGGACAAAGGTTAATGTCTCTGCCCTTGATGAACGCACAGTCTTATAGAATGAAGGTAGAAGCAATGAGCACACAGCACCTGTCTGAAAGCTCTTCTCGAAAAGCAGCTGGTCCACCCTGTGTTCAGGGTGGCATCAAGGGCTTTTCATATATTATCTCATTTCACCACAGTCTTCTGTGTGACAGGGCCAATGAGACCCAGCTTACAGGAAGGAAAATGGGGAACCAGAATCTGAAAAGTTAGGTAATTTGCTGAAGGTCACAAAGCTAACAAGTTGGCAGAACTGGGATTCAAACTTGAGCCTGGTTAGATGCCAAAGCCCTATCCATCTATGCTGCCTGCCTCTCAATGACCAAGAAAGGAGAACAAGATGGAAACTGAATGGTGATTCTAAATGCCTGCACCAGGCTTAATGACTATGTTTGGCAAGATTAAAGCCAGAGAGATCAATCAGTTCACCCTCTCAAGGAACAGAAGTTTCCCTCTTGTCACAAGGTAAGACCTCAGCCAGCAGAAGCAGCTCTAGAAACACTGTCAGTGCTCACCCAGCTGAGGAGATCCTGGCTGAGTTGGGGTCAGTTGGTGGAAGCCTTTGCCTTCAAAGACAATGGCCAAATATTAGAATCCTCAAACGCCAGAGCTAGAAGTGTCCTCAGAAAGTTGTTTTTCTTTTAATTGAGATATAATTGACAACATTATTTTCAGGTGTACAACATGATTCGATATATGTATATATTGCAAAATGATCACCACAGGAAGCCTAGTTAACATCCATCAAGACAGTTACAATTTTTCTTTCTTGTGATGAAAACTTTGAAGATCTACTCTCAGCAACTTTCAAATATACAGTATTATTAACTAGTCACCATGCTGTTACATTACATCTCCAGGACTTAATTATTTTCTCAGAGAATTTTTAGTCCCCTGGTTTTCACTTTTTTTCCACGGAACACCAGCAAATAAAATCTTCCTTGTAACTCCACTATATAAAACGCAGGGCTCTGGGTGAAGAGGGGAGAGACGTGTGAGCTCTGCTGAAATTCAGTGTGGAAAACATTGATCTAGTCCAATTCTAGTCCCTTTCTAACCCCTTCTCATTTGCAGATGGGGAAAAGGAGTCCCAACAGGGGAATGGATTTGTCCGAGACCTCATAAGACAAAAATGGAAACCTAGGCAGTCTTTTAAAAATCATGTTGAATAATTTTAAAAATACCTTTTTATCTCCCTAGTATGAAAGTGGTACTTGCTCAATGTAGAAAGTTGAAACAATACCAAAAAGAAAGTGAAAATAATTTTGAGTCCTACTACCCAGAGACATCCCGAGTTAAGATTTCAAAGAGAATATCAGTTGAGGTGGCAAAATGTTCACAAAAGATTAATATGCAGAAACAAACAGGTACAAATAATCCTGTGAAATTCCATTTATACTGGAGGTGCGCTCATTCAATTTCAGAAGCCTCTGGCACCATCTGTGCAGGTGGGGTGGAGGGGGTGGAGCCTAAAGGCGCCTACCCCATCTCTGAGTTCACGTGATAAAGCAGTTGGCATGACTGGAATGTCCCCTGTGGCTAATTAATCAGAGAGGTTCCATAACTGGGTTCCTTCTGTCATCCTTGGGCCTGAGCCAGCTATCTCTGGGGCCCCAAACAGTTTTTGCAATAGACCGGAACACCCACCAAACAGTACAATTAATTCAATCAATAAGCATTGTTGTGCTGGGGGTGCAGGTGCTGGAGATAGAGAGATAAATGAGACAAGTCCTTGGCCCCCAAGGAGCTAGCATCTGTTAGGGGAGAGGGAGTGAACAGATATTACAACGGGGTGTATGTATTCAGCAAGGGGGAGAGGCACAGGGGAGCCAGCTGGGGTACTGGGGATGAAGACCCCTGGGGGACACCTAACCCATCCAGTAAGGCAGGTGGCTAGGACATCTTCTGAAGCAGGAGAAGCAGGAGGCAGCTAGGGGAAGATGGACAGTCCAGTATTTCCAAGCTGAAAGTGTCCATACAGAGTGTCCACCCCACTGGGGAGTAAGGAGCCAGGGAGGGACAAAGACTCACCTCTCTTGCCTTTTCACAGCAGACAAAGATTCAAATCAGCACACCCTGACTTGGAGCTGCAGTTTTCAGTTAAATAGTCCCGTGGTCAGATATGCAAGGGGCGGGCCTCTCATCCTGTTTCACTGCTTAGGATAAATCCGAGCCTCCAGTAGCTGAGTTATCTGCGCCTTGTTCAGGGCCCCACCCTGCTAGGGAGGGGCTGTGGTGAAGAAGAGAGCAATCATGGGACTTGCTTTCTTCATTTTCTCATTTGGGGTTACTTACACTTTTGAGAAAAGTGCCCTCAGTTATAACCCGAAGAGTTTAGGGGAAGATTAAGGTCGCTGTCCTGCCGCTGACTGGGGATTTTTTTTTTTTTTTTTTTTTTTTTTTTGGCCGCGCAGAGTGGCATGTGGGATCTCTCAGTTCCCCGGCCAGGGACGGAACCCACGTCCTCCGCATTGGAAGCGCAGTCTCAACCACTGGACCACCAGGGAAGTCCCTGGGTAACTTTTCACATAAGCTCTTCCCATCCGTTTCCCCTTTTAGAGGACCTGCAGGAGGTGGGTGTGTGCGTTTGACTAAATGACGTGCGTTGGCTTCCTGAATCTTCAATTCTACGACATTTTTCATGGGATGAAGAAAATTGCGTATATGATTTATTCAAATACCAAAGAGGTTTGCAAGCTGTCATTCTCTCCAGCCCAGGTGAACTCTACCAAGAAAACTAGTTTATCTGAAACGCTATTTCTAACACAAGTGTAGGGAAGATGGAAAGTAGCTGGGTCTGGGGTTTTTTTCCCCAAAAGAATCAGACCACGAACTTGCCAAGACAGGGAACTAGCCCGGGGGTGTGTGCGCGCCCGGCCTCAGGCTGAAATGCTCTGGGCACTCCCTCTTCGTGGGAACCTTCCCAGAATCTCTCTCAAGTCACTGCGCCCAGAGCTGGGGATCCTCGACTCCGTCTTCACCCACCGCGCCCCGACCCTCAGCCGCCCCACAGCTGCGCGTAATGACTGCTCGTCGAGCCGGACTGACTCCCAGCAGGAGGGACAAATAAAAAGGAAACCCCAAAGACGCGGCCGGCTCTGCCTCTCGCGTGCCCCCAGCCCTGTTCCCGCTGTTGACAAAGCTGCCAACACACCCCCTCACCGGCCCTTGGCCAGCGGCGGCGGCACCTCGGGATGCCAGAGGTCGGCTGCTCCTGGGACCCCGCCCCAGGGCCCACCCCGCGTCCTCTCCTCTCGGCGGCGCCCGGACTCACCGCCATGGTGAGCAGGCTGGGCGGCCGGGCGCCGGGGCCGCGTCTGCTCGCTCGGGTCTCCAGGCTCCAAGTCCCGCCCGCAGCCGCCGGGATCGCAGTAGAGGCCGCGCGATCACGTGGTCGGGGCGAGGCGCGCGCGGGCGCCTGGGAGTTGTGGTCCCCACGGCGCGCCCCACTCAGCGCGTCCTCGGGCGCACCCACGTGCCGGACACCCTGCCGAGCCCCAGGTCCCAAGCCAAGCGGGTCGCTGGGCCAGAGCCGCCAGCACAGCGGACTCCCTCCTGCCTTCCGTTGGCCCCTTTCTGTTTTGCACTTGACTTGTCTTCGCAATTATCATAAAAAGACTTATTTGCTTGTTATAATAAACCGTGCGAAGCTTAACACATGTTGAGTTATATATTGAAGAGTCCATCCTATGGACTTAATAGAAACAAATTAGAAGTAAATTAAAGAAATTATGCCCTAAGCTTTTAATATAGCCATTCTTCTTCTTTTTTTTTCTTTTCCAATCTGATAAGTGAAAAGCAATACACAGTTGTAAATTTAATTTGTATTGCTTTGATTACTAGGATGGGAAACTTTTTTCTTATTGGTATTTCTATTTTTCTGTATTGTTTGTCCATTTCACCCATCCAGTTTTTTGGGGGAAGTTTTACAGGGGATGAGGGACTTTTAACAGTATTTAATTTAAAATATATTTAGTATCCTAAATATATTTAGAAGAACTCTTTGCCAGTCCTTCTATGAGGAAAGTGGCTTCTTAGAGAAACCTTTCCAGAGACCTTGAACCTTACTAGCAGACCTTGAACCTGGAGTGTGACCTCAGTTCAAATCCTGAGCCAGCAAGAACTGGCTATGGGACCTCCAGCAAAAGGCTTTATATTTTGAGCCTTGGTTTCCTGGTCAGTCAGTAAAATGGAAAGAATAGTAGAATCTATGTCATAGAGGTATTGTAAGGCTTAAATGAAGTCTTGTGTGTTAAATTATCAGCATAGAACCTGGCAGTGGGAACTTGCTCAAAAAATGATAGCCATTGTCATCGTTAGCGGCAAATATTTCTGTTCTGTTGTAACTGAGCAGGACTCTATGGGGCCTTCCAGGGACAGACCCCTCCCAGCATGTCCTCTGCCTGCCTCTTCTTTGTAGAAAAGCTGTAGTCTCCTAAGCCTCCCCTGACTCAAGAATTAGTGATTGAAAGGGTGAACATGTAGTGACAAAAATAGCAGCTGGGCCAGGAGAAACAGGTAAGAATTTAAACAGTAAATCAGCCATGTGGCAGTCACAGAATCTTTTTAATTCCTCCCTGAAGTACCTAGATAACAGTATCTGATGCAAATTTCCTGAGTTGTTTTACAGATGCTAAAACCCCAACAAACGGAAGAAGTTAACCACTAGATGATCATGAGCATGTAACCCCCAGACCCACTGGAGCCTGAGGCTTAATAATGTTGACCCCTGTGACACCAACCTGTTACCTCACCATCAACCAATCAGAGAACTGTGCACCAGCTGATCACACACCCTGCGATGCCCCTCCCTCACCTTGCCTTTAAAAATGCTTCCCTGAAGCCCATCGGGGATTTTGGGTCTTTTGAGCATGAGTTGCCCTGTTCTTCTTGCTCGGCCCTGCAGTAAACTTATGTCTGCTCCAAACTCCGATGTTTTGGCTTGTTTGGCCTCATTGTGCGTCAGGCACACGAACTTGGGTTCAACAACACTGAGAGAGGAAGCCACTTCAACGGTCAAGCCACTTGCTCAAGATCACACAGCTTCTAAGGACCTCAGTCTGAAAGACAGTGAGGGTTGAGGGAAATCAGGGATTGGGGCAGCCTCAGGGAAAGAGTACAGGGCCAGCACTGTGAGGAGGTCTGGGAGGGAGGGCTGCTGCTGTCAGGGATGTGCTAGGCGCCATGGAGAAAGCAATGGGGAGAAGAGGTATTCTTGAAGCATCTGGACTCCAAGGGCTTGGTGATTTGGGTGTAACTTCTCACCTCTCTGGGTCTTACCTGGGCAACAGAAATAAGAAGACTTGACCTTCACACTGGCAGGCACCCATGCACTCCCCCACTCCCCCACCCCCCATCAAAGGATTTTCAACACAGCTTTATTCATTTACTATTTTTTGTTGGCTTTGTTACAATCTGATGACCTTCACACTTTGTTCTCACTTCCTCGTGTGTGTTAGGATTCTAACAGTCCTGAAGTTCTGAAGTGCCCCTTTTCTTTCTGAGCCACCAGACTCCCCTCCTCTGCCTCTCAGGCAGGGAACAGAATCCCAGCTCATAAGATAATACCACAGATGGCCAAGCCTTTGTCCATGGCAAGAGATTCTTTCCAGATTCCGTACTTGACAACCTGTAGACTCCCCTTCTCCCGAGGAGCAACAGAGTCTGCCCTTGTCTTTCCAGTGCGCACCCAGAGCCCTGGGACAGAACAGAATCCCCAGCCAGAAAAGATGGTGCTGCCTTGGGTGCCACAGAGATCAGCCAGGGGCCCTTTAAACTGGGTGCTCAGCTCATGTGTGGTCAGTTGGTGGAGGGGAAATCCAACGAGTCATTTCTCCTTTTGAGGCTCAGTAGAGGAACTTGAGGTTTCATGAAAAGCCTACATGCACAAAATATTACTTCTGCAGAATATCTGGCCTTGATGCACAGATAAGGCTGTATGACCCCATGGGCACCACTATCCTTCTCTGGGCCTCTCTGGAATGGATGACCTCTAAATGCCTCTTCACATCTGATGATCTGCAATTATAAGTGAGCTTGAGTGTGGGGTTGAACATTCTATGGCTAGGATTTTTGCATGTTTTCCATGTAGCTCCATCCAGCTAACCTCCCCTGTTCTTCCACAGACCTCTAGTATTTTATTTTACTTTATTTTATTTTGTTTTATTTTATTTTACTTTATTTTACTTATTTATGTATTTTGCGGGGCAGCTGTGCTGTGTGGCATCCCTAGCTCCCCGACCAGGGATCGAACCCACACCCCCTACATTGGAAGCATGGAGCCCTAACCACTGGACCACCAGGGAAGTTCCAAACCTACTATTTTATATTTATACTATGAGTAGCATAATGTATAATACATACATAATACATAACACAGCATTATGCATCTGGTGTGTGTGGCACAGGGAGAGTATGCACATCAGAGGTTGATCAGAGTGTGGAGACAGAGAGTGTGTGTGTGTGTGGGGGGGGGTGGGTGGGTGGGTGGGTGGCATGGACTTTGTGAGGTTGGGAAAAGCAGGAGCCAGGCCACTGACAACCTGAAGGCCATGTGTAAAGTGGGGAACTTATTCTGGGACAGAGAATCACCAAAATGTTTTTTTTTTTTTTAGAAGATGTTGGGGGTAGGAGTTTATTAATTAATTTATTTATTTTTGCTGCGTTGGGTCTTCGTTTCTGTGCGAGGGCTTTCTCTAGTTGCGGCGAGCGGGAGCCACTCTTCATCGCGGTGCGCGGGCTTCTTACTATCGCGGCCTCTCTTGTTGCGGAGCACAGGCTCCAGACGCGCAGGCTCAGTAGTTGTGGCTCACGGGCCTAGTTGCTCCGCAGCATGTGGGATCCTCCCAGACCAGGGCTCGAACCCGTGTCCCCTAGCATTAGCAGGCAGACTCTCAAGCACTGCACCACCAGGGAAGCCCACCAAAGTGTTTTTAATGTATGTTTTTCTCCCTGCAGTTTCCCTTTTCTTTCCCAGATGTCACTCTCTTAGTGAGGTCTACCCTGACCACCTGATTTAAAGCTACAATCCTTCTTGTATCCTTCGCCCTGCTTACTCTCCTTTGTTGTTTTTCTATGGTATGCATCACTGTGTAGCATCCTGTTTAATTTTGTTATTCATTCTTCCTTTCTCTGCACTCATATGGAAGTTCAAGGAAAACAGAGATTTCTATGTTTTTATTCAAGAAGGCACTCCCAGTCCCTTAAATAGTTCATGTCACAACACAGACTGTCCATTAACAATCACTGAATGAGTGAATGAACCCCAGCAGGCACACGCTCTGTGCTTCATTGATTCAGAGGAAGGAAGTGGCAGAAACAGAGGCAGCCTCCATAAGAGTGTGGCAGCTTTGGGGCGGTTTGTGGGAGAAGTTAGAAAATAATTTGTGGAGAAGCATGAGGTAAAGCGGGGTTCCCTTCCCCAACCCCCAGAATACCTCAGCCTAGAAGAGGGAGCCTGGAGCAAGGGGCCTCTGGATCACCAGGGGAAGGCCCTGGAGGGAATGGCGACAGACAGGACAGAGGGCCATGCCCCAGCTTGGGGAAGGAGCAACTGAGAGGTCAAGAGACCTTGCAGTCAGGACAATGATAGCAAACCCAAGTGTGGCCCTGCCTCCCAAAATCATGGACCAGGGGTAGAGAGACCACCAATCATACAAATAAACATACAACCTGTTTAGAGGGGGTTAAAAAAAGATGAGCGCTTCTTTAGGAAGCCCTGGTCTTGAGTTGTGAAGTCTTAGGAAAACTTAAACAGAGGACAAGCAGGTGGGAGACAGATCCCTGGAGGGCACCCTACCTTTCAGCCCTCTCCTCTGCTCATGTCTGGGCTGTGACTCCCTTTCACTGATCACCTCAGGCATTTAGATCAGCCTGATTCCTCCTGGGTAAACATGGAGCAAGTCCCCCTGCAATCACTTCCTCTGTTTGCAAAGGCTCTCGCTGTTAACCTGGATTTTTGCGGCAATCTAGGGGCCAGAAGGCCAGACGTGGCCACCCAGAGAGAGGATAGGACTTCCCAGGGTCTACAGTGAGTCAGTGGCAGACAAACCCCCCCCAACTTGCACCTGGCCCAGCACTGTGTCCAACTGTGGAAGGCTGTGAGCAGCTGTTACAACCTCAGACTAGCATGTGCAGGATGAGAACTCCCCGCAACTACAGTGGGAAAAGGGGCCCTGGAGTGGTGCACACATTTTACCCAAATGTACCTGAGATGCTTCCCGAGATAACCCCAAACAGGGCCTTAAGATCTCATGCTTTACTTGCACGGTGTTTTTTGGTTTGGTTTGTTTTTTGAGGGTACTAAATCGTTTATTGATTACCCATGATAATGGATGATACACAAGCTTCATTCCCGTCTATAACTTTATCTGGTACCATAATTCAATTTAGATAGTTTGCATGGGATATGCCAACAACCATATTAATAACAAAAAAACTCCATGACTTGGCTTGGGTGACCCTTTTAATGGTGAACTCCAGGTTACAGCACAGTAACTCTCAGTTCAACTATACCTAGGTTTCTGAAGACAATGGCTTCTCCATCCTAGCAGGTTGTAATAGAACCTGGCATCACCCTGAAGGAATTCTTAGTTCACACTGTTGGGGTAGTTTACCAAAATGGCCTCAGAGTAGACTAACTTTATGCAGCACATTAAAAAAAAAAAGACACATTTATTCAGTGTCATGATCAGACTAGTACACTGAGCAATCAACAGCATGGGTGCAAAAAAAAATATCTACATTAAAACCCTTTGCTGGAATGCTTGGCTCTTTCCACAGAACAGAAACTAAAATAACCTGTTATACAATTAGTCACAAATACAGTCTTTGAGGGTTTTTTTTGTCCATACACATGAGTATGATCTAAAACATGTCTTCTTTGTAGCAGCTAGGCTGCCTCGTTTGCAGAGGGGGAGATGGGGTTGTCACCTTCCAGAAAGCAGCCTAGAGTTGCTTCTGTATAAGTGGGTTGAGCACAAGAACCAGGTAAAGAGGTCACCTGGCCGGTCTCTCCAGTCAGAGAGATACCTGGCTCTAGAAAACTATAATCAGAGCTCCAGGGAATTTGAAGGAGCAAGGATATGTCTTTTTCTTTCAGAGGGATAAACAGTAAGGGATGTCCCCCCTGAACTGAGACTCAAGAGGCCTGACTCCAGACTGTGCTATTGCCTTAGTAACTCAGGAAAGTCATTTCCCTCCTCTGGGCCTCTGTAGGAATAAAGATACAACACAGAATCTCTAAATTTTCTTCTTTTCCAAGTGGTTAGCACATGGTATTTTAATGATCTGTAAATTTATCTGTCTCCCCGACTAAAACCTAATGGACTGTTCCTGTCCCCCTAACCCCCATTCATACGTTGAAGCCTTAGCCCCCAACGTGATGGTATTTGGAGATGGGGCCCTTGGGAGATAAGTAGGTTTAGATGAAGTCATGGGGTAAGGCCCCTATGATGGGATTAGTGTAATTATAAGAAGAGAAAGAGAGACCGGAGCTCTCTTGCACACGCTCTCTCTCACTCTCTCTCTCTGTCTCTCTGCCATGTGAGGACACAGCTAGAAGGCAGCTGTCTGCAAACCAGGAAGAGTATTCTTACCAGGAACCAAATCTGCTGGCTTGATCTTGGACTTCCCAGTCTCCAGAACTGCAAGAAATAAAAGTCTGTTGTTAAGTCACCCAGTCTATGGTATTCTGTTAAAGCAGCTCAAGCTGACTAATGCAAACGTGGAGTTTTCTTCAGTATTTCCAGGGCTTGCCTAAGTTTCTGGCTTTTTTTTTTTTTTTTTTTATGTTTGTCTGTGTTGGGTCTTCATTTCTGTGCGAGGGCTTTCTCTAGTTGCGGGGAGCGGGGGCCACTCTTCATCGCGGTGCGCGGGCCTCAGTGTCGCGGCCTCTCTTGTTGCAGAGCACAGGCTCCAGACGCGCAGACTCAGTAGTGTGGCTCACGGGTCTAGTTGCTCTGCGGCATGTGGGATCTTCCCAGACCAGGGCTCGAACCCGTGTGGCCTGCATTGGTAGGCAGATTCTCAACCACTGCGCCACCAGGGAAGCCCTCTGGCATATATTTAAGGATGGCAATAGCAAAAATGGAACCTAGAGTTATTGTACATTTCCTGTACCTGGTTCTATGCTGACCATTTCACACAGATTATCTTTTCTAATCTGCACAATAACTGATGATGTGGATGCCATGATGATCCTCATCTTTTCAGAGAGGCCAAATAGCTTGCTCAGGGCATCCAGCTGGTAAAGGGAAGACCCCAAGCAGTCTGATTCCAGAGGCCCCCTTCTTAGGCATACACAAAATCACCTTCCTTAGGAGACATATCACAGTGCTCAATAAATGAGGATTAAATATTGTTTGAGTGAAAGAAGCTGTTCCCTGCAGTTGAATGCCCTCCCCTTCCCAGTTTGCCTAATCCCTTTTCAGGGCTCAGTTTCCCTGACTCATAATAAGGACACAGTACTGTCTTGTGGATACCTTTTTTTAAACAATTTTTGGTGCTTTTTCCTTATTCTTACCTTAGTGATCTCTGACTTATTTCCTATATGCCTTTGTGGGCTCCTCCAGGATGGACCTGTGTCTTATCTACTTCTCTATTCCCAGTCCACTACCTAGATGTTTCTAGGTATATGGTAGGTGCTCAGTTGATACTGGATTGACTGACTAGCAAAAAGCCAAGGATGATTTCTGAAAATTTCCCCAAAGTGACCACATAATTAACATATATAAAACCACTGACCTATGGAATCATACATGCAGAACAAAATGTGTAAGTAGAGTTATGGAGAAAACACATTTTTCCTAAAGCAACTCTCAGTCTTTCCTCAATTTTGACTTTCAGAAATAATGTATAATTTAATAAGGTATTATTAATTTACTCAGTGAGGTATAATGTACACTTTGATGAGTTTTGACAAATATATACACCTGTAAAACCATCACCCCAAAGAAGATATAAACTTTTCCAACATCCTAAAAAGTTACTTTGTGTCCCTTTCTAGATAATTCTTCCCACCCCTTGCCCTCTACAAAAATTGTTCTGATTTTTATCACTATAGTTTTGTTTGTCGGTCCTAGAACATCATCTAAATGAATCATACAGTATATACTCTTTTGTATGTGGCTCTTTTCGTAAACCTAATGTCTCTGAGTTCATCCATGATGTTGTCTATAGTTCATTCTTTTCATTGCTGAATAGTATTCACTGTGTGGATATATTATTTCCTGTCAGTATAAATTTGGGTTGTACATGAACTATCATGTACAAGTGATTTTGTAGGCTTATGATTTCATTTTTCTTGGGTAAATACCCAGAAGTGGAATTGCTGTGTCAGGCTATTTTCTTTGATACCCAGAGTCCTTTGTAATTGTTAGAAACAAATTATTTTTCAGAAATGTGACCACTTAAAATGGCACATCATCATCATAAGGCCTGGAGATTTCCTGGAGCATGAATGCTTTGTGTTCCTTTAATTGGCACACTAGGCAGTATATTCAGGGCTCCGAGTAGGCACAGAAAAAAGAGAACAAAGAAAGAGTATGGGGCTTCCCTGGTGGTGCAGTGGTTGAGAGTCCGTCTGCCGATGCAGGGGACACTGGTTCGTGCCCCAGTCCGGGAAGATCCCACATGCCGTGGAGTGGCTGGGCCCGTGAGCTATGGCCTCTGAGCCTGCGCGTCCAGAGCCTGTGCTCCACAATGGGAGAGGCCACAACAGTGAGAGGCCCGCGTACCACAAAAAAAAAAAAAAAAAAAGAAAGAGTATGACCTGTTCACAGAACTGTATGAAGTTTCTAAGAGCACTTATGGTTTGAGCAGAGCAAAAGCACTTGGTCGTTGCAGACCTTTGGAGTAAAGACTTCGACAGGATTAAGAGATTCTCAGACCACATGTTGGGTGTTGGCTAAGCCATGTCCTACCTGTGTGACCTCATACAAAGTTGCACAACTACCTCTGCATCTCAGTTTCTAGCTTGTAAAATGAGAGGAAAACCTTGTGAAACAAAGACAGACATTCTCTGCCCCCTGCACAGGGGTGCTGTAAGGATGAGCTAAGATAAAATCTACCTGTCTCACCTTGATAAACTGTAAAGTGTTGTGCAATGTGAGATAGCACCATGTGGAGAGAAGCGGGAACACACACAGAGCTCGCTTTGTGCTCCGATGACTGGCACTTATTGCCATGAGGACTCAGATGCCCTGCTTTCAGGGGACTGCGGGCAAGGTCAGACACACAGTTACAGTAACTCTTTGTGAGTTGCCAGCTGGACCCAGATACCTCTCTCCATTGTGTTCATCTCTGCAATGGGGGACTGTCAGGCTCTTTATTCCTTTACACCTGCAGGAAAATCGTTCCCCGAATCACAGCCACCTCCCCGCCCTCCACACAGTATGTCTTCAACAATTTTGTCCCTCGCTGATCTTTATCACCCAACTCATTCTCGGTCCACCACTGCAGATGACCTAAGGTGACTATTTTATGGAAAGTCTGTCTGGGGTAGTTCTAGCCAAAGACCTCAGGAAGAGATCTTAACTGGAGACAAAAGGTGAATGCAGGCAACATCACATACCAGCTGTATTTATTGAGAACCTACCTCTGAGTGCTAAGTGCTCATAACCATTTTATGAGTTGGGCACTATTATTACCCTTAGTTTACAGATGAGGAGCATGAGGTAGGACTAGAAGTCTTAGAAACTGAGGATTCCATTGTTGTCACTACCAAGGCTGCTGCCAGGTCACATGATCTTGAGCCTCAGTCTCCCTACCAGTAAAATGACAGTGAGGACTACCTCCCTTTAATTTTAGACATCTTTTCCAGCATCAACATCCTGTGAGTCCGTGTCTGACTCTGGATGAGTCAGATAGCCCCTCTGAAACTGTTTTCTCATCTGTAGAATGGGCAGAACCACCATCACCTGGCTAGGTGCTGCTGTGACAGCGTCCTGTGAAGAGGGAACTGTGCTGAGATACTGCGTGTGTGTCTCCTCAGGGCCCCTGAGCCCCTAGGAAATGGTGGGAACCTGTGATGAGCCGGAAACCAGGCACTTCCTTACAGGTTCCCCGTTCACTTGGTCAGGAGTGGATAGAAGAAACAACAGAGATTATGGGACATTTTACCCTGATAGGATCTTGAGATCAGCTTGTTAAATACTTTCCATTCGATAGAAGAGAAAACTGATGCCAGCAAGGGTAGTGCTTTCTCCAAAGACACTTAGAGAGCAAAGGAAGAGCTGGAATTTGCAGCCCTGGCTCGCTGATGCCGGGTCAGTTCTTCCTGGAGCATCAGGATGCTCACCTGCAGAAGAGAATGCTGCATCACTCCCTGGGCCCCACTCTCTGCCTGGGTTTGCTTCCTGTCTAGCCACATTTCAAGTAATTAATAGTCACGTGTGGCTAGTGGCTGTCGAACTAGATAATTGCAGCTTGAGAGAGACGTGATGCTGTTTTATTGGGGATTGGCCACTGGGTGGCGCTGTTATCCATTTTGATCCGCACTTGAGAAAAGACTCAGACACAGGAGTAAGGCCAAAGCAAGGCATTTATTACCCTGTCCTTGCCCTCCCCTGCCCCTCCCCCTCCTTCAGAAGGCCCACTTACAAAGAACTGCCGCCTAGCCTAGGCACAGACTTCCCAGAGCGCAGGAGGTGAGTTCTCACACGCGGCTGGGGCGTCGGGGCAGTTCAGCAGAGCCAGGTGATGGGTAGGGATGCCCGTTGGAGCCAAATGCCCTCGAGTCCTGTCAGGCTTCCAGGTTACACAAGGAGAGGTGCTGTCTTACAAGAAACTTGTGCAGAATTTTACAAAGGAGTTTGGATATCCAAGTCGATGTTATCAAAGCTTTATTAGGAAAAGGCAGAATATACACCTGTGACCCATTTCTTAAGAAAAATCATTTGGAAAGAAGCTAAATAATCTGATAGGAAATTCTAGCTAACCATGAGGTCTTTGGAATTTTAGCCACTAGGCTCTTTCTTGTGTAAACTTTGCAAACAAGCTTTAATATTTTCTTTGCTCTCTGGTGAGGAGTACAGAAATTCATTACAAATGTGCTTTGCATCTAAGAAGACTAAGCCTGCAAATAGAGTTTGCCTAGTTTCACCCTAAGACAGAGTAGTCCATGGGAATTTCATTATTCTCAGGCTGAGACAGTCCAGTGAATGGGTCATGAATCTGGGTATCCCTACCCATTTTAGAGGCAGCATGAAAAGTGTGAATTGAAGGGCTGAAACACACACAGCCTCGGTACTGTGTCTGCATTCTGATCTATTGGGAACACTGTCCTTCTAAGTTTCTTACCTTTCAGACACTGATCTAGCATGAGATCTGAAACACCAAAAAGACACCACAGTGGGGGTAATACTCTGGATCCCAACTTTTGGAAGGCTGAGGGGGAAATCACTTCCATTCCTCTCCCACTTACGGGTCATGTAGAACACCTGCCACCATCTGTGAAAGAAAGCTCAGTGTGAGTTCCTACCATGTGCACCGTGACCCTTCTCTGAGCTTCTTGTGTTTGCTGGGAGCCCCTGATCAAGTTGAGTTCACTGTTAGGAGGCAGTCTATTTCCTCAAGCGTGGCTCTCTAGGTGTGGCCCTGCAGGTGGACCCAGGGCAGGGGTGGAGCACAGGAAGGGAGGAGTGCTGGCCAGGGATCTAGGAAGCAGGCTTGTCTATGACCCAGGAGCACTGGAGGCAGAAATGAGCTGTAGCCCAGCCCTGATTTACCATGAGAAGGCTTCCACCTGCCCCCAGCTGCTTCCCCATTGCACACCAGTGCAATAAGCCAAGGCCAGCTGAGGACGTTTGAGGAACAAGGAGGGTGAGGGAAGAGATATTTGAAGGTATGACCTCTGGCGGGACAGTCAACTTCAGTAGGTCTGAAGTGAACATTCCCTGGAGATGGAGCAGGCTTGAGAAGCAGAGCAGGATATCGACACTGTCTAAACTGGCTTGGCCAGTAGGCAAAAAGAATCATAATCCTGGATTCTGAGATACTTTAGGACTCAAACATTCCTTTTCTGGATTTTTAAAACTCAGATCCATGGACTTCTGGGTGTCAAAAAGCCACAGGAATTATATGCAAAACAGTGTGTATGTGTGTGTGTGTGTGTCTATGCATGCAAGCACACAGGGCATTTCTATGGAGAGAGAAGCCATAGTCCATCAGACTCACAAAAAAGAAAATGGTAACAATTCCTGCACTAAAGTTCTCTGTGCAAAGGGGATAAATGAACTCAGGGGGTTGTGAAAAGAATAACTTTGGAAGAATAAAGTTCTTGGTAGAACTTATTGGAAAAATAGGCTTCATGGCAAGACAACGCATATTTAAGATTTGACAATTGTTTAGTAAAGGAACATGCTTTTAAAAAAAACAACCAATACCATATTCAGGTATGACTGACATACAAAAGGCTGACCATATTTAATGTATACAACTTGGTGAGTTTGGGGATAAGTATACAGCCATTAAACCAATACCACAATCTATGCCGTAAACACATCCAAAAGTTTCCTCCTGTCCTCTTTGTTATTACTTTTTGTGATATGAATATAACTTAAGATCTACCCTCTTAGCAAAATATTAAGTATACAATACAGTATTGTTAACTATGGACACTAAGCTGTACAGCAGATCTCTAGGACATATTCACGGTGTATAACTGAAACTTTGTATCCTCTAACCAACACCTTCCTGTTTCCCTCTCCCCATAGCCCCTGGCAACCGCCATTCTACTCTGTTTCTGTATATTTGATTATTTTAGGTTCCTCATATCATGTAGTATTTGTCCTTCTGTGACTGACTTATATTACTTAACATAATGTCCTCCAGGTTCATCCATGATGTCGCAAATGGCAGGATTTCCTTCTCTTTTAAGGATGAATAACATTCCATTGTATGTAGATACCACATTTTCTTTATTGATGCACCCACTGATGGACACTTCAGTTCTTTTTATATCTTGGCTATAATAATTGTCAATAATGCTGCAATGAACATGCGAATGCAGATATCTCTTCAAGATCATGATTTCAGTTCCTTTGGATATATACCCAGGAATAGGATTGCTGGATCATGTGGTAGTTCTAACTTTAATTTTTTGAGGAACTTCCATACTCCTTTCCATAATGGCTGCACCAATTTCCATTCTCATCAACAGTGTACAAGTGTTCCCTGGAGACCTTAGTGAAGGTCTCCAGACCTTCACCAACACCCCCCCCCCTTTTTTTTAAATAATAACCATCCTACCAGGTGTGAGATGATAGCTCAGTGTGGTTTTGATTTGCATTTCCCTGACGATTAGTGATGTTGAGCACCTTTACATACACCTGTTGGCCGTTTGTATGACTTCTTTGTAGAAATGTCTCCCCAGATCCTTTGCCCATTTAAAAAATCAGGTTATTTGGATTTTTGCTATCGAGTTGTTGGAGTTCCTTATATATTTTGGTTATTAATCCTTTATAAGATATAGGGTTTGCAGATATTTTCTCCTATTCCATAGGCTGCCTTTTCATTTTGGTGATTGTTTCCTTGCCGTGCAGGATCGTGCTTTTTATATACATCATCTCACCGACTTTCCCAAAGCTGACAGTCCAGAGATACTAAACAGCTTGTCCGGGGTCTCACAGCTTTTACCGACCAGTCTCCGGGTCTCCCGACGCCTGCTCAGTGCTCTTTCAACTCCAACTCCGAGACCCAGGCTCCCCGACCTACCTGGTGCTGTGGCTGGCCCCCTCTGTCCAGACTCTGGAGCTGAATCAGCTCTTCTTTTCACGGAGAGATACCAAGAAGTGACCTGCCTTCGCCAGAGTCTTGCTGCTGACAAATCTGGAACCCTTGAGTTCAGAAACACACTGGGCCAGATCCTGAAAGTGCCCAGCATGGCAGCTTTCTTTTTGAGCAATTCTCTCCCATGTACATGGAGAAGGGTTGCAAGTGGCCCTGGTACAGGGATGTCATTGCGTGTGAGCTCCTGGAGGGGGATGGGCACTGTGGGGAGGGAAAGGTGGAAAGGGATCCTGTGTCCTGGGGCTGGGCCTGCTACAGCGCACACAGCTCCTGGTGCCACCTGGAAAACAGGTTTCCTAACTCCCAGGCCACCTAATTTTCCCTCCCACTAAACCACCCCTCTGTTGCATCTACCCCAAACCAGTTGAGCAAGCCCAGTGACTGGAAGGATAACCACGGTGCTCATCTTCTGTCCAACCGCGCTACCTTGGGTGGAGTTAATATTGAGGAACCTCTGAGGTTCAAGAATATCACCTATGAAAATAAAAAGACAAAGTAAGATCATGGTTTAAGCTGAACCTACTTTCAGTTTCATGCGTAAAAATGTCTTTCATTTCTACAACACTACTTTAGAGTTCACATGATAGGTTCACATATTTGAAAAGCATCTATGGGATTGTCGCGCGGCCCCCACCGCCGGCGGCCTCCTCCGCCCGCCGAGCGCGCTCCCGCGAGGGCCCGGGAACCCGGCGAGCCGGCCGTGCGTTCCGAGTAGCCGCCGTCGCCGCCGGTCTCCGAGGCAGGCGCTTCCAGGCGGGGCTGGACGGGCACCTCCCGCCCCTCGAGGCAACCGCCGCCTACCCGCATGTGTGGGAGGAGCCGCCGCCGCCGCTGCTGGTGCAGACCGCGGAAGAGTCCGCGGCCCCGAGACATAGGGAATATACCGCCGCGCTGCGAGAACAGGTTCCGGTCACTTCCGCCTGTCGGAACCCCGTTTCCCGCAGCCGCGCTAATTCCGGCGCCCGGAACCTGGCGGGGACGGCGTGGAGTCCGACCCGAGACGCGGCCGAGGCTGCGGCCACGACCGGCCTGCAGCCCCAGATGGAGAGCGGAGCCTAGCGGGCCCGGCCCGGCGGCGGGGACTTGCAGGCCCCCGATACCCGGCGCAGGAGCCGACACCCAGCCCTGAGCCAATCCCGCCCTGGCCCCGGAGGGACTCCCGGGCGCCCTTCCCCGTGGCTCGCCGACTTCCCTCCGTGACGAAGTTTTCTCCTGTGCCTTCCCGAGGAGGATCGCTCTCTAGCTCTAGGGCTCGCCTTCTGGCGGACTTGCTTGATTCGCTTTGGGAGGTAACTTGCTTCGCTCCCACCCACATCTCCTTTCCTTGACCTCTTCCAGTCGGACGTTCTAGGTGACTGAATGGAGTTTTGAGTTGGTCTCTTGTATGCCTTACAGAGTTGAGCCTGGTCGTGGAGCGCTGGGGGTGGCGTGGTGTCAGCTGTAAGATGCAAATTGGGTAAAAGGAGGACCTCTCTCCAAGGGCCCCAATGAATGGCACACAGTCTACTATCACCGACGGGTTGGTATGAAGCTCCCCTTGCGCTTAGCCTCCCTGGATGGGGCCCGACCTAGCCGGAGAGTCAGGGTTTGCCGATTCCCTTTGCCCAGTGAAGTTGACAGGCGTCAGAGAGAGGGTTGTTTTGGAGCTCTGCAATTTGCCTGGGGTTGCTGCCAGGTTATCCGGTTAATTGAATTTGGAAATGTGGGGGGGGGGGTTGTTTGTTTGGTTGGTTTTTGTTTTTGTTTTTCTGAAGAGAAACATTTCTCCAGATTCTCAGAGGAGGGGTAGGTAAAGCAATGACTGTGTTTTTCTGTCTGCAGTGTGTATTAGGATTCTGTACTGATCTTGGAATCAGAGGGTGAAGGTCAGTGCCCGAAGTCAGCTGGGGTATTGGTGCATCGTCAGTTTTACTCCTGTCCTGTAGTTCTCTAGACTCTGTTGCATTTTAGGAATTTCTGTTTGTGAACTTCATTCTGAGACTGCCACATGATGATTTATGAATTTGACATCTTTTAAGTATTGACTTGCACAGTGTTTATTATCTAATAGTTTTCCAGAATGTTGGAGTTAGCAGTAAATCACAGGCTCCTGGTGGGGACAGTATCAAGGAGCTAAAAAAAAGGCGAGGGAACATCATGGGGCTTGATTTTTTTTTTTTTTTTTTTTAGTAATTTTATTTATTTATTTTTGGCTGCGTTGGGTCTTTGTTGCTGCGCGCGGGCTTTCTCTGCTTGCAGCGAGCAGGGGCTACTCTTCGTTGTGGTGCGCGGGCTTCTCACTGCGGTGGCTTCTCCTGTTGCGGAGCAGGGGCTCTAGGCTTGCGAGCTTCAGTAGTTGTAGCACGCGGGCTCAGTAGTTGTGGCTCACGGGCTCAGTAGTTGTGGCTCACGGGCTCTAGAGCGCAGGCTCAGTAGTTGTGGCTCACGGGCTCTAGAGCGCAGGCTCAGTAGTTGTGGCGCACGGGCTTAGTTGCTCCGCGGCATGTGGGATCTTAATGGATCAGGGCTCTAACCTGTGTCCCCTGCATCGGCAGGCGGATTCTTAACCACTGCACCACCAGGGAAGTCCATGGGGCTTGATTTTAATTATTGCGTTTTTAGTATTTCATCTTCCAGAAACATTTACATTTAAGGGGTATAAAGCCTAAGTGAATTATGTAGTAGAAACTGGCAGGTGGATTTGTTGAGTTGGGTGAGTCCTTTATAGTACTTACCTATGTTGCTTGGTGGTGGTTGGTAAATTGAGCTAGACTATGTGTGGTTTAAGTAGAGTTCCCTTATTCTTAAGAGTTATTCTTTGGACTATTAGGTGAAGTGATAAAAGCATATTCCTTTACTACATTTTACTTCTCAGTTTAATTATGACATTGTATCCAGGTCACAGGTTTTATCAGCCTTTTTTTTTTTTTTTTGGTCAACCTTCAAAGTATTACATCATTAAAAAAAATCAAATAACTGAAGTAAGGGACCAAAGAAAGCACTTTGATGAGAAGTGCAACAGTTGTGCTCCTGCAGAAAGTAGTTGAATTTCCTAATAAGAGAGTTTCACCCAATTTTAAGACGCATTTGTTGATTTTAAAAGGGCCAAATTCCATGATCATACCATAGCTATTCCAGAAACAGAATTTCCTCTTCCTGTGCATGCTTTCCAATGTCATGTGAATGTTCACCTAAAAGATTCCATTAAATATTTAACCTTTTTTTTTTTTAAAGCATCTGTGGAGTGTACCTATGTGCCAAGCACAGAGCTGTGCTTAGGAGGCAGTGGTGAACAAGTCATTCATGGCTCCCTGTCTACATGAATTCACAGCCTGGCAGAGAGTGAAGCCCTAAGCCCTGGCAGGTTTTGACAGTTTACTGGGAAGCCACATCACCTTGCTGGCTGGTAAGGCTTTTCTGCCTCTTCCCAGCTGACACTTCCCAAGTCACGCGGTGTCCTCGGTACCACATAAAGGACTGCTCAGTGAGCAGCAATGCCTGCATTCTCTCTCTGAGGCCCAAATATGTGCACCTTTTGCACCTTCACTCTGTATCCAGCAGAGGAGTACTTCCTAGGCTTATTCCTCTGGTAGTGCCTTTTCCTCGGAGGTGTCGGCTACTTCTCTCTCCTTGACCTACAGGCAGAGTGAAGAGGTCTGTTTCCTCACACTCAGAGTGATGCAATGGAGGATCATGGAAAGATGGTTTTAAGAAGGGTAATTAAAGTTGTTTCCTGTGCTGTGTGCCCTCTCCCTCTTGGCACAGTGTGATAGAGGTCTCCATCTCTAAATTACATCAGCTTGAAAGTGCCATTTCTAGAAGCGACCTCTTTCTGGTCTTTCTTATAAAAGAGCTTCTTGTACGGGAACAAATGAGGAAGATCCACATTGACTGCCTCAGACAGGGACTTCCACATGGAAAGAGATACACCAGCAGCTTTACATCTTCCTGTCCTAAAGAGTACACTCACAGTCCTTTCCTTCTGGGATCTCTACACCCTTTTCGGCTCCATTAACTCTGAAGGTGGTATTCAAGATAATTAAGAGGTGAAAGGAAGGTGTGATAAGGCGGTTTATTCCTAATTCTGAAAATTAATTCTTTAAATCCAGTGCCTTATTTGGTGAATAAGGAGGGGAGAGGGTAATCTAGTACCTTGTTCTTTACTTTAGAATGCTAAGTTCCTATTAATTAATTTTTATTTTTTTTAGCCACGCCGTGTGGTGTGCAGGATCTTAGTTCCCCTGACCAGGGATGGAACCCGTGTCCCCTGCAGTGGAAGCACAGAGTCTTAACCACTGGACTGCCAGGGAAGTCCCTCATTAATTTTTTATATATACAGAAAGATATTTATTATACGGAACTGGCTCACGCGATTTTGGAGACTGACAAGTCCCAAGATCTGCAGGTGAGTCAGCAAGCTGGAGACCCAGGAGGGCTGATGGTGTAGTTCCAGTCTGAGTCTCAAGGTCTGAAATCCAGGAGAACTGATGTTTCAGTTACTGTCCAAAGGCTGGCACAAATTTTTATAGATATAGAAAGAAACTTTAAGTATCCTCTTTATGATGGAATGATTTGATTGTGCAGCATAACCAGTTCTGTAGCTACTATTTCATAGTCCCAGGCTGAGGGTTTGTTCAGAGGGAAACAGAGGAATATCTAAGTACATATACCACCTTGCATTCCTAAGCACTTTGAGTCGTTTCTTTCAAAAGATTAGCAAACATGGCATAGTTATTTTATTTTGTATCTCTTTAATTGTTAGTGAAGATGTCATTTTTTTGTCACCACCTGAAGTTTAAGAGCCTGTATTTTATCTGAACACTTATATTTGCATAAATTCTGTGTATATTTGGGTAGTAACCTTTTATCAGCTCTCACCTTCCCCCCATTATGTTCCTTTCCTTTTGATATTTTATGCATTTCCTGATATTTTATGTACATAGTACCACAGAATGTTGCTTCCTAGCAGTGTACTCAGCAAGTATTTATGCAGACATGTTGAATTTGAACTTGAATGGGCTTTGAGGCTTTCTAGTCCAGGAACCTAAACATACATATGTAGAAGATGAGGCTCAGAGCAGTTCAACAATGATTTATCTAAGGTCATAGCTGGTAAATAAAGAACATTGAGCTAGACCTTGATGTCCAGTAAGGTTCTAGACACCACACCAAATTGGCTCAAACCCTAGAGCAGGGTTTCTCAACCTCAGCACTACTTTTTGGGCCTAATTGGCCAGATAATTCTTGGTTGTAGGGGACTGTCCTATGCATTGTAGAATGTTTAGCAGCATCCCTGGCTTCTATCCTCTAGAAGCCAGTAATGAATGCCCCCACCCTTGAGTAGTGACATCTGAAAATATCTCTAGACATTGCCAAGTGTCCCCCGGGGGACAAAATTTTCCCCAGTTGCTCTAGCAGGAGGTAAACACTTCCTAGGCTTTGGGGGGGAGTGGTGAGTTTCCTCTGCAGAAGTTTAGAGTTGGAGCCTGGCACTCTTCTCAGACAGGTGGAGGATGTGGACAAACCCATATAGTTGCCCCATTCTACCTCTACAGAGCCAGGAGTATGGATACTGAGAACCCCTATCCCATCATATGGTTCTGAGTCAGCCCTTCTTCCACAAGGCTCTCGGAAGGGCTGAACTGGCAGGCTGGGAATGGGCAGGGAGGAGGTGGGGTCTGCACACTTGTTGGAGCCCAGGCTTCTGCTGAGATGGAGACAGCAGTTCAGACCCCTGAAGGATGACACAGGCAGAGTGCTGAGCAGGTCTTCCCAAGATAATGAGTGGGAAGCCCTGGTGAAATCAGCACCAGAGACAGCTCCCAGGGCAGACAGTTTTTCAGGCACTAGATTGACCCAGAGGAGTTCCTTCCAGCCCTGGTAGTTTGGATCTGAATACCCTTTCCCTGCTGATCTCCTCCACCAACAATGTTCAAACTATATGTTTAAGGTAAACTTCACCACTGCACTATGAGATTATTACTATGATCCTAATGTTACAGAAACTGAAAGCAGGCTCAGAGGTTCCCTTGCTCAGTGTTACACAGCTAGAAAATCTCAGGCTTCACAGTTGGACTGAGGATACTGGCTTCAAAGTCTGCTCTTTACCAAATGCCTCCTCCAAGCAAAGCTTAAGCATCACATCTTCCATGAGGAACTTCCAGAAACTCTATTCCCAATGGAATTGACCACTCCCTCCTCTGCCCCCCACCCCCTGACACCATACCTTGTAAACACTTCACAGCCTCTATAATACTTTGTTGCACTTGTCTCTACATCTTCCCCTGCTATACTGTAGACTTCCTTAAGGCCAGGTCGAATATCCCCAATTAGTAACATGGTGCTGCCTGACAAACAGTAGACACTTAATAAATGTCATTGAATAAATAGATTCAGAGGAGCTACATGAATCAGTTATGGGGACATTCTCCCATGATCAAATCCATTATAGGCGGATCAGCAAGAAGAGAGTTCTCTAATTCCTAATTCTGAACTCTTTTCTATAGTCTTAGGGAATGAAACCAAAGTGATGATTTTGGCAAATGTGGAAAACAAAGATTACTGACTCATTATTTTCCAAGTTGGTCACACTGCTGTTAGAACAACAAATGAAAAAGAAGAAATGAAAGTTACTAGACAGTGTTAACAGATTCAGGTTATTGAATTTTCAATGTTTTCAAGATTGGAGAAGAAAATCCTTAAGGAGGAAAGAAAGAAACAGCAGAATTTGTCCCTGAGCATCTTTATAAGGCAAGAAGTTCAAACTTTGGAAAGGGTCTGATCAATCTTTGGGGTTGGTCACTGCTCTCCAAGACCTGTCAAGCATCACTCCAGTCTAAGGAGAACAAGCTCTCTTGGTTGACTGAGGAATTGATCTCATTTATCACCAGATTTTTTGCTCAATGTAAGGTTGTGTTCAGATGTGCCACCCCCAAAAAACTGGGTCTTCCTCAGGGAAGCATCTATTTCTAAGCCACATGAAGGCAAGCTAAGGGCCCTGCTCAGACTCTGCAGTCTTTGGACGACCCTCCACCATTCCTAGTGGAAAGAGACTCCCTATCATTAGTGATCACTTCTAAGGGTAGAAGGCCCTTCGCTTTGGTGAGTCTTTACTTATTATCAGACCCAGAGATCTTCCTGCCACTTGGACTTGGCATTTCTAAGAGTCAAGCACTGGGGACAGGGAGGGATGGAAGAAACAGTTTAAACCCTGCGAGTGCCTGAGGGTATTGGACTTCCAGTTAAACACTTTTGAGTAATTACAACTTTTATCCAAAAGGCACACATAACTATTGTATTATTTTTTATATATAAATTTATTTATTTTTGGCTGTGTTGGGTCTTCCTTGTTGCATGCGGGCTTTCTCTAGTTGTGGCGAGCAAGGGCTACTCTTCGGTGCAGTGCACGGGCTTCTCGTTGCAGTGGCTTCTCTTGTTGCGGAGCACGGGCTCTAGGAGCGCGAGCTTAGTAGTTGTGGCTCGCAAGCTCTAGAGCGCAGGCTCAGTAGTTGTGGCTCACGGGCTTAGTTGCTCCACGGCATGTGAGATCTTCCTGGACCAGGGCTTGAACCCATGTCCCCTGCATTGGCAGGCGGATTCTTAACTACTGTGCCACCAGGGAAGCCCAACTGCTGTATTTTTAAAATTTTTTATAAGACATCGAAAGGCAAGGCTTCATATAGATGATGAAAATAAACACTAAGATTTAAAATAAATGGGCTATATAATTTACAAAGGAAAAAACACACTAACAACTAGTTAACACACACGGATAAAATCATTCCGGGTAATTTAAAGATATGTCATTCAAAACAAAAGGCTTTATGTTCTGCTTCTTACATCAGGAGTTAAAAAAATAGTCTCACTGCCAACAGTAGGATTTATAATCCTGTCATCACTGAGGGAAATCAGTGATGATAGGATTGTAAATTGGACACAGATCTAGGAGACAGCATGGTGCAGTGGCAGGGTCAGAGAGAGCTGCATTCCATTCTTGGCTCTGCCACTTACTGTCTCTATGATCCTGGAAGTTTCTTTGGGTCTGTGTCTTTCACATCATCTTGAAAATGGGGGTAATACTATCCACTACGTATACATATACTCTTTTTTTTAAAATCTGTAGTTTAACTTTATTTTTTTTAACATCTTTATTGGAGTATAATTGCTTTACAATAGTGTGTTAGTTTCTGCTGTATAACAAAGTGAATCAGCTATACATAAACATATATCCCCGTATCTCCTCCCTCTTGCATCTCATATACATATACTCTTCAATGAGTAATTGATGTAAACTGTTTAACAGAGAACCTGACATGGATAATTAATGATGGTTGATCTCCCTAGCCCCATGGAAGGGAAGAGGTGACAATTCTCAGTGGAAGCAGCATGGATATTTGTTATATTATTCTTCTCTTGAATATGTTATACCATTATTCTATTCTTGAAAAGAGAGATAGAGAAAGATCTTTAAAACTGGAGATGGTATTTCAGGAAAAAGGCAGCCGTGACTCACCTCTAATTTGGGTATTTTCTTCTCTTCTTGGGAAGGAACAGACCAGGGAAAACAGAGCTGAAAAGAGAAAGGAAAGCCGTGGGATCAAGCCTGGCCAAACACTGCCTTAGAATTGGAAGGGATCCTTTACCTCAGCTGTGCCATCTGGCCTCTTCTTCCTTCCTCACTGCTTTCTGCCCTTTCCCCCAACCCTCCCACATGTACAGTAAGTCTCCTACATATGAACGAGTTCCATTTTGAGAGCACATTCATAAGTCCAATTTGTTCGTAAGTCCAACACAGTTAGCTTAGGTACCCAACTAATACAATCGGCTATATACCGCTGCTTTTATGCTTGCTTCCGGACATCCTGGGTTTGAAATAAAGATACTGTGCTAGTGTACTCTATACAGTACTGTATAGTAAAGTATACAAAAGCACAACCACTTGTAGAGGATGCACGCACATGACAATGTATGCCATACACATGAACTAACTTACGTGATTGAACATGCGAACACATGTTCGCATCTTTGAAAGTTTGCAACTTGAAGGCTCGTATGTAGGGGACTTACTATAATGCTCACCTCTCTTGTCCACAGCCTTCTCCTTCCTCGGGCAGTGTGGGAGGGGACTACACAAGGGTGTGACTACCAGGAAGTGGAGATCACTGTAGGGCATGTTAGAGGCTGCCTGTTACAGCATTTCTTAATTAATTAATTGAAATATAGTTGATGTACAGTATTATGTTAGTTTCAGGTGTACTCCATTGTGATTTGACACTTGCATACATTATGAAATGATCACCATAATAAGTCTAGTGGACTTCCCTGGTGGCGCAGTGGTTAAGAATCTGCCTACTAGTGCAGGGGACACGGGTTCGAGCCCTGGCCTGGGAAGATCCCATATGCCGCGGAGCAACTAAGCCCGTGCACCACAGCTACTGAGCCTGCGCTCTAGAGTCCGTGAGCCACAACTACTGAAGCCTTCACACCTAGAGCCTGTGCTCCACAACAAGAGAAGCCACTGCAATGAGAAGCCCGCACACCTCAATGAAGAGTAGCCCCCACTTGCTGTAACTAGAGAAAGCCCGTGTGCAGCAAAAGACCCAACACAGCCAAAAAAAAAAAAAAAAGTCTAGTAACTGTCTGTCCCCATACAAAGTTACTACAATATTATTGACCATAGTCCTTATGCCTTATATTACATCCCCATGGCTAATTTATTTTTTAACTGCAGGTTTGTACCTCTCAATGCCCTTCACCTATTTCAGCTCCTCCCACACCCTTTCCTCTGGCAACTACCTATGTTTTTTCTGTATCTGTGAGAGACACCATTTCTGTGTTGTTGGATAGTTAGGTTGGTTCCAATTTGTCAAGACCTTAAATAACACTACAATGAACATCTAGTATAACAAGCATTATGTTTAAATTAGGAAAAATATATTGTTAATTTTTTAAAAGAATTAAGAGCAATTATTGAGAACCCTGATGAAAAGTTGTTATACTCACAGTTATGGTTTATTACAGTGAAAGGATACAGACTAAAATCAGCAAAAGGAAGAGAAGCATGGGGAATGGTCCAGGAGAGTTCCAGGTATGAGCTTCCAGTTGTCCATTCCCAGTGGGATTGTGTGGATTGTGTGGATTGTGCTTACTTCTCCCAGCAACAGGGTCTGGCAATATGCATGGAGTATTTCCAACTAGGAAAGCTCACCTAAGCCTTGGTGCCAAAGGTTTTTATTGGAGATCAGTCATGTAAACATGAATGATCACCAGTGTAGCTGATCTAGAATTTCTATTTGGATCTTTTTTAAAAATGTAATTTCTATCTCTTTATTGATATTTTCTATTTTATGAGATAGTATTCTCATACTTTGCTTTAGTTAGTTATTCACGGTTTTCCTGAGTTCTTAATCATATAAAATAGCTGATTTAAAGTCTTTGTCTAATAAGTCTAATGTGTGGGCTTCCTTAGGGATAGTTCTTCGACTGCTTTTTCTTTTCTTTTTTTTAGTATTTATTTATTTATTTATTTTTGGCTGCACCGGGTCTTAGTTGCGGCATGCGGGCTCTTCGTTGCGGCATGTGGGATCTTTCATTGCGGGGCGTGGGCTTCTCTCTTGTTCTGCTGCACAGGCTCCAGAGCGTGTGGGCACCGTAGCTGTGGCGTGCGGGCTCCAGAGTGCGTGGGCGTCATGTAGGCTCTCTAGTTGTAGCTCGCATGCTCAGTAGTTGTGGCGTGCCGGCTTAGTTGCCCCGCGGCATGTGGGATCTTAGTTGCCCGACCAGGGATCGAGCCCACGTCCCCTGCATTGGAAGGTGGATTCTTAACCACTGGACCGCCAGGGAAGTCCCTTGGCTGCTTTTTTCTTATGTATGGGCCGTACTTTCCTGGTTCTTTGCATGTCTTTAACTATTTTGTTGAAAACTGGGCATTTTAAACAATAAAATGTGACAAGTCTGGAAATCAGAATTTGATCTCCTTAGGGTTTGTTATTGATGCTGTTGTTGTTGTTTGATTTGTGACTTTCTGGGGCTACTGCTGAACATTCGTATTTTATATCACGTTGGCTACTGAAGTGTGTACTCAGTTAGCCTAGTAGTCTGCCAATTATTAGATAGAGATTTCCTTAAATTAACTGAACCAATAAGTCTCATAGTCTTTGCTGAGGGTCTGTTGTGTGTTTCTGGGCGCGTCTTCAATCCTCCAGCAATTTTTAATTCTCTCTTAGCCTTTGCTCTTCGTGCACAATCTCAAGGTTAGCCAGAGGTGAGTGATTAGGCCTTCCTAGGTGTTTCCTGGGTGTGTGTACAGTCCTGCATGCACACGTAACCTTTTAGATCCCCAAGAATATGTGAGAGCATTTCAACCCTCCTATGGGCATCTCATTCCTTAGGTTTTCCTTATGTTTTTGGCTGGCCTCTGTTTGCCCCAAGCAGTATCAATGCTTCAGGCAGCTGTGGTGTTAAACAACTGTCACTGACTGTTTTAGATCCTCTCTCTGGGGACAGGGGCTTCTCCCATGGAGTGAGTTCCGAGTTGGGTCAAATAAAGACAAGCCTGTGAATGAGGCCTTTTCAGGGAGCTGAAAAATAGTTCAAATAGTGACAGTTCTCCGGAGATGGGGCTTTGGGGAGCTCCTGAACCAATTGTCCCTTCCTGTAGGCTGCTGTTTTTCACAGCTACCTTGGTTGTGAACCTGCTGATTTTCAAGTTGCCATGGAACTGGGAAGAGAAGGATGGAAGAGGGCAATTTAAAATGCCACAAAGCTCACTGTTCTTATTGATATTGACTTAAAAAAATATCCCTTTGGCATGCCTTGTAAATTTTTTTTTTTGCGGTATGCGGGCCTCTCACTGTTGTGGCCTCTCCCGTTGCGGAGCACAGGCTCCGGACGCACAGGCCCAGCGGCCGTGGCTCACGGGCCCAGCCGCTCCGCGGCATATGTCATCCTCCCAGACCGGGGCACGAACCCGCATCCCCTGCATCGGCAGGCGGACTCTCAACCACTGCGCCACCAGGGAGGCCCTGGCATGCCTTGTAATTTTTTTTGTTGAAAGCCAGACATGTTGTATTGAAACATATGAACTGAGGTAAATAGGCCTTTTGTGTGAAGATTTATGTTAACTGGGCTAGAAGTTGAGCTGTTCTTAATGTTTGTTGTAACTCTAGGTTCTAGAGCCTTCAAACACCTCTAGTGTCCTAGTTTTCATTCCCTAGGGACTCTGGGCTTCCATAAATTCTCCTCCTCAGAGAGAGTTTGTGTCTTGTAGCTCTTTCAGCTGTTATCCACTCTTGTTATACTGAATTCCTTTTAGTATGGTAAACTGTGGGGGAGGGGGAGCATTCTATAATCCTTTGATTAAATCTCAGTCTTAGAATGAGCCTGTTTCGGGAGGCTATGACCATTACATGTGTTTCTCCATTAGTATTGCTTTCTTTCCCCCACCTTATTTGTGTAATAAAATTCCAAACGAATTTATAATGCTAAGAAATCACATTTGATCTGAAATACCATGGAGAAAGTAAGACGCAAAATATTATACTTAACTTATTTTTAATTGTATGACAGATGCATTCCTTGCTGCAGAAATGTCAGATTATAAGGCATGTTCACTTTAAGAATACTGTCATAACAACAGAAGAAAGATTTATTAACTTTATTGAAATGAAAGAGAAATTTAGATATTATCTAGCTTAGGAAATCATTGATACTACAGAAAAAGATGATATTGACATAATGCTAGTGATCAGCTATATAAGGAACAGTGGTGACAGGTACACACAAGGTTGTAAAATCCATTATTTCCACCAAAAAAGTGATTATGTCACATGACTCTGTGGGCACTGGCCCCAGCTTTTTCAACTGGAAGCCCCAATATTTGTATATTTTGCCCTGATCATGGATATGTTTTCCCTTTCTCTGGATTTGTGTCGGGATCTCTCCCAAGAAACAACCCTGAATATGGAAAAATTAGTACAGCACGTGATGATTTCTAGCCTCTAAATGCCTCAACAAATGGATACTCCAAATGCCTCAATAAATGGATACTTTTGTAAGATAAGTCTCGCTAAAATGTTATACGAGAAAGTTGAGAGTAAAAAGATGGGGGGCTTCCCTGGTGGCGCAGTGGTTGAGAGTCCGCCTGCCGATGCAGGGGACGCGGGTTCGTGCCCCGGTCTGGGAGGATCCCACATGCCGCCGAGCGGCTGGGCCCGTGAGCCATGGCTGCTGGGCCTGCGCATCTGGAGCCTGTGCTTCGCAACGGGAGAGGCCACAACAATGAGAGGCCCACATACCGCAAAAAAAAAAAAAAAAAAAAGATGGGGAAAGCGCGGAAAACGGGAGGTTCTGTGCTCATTTTTTCAGAAAATAGTCTCGAGAGATCTCCGTGGCCGAGCTCCTCCTGGCAGTCAGGGCCTGGGAAAAGAAACTTTTTATTCACTATTTCCGCAACCCCCAGGGGTCACTCAGGCGGACCTGCAATAAATGTAAGTGGGTTTCTCGTCCGGGAAAAGGCGCCACATCTCCCGGACTCAGGACGTGGATCCCGGACCCAGGGCGTGGATCCCGCACCCACTAAGGAGCCTATCGGTCCCGGGGCGAGTCGGGCGCCCTCTGCAGGCCGTTGATGAGTGGCGAACAAAGCCAAGCGCCTCCTCGCGGCCATCTCGGAGAATCACGGAAATTTTCGAGGCCCTGATTTTCGTTGATGGCCCTGGAGATGCTCTGCTCTAGCCATACCTGTTCTCTTTCCTGGGACAAGCCTTCGTGTCATAGCTTGGAGAGCAAGGAAATCTTCATGGCTTTAAGATATCTGGAAAGGATCTCTTCTAAGTCATTCCATAATGTCAGGACTGACTTCAAGTTTCAGGAGAAGAACAGGGGATATCAAAACCCCAAAGGCGGGCCTTCCCTGGTGGCGCAGTGGTTGAGAGTCTGCCTGCCGATGCAGGGGACGCAGGTTCGTGCCCTGGTCGGGGAGGATCCCACATGCCGCGGAGCGGCTGGGCCTGTGAGCCATGGCTGCTGAGCCTGCACGTCCGGGGCCTGTGCTCCGCAACGGGAGAGGCCACAACAGTGAGAGGCCCACGTACCGCAAAAAAAAAAAAAAAAAAAAACCCCAAAGGCAGCGAAGCACCTGTTTTGACCATCCGTCGCTTTTCAACCTGCTTGACAGAGGACTACAGTGCAGCCTGAGATAAGAGCCTCCTTGATAAATCTCTCTCTAACTTTGATCACAATCAGGAACAACTGGAGCAGAAGATAAAGGTAGAATCTCTTCAGGCTTGTACCTGTCTTGGAATTGTCCAGAGGAACTTCCAAGAACTCAGTAGCTCTCTGAATCAGGGGTCATTCAGCCAGTGTGCCTTGGAGCTTATCAGAGGGGAAATTGAAGTGAGCTTTCCCCCATTTAACAAATCCCTATGAAAAATCAGGAAATAAAGAAGAAAGTGAAATTGGAACACTCTTAATTTTATTATTGTTTGCTAAGTACAAGAAGGCAATCTACCCTTGTATTTTTGTATCAGATCTAAAATACCAGAAACCAAAATCATGCTTGTACATCTTCAATTTCCACAAAAAAAAAGTTTAGAGAGAAGAACATGATTTATATTCCTTAAATAATTACCTTTATGATTTACATTTATCATTTAGTTTTGCAAATTTTCAGGGAGTCTTTGATATTTCCCCAATTTGAAATATATATATATATATATATATATATTTTAAGTTTAATTTTATTTTTTTTCTGCTTTATAACAAATTTAATCAGTTATACATATACATATGTTCCCATATCCCCTCCCTTTTGCGTCTCCCTCCCACCCTCCCTATCCCACCCCTCCAGGCGGTCACAAAGCACCGAGCTGATCTCCCTGTGCTATGCGGCTGCTTCCCACTAGCTATCTACCTTACGTTTGGTAGTGTATATATGTCCATGCCGCTCTTTCGCTTTGTCACAGCTTACCCTTCCCCCTCCCCATATCCTCAAGTCCATTCTCTAGTAGGTCTGTGTCTTTATTCCTGTCTTACCCCTATGTTCTTCATGACATTTTTTTTCTTAAATTCCATATATATGTGTCAGCATACAGTATTTGTCTTTCTCTTTCTGACTTACTTCACTCTGTATGACAGACTCTAGGTCCATCCACCTCATTACAAATAGCTCAATTTCGTTTCTTTTTATGGCTGAGTAATATTTCATTGTATATATGTGCCACATCTTCTTTATCCATTTATCCGATGATGGACACTTAGGTTGTTTCCATCTCCGGGCTATTGTAAATAGGGCTGCTATGAACATTTTGGTACATGACTCTTTTTGAATTATGGTTTTCTCAGGGTATATGCCCAGTAGTGGGATTGCTGGTTGTTTTTTTTTTTCCGGGAGTGCTTTGATTTTTATTTTAAATCTGAATCAATTGAAAAATCTGCTTCTCCCCTCCTGGCTCTTCAAGCCCAAGTGGCTGGCTGCTGTGGGGACCATTTGTCTTCTCCATGTCCCTGTTTCCTTCATCGCTGCTGCACAGCAGCTAGGCCATCAGCAATATCAGGAGGTAGAGAGGCAAAAGGAGATTGTCTATCTGCGTAGTGTATGCTTCTAGGAGGGACACGGTGCTGATGGACCCCAAAATCCAAGCATAACTGTAGTTTAAGTCCACTCCACTGTCGAAGATTAAGATCAGAGCTACAGAAATGATCTGGGCAAATATAGATGTCATGGTCCCCTCAAAAGTCTTTTTATTTCCAGGCCAGCAAATCTCCCCCATGGTGCTGCCGAATATGGAGGCCACCGTGTCGCCCACACCGACGGCCAGGACTCCTGCATAGGGGACTAGGGCCCTGGCTCCCCCTAGGCTACCTTTCTGTGTGCAGGGTCTGGGGACTAACCAGATGGGAAGAGACATGCCTAGGAGCAGGTAGATGTGGGTCAAGATGAGCGGTCCACTGTCTCGTTCATCCAGGAAGAGGGACAGGAGGCTTCGCAGAGTGTGGCCCAGGGGCTTGATGCAGAAGTAGCGCACATACTCTAGGAAGATGAAGACCGCCAGACATACGGTGGCGGCCACGTAGAGCAGTGCCCGGTCCAAGATGATACCTGGGATGTAGGTGGCTACCACAATGAAGTGGAAATACTTCCGAGCAATAGTGGGGGCCTGGTGCTTCTTGGACTCAGAAGATGACCGCTTGGCATTCTGGTATAGCACCACCAGGCAGGCAAAGGTGGCCAGCAGAGACCAGTAGGCTAGGAGGTAGACTCGGGTCTCTGTCTGGAAGAGGAATTGAAAAAGCCACAGCAGGGGGTTCCTGCGGATGAGCCGGTGCAGCCAGGGCAGGACCACGCCAAGGCCCAGTACACAGGTCATGAGGTGGAAGAAGATGGAAGAGGCCCAGGTGCCTGAGTCCATGAAAACAAAGAGGGTGCTGAAGAAGATGCCCATGAGCACCATCCCTACCACCACTACCAGCAGGAAGAAGTCCAAGGGGTCCCCCTGGCTTTCCACCACAGTCAGAGAGTGCTTGATGAGCTGGTTGAGCATGAAACTGATACCACCCAATACCAGCAGAGCCTCTCCAGGAGTGAAGCAGCGGGGCAGCAGATACAGCAGGATCATGTTGAGGTAGATGAAAATCAGCAGGACCTCCAGGACCTCAATCACCTTGCCTACACTCAGTGAGTGCTTCATGATGTAAATGATGACACCTCCAGCCAAGCCCGAGATGACACAGGTGTTGTTGGGCACTGGGCGAGTGATGCCCAGTGCCAGTACTGATGAGAAGAGGGCCACTGCCATGCCAGTGGCCGCCCCCACAATTCCAAACCGCTCGAAGTATGGGTTCCCCGCAGCCTGGCAGCGCTCCTTCATAACCAGCCCGAGCAAAGGCATGACCACCGAGGCGGGCAGTAGGCCACTGTTTGCAGACATTCGAAACTGGAAGACAGCGCTTCCCTGCTGTAGCAGCCGGTCCCACTTGTATTGGACATAGAAGGCCTGCACCGCGAGGGCCACGGCGCACCACGAGTATCAATCCCACACGGCTGCGTGGATGCTCAGCACCACTACAAACACCACTGCCACCTCTGCCAGCACCGAACCGCTCAGCGGAGCCCCAGGCCCAGGGGCCGGGGAAGCGCACTCTCGGGTCATGTCTTTAGACCTGAGACTCTGGGGAAACTGGGGTGACTAGGAACGCCCTGGACTCTGGGCCCTTTAATCCCCGCCAGGCAGAGAGCGGTAGCTTCGTCCAGCTAGCACCTTCTCTCTCCATTCTCCAGCTGCGAGAAGGGAATATATATATTTTTTATGGAAAACTTTCTTTGGTGTACAGACTCCTATCAGTTAAGGTGAAGTTAGCTTCTGCAACAGAAAAACACGTGAATATTGTTTGAACACCATACAAGCTTATGTTTGCTTCATATCACACCTAAATGTAGGCTTTCAAAATCAAGTGACTCTGCTTATGGCTTTTCTCCCAACAATGATCCAGGACCCCAGGACCATCTTTTTTATGGATTTGCCATTGTCAACATATGGCTTCAAATCTGGCTCCAGTGCTTGGGTCTATCCCACTCATTGTAGAGGGTGAAAGAGCATGTTATGTCTCTTGGGGGAGTGTTTTCATAGGCCAGGCCTGTGCGGGCCAAATATCACTTCTAGCCACGTAAACTTGGCCAGGACTCAGTCTCATGGCCGCACCTAACAATAAAGAGGCTGTGAGACAGTCTTAATTTTGTGACTGAGGAGAAGGGGATGTAATAGGGAAGAACCTTTGTATTTTATCACAAGTTAATTACTAAAGGGGTGTTGCCTATAAACTTCAATTTTACATATGGCCCATCTTTGGGAACTCTGCCTCCCAGGTAATGAGCATTAAGCCAAAATACCTTAGTTTAGCTCACCAGAGACATCCTGACCACGTCCACCTGTGAATGACTGTAGGAAGGAAGAAATTAACACATCCCCTCTGGAGGCTGACCAGAACCAGATGTTTGATTTTACTTCCTCCCCTTTTAGTATAAAGGAAGCCTGAATTCTAACTCAGGCAAGATGGTTCTTTGGGACACGAGTCCACCATCTTCTTGGTCTGCCGGCTTTCTGAATAAAGTTGCTATTCCTTGCCCCAGCAGCTTGTCTGTTGATTTATTGGCCAGGCATGGGGCGAGCAGTATGAGCTTGGACTCTGTAACTGAGAGACGAGATTGGTGAATAAGTGCACTGTTGATTTTTACATTATAAACACTAATTCGGTTTTTAGAATTAACATCCACTTTTCTTGCTTGAACACAATTTACCCAATAAAACTGTGACTCACAATCTAATTCCATATATTAAACCCAGGAAATACACTCAAGGATGTCAATCATAAGGTTCACAGAATCATCGGTTCTTTTTAAAAAGGGAGATTCACACTGTGTTTCAAGAGCGTAGATTAAAGTTGAAAAAGAGCCTAGACTATTGTTGTCTCAAAATAAGAAAGAAAGTAGTTAATAGACTTAGTAATACTTAGATAGAGATTGACACTGGGGCCATCAGTCAGTGACTGTGACAGATACTCCCATGTCCAGGATGATGTATGTGTTCTTTCACTCAGCATACAGAGAGGTTGGCAATGGGACTCACTCTTGCATGTGCTTTCATTTTACTGTCCTTCAGTTCACGTGTGATCAGTTAAGTGAACATCTCAAGAGTTATCCTTTCTTTATTCAGGTCCTTGACAGTTTCTAGAAGCCCTTATTATGCAGTTTGTAGTGCACCAGGGTGGGGCCCACTCTTTAATGTCCTTGAACACGAAACACAGTTTAAGATGAGTGAGACCCAATCCCAGCCTCTTCCCCAGTACACCTTTATTCCTCATCCACACGTTTCGAGGACTGACTGACTCCACAGAGACATCTCAGGGAAGGCAGCCATGGTGAGGGCTCCCTGGAGCTGGCTCCCAGAGCTGGTCCCTGCATCTTGGGGAGCCTGAAGTCAGGTCTGTCCTCCCGGATTGGCAGACATAAAACACTCACTTTTTGGTGGAGGAACATGAAGATGTCCCCTTTGCCCAGATAATGGCCTGAGCCAGATCACAACCCATAAAAAAGATGGGGCTGGAGAATGGATGTTCTTTAAATTGAAAAAAGTTTTCCTTTAAATATTTTTGACAGATTTGATTTGTTTGGAGACACTTCACCAGAAAAGATGTGTGGATGGCAGATAAAAACAATGAAAAGATGCTTAGTATCTTAGTCATTAGGGAAATACAGATTAAAACCACAATTGAATACTACTACATAACTATGAAATGGGTACAATTTTAAAATATGACTCTAGTAAGTGTTAGAGGATGTGGAGTGAATGGAATTCTCTCCACTGCTGGTGGGAATGTACAGCGGTGGCATGGCCACTTTGGAAAACACTTTGGTAGTTTCTTAAAAAGTGAAATTTATCTCTTCTGTATGAGTCATCTATTCCACTCCTAGATATTTGCTTAGAGAAATGAGAGTATATGTCCTCACAGGACTTATACAGGAAAATCCATAGCAGCTTTATTTGTATTGCCAGAAACTGGAAACAACCCAAATGCCTATCATTAGGTGAACAAGTAATGTGTACATCCATGCAGTGGACTACTATTCACCCACGAAAAGGAACCAGAGAGGGGTGCATCTCAAATAATGAAGCTGAATGAAAAAAGCCAGACCACCCCAAAATCATTTATACTGCATGATTCCATTTACATAAAATTCTAGGAAATGTAAACTAATCTATAGGGATAAAAAGTAGCTCAGTAGTTGTCTGGTGGGGAGAGAGTAAGAGACAGGCAGGTAGCAGAAGGAAGGGACTATAACAGGGAAACTTTTGGAGATGATAGATATCTTCATTACCTTGATTGTGGTGATGGTTTCATGGGTGTATACACTTGTCAATGCTTATCACATTGTATTGTTTAAATATGCCCAGCGTATATTATATCAATTATACCTAAGAAAATTTTAAAAAAAGAAAAAGAAAAGCTAACTTGGACATGAGGGCAGTCCAGGGCTGCCCAAAGTAAGGCAGCATCTGCTAAGAAACAAAATCCAGGCGCTAGTGACTTTGTAGGGAGGTGGAAATCACAGGAGGGAATTCACGCCCTCTACTGGCCACCAGAGACAAAGACCATTTATCCCTGTGGGCAGAAGGCAGACAAGCACATGTGTGACCTAAGTAGAGCTCCTCCGGCTTTCCTAGCAAAGCTGAAAAGAACTCTTTCTAGTCAGGACTTCTCTTATCTCTGTGACAAAGAAATTTGTCTTCAGCGTCAGTAGAGAAAAACTACAAGTTATTTAATCTCTCTATACCTCATGTTGCTGATATATGGATAATAATAGTGCATGGGTCATAAGGCTCAGTGTGTAACCTATAGTTTTCCAGCTCAATAAGGCATATCTACTGTGATGTAGGATAAATGTAATGTGAATAGATGTGGAAATATATGAAGAAATAATATAATACACAATAGCAGACACATAAATGCCTAATAAACGTTTTAGTGTATTTGGAATCTAAATAAATGCAAATCAAAATGAGATATCATTTTAAAGGCCAAAAAAGCAAATATTAAAAAGAATCTTTAAGATTGTAGGGGAAGGGTGGGACTTCTCTGGCGATGCAGTGGTTAAGAATCTGCCCGCCAGCACAGGGAACACTAGTTGGAGCCCTGGTCCGGGAAGATACCACATGCCACGGAGCAACTAAGCCCAAGTGCCAGAACTACTGAGCCTGTACTCTAGGGCCTGCATGCCACAACTACTGAATCCCACGCGCCTAGAGCCTGGGTTCTGCAACAAAGAGAAGCCACCACAATGACAAGCCGGCCACTGCAACAAACAGTAGCCTCCACTCACCACAACTAGAGAAAGCCTGCCCAGCAATGAAGACCAAATGCAGCCATAAATCAATCAATCAATCAATTGATAAATAAATAAATAAATTTATTTTAAAAAAAGAATGTAGGGGAAGGGTAAGATGGATTGTCATTGCTATATGTCAAAACCCCCTAAATGTCACAAAAATACACAAGATAATAGTAAATAATCGAAATATCAGAATACACCCCAGGCTTCCCCATGCCTGTCACCTGCTCCACTGAAGGGCACCTTCCAAATACAATGAGGCATTTTTTCAGGGGCTTCACCACTGGAAAGCAGGGGAGGGTCCAGAAGATGCATGTCACAGAGGCAAGAGTGTGTTCGGCTCTGTGCAGAGAGAGCCCAGGCCCACCAGAAACCAGAGGTGTTTCCAGGACAAGGTGGATGTTAAAACTCTGAAGAACAAGTCAGTCTTGGACCAGTTCCTAAATTACAAAACAGGGGTAGCTTGTGGAACTAATGCAATGAGAAAAGTCCTCCCAAAGATGTACTCACAGCCCAGGAGGGAACCAGATAAGCAAAGTCCTTAAGATTACAAGGCTCCCTCTTTCCCTATACAGGGAAGGACATCAAATCCACATCTTCAGACTGGAGCAGTCTTGAGGTCACAATGCTCTTAACAAGCAACAGGAAGGTCAAGGTCAGAGTCATGATGCCAGGAACTGTGAGGCTCCAGGATCAGCACCTGTGTCTGAGGGAACCACCTCCTGCTCCCCAGGGGTCTTCTGTCTCTGAGAGAAGAGGCTATGGGACCAGACCCAGAATAAGCAGAGACTCCTGGGGAGAACCACAGATTCTGTCCAAGGGTAAAATTAAAAAAGAAATGAGGCATTTTTTTCAGGGTCTTCATTTACTGAAAAGAGGGAAAATCAAAAAGAGCCATGGTCCAAACCAAGACACGTCAGGCTGCGTGCAGAGCCCAGACCCCGAGAAATCAGACCTGCCTCTGTGAGCAATGGACCTCGGCCACGAGGTCCCTGGCCACCCCAACTTTGCCTCATGAGTTTGGGAGGTTTTCCATCATCAATCAGAAATCACCCTCCCTCCCATCCATCCGGGCATGGATCCCTAGAAGCAACGTTTACTACATGTAGACAAATCCTACTAACTCTCTCCCAACCACTGACCTTGATCACAGGACATGCCAGGTCTCTAGCCTTGCAGCCCATACCACGTCATCCATACGCATCGTTCTGTATTACTAAGAGTAAGTGATGAAGTGAGACTGAAGAAGGGCCATGCCATGCAAGTGGACAACTTTATGAATAGGCACAATATGTCAAATCAGTGAGACACAAAGCTCCATATAATGTCCAAAGGAATTGCTTTTCAGAAAGACATGAGTTCAGATTTTCAGGTTGGTTGGTATAAAGATTGCACATGACGGAAATATTCTGTGTCTTGAGGGTGAAGTGGTGGTAACACGGGTTCGAATACATTTGTGAACATTTGCTTGATGTATGCACTTACATGCTGTGGAATCAGGTTTAAAGTGGATACAGTGGAGAAAGGAAACAGGAAAATGAAGGGTAAAGGAAGGATTCAGGACACAACCAGGACACTTGTAAGCACATTCACAAAGTCACACTGACAAAGGACTGCCAGAATAAAAAATTTATTGCAGTACATGGAAAATACAATGGTCCATAATAAGTAAAAATGTAAATTTACTTTTAACACCAAAAATCTACAAAGTCCCTCCTAGAACCCAGATTGCTCATCTGATACACAGGTTTGTTCAAGGTAGGTTTCTAAGCATAACCTCGAAGAAACCCAATCTCTGGTCAAACCCGAAGACAGACAATTGTTCTTTGCAGTGGAACCTACCCCGGAATCGATCTATCTCTACCTCCATCATCTAATCTATCTATCTATCTCTATCTATCTACCTATCTATCTGTCTATCTCGTCCTCCTCCTCCTTCTTCTCCTCATCCTCTTTTTCCCATGTCTCTCATTTTACACATGAAACAAGAAGATATGGAGGGATGAAAAGGCACAAATCACATCTCTAAGGTTCGCAGTCTGAACCGCAGAAGAACAGAAGTGTTTTTCTCTGAATGCACATCCTGGCTGCCTGTCTTCTGGACACGGGGACACATCTCGCTGAGCTGGGATGCGGCAGGAGCTGATGTCTGGTGCGTGCTGAACAGCGTTCCCGGGACAAGTGGATTTCTGTCGGCTGTGGGGGAAGCTCGTCGCCTCCGGGTACACGACGCTGCCGCGGAGCCTTGCACGGCGAGGTGGCGGCGCGGAGTCCGGCTGTCTCTTGGGCGGAAGGGAGCGGCCCTGGGAAGGGCGGGGAGCAGCTGGGTGCGCCCCTAAGGCGATGGCGCCCAGGGCGGGGAGGGCTGCGGGCCGGCGGGCCCGGAGCGCGCGGCGAGCAGGGAGTCGAGCGCCGCCAGCGCCCAGTGCAGGGCCGCGCCCGCGTGCGCCAGCTGCCAGGCGAGCCAGGCGCGCTGCGCGGCCGTGGGCTCCGTGCGGCCGGTGGACAGCGGCAGGAAGGCGCCCCCCGGGGCCCGCAGCTCGCCCAGGACCACCTCCAGGGCGCCCATCTGGTTGCAGAGATTGGACGTGAGCGCCGCCAGGGGCGCGCGGGTTTCGGGCCACAGGGTTCCGCGACGGCGTTTGCGGGCGGGGGGCCGGGCCTCCGCCGGCTTGTGCTGGCAGCGTCCCCAGCTCCTGACCCACGCTGGCGATCGCGACCGGGTCCTCCTGCCGTGGAGGCGCCAGGGAGTGTGGGCCGAACCTGCGCGGGAGACAGAACGGGAGGGATTCAGGTGATGCGCGCCGCCCCGTGGGTCAAGGTCACCATCGCCCCTTCCCTGTCTCCACTCCCCCACCCGACGCCCCACACCCCACCACGCCTGACTCTGGTGGCCTCTTCCAGGATCTGCTGGCAACCGGGGCCAGGTCCTGGATGCCTTGCTCTCAGCCCTTCTGCCTTCAGGGGCATCTCACCGGGGTCAGGGTCTTTCTCGGCACCCTGGGGGCTCGGCTTGCCCCTCAGGTCCTTCCCTCACATCCCCACCTCTGCCGAGGCCCAGCGCAGACACCTACCTCGTCTGCGGTGAAGTCCTGCTCTGGAGGAGTCAGGCTGCTCCTTAGCTCTCCGGTGGGCTGGGGGTGGTCGTCCCCTCACCTTCTCTTCTCCAGGTCCGTTTCCTTGGTGGAGACTGTCAGGGGGAGCCATCGGGGCTTCTCCCCGCTCGTGCCTGGTGACCGCTGTGGGTGGAGAGGAGGAGAGGAGTGAGTGTTCCCTGACCTACCTCTGGAACGTGGGGGAGAGTGGATTGGAGGAGATTCCAAGTCCCACCGCTCCGCCCACCTCCATTCCACCAAGTCCCCCAAGCTCTGGTTTCCTCCTGCTCCCCACAGCCTCCATGGGCAGCTCCCTAGGGCCGGGTCTTTCCTGTCACTGTGGCAGCTCCTGAGCTGCGTGGCAGGCATGCCCCTGGAAACCCTCCCTCAAGTGCAGCCCCCAAGGATGGATGGCACAGCTGGTAGAGAGCCCCGGGTCACAGGGAATCGGGACTTCACCTCGGGTTTCTCTCACCACTTGCAGTGGTGTGAATGTCACGTCTGGCCCCTGTTCCTTTGCTCCTTAGCCCAGTATCTTGTGTCTCCCAAACCCTCTCAAGCATCACTTAAAACAAATGTCTGCAAAAAAGAACCTAGAATTTTACCTCCTTTGCTCTGACAGCCCTCTCGGGTCTCAATGCTTCCTATTGCTCTCCGTCTTTCTGAGGGGTGTGCATCTCCTCCCTTCTGTTTTAGAGGCAGGTTCTCCTCGGAGGAAAGCCTTCCATTTTCCCTGTGGGAAAGACCTTTTCTCTGCTGGCCAGGCTGCCTGCCACTTGCTGCCCCTGCCATTTCATCCAAGCCTCCCGGCTGAGCCACAGGTCTGGAGGCCTGGGGAGTGGTTCAGGGAATGACTAGGCCAGCAGAGGCCGTGGCCTTTTATGGCTTCCCAGCAGCCCACTGCCGGGTCTCAGATTGGTGCGCAGGAGACCACACCCACCAAAGAGAATTGCAATGATGAGGTTAAGGGCTGTTTGGGGTATCCCACTGACTTCCTTGGTCCTCAGGACGTTGTAGCTGTACATTTCGGAGCATTTCGGCTCTCTGCTGTATGTTAACGTCACAAAAGGGCACTTGTTTTCTGGTTTGTTTCACGGTGCTTTTTATCTGTTTGTTTCACCAGTTCTGTGTGTGTCTGCATGTGTTAGCATGGGTCCCTCTTATGCCAGGGGTCAACAAGGTGTTGGTATAAAGGACGAGGAAACCTTTTGGTCTGTTTTACTTGCATCCCCTTTGGCCCCTACTCAGGTCTGACATCCTGACAGGAATGCCACCATAGACACTATAGGATGAAAGACTGTGGTTAGGCCCCAAAATAATGTTGTTTACAAAATAGGCAGCTGCATACACCCAGCCTTAGGACTTCTGCCCTCCACAACATATCAAGTTTTGAATTTAATTTTTTTTCACTCCTCTTTCTTCTTTTGTACTGGATATCGACTTTTTTTTTTTTTTCAACTTGGTCCAAAGGGTACAAAAAGACATAGGAGAGTGTTAAAAATAACCTAGGACTCAGCCAGTGAAAGCAATGGTCCATGATTTCTTTGAAGCACCTGATGGATATATTTGCTGGCTCTAATGGCAAACAGTGTAGTTGTGGATGGAATAATTTCTGTGAGTGAGCAGGAGGGAGGGTATGGAGACCGATTTGTCTGTTTGCACAGCTACTCTTCTATAAAAGCAGCCTCCACCACATCAGTGGGACCTGTAGGTCAGGTTGTTGCTGCCTATGGCTGATAAAACCAGCAAAAGCCAAACAGAATCTTGTTAGACTCAAGGTACCCAGACCTCAGAGCAAGGAGCTCAGTCCCATTAATGAGAAGGTTCACTCTGCTGTACACCTGAAACTAACAACATTCTTAACTATACTCTAATAGAAAATAAAAAGTTAAAAAAAAAAAAAGAAAAAAGGAATGTTCTGGGTTGCTGGGGCTTATGGAGTCCTTACCTGTTCTGAGGCTTCATTAACTGTTACTTACTTGGATTCGGAGACGTATCAATATTTTTTCACCAGTTATCTTGGACCACGTATGATATAAGGTGTCACATCTTGCTAGAAAGTGTATGAGTTACGAGAGTGGCAATTAATTCCAAGTGCTCATGTGTCTGGAAGTCCCTGCTCTCCCCTCATTCTGGGGTCACCATTGGGATGGTTTGTATGTCACGTCTGGAAATAAATCCTTCAGCTGTAATCATGGTAACTGGCCACGTGAATGTAGGCTTCTTGAAGTGTTAAAATCCAATGTGGCTCCCCGAGCAGGTTCCCATGGGGGAGTCAGTATTCTTTATAATTTTGCTCAAAATATCCAAATTTCATATATCCCAGAGGTTTGCCTTTAATGGGCACAGAATTTAGATCCGAAGAGATCACAGATAAAACCAGTATAAAGTGGATGATTAAGGGCTACACCTGCACTCAGGGAAGGTGCTGTCCTCCTGGTCTGGATGTTGTGATTCATAATAAGAAATATATATTTGGTGTTTGCCAGGGTTTCTGGCTCAGCGCCTAAACCCACTGGAATTTCCTAAGTGATGAGAATGATAAATGGGTTTTGTTATGTTAATGAGATGACATTTAGAAAGCACCCAGGTCACCAAAGGGTGGGGGCTGCTTTCCAGAAGACCCCATGTGGTGATTAGGGGATTAGCACTTTTTATCGGAACCCCCAGGTCCCCGGAAGGGGAGAGAATCTGGAGGTTGAACCCATCATCAATGTGTAATGAGTTAATCACGTCCCTGTAAAAAACAAAAAGGCTGGGGTTTGGACAGCTTCCAGGTTGGCGAACACATGGAGATTTGGGGAGATGCCTTTTGGAAAGGCATGCCCCTTCCCCATGCCTTGCCTTATGCATGTCTTCCATCTGGCTGTTCCTGAGGGACAGCCTTTTATAATACAGTGATACTCTAATAAGTAAAATGTTTCTCTGAGTTCTGTAAGCAAATTAATTGAATCCAAGAGGGGTCGTTGGAACCTCTGAGCTATAGTGGATCCCCCAGAAACACAGCTGACAACCTGGACTTGCGATTGCACCTGAAGTGGGGAAGGGGCTGTCTTGTAAGACAGAGCCCTGAACGTGTGGAATCGGAAGCTGTCCCTGAGTAGATAGTGTCAGGATTGTAAGACACCAGACTGGTCTCAGAAATTCCCTGGCGGTGTAGGGAAAACCCACAGACACATTGGAACTTGTACTAGAATCTTCCCACCCTTACCAGGCTACTGTCACCGCCAGCTGCGCCTGTGGGCCCCTACATTTGTAGGACCCCTCTAGGTTCAGAGCAGCCAAGCCGGGGAGGTCCTGTAGCCTTCAGGGAAACCAAAACAGTAGCAAGCATAGCTCATGTGAGGCTGACTTCTCTTCATTTACCACGTATTTATACTTCCCATAGCAAGTATAAATTGGATTGTTTTCCCATCATTCACTCTGGATTCTCCTGTCTTCAGAGGTCTGATTTACTTCGTGTGAACAACATTGGGCCACATCGCCATTACTAAGGGTGACCTGTTGCTTTCCCTCGGCCACACGCCATGAGCACAGAAGCCCTTCCAGGAAAAAAAAAATTTTTTTTTGTGATCACTTTCCCTAAGGCAGTTATATTGCAGCATCTGGCACTGGCTGGTTGGTTTGTTGGTTGGTTTTAATAGTCTCTACTCACAGCATTTCTAAGTAGAAAAATGACTATCTAATCTATGCTAATGTGAAGAGAGGAAAGGACTCGTCTTGCCCTACATCCCCGTTCTGGAAGGCTCACTTTAGTCCATATCTCACAGGACCATGTGAGATGAGTAACCTCAAGGAGAACGTGCCTTTGTCTTTTAAATTCTGCCAAGTAGGTGAGTGGTTCACAAAGTGTGATCCCAGGACCAGCAGTATCACCATCACTTGGGAACTTGTTACAGATGTAAATATCAGGCTTCAATCCAGACCTAGAGGGTCAGAGCACTGGGGGTGGGGCCATGTGTTCTGTGTTCCAAGGCCCCCCAAGAGATTCTGATGCAGGTTCCAGTTTGAGAAGCACCGAAGGAGGATATTCAGATAGAGAGGGAGGAGGAACGTCATTCACTTACAGCCAGTGATCAGGATCCTAAGGGAGCAGTCTGGATCAGGTCATTTTACTTTTTTTTTCTTATAAGGGCAACATATAATAATTTTTGTGTGTTTATGCCAATATAGGTTTTAGGGAAATAAGAGCCAATTTTCTTATTTGTACAAGTTGTATCCTAAGCTTATCTTCCCTAAGGTGTAAATTCAAAAATTAAACAGAAGGGAGGGAACTGAAAAATGCTCAATCATCCTTGTCACTGAAAAACCAAAAGAAAACTCTTGAACTGAAAAATACAATGTCTGAAATTTGAAATTCACAGGATAAATTTGCCAAATGTAAATTAGAGGGGAGAGAGTCACTGACTTGAAATAGATCAGTAGAAATGATCAAACAAGTCAGAGAAAAATGATGAAAAGACACTAACCTGTGACCTGTGGGACAAAAAAAAAAAATGTCTTGCATATATGTAGATGAAGTCCCAAAAGAGGAGAGGCGAAAATGGGACATACAAAACTTTTGAAGATATAATGGCTGATATTTCCCCAAGTTTGGTAAAAACATGATTTTGGGGCCTAACCACAGTCCTTCATCCTGTAGTGTCTATGGTGGCATTCCTGTCAGGATGGCAGACCTGAGTAGGGGCCAAAGGGGATGCAGACACACACAGAACTGGTGAAACAAACAGATAAAAAGCACCGTGAAACAAACCAGAAAACAAGTGCCCTTTTGTGACGTTAACATACAGCAGAGAGCCGAAATGCTCCGAAATGTACAGCTACAACGTCCTGAGGACCAAGGAAGTCAGTGGGATACCCCAAACAGCCCTTAACCTCATCATTGCAATTCTCTTTGGTGGGTGTGGTCTCCTGCGCACCAATCTGAGACCCGGCAGTGGGCTGCTGGGAAGCCATAAAAGGCCACGGCCTCTGCTGGCCTAGTCATTCCCTGAACCACTCCCCAGGCCTCCAGACCTGTGGCTCAGCCGGGAGGCTTGGATGAAATGGCAGGGGCAGCAAGTGGCAGGCAGCCTGGCCAGCAGAGAAAAGGTCTTTCCCACAGGGAAAATGGAAGGCTTTCCTCCGAGGAGAACCTGCCTCTAAAACAGAAGGGAGGAGATGCACACCCCTCAGAAAGACGGAGAGCAATAGGAAGCATTGAGACCCGAGAGGGCTGTCAGAGCAAAGGAGGTAAAATTCTAGGTTCTTTTTGCAGACATTTGTTTTAAGTGATGCTTGAGAGGGTTTGGGAGACACAAGATACTGGGCTAAGGAGCAAAGGAACAGGGGCCAGACGTGACATTCACACCACTGCAAGTGGTGAGAGAAACCCGAGGTGAAGTCCCGATTCCCTGTGACCCGGGGCTCTCTACCAGCTGTGCCATCCTTGGGGGCTGCACTTGAGGGAGGGTTTCCAGGGGCATGCCTGCCACGCAGCTCAGGAGCTGCCACAGTGACAGGAAAGACCCGGCCCTAGGGAGCTGCCCATGGAGGCTGTGGGGAGCAGGAGGAAACCAGAGCTTGGGGGACTTGGTGGAATGGAGGTGGGCGGAGCGGTGGGACTTGGAATCTCCTCTAATCCACTCTCCCCCACGTTCCAGAGGTAGGTCAGGGAACACTCACTCCTCTCCTCCTCTCCACCCACAGCGGTCACCAGGCACGAGCGGGGAGAAGCCCTGATGGCTCCCCCTGACAGTCTCCACCAAGGAAACGGACCTGGAGAAGAGAAGGTGAGGGGACGACCACCCCCAGCCCACCGGAGAGCTAAGGAGCAGCCTGACTCCTCCAGAGCAGGACTTCACCGCAGACGAGGTAGGTGTCTGCGCTGGGCCTCGGCAGAGGTGGGGATGTGAGGGAAGGACCTGAGGGGCAAGCCGAGCCCCCAGGGTGCTGAGAAAGACCCTGACCCCGGTGAGATGCCCCTGAAGGCAGAAGGGCTGAGAGCAAGGCATCCAGGACCTGGCCCCGGTTGCCAGCAGATCCTGGAAGAGGCCACCAGAGTCAGGCGTGGTGGGGTGTGGGGCGTCGGGTGGGGGAGTGGAGACAGGGAAGGGGCGATGGTGACCTTGACCCACGGAGCGGCGCGCATCACCTGAATCCCTCCCGTTCTGTCTCCCGCGCAGGTTCGGCCCACACTCCCTGGCGCCTCCACGGCAGGAGGACCCGGTCGCGATCGCCAGCGTGGGTCAGGAGCTGGGGACGCTGCCAGCACAAGCCGGCGGAGGCCCGGCCCCCCGCCCGCAAACGCCGTCGCGGAACCCTGTGGCCCGAAACCCGCGCGCCCCTGGCGGCGCTCACGTCCAATCTCTGCAACCAGATGGGCGCCCTGGAGGTGGTCCTGGGCGAGCTGCGGGCCCCGGGGGGCGCCTTCCTGCCGCTGTCCACCGGCCGCACGGAGCCCACGGCCGCGCAGCGCGCCTGGCTCGCCTGGCAGCTGGCGCACGCGGGCGCGGCCCTGCACTGGGCGCTGGCGGCGCTCGACTCCCTGCTCGCCGCGCGCTCCGGGCCCGCCGGCCCGCAGCCCTCCCCGCCCTGGGCGCCATCGCCTTAGGGGCGCACCCAGCTGCTCCCCGCCCTTCCCAGGGCCGCTCCCTTCCGCCCAAGAGACAGCCGGACTCCGCGCCGCCACCTCGCCGTGCAAGGCTCCGCGGCAGCGTCGTGTACCCGGAGGCGACGAGCTTCCCCCACAGCCGACAGAAATCCACTTGTCCCGGGAACGCTGTTCAGCACGCACCAGACATCAGCTCCTGCCGCATCCCAGCTCAGCGAGATGTGTCCCCGTGTCCAGAAGACAGGCAGCCAGGATGTGCATTCAGAGGAAAACAGTTCTGTTTTTCTGCGGTTCAGACTGCGAACCTTAGTGATGTGATTTGTGCCTTTTCATCCCTCCGTATTTTCCTGTTTCATGTGTAAAATGAAAGGAGAGAGAGATGGGGAAAGGACGATGAGGAGAAGGAGGAGGAGGACGAGACAGATAGATAGGTAGATAGATAGATAGAGATAGATAGATAGATTAGATGTTGGAGGTAGAGATAGATCGATTCCGGGGTAGGTTCCACTGCAAAGAACAATTGTCTGTCTTCGGGTTTGACCAGAGATTGGGTTTCTTCGAAGTTATGCTTAGAAACTTACCTTGAACAAACCTTTATATCAGATGAGCAATCTGGGTTCTAGGAGGGACTCTGTAGATTTTTGGTGTTGAAAGTAAATTTACATTTTTACTTATTATGGACCATTGTGTTTTCCATGTACTGCAATAAATTTTTTACTCTGGCAGTCCTTTGTCAGTGTGACTTTGTGAATGTGCTTACAAGTGTTCTGGTATTGTCCTGAATCCTTCCTTTACCCTTCATTTTCCTGTTTCCTTTCTCCACTGTATCCACTTTAAACCTGATTCCACAGCATGTAAGTGCATACATCAAGCAGATGTTCACAAATGTATTCGAACCCATGTTACCACCACTTCATCCTCAAGACACAGAATATTTCCGTCATGTGCAATCTTTATACCAACCAACCTGAAAATCTGAACTCATGTCTTTCTGAAAAGCAATTCCTTGGACATTATATGGAGCTTTGTGTCTCACTGATTTGACGTATTGTGCCTATCCATAAAGTTGTCCACTTGCATGGCATGGCCCTTCTTCAGTCTCTGAATAATATAGAACGATATGCATGGATGATGTGGGATGGGCTGCCAGGCAAGAGCCCTGGCAATGCGAACCATGTGAGTCAACGTCCTTTATACAGAAAATAGGCATTTTCTCCAAGGGAACCTGTCCCTTAAAGAGAAAGGAGAAGAATGAGGACACAATAATGGATGGAGCAAAGGAGGTTCTTGAGACCCAGGAGGGCTGTAGGGGAGATAAGGAAGGTTCCAGATTCTTCTTTGTAAAGATGAGAGTTGGCAAGTGGCACTAGGCTTTGCACATGCAATTATTCAATCTGTAATGCTGTCATAGTTAATTCTTGTTCATCCTTCAAATGTCAGCTGAAATGTCCTTTCTTCCTGGTAATTTACATAAATCTAAGTCTATAATCCATACTCTCATGGCACCATGTATCTTTTTTGAAGCACTTATCATAGTCCTAATATTGTGTGTGCTCATTTGAATACTACTCGTCTCCTCCCCTGCATCCTAAGCTCCCTGAATGGGACCCATGTTTCAATATTTTTCCCATTATTGTATCCACAATACCTGGCCTAGTACCTGGCACATTATAGATGTTCAATAGATATCTACAGGTGGAAAATGAATTATTGAATGCATGCATGAGAAAACATAGATAGGTGAGATCACACAGTTCTCTTAACTTTTCTGGACAAGTCTCACACAAAGTCCATTGGTAGGACATTTCCTAGAGACTATTGTAAGAAAGTCTTTATAGTCAAGAGCCAGACTACAGGCTAATGGAGGGAACAGAGTTTCTAAGTCAGGTACCTAAAATTGTGCAGATAGTAGAATCTCATGAGACCAGAAGAGGTAGTAGAGGTCATGGAAAGCAGAGACAATTTCCTGGGCTTTCTTTGATATGACAATTGTTTTACTCAGTTGAAAATGTCTGCACATACACAAAAACTCACATGTAAGTGTACAACCCACACACTGATCCTTACCATCTTGACAAAATTGATTCAAGTGTTAGATTCACTCTTTTCGGACTTCTGTGGCGGTCCAGTGGTTAAGACTCCACGCTTCCACTGCAGGGGACGCAGATTCCATCCCTGGTCAGGGAACTAAGATCTAGCATGCAGCGCAGTGTGGCCAAAAGGAAAAGAAAAAGAAGATTCACTCTTTCACTATTTATCCTGAGCCTGGAAACTGACAGACTCTGCCATGCCAAGAAATGATGGCACTTCTCTGGTAGATTGAAAGTTCCTTGTCACCATTCCATGACCTATTTTCACCAACCTCATTTATCTTCTTAATTTCTCTCCCCTCTTCCTTGCTTCTCTTCCTCCTCTTCAGTGCAGGGAATATCCATACCCTGCCTTTCCTATGCTTTTCCACCCACTTCTGTCTCTGAATACTGCCCCCTAAGGGCCATATGAGGATGATAAGTTAATTATTAGAATCAAGGTTTGGAGAACTGTTACAGTAGAGAACAGCATTTTGTTTATAGATAGGTTGGAATTTGTTTGGATTGGTGAGGAAACACTGATATTGTTAAAGCAAAGTCTGGAGAAACTGGACTGCCTCTCTTCTCTCACAGCTAGCTGGGATCAGATAGAAAGTAGAGTTATTTTTTTTAATGTAAGTAATGGACCTCTTTGGACTGTACTGTAAGGACAAAGTCAGGACTTTATCTGAGGAGGATGGGCGTCAACTGCTCACACGCAGAAGGCGAGGCTCAAAGATGCTCTGTCAGGGACACAGGGGAGGTGCTGTGTCTCCAGTAGATGAAGAGGAATCTCAATCACAATTATCCTTCAATTTTCGCTGAGTCCTTAGTTTTCTATTGCTGCAGAGCAAATTATCACTAATTACTGGATTAAAACAACACAAATTTATTATATCAGTGTTTCACGACATCAGAAGTCTGAGCATTGTATGGCTGGGCTCTGTTCAAGGGCACACAAAGTTGAAATCAAGGTGTTGGGTGATTGTGTCCTCATCTCGGGCTCCACTAGAGAAAGATATCCTTCCAAGCTCCCTCAGGTTTTTGTCAGAAACATTTGCTTTGCAGCTGTGGGCCTGAGGTCCATGTTGTCTTGCTAGTGGTAGACCAAAAAGCACTCTCAGTCCTCAGCCGCTGCTCTCAGGTCCTTGCCATGTGGCTCCTTCCACAGGCCTTCTCACATTTGGAATTTTGGAATTTCTGACTTCTGGAAGGGCCTAGCCACTTTTAAGGGCTCACCCAATTAAATCAGCCCCACCAAGATTATCTCCATTTTTATCAACTGATTTGGGATCTAATCATGGAAGTAATATTCCATCAAACCACAGGTTCCTCTTGCATTGAAAGTTAGGAGATCCCACAAAGGTATTACACTAGGGAGCAGAGTTAATGGGGGCCATATTAGGATTCTATGCATCATAATATTTACAACATACTTTGCTAGGCCCTAGAGTTGATGTCAGAAGACTAGGAAAGCATTGCTGGGCCTGGGGACCAACCCCCTTACCCTTTTCCTCAAAGGAAAGTGACCTTGCTTGAAATAATCCTTTGTTTTGTTTTTGACTCCCCTATCCCAGCCCCTTTCTGCCTTTAAAAGCTCCCCATTTTGTACAGCTCCTCAGATGGCCTTTCTGTTTGCTAGATAGGATGCTGCCCCACTGATGAATCGTTTAATAAAGCCAATTAGATCTTCTAATTTACTCTGTTGTATTTTGGGATTCTTTAGCACATATAAGTGGAAGGTGCAAAACAGGGTATGTTTGGCTCTGGAAAAAAGAACAATATATTTGTGATAACTTACCAGCCCTCTGCCTCATTGTAAATTCCACAAGGGTGAACAAAGGCTGTGTCTGAATCTCCAGTTTTCTCGTTAGCTAGCAAACCCAAGCAACTTAGTCTGCATATAGTATAAAAGCTCAACAAACAACTATTAAATGAACGAAGTTTGTACATGAACTGGCCCATTGGGAAACTATTTCTACTCCAATTGCTTGCTTATTTGGGTTTGATTATTTGGCTGAAACATCACCATCAAACTCTGGTTCTCACTGAGGATTGATGTATTCACTTAATCTGATGCTTCATGTTTTTTCATTGTTCTTATACCATAAATGAAAAGACATATATTTCAAAGATTAGCGTTCTCTCTCTATAAAACAATGGCATCTGCCCGATTGGGCTTTTTCTTCTTTTTCCCTCCAATTTCTCTCATTATCCCAGCTTTCTGGAGTCTGCGGTAGGCAGTGCGATTCCCGGTTTCCCCGCAGCTGGCTGCACTTACTGGGAAAAGCAACTCCAAATTCTGTCCTTAAGTGTTGAAACCTTTGAGCGCCGGGGGTGGGTTGTCAGGCACAGTGAAGCACTCTGCAGGGAGCAGTCTGCAAGCCAGGTTTTGCCCGCTTGCATTTCACCACTGCGAGACCATCTCAGCTGGCCGGGCCACCCACCTCTGAGCCCGTCGAGAGCGCCAGGTCCCCACTGTACGGCGGCGACTCGGTCAAGATGGCCGCGCCCGGGCGGATACCCAGGGGCGGCGCCATCGCAGCTGCCGAACTGGCAGAGGCCGCGCTCTGGGGGGCCGCCATGTCGGCCTCCGCCTGCGCCCTGATCCTGACAAAGCCAGAGACCGCGGACCGGAGGAGGAGTGTAGGGACGGCTGAACAGGCCGGGTGTCCCCTGGAGATGGCTGTGTCGGAACCCGGGGGCAGCGCCGCGGTGAGTGCGATGATGGGGAGGGGGGTCTGGTGGTCAGCTGCGGTCGTATCGGGCGTCAGTGACTGGAGGGTTACTGTAGTCTGTGAAGATAGGTGATTCGGGAATTGGAGTCGGTACTGGAGGGCCTCTTGCAGGGGTGGGGGGATGGTGTTAGCACACTCAGGGATCTATGGAGTAGTGCTCGGGAGGTGTCTGTGGAGTCCGTGACTGCTGCAGTTTGAGGAAATCGGTGTTTGAGGGATATGCGGTGACAGTGGTTGGAGGGGAGGGGTCTGTGGAGGTCCCTGGAAAGTCAGAGTTTGGGAGGCCATGGGGATCAGAAAAGGGGGCTTTGTGGTGTATCAAAGATTGGGGAGTCTGTGGGGGTCGCAACTGGGAATGTCTAGGGGAGCCAGTGATTACGGTGCCTTTGGTAGTTAGTTAGACTGGATTGTCCCGGGCTGCGTGCAGAGGTGCAGGGAGGTCCGTTACTAGCTTATTGCAGTAGTTAAAGCGAAGAGATGATGATGATGGTTTACAATAGGCCAGGATGTTGAAAGGCTCTTCTGCATCGATATAGAGATAGTGCAGGGCTGTGGTGAAAAGGGATCTGGTGTTAAAGTTTTCAGTGAATGAGGGAGGATGACTGTGCAGAAAAGTTGACATGAAAGACCTGAAACAGCTGTCCTTAGAAAGGTCTGATTGCAAGGTTAACCTTTGGCGAACATCCGAGAACTTAGATTTCAGGAGAGTTCCCACTATTCCCAGGAATTTTAAAAGTGGCTCACTGTTCCTAAACTATGGAAACAATGTGGTTTATGCTGAATGCCTGATTTCTTTCTGGGAATCTGGGACTTTTGTATATGCTAGGCAGAGAGTGCCTATTTGACCAACCCCTAAAAATGTTGTTTACCAAGCATTGGTAAACAACATTTTTTTAAATTGAAGTATAGTTGATTTACGATGTTGTGTTAGTTTCTGGTGTACAGCAAAGTGAAAAAAAATATATATATATACATATATTCTTTTTCATATTCTTTTCCATTATGGTTTATTACAAGACATTGAATATAATTCCCTGTGCTATACAGTAGGACCTTGTTGTTTATCTATTTTATATATAGTAGATTGTATCTGTGAATCCCAAACTCCTAATTTATCCCTCCTCCACCCCCTTTCCCCTTTGGTAATCTAAGTTTGTTTTCAATGTCTGTGAGTCTGTTTCTGTTTTGTAAATAAGTTCATTTGTGTCATATTTTAGATTCCACATATAAGTGATATCATATGGTGTTTGTCTGACTTACTTCACTTAGTATGATAATCTCTAGGTCCATCCATGTTGGTGAAAATGGCATTATTTCATTCTTTTATATGGCTGAGTGGTATTGCATTGTGTGTGTATATATATATGTATGTGTGTGTGTGTGTGTGTGTGTGTGTGTATATATATATATATATATATATATATATATATATATATATATACACACACACACACCACATCTTTATGCATTCATCTGTCAACAGACATTTAGGCTGTTTCCATGTTTTGGCCATTGTAAATATTGCTGTAGTGAGCATAGGGGTGCATGTATCTTTTCGAATTAGAGTTTTCATCTTTTCTGAATATATGCCCAAGAGTAGTGGGATTGCTGGATCCTATGACAACTCTATTTTTAGTTTCTTAAGGAGCCTCCGTACTGTTCTCCATAGTGGCTGTACCAATTTACATTCCTACCAATAGTGTAGGAGGGTTCCCTTTTCTCCACATCCTCTCCAGAATTTATTATTTGTAGACTTTTTAATGATGGCCGTTCTGACCAGTGTGAGGTAACACCTCATTGTAGTTTTGATTTGCATTTCTCTAATAATTAGCAATGTTGAACATTTTTTCATGTGCCTATTGGCCATCTTTATGTCTTCTTTGGAGAAATGTCCATTTAGGTCTTCTGCCTATTTTTTTATTGGGTTTTTTTTTAATTGAGTTCTATGAGCTGTTTGTATATTTTGGAAATTAAGCCCCTGTTAGTAGCATCTTTTGGTAAACAACATTTCATATGTGTTAGCACAACTCATTTCTGAAAGAATTAAGTATGTACTGTGTGACTCTACTGAGAGAGGACTCTTGAAAACTTGTTCCTGGCTTCCTGTGGACTTCACCTCATGCAGCTTTTTCCTTAGCTGATTTTGCACTGAATTCTTTTGCTGTGCTAAATCATAGCTATGAGTACAGCTATACGCTGAACCCTGTGAGTCCTCCTAGTGAATCATCGAACCAGACTATTAATGAGTTAAAGTCTGGTGATACTCTAAACAAGATAGGGATTTTGAAGGATGAGTGAAAAACTGTTGAAAGTATAATTTACTTCATTTTCAAGCCCTGAGGTACATGGGTTGGGGTGGAGGTGGGCAAACAACCTCCACGGGGATCACTGTAAGGGAACAGAGTCCTCAGGAGACAGGTAGGTTTTGGTTAAAGCAAGCAGGCAAAGGGAATGGCTAAAGAGGGTGAGCGTGTAGTGAAGTTTACTGGCAGTGATTAGAGTTTCTGTAAAAGCCACTGTTTGAGATTTCTGTTGGCATCAGTGACTGGAGATTGATAGGATTTGGGGTGATATCAGAGATGGAGATTGATATGTTCCACTGGTATCAATAGTTGAGGAGGGCTTCCCTGGTGGCACAGTGGTTGAGAGTCCGCCTGCCAATGCAGGGGACACGGGTTCCTGCCCCGGTCCGGGAGGATCCCACGTGCCGCGGAGCGGCTGGGCCCGTGAGCCATGGCCGCTGGGCGTGCATGTCCGGAGCCTGTGCTCTGCAACGGGAGAGGCCACAACAGTGAGAGGCCCACGTACCGCAAAAAAAAAAAAAAAAAAAAAAAAAAATAGTTGAGGAACCTGTGGGAATATGTAATCAGAGTGTTTGTGGGGCAAGTGACTGGGGAGATCTGTTGCTGTTAGTGATTGGGAGGTTTGTTGGGATCAGTAATTTTGGAATTATAGGCTTAGTGATTAGGAAGGGCCATGCTGGCTCAGTGATTGGGAGGCCAGTGACAATTAATGACAGGAGTTATAGGAATCAGTGACTGGACGTTTGTGAGGTCAGAGATTGGTGAGACATGCAGCTAATTTATTGGTGGTTTATGGTGGTCAGGGGTGATCTTTAAATGTTAAACAGACATGTTTGAATGTATACTTATCAGTTTCAGAATTCTCCAGTAGCTGCCTAATAAGAGGAGAAGTTTAACATGCTTTAATTTCTCCCCTGTCCCCAACCAGTTATATGCCTGCTTATTTTTCTTACATCATACCTCTTGATTTTAAGGTTACTTTTATAACAATTGCACAAGAATGTTATCAAGTTACTTGGATGTAACTAGACATTTTACTGGTTTTATTATTCATAGTTCTCTCTTGTATATGCTTAAGTCTTTCCCAATCTTGAAATCTTTATTCTGATCCAATTTTCCTTCTTTTAAAAATCATTCCTCTTCTTCTTCCCCTATCTCTCCTTTTCCTACCACATTCCCAGTTTCTCCCTCCCTCCTTCTCTTTATTTCTAAAGTACATAGGTAATATACTTTCTGCATCCTTACATGCCTAAAATACCTACTTTTGCTTCCAAACATAAATTATTTTTTGACTGGTCATAAAAACCAAGGGTCTCAATTCTTCTACCTCAGAACTCTATAAACACTACTCCATAGTCTTTAGTTACAGAAGAAAAGATGAAGACTGATTCTGGTTTGTTTGTTTGTTGTAATTGCCTTTCTCTCTGATAATCATAGGATTTTTTTTCAAAGTACCGTAGACTAAGTGGCTTATAAACAACAGAAATTTGTTTCTGACAGTTCTAGAGGCTAGTAGTCCGACATCGGGTCGGGATCTGGTGACAGCCCTCTTCCAGGTTTCAGACTTCTTGTTGGATCCTTACTTGGCAGAAAGCACAGAGACAGGAAGCAGGCTCTCTCATTGACTCTTATAAGGGCACTGATCCCATTTATGAGGACTCCCCTCTCATGAACTCATTGAATCCTAATTATCTCCCAAAGGCCCTATCTCCTAATATCATCACATTGGAGGGCAAGGTTTCAACAACGAATTGGGGGGACACAAACATAGAGTCCATTATAGGGACATTTCTTAACATGATTTTTGTCTCTCAAAAACAAAAATGCAAAAGTGGGTAAAAAAATAAGCCCCACGTATAACATTATGATCATCAGTGAATGGTCAAGGTAAGAGAAAGTCATTATTATCTTGTCTGCATCTTTCACTGATGTGGATAACATTGGACTGAACTAGGAATGTGCTATTACAGGGATCGGTAACATTCAAAGATGTGACTATGGCCTTTACCAAGAAGGAATGGGAGCAACTAGATCCTGCTCAAAAGAGCCTGTACAAGGATGTGATGCTGGAGAATTACAGCAACCTAGCCTCAATGGGTAAGGACAAAGTAATTCAAAGTGTGCCTACTGTGATGCCTTCTCTCTGAAGTCCTTGGATAAATTTATCCTTAATTTTTATGAATCAAAGAGTTTTAATCCCCTTTGGGTACTAGCTAGAATACTTGTGCTCCTGCCTTGAAAATGGAGGATCTACTCAGATGGGGTACATGGACATCTGCACTGTGAAATTCAGAAGCCATGTGTTCTTTTATCCTTTAAAAGCTCTGAAGCTTAAATGGTAGGGCTTGATTTCTGGAATGTTTGTTGTTCTAACACTCAATTTCTATCTTTTCTCATGAATAGGGTATCAAGCTCTCAAACCAGACATGATATCCAAGTTGGGAAAAGGAGAAGAGCCATGGCTGGGGAAGGGGAAAAGACCCAGACAAGGTGGTCTGAGTGAAATAACAAGACCCAAGGGAATAGGAGCCAATGGAAGTAAGTTCCTAGTTTTTTGGTGGTAACTTTGGAATTCTTTTTTTTCACATTTTTATTATTTATTAATTTTAAAAATATACATTTTTCTTTTTATTGAAGTATAGTTGATTTACAATATTGTGTTAGTTTGAGGCATACAGCAAAGTGATTCAGTTATACATACATATATTTTTAAAGATTCTTTTCCCTTATAGGCTATTGCAAAATATTGAGTATATTTCCCTGTGCTATACAGTAGGTCCTTGTTGGTTTTCTGTTTTATATACAGTAGTGTGTATATGTTAATCCCAAATTCCTAAATTATCCCTTCCTCCCATCTTTCCCCTTTGGTAACCATAAGTTTGTTTTCTATGTCTGTAGGTCTGCTTCTGTTTTGTACAGTTCATTTGTATCATTTTTTTTAGATTCCACATATAAGTGATATTGTATGATATTTGTCTTTCTCTGTCTGGTTTACTTCACTTAGTATGATAATCTCTAGGTCCATCCATGTTGCTGCAAATGGCATTGTTTCATTCTTTTTTATGGCTGAGTAATATTCCATTGTATAAATATACCACATCTTCTTTTTCCATTTATCTGTTGATGGACATTTAGGTTGCTTCCATGTCTTGGCTATTGTAAATAGTGCTGCAGTGAACATTGGGGTGCATGTATCTTTTCGAATTATGGTTTTCTCTAGATATATGCCCAGGAGTGGGATTGCAGGATCATGTGGTGGCTCTATTCTTAGTTTTTTAAGAAACCTCCATACTGTCTTCCATAGTGGCTGTACCAATTTACATTCCCACTAACAGTATTGGAGGGTTCCTTTTTCTCCACATCCTCTCCAGCATTTATTATTTGTAGACTTTTTGATGGCCATTCTGACTGGTGTGAGGTGATACCTCATTGTGGTTTTGATTTGCATTTCTCTAATAATTAGCAGTGTTGAGCATCTTTTCATGTGCCTGTTGGCCACCTGTATGTCTTCTTTGGAGAAATGTCTGTTTAGATCTTCTGCCCAGTTTTTGATTGCGTTGTTTTTTGCTTTTTTTTTTTTTTTTGCTATTGAGCTGTATGAGCTGTTTTTATATTTTGGAGATTAATCCCTTGTTGGTTGCATAGTTTGCAAATATTTTCTCCCATTCTGTAGATTGTCTTTTCATTTTGTTTATGGTTTCCTGTGCTGTGCAAAAGCTTTTAAGTTTAATTTGGTCCCATTTGTTTATTTTTGATTTTATTTCCATTACTCTAGGAGAAGGTCCAAAAAGATATTGCTGCAGTTTATGTCAAAGATTGTTCTGCCTGTGTTTTCCTCTAGGAGTTTTATAGTATCTGATCTTACATTTAGGTCTTTAATCCATTTTGAGTTTATTTTTGTGTATGGTGTTGGAGAATGTTCTAATTTCATTCTTGCACATGTAGCTGTCTAGTTTTCCCAGCACCACTTATTGAAGAGAACTGTCTTTTCTCCATTGTATATTCTTGCCTCCTTTATCATAGATTAATTGACCATAGGTACATGGGTTTGGAATTCTGTGAATAATTTATTCTTAAATTCATCTTATAGATCCTAGGAAGTAGCAGTAGAAAAATATCAAAATCTCCTGGGGGAAAAAGAGTTCAAACTCTTTTTCTCCAACCTTGGAGATTCTAATATCTCTTCCTTCTGTGAACCTGTCCACATGAGAGGTTCTCATAGGAGATTCACTGTAGTCGGGAGCCAGTGTGACTTATGGGGATTTGCTTATACTATTTGTATCAGTCAGCTTAGGCTAAGTTACATCCCATTAAAGAAGGACCCCAAAATCTTAGTGGCCTACAAAAAGAAAGATTTGTTTCTTGCTCAAGCTGCAGCCCCTTTCCACATTATCTTGTGACCTACACTGAAAGAGCAGTCCCTATTTGGCAAATTCTGGTCTCATTACAGAGGCAATGAAGAGGGAGTGAAACCATATGATGACTTAAAGTCACCGACTGGATGTGGTAGATATCTCTTTCTGCTTACATTTTATTGGTTCATTAGTCAGAGCAGATCACCTGGCCACTCCTGAGTTCAACTGGGTAGGAATGTATACTCCTTTCACAGGGAGGATTCAAATGGCCATGCAGTGGGCCTGGGAGGTGTAATCCACCAGGAACAATAATACAGTCTGCCATACCACTTGGGTTGTGGTAGGGAAAAAGGTGAAAAACAGGGCTCTAAACCTTGAGTACCGGACCATCAGATGCCTAACTGACCCTTCCATATAGCCATCTTTCCTCATCCTTGCTCTCTGTTGCTCAGTTTTGAGAAAGAGCAGTGAACGCTTTTAGCTGTTTTCTTAAGTAATCCCATTCCTGCTTACCTCTCTAAAGCAATGCTTTTTAAAATTATCCTCCCTTTTCCTAGTATCCTCAGCTTTTCTCCCTTCGTCCACCCACACTCTTAGACCCCATAGTATCAAATTTCTCTCCTTAGAGATTCAAGCATTCTTAAATCTGTCCCTATCCAGATCTCTTGGCGTGATCCTCCTGCCCCTCATTACTTTCCATTTCCCCCCTTTCACTGTGAAGTGCTCTAGACCTGTGGTCTATACCATCAACATTATTTCCATTTTCTCCCTAACCCTTGCAGTCAAATTCCATAGGATCCATGCCTCTAACAATTTCTGACTTTAAAGTCAGCAGTGGTAACCTTCCAGTGCATATTTTAATAGTTTTGATCAGCCTGAAATTCTTGCCCACCTAGCTCGAATTATACCACTTGAATCTGATTGTATCGTTTAAGTGTTCCTTTACCAATTTTTTCACCAGATTCTCTTCTTTCTCACTTTGTTGAAGTATCCCTAAGGTTTTGTCTTCTACTATCTATTCTTTTTTTATTTTTATTTTAATTTTTATTTTATTTATTTATTTATTTTTTTTGCGGTACGCGGGCCTCTCACTGTTGTGGCCTCTCCCGTCGCGGAGCACGGGCTCTGGACGCGCAGGCTCAGTGGCCATGGCTCGCGGGCCCAGCTGCTCCGTGGCATGTGGGATCCTCCCGGACCGGGGCACGAACCCGTGTCCCCTGCATTGGCAGGCGGACTCTCAACCACTGCGCCACCAGGGAAGCCCCTATTCTTTTTTTAAATTCTGTTTCCCTCAAAGGAATAATCTACTGTGTAAATACAAGCTATTTATTCTGTACTGGTGACTTCCAAGATAAATTTATCTTGTCCAGATAAATCTTCAATTCCTTTGTCTTATATTTTACCTCCTTACAGGATAGCTTATTCTCAGATGGTCAGAAACTGAAAGCTTTATCTTTCTTTCTAAATTAGAGCTTCCTTCCACCTTCCTTGTTTTTATCAGGGTCAGATTTTAGGCCTGTCTGCCATGGAGTTCCCATGAATCCTTGCTCTCTGCCTTCCCTCTTACTATTCTTTCCTCAGTTCCTGATTTTTTTCCCCCCTCAGTTCTGACTGACATCACCCAAATTAGATTCATATTGTCCCATACCTAAATTGCTCCAATTCTTAGGTAGATTATTAAATCCCCCCTTTAAAAAATTCATCTTAGATGTTGCCACCAAACATTAAAATATTCAGTTATTATATATCACTGCAGTCCCCAAATTAGCAGAATATCCACAATATCTTTTTCAGTTTCTTCTAACATTGAATTTTTCAAGACTCCATGAATTTCCCAAAACCAGAGGGACCAGTCCTTCAAATGACAAATGAAGAGACTTCATAGAGTTTTCTTTGTTTGTTTGTTTTTGTTTGTTTATTTTATTTTATTTATTTATTTTTGGCTGCGTTGGGTCTTTGTTGCTGCGCGCAGGCTTTCTCTAGTTGCGGTGAGCAGGGGCTACTCTTCATTGCTGTGTGCAGGCTTCTCATTGCGGTGGCTTGTCTTGTTGCAGAGCACAGGCTCTAGGCTCCTGGGCTTCAGTAGTTGTGGCATGAGGGCTCAGTAGTTGTGGCTCGCGGGCTCTAGAGCGCAGGCTCAGTAGTTTCAGTGCACGGGCTTAGTTGTTCCACGGCATGTGGGATCTTCCGGACCAGGGCTCAAACCCGTGTCCCCTGCATTGGCAGGCGGATTCTCAACCACTGAGCCACCAGGGAAGTCCTTCATAGAGTTTTTGATCCATCCATTAGTGTCTCCAGTTTTGGCCGTCTTCACTTTTCTCGCTGATACTTGGTGTTACAACTAAAAAATAATCCTGAGTCATTTAATACATACATTTTTGTCATTGCTACAGTGACTCTATTCTTGGCTCAGGTTCTTCTATCGTCCTTGAAGTTTCTTCAAGGAGGGACTATTCTATTCCCTCCAATGATACGCTGGGTCTAATGAGCTCCATGCTTCAGTTTCTGAAGTTACAGTCATTTTAGCTTAAAATTCATGTCTTAGTTACTGTCTCAGATTCAGGACAAGCTTATAGCCTTAATTACATGCTCTGCCAGACCCAGCTCTCTCGTAGTATTACCCTATTATTATACCAGTTCACTAGTTCAGAGCCTCCTCCCCTCCCTCATGGTAAATTTCTCTTGTGGTGCTTTATATCTTTTCCAGCTGGCCAATGTCAGTTGGAACCAGCCCAAATCATCATAATAAGAGGTTCTTATAATGTTACACCTCAAGGGGAAAGGTTTGAGTTTTGATCCCTTTCTTCCCAGAAGGAGATTTGCCTCCATCCTCCCCAGCATCCTTGGACATTGGAAGATTCAGCCTTGTCATGCTACATAAAAGTTCTTGTTATACTCTTTCTCTCAGGATGCTTGCATCACTTAAAATTTCCTAGATGAAAAAACAGCTGGCAACTCCAATTCTTCCTACTATAAGTATAACACTACTTTATGTATACTTATAAAAATTGATCTACTCCATGGGAACTAATCTCTTAAAAGTTCTCCATAAAAGTAATAGTATTTCCCAGCTATATATTCAAACACCATAACTCTTTTCTGTTTGAACTCAGTTTTCACTTTATCCATGTAATGTTCTTTTACTAGTAAAACAACTATTCACTTTTTATCTCTTTCTTTCTGAGGTCATGGGGACTCTTATATCTGCTTCTCTCTTTGAGTCTCTTTGATTCCTATCCTGAAGCTTTTTCTGTTTTTCCATGTCCATAGCTGAAAAAGGCCACCCCCCAAATGGTAGTCCTAGCTTCTGAATTGTTTGGTTTTTACATATGTAACGTCCATATCTAGCTAACAGAAGTCTTCAAGTTTCAATTCTAAGTTCTTAGGAGAATTGTTGAATAGCTGGAGCCTGGTGTTTACCACTGTCCGATCAATTGTTTTCAAGGAGAAGTTGGATCATACACTACAAACATGGCTGCCTACATCTGTCAATGTGGGTGGTGGTCTCAGAGAAGGGAAGCATAGATTGAGAAGATATCTCAAAATGTATAATTGTATAATGTGTGGAGGAAAGAATGTGAGCAATCACTTAGAGTTAGGAATTAGCTTAAAATTTATAATTGGCAATTAGAGTGACCTGACAGGAAGGTGTGCTCCATAGCAAACTATTGGAAAACAAGTGTGTGTGTACACTGTAAATCCAAATGGTGTAAAGTTTATTTGCCATTATCAAACTTTATAATATGGTTAAAACATCAGGTAACTCATAGAAACTGTGGGATGTTTCTTACTACAGGAATTGCATTATTATATTAATCATGGGTGGTAGCAGTGGAACATCCTTTCCTGCTAATCCCTCAGTCATCTATATGCTGTTCAGTACTCTTTGATGGACTTACCTTATTTTCTCTTATTTTGGCTCTTTGGGGAGCAATAACAAAATTTTACTTGAGCTATCCTAAGTAAATGGAGGAATTTATTATAAGGCTTCTTGTAACCTAAGGGGTGATACTTCAGCTGGGGACTAGAACCAGTACTGGGAAGCCATTAGGAACTGGGATTATGCAAATGGTCTCTTTGAGGACACATGATCTTACATCTCTGCTTTTCTTTGGATGTATGCTTTATTCTTTGTACTGATGAACTTTCTGTTTACATAGGGAAAATGTGGCTTTGTAGTACTTGTCTTATATCATTTTTAAATTTAGCACCCAGTGGAGACTAACTAGAGTCTAAGTTTTTAGGAGACATACTCTTATTGGACATCTTGGCTGGAGCCAGCTGTCTCCAACCGTGACTATGGAGAGTTGGATGAATATAGATGGGCTGTAAGAGCCAAATACTATTGGTGGATTGGCAGTTATTAAAGCTGGGCAGCTTGGGCTGAGGAGAGACTTCAAAAAGTGTCAACAACAATTACAAGCTTTTAACTTCATCTGTTTTTTATTCACTGCTCCTTGTGTTTATTTCATCTTTTATCCCAGGTTGCAAGGTCATATTTATAAACAGCCAAAGCCTTTTTCTAATCACTATTGTCAATTTTCTTTTCCTGTTTTTACTACAGCACTTTCCCCCTCAAGTCCAAAAAGACAGGGACACTTGCACTTGATATTTCATTCACTTTAGGATACTAGGCTTGAATAAAGATTCAGCCCCATAACAAGGCATTTCTTTATAAGTTGTATTCCAAAATATAAGAGTGCAAAGATTCACAAGAATGTCTCATTGAATTCCACTTTAGAAGAAGTCCAGCAAGATGATGACCAGCTAAAGAACCACCAGGAATCTCAAAACAAACTCCTTAGGGAAGTTGCTTTCAAGAAAACAACTCTGACTAAGAAAAAGGGCCATGAATGTAGTTCTTTGCGGAAAAAAAATGTGAGTACAAAATATGTTCCTTCAAAAAAAAAGCTTCTTAAATTTGATTCACATGGAAAGAATTTAGACTTACCTGGTCATGTAAGAAATTATGTAGAAAAGAAACCTGATGTAGCTAAAGAGCGTACGAAATCATTCAGCCATAGCTTATCTGATACAAAGAAAGACAAAAATCAAACTGGAAAAAAATGTGAGAAATTACCCAACCATAGCTCATCTAATAGGCCTGACAAAACTCAAACTGGCAAGAAACATACTGAACAGGACAAAATTCAAACTGGAGAAAAACATAAGGAATCATCCAGCCATAGCTCATCTCCTACTAAGCGTGACAAAACTCAGAATAAAGTGAAACCATATGAATGTAATGAATGTGGGAAGGTTCTTAGCCACAAACAAGGACTCGTTGACCATCAGAGAATTCATACAGGTGAGAAACCATATGAATGTAATGAATGTGGGATAGCCTTTAGCCAAAAATCACACCTTGTTGTGCACCAGAGAACTCACACTGGAGAAAAACCATATGAGTGTATTCAGTGTGGCAAAGCCCATGGTCATAAACATGCCCTCACTGACCATCTGAGAGTTCATACTGGGGAAAAGCCCTATGAATGTACTGAATGTGGGAAAACCTTCAGACATAGCTCAAACCTTATTCAACATGTGAGATCTCATACAGGCGAGAAGCCCTATGAATGTAAGGAATGTGGAAAGTCCTTTAGGTATAACTCATCTCTTACGGAACATGTGAGAACTCATACAGGTGAAATACCATACGAATGTAATGAATGTGGAAAAGCCTTTAAGTATAGCTCATCCCTTACTAAACATATGAGAGTTCATACAGGTGAGAAACCCTTTCAATGTAGTGAATGTGGGAAAGCTTTCAGCAAGAAGTCGCACCTCATTATACATCAAAGAACTCATACTAAAGAGAAACCCTATAAATGTAATGAATGTGGAAAAGCCTTTGGACATAGCTCATCTCTTACTTACCATATGAGAACTCATACAGGTGAAAGTCCTTTTGAATGCAATCAGTGTGGGAAGGCTTTCAAGCAAATTGAAGGTCTTACTCAACATCAGAGAGTTCATACTGGGGAGAAGCCCTATGAATGTAATGAATGTGGGAAAGCCTTTACCCAAAAGTCACACCTCATTGTACATCAGAGAACTCATACTGGGGAGAAACCCTATGAATGTAATGAATGTGGAAAAGCATTCAATGCAAAGTCACAACTTGTTATACATCAGAGATCCCACACTGGAGAGAAACCTTATGAATGTAATGAATGTGGAAAAGCCTTCAAACAAAATGCATCCCTTACTAAACATATGAAAACTCATTCAGAAGAGAAATCTCATGAGTGAAATTAGTGTGGGAAATCTGAACTAAAGGTTTTATTTAATCTTAGAAGTATTCTAACTTTAAAGAATGTTAGAAAGCTTTTAACAAGAAGTCACACCTCGTTACACATGAGAGAATTTGAAAATGAGTCATCACATGGAAGAAATGGGTGGAGAGTTTAAACCTTTTATATAAAATATTGTTTTAAAAATAATTATTATAGGGCTTCCCTGGTGGCGCAGTGGTTGAGAGTCCACCTGCCAATGCAGGGGACACGGGTTTGTGCCCCGGTCTGGGAAGATCCCACATGCCGTGGAGCAGCTAGGCCCGTGAGCCATGGCCGCTGAGCCTGCGCGTCCGGAGCCTGTGCTCCGCAATGGGAGAGGCCACAACAGTGAGAGGCCCGCGTACCACACACACAAAAAATTATTATAAATGATCTATATATTCAGATTGAATATAAAGCTTTTAAAATTGTTAAAAATTGAATAATCAGAGCACTAGAGAAACAAATTACATTTTCTGACAATTCCTGAGTTGCTTGAGGGTTGTGTACGTAAGCACCACATACGAGAATTGAATTTGCATATCTGTTTATTGCCATGTATAAATGTGTGTGACCATTGGTATGAGTTTCATCTTTGATGCTATCATGCAGCTCTTCTTAATGTCTTTGCTAGTCCCTGCGTCAGCAGAAAACTTTATAAAAGGGTTATTATCTATGTGAAAAAAATGTTAACACAAAATTAAGAGAAAATGAAAGAAATCAGCTGAGAACACACAGGTGCTGGTAGGGAATGCTATCCAAGATATATTGTTGAGTGAAAAAAGCAGGTTGCTCAACTGTGTATATAGTTTGTTCCCACTTGTGTACAAAAGGGTGTGTGTGTTTTCCTGTCTGTCTGTGTGTATGTATGTATGTATTTGTGTATATATACGTATATTTATATGTGAGTAGATTGGTTTGAAAAATTACAAAAGAAACTTAGTGGTTGCCATTGGGCACAGGACTACAGGAATGGGGTCTGGGATGGGAGGGAGACCTCCTTTTTATTGTATACTCTTTAAATTTTTAAATCATGTACATATACTATTTTCACAATTAAAATCCTTTTAATATGTATAAATCAATACTAATGAAAATTTTCACTGAACCTACTCCATGATGTCATTTGACAAAGTAAGAGTTTCTATGCTTATTCATGAATGAGGATATGGTATTAAATTTGATATTGAATTCACAAAGGCTTTTCCTATCAAACATGTTCTTTCATTAAAATAATGAATTACAACTATAACTCAGCACTGTGCTTCTTTTATTCATCATATTTTTAAAGACTGAAGGTGAACTGTGATTGCAGCTGAATGAAAATGATTTTCTGCACAATCACTCTATTTTATCTCATATTCAAAGTGCTTATACACAAATACCTCAATCTGGGATTTCAAATGTATTGCAACAAATGGCACTACTTCCTGTTCTTGCCCAATAGCAGACCTTGTTAATGTATCACTACACTCTTTCTGAGTGAATCTAGACTTGGCCTCAGAATCATTCTTAAGCATGCATTCCAGAAGATACTGTTAATCAATTTGGGTTTGCACAGGAAACCTATTTTCCTATTTTTACTCATGAGTCATAGATTAAAAAATACAGCTAAACTGTTCTAAAATTTAAGTTGTTACAATAAAAACAGTAACATAAGGACAAAAATGGTTTTGTAATATAAGGTAATAATAATATTTGATATGTATGTCACCTTTTACATTTTTCACAGCACATTCACTGCATTACCTGATTTATTCCTCAGAATAAACATATAAGTTGGTAGGAAAGACTTGTCTAGTCATGGTCAATACTTCTCAATAAATATTTCACCTAGATACTAGCCTAGCATAATTATGGACCCTCAACCATATGTGATTAAATGCCATCTTTGCAAATATTTCCTATTCCAATGCCTGCCTTCTTGAACTCATTTTGGAGAATTAAAAAGTATGAATATTTAGAATGGAACGTGTGCATGTGTGTATGCACGTGTGCACATACATGTATTGAAAGATTAACTCACGGATATTATGCTCTCATTACCAAGTAACATTTACTGTCAGGGAAGAAAATGAAATGTGAAAGCCATTTCCATCAGTAATTTATTACCAGGTGAAAATCTAGCACTATGCATAGAATGAATCATCACTGTCCAGAGCTGTAGAAAATCTGTATTTTGTAGAAGAATAAAACAGTTGCACATATGGCTAGAAATTTCCTACACTTCTTGGAGAACCCATGGTAGTGCCACACCTGGGACAGTCAAGAATATAGGTATACTTGAACAGTAAAAATGAATGATGAAAGTCATCCTGTGCAGTAAAAAATGAATTAAAATTTAGTATCACTTAATAGGAAATGATGTCTAAAAATAATTAGAAGCAAACAGGGCTTCCCTGGTGGCGCAGTGGTTAAGAATCTGCCTGCCAATGCAGGGGACACAGGTTCAAGCCCTGAGCCGGGAAGATCCCACATGCCACGGAGCAATTAAGCCTGTGCACCACAACTACTGAGCCTGCGCTCTAGAACCCACGAGCCACAACTACTGAGCCCGCATGCCACAACTACTGAGGCCCGTGCTCCTAGAGCCTGTGCTCCACAACAAGAGAAGCCACTGCAATGAGAAGCCCGCGCACTGCAACGAAGAGTAGCCCCCGTTTGCTGCAACTAGAGAAAGCCCGCGTGCAGCAACGAAGACCCAACACAGCCAAAAATAAATAAATAAATTTATTTTAAAAATTAGAAGCAAACAATGAAAGAAAATAGACATACAGATGTGAGTCTAAATCAATGATACACAAGCTTGGGCATGCATCACAGTGGCCTGGAGGGCTTGTTAAAACATGGACTTTAGAAATGGGCCCCACCCACAAAATTTCTGACTCAGTAGGTCTGTGATGGGACCTGAGAACTTCCATTTTAAATAAGTTCCCAGAAGATGCTAATGCTACTGGTCTGGGGACAACACTTTGAGAATCACTAATCTGAATAATTAAGTAAAATTTTAAAATATTTTAAAATGTTCCTGAGACATTTCTTCAATATAAAGAAGAGGAGGAGGCATATATCCATAAAATTAATTATTAACAGTTTTAAAACATTTCTTCAAGAAATATTGATCATCTACTATATGCTGGTCACTGTTCTAAGTCTTAGAGATATAGCAGTCAACAAAACAAGAAGAAAAGAAATCTTGTCCTCAGAGAGCTTAATTCTAGAGTGGGAGGCAGGCAGTAAATCTAAATATAGTTGTCCCTTGGTATCCACAGGGGACTGGTTCCAGGACCAGCCACAGATACCAAGATCTGCAAATGCTTACGTCCCATAGTCGGCCCTCCAAATCTGTGGATCCATATCCAAGGATTCAACCAACCATGGATGATGTAGTACTATATATATTTATTGAAAAAAATCCATGTATAATTGTACCCACACAGCTCAACCTGTGTTGTTCAAGAGTCAACTGTAATTAAAATACAGCATATGACAGAGGATGACAAGTGGTATGGCAAAAAACAAAACAGGGAAGGGAAATGCAATTGTAAGAGAATGCAGTTTTAAATATGGTGGTAGTGGTGATACAAGCTCAAGCTTACTTAGTGGTGACACAATCTTGACGAATATGAAAACAAGTCATGTATATATGATGGAAGAGCATTCCAGGCATACATTTTTTAGAATCTGAGGGTGTGGGAAGAGAGAGAAAGACGCTGAACTCCTCTGACATACAGAAGAGGAAAAAGTAAGAAATTTTTCTATTAAATTAAGATTTAAAAAATAATCAGGTTTGCAGGAGAGGTAGAAACAAGATTGCTAATACACTGCTTTTGGTAGTCAAGTTTGTACAACCTATTTAAATGTAAATCTGACAGTATACATCAAAGCCTGAAAATATTTTGCACTCCTACTTCCAGGAATCTATTCTATGAAACACAATCAGGGTGTACTATAATTATCACAGAACACAGAGAAGTTGGATAAAACATAAGTTGCCAATTAATTGATTAAATAAAGTATGACAACCTCATAAGATAGAAGTTGGTGTGGTAGAGGGAGATAATTTGAGTGAAAACATGCAGGTTTTTTTTAACATGAAAAACCACAAGACTGAGTTCATAGCAACCACAGCTACTGGAAAATGAGGGGAGAATCCCAGAAAAGAGACTCAAAGTGGGGGAACCCAAATTATGTGAATAAAGTCTGCACAAGTCTCTGGCTGACCCCTGAATCATGCAGGTATGGCACAACTCCTAACCCTTTGTCTTTTGAACTGAGCTTTCATTTGTGCTGCTCCCTCAGCGACAGAATTTAAAGTCTGAGTTCAACGATGTTAATTACTTGATAGAACAAAAACATTAACACTCCTCCAAGAAATATAATGGAATCCAGAATTGCCACAACTTATCATTCATGATATCCAGGTTACATGACAAACTTACTTGACATTCAAAGAATTAGGAAAATGTGACCCCATTTCAAGAACAGACAACCAACCCAGAAACTGGAATAAGCTGATGAGGATATTAATAACTATTATAACTATGCTTAATGAAATAAAATATGCTCAAAATGAATGTAAAGATTTTTAACTCAGAGAAGAAATAGAAACTACAAAGAAAAACCAAAAGAAAATTCTCGAACTGAAAAATACAATGTCTGAAATTTAAAATTCACAGGATAAGTTTGCCAAATGTAAATTAGAGGGGAAAGAGTCACTGACTTGAAATAGATCAGTAGAAATGATCAAACAAGTGAGATGAAAATGATGAAAAGACATTAACCTGTGACTTGGGGGACAAAAAACCATGTCTTGCATATATTTAGATGAAGTCCCAAAAGGAGAGTGAGGAGAGAATGGGACACACAAAATATTTGAAGATATAATGGCTGATACTTCCCCAAGTTTGGTAAATGACATAAATGTACTGGTTTGAGAATCTCAGCAAACTCCAAGCAGGATGAAAAATTAAGAAAACCATGATTAGGTACTTCCTAGACAAGCTCTATAACTTAAAGATAGAAATAAAATCTTGGGACTTCCCTGGTCCCAAGACTCCACGCTCCCAATGCAGGGGGCCCAGATTTGATCCCTGGTCGGGGAACAAGATCCTGCATGCACGCTGCAACTAAAAGTCTGCATGCCGCAACTAAGAAGCCCACATGCCACAACTAAGAAGCCTGCGTGCTGCAACTAAGACCCAGCACAGCCAAAATAAATAAATAAATAAATAAATATTTTTTTAAAAAAGAAGAGCATGTTCCAAATCAATATCTTTAAAAAAAGAAAGAAAGAAAGAAAATCTTGAAATCCAGGGGAAAAAGTGACACATATTTGATAAAAACAATCTTAATGATTGGTGACTTATCAAAAACTGTGGAGGCCAGAAGACAGTGGATCGGTATCCTTAAAAATGTTGTAGAAAAACCCCAAAAAAATCTTCAACCTCAACCTCAAATTCTATATCTAGCAAAAATATCCTTTAAGAATGGAGGCGGAGCAAATGGTGCTGAATAGTTTTTTTTTTAAGCCACAGTTTCATTGTCTTAGTTAAAACAGGATTATTAAGTGGTGATTTTAAATTCTTTTTTTTATTAGCAACTTCAAGTATAACAACTGGAATAAATGTTTATTTTCTATTAACAAAAATGAATTTTGACAAAAAAGGAAAAAAGAATGGAGGTGAAATAACGACATTTTAGATAAATGAATTAAGAGAATTTATCCCCAATGACCATAAAGTTCTTTGGGTTGAAGGGAAATAATACCAGATAGAAACTCAGCTCTTCAGGAAGCATTAAAGAGTATCAGAAATGGTAAATACATAGGTAAATATAAAAGACTATTCTAACTTGTTAATTTCTTTAAAATACTTAGGATTGTTTAAAACAAAACTTATAACATTGCCTTATGTGGATTGTAAGGTATTAGATGCAGTACATATAACAACTCTAGCATAAAGAAAGGGGGGTGGACCTATATTGTAGAGAGTTTCTAAATTTTATGTGCTATAAATAATAGCAATTGAAAGTAGAATGAAAGTCAAGGATGTATAGGCAATATCTAGAGAAACCATTAAAGAGTAAAGCAAAGAAGTATAACCAGAAACACAACATATAAACTTAAATGAACCTCTAATAAGTATTTAAAATTCCTAATGGAAGCAGGAAAGGAGGTACAGAGGAAAAAAATCAAAGGGGACAAACAATACAAATAATATGGTGGATCTAAATCCAACCATAGCAATAATTACATTAAAAGTTGATGGAGGGCTTCCCTGGTGGTGCAGTGGTTGAGAGTCCGCCTGCTGATGCAGAGGACACGGGTTCGTGCCCCGGTCCGGGAGGATCCCACATGCCGCGGAGTGGCTGGGCCAGTGAGCCATGGCTGCTGAGCCTGCGCATCCGGAGCCTGTGCTCCACAATGGGAGAGGCCACAACAGTGAGAGGCCCGCGTACCGCAAAAAAAAGAAAAGTTAATTGACTATAAATTGGAAGATTGGGATCGACACATACATACTACCATATATAAAATAGATAACTAATAAGAACCTACTATATAGCACAGGGAACTTACACTGTAATTGCCTATATGGGAAAAGACTAAAAAAGAGTGGATATGTGTATATGTATAACAGATTCATTTTGCTGTACCTCTGAAACTAACACAACATTGTAAATCAATTATACCCCAATAAAAAAAAAGTTAATGGACTAAAAGCTCCAATTAAAAGGCAGAGCTTTATATAATGGAGAAAAAAAATCAAGACCCAGTTTTATGTTCTCTACAAGATCCAAACTTTGAAAAGTCACAGGTAAGTTAAAATTAAATGGATTGAAAATGATATATCATACAAATAGTAAGCATACCAAGGCTGGAATGGCTATATTAATAGCAGACAAAATAGACTTCTCTCTTTTTTTTTTCTTTTAGCTTTTTAACTTTTTAAAATTGAGGTATAGGGAATTCCCTGATGGTCCAATGGTTAGGACTCCCAGCTCTCATGGCCGAGGGCCCAGGTTCGATCCCTGGTCAGGGAACTAAAATCCCATAAGCTGCGTGGCACAGCCAAAAAAATAAATAAATAAAATTAATTAAAAAAATAATAAAGTAGAGGTATACTTGATTTACAATATTATATAAATGTCATGTGTACAGCATAGTGATTCAGAATTTTTAAAGATTATACTCCATTTATAGTTATTATAAAATATTGGCTATATTCCCTGTGCTGTACAATATACCCTTGTAGCTTATTTATTCTATACATAGTAGTCTGTACCTCTTAATCTCCTACCCCTATCTTTCCCCTTCCCCCTTCCTCCTTCCCCCCGCCATGGGTAACCAGTGGTTTGTTTTCTGTATCTGTGAATCTGTTTCTTTTTTTTATGTTTCTTAGTTTATTGTTTAGATTCCATATGTAAATGATAACATACAGTATTTGTCTTTCTGTCTCTGTCTTAATTCACTAAGCATGATACCTTCCAAGTCCATCCATGTTGTTGCAAGTGGCAAAATTTCATTCTTTTTTTATGGCTGAGGAGTATTCCATTGTACATATATGTACCACATCTTCTTTATTCATTTATCTGTTGATGGATACTTAGGTTGCTTCCATATCTTGGCTATTGTAAATAATGCTGCTGTGAACATTGGGGTGCATGTATCCTTTCAAATTAGTGTTTCTGTTTTCTTCAGATATATACCCAGGAGTGGAATTGCTGGGTTATATGGTAGTTCTACTTTTAGTTTTTTGAGGAACTTCCATACTGTTTTCCACAGTGGCTGCACCAATTTACATTCCCACAAACAGTGCACTAGGGTTGCCTTTTCTCCACATCCTCTCCAATATATGTTATTTGTGGTATTTTTGATGATAGCCGTTCTGACAGGTGTGACGTGAAATCTCATTGTGGTTTTGATTTGCATTTCTCTGATTAGCGATGTTGAGCATCTTTTCATGTGTGTGTTGCCCATCTGTATGTCTTCTTTGGAAAAATATCTTCTGCCTCTTCAGGTCTTCTGCCCATTTTTAAATCAAAACAGACTTCTTGATAGAGTGTTATCAGACATAAAGAGGGCCAATTAAAAAAGATAAAAGGATCAATTCATCAGGAATACATAGCATACATAAATGTCTATGCACCTAAAAGAGTTCCAAAATACAGGCATACTTCAGAGTTATTGCAGATTCAGTTCCAGACCACCACAATAAAGTGAGTATCACAATAAAACAAGTCACATGAATTTTGTAGTTTCCCAGTGCATATATAAATTATATTTACACCGTACTGTAGCCTGTGGTGTGCAATAGCATTATGTCTAAAAAATGTACATACCATAATTTAAAAAATACTTTATTACTAAAAAATGCTAACCATCATCTGGTCCTTCAGTGAGCTGTAATCTTTTTGCTGGTGGAGGGTCTTGCCTCGATGTTGACGGCTGCTGACTAATCAGGGTGATGGCTGCTGAAGGTTGGGACGGCTGCGGCAGTTTCCGAAAATAAGACAGCAATATTCGTGGCACCCCCAAACAATTACAGTGATAACATCAAAGATCACTGATTACAGATCACCACAACAAATATAATAATAATGACAAAGTTTGAAATATTGTGAGAATTACCAAAATGTGACACAGAGACACAAAGTGAGCAAATGCTGTTAGAAAAATGGCACTGAGAGACTAGCTCAATGCAAGGTTGCCGCAAACCTTCAATTTTTAAAAGACATTTTTTTCTGCAGAGCGCAATAAAATGAGGTATGCCTGTATATGTAGCAGAAATTGAAAGAATTAAACAGAGATATCAATATTCCACAATCGTAATTGAAGATTTTCACATCCCCCTCTAGGCAATTGATAGAACAAACTAGACAGAAAAAATTAGTGAAGATATAGACTACCTGAAGAGCACTATGAAAAACCTTGATATTTCTAGAACATTAGCCCTACAACTGTAGAATATACAGTGTTTTCAAGTGCACATGGTACGTACACCAAGATAGAAAAATGCTGGGCCACACCACCAGTCTTGATACACTTAAAACAGTTGAAATCATGCAGAGTTTGTTCTCTGACCACAATAAAATTGTGGTTGGGATCTCTGGAGACAGATTCCGAGATAGAGTTGAAGTTTCAGATGTTTCTTAAAGATCAATACCCATGAAAGGAAGGGGGAGAAGCAGGATTAGGCAAAGGAAGAAGTTTACATACATTATAGGCCCAAAAAAGCCAACCTGGTGAGGAGCTCTGGGGTGAGTGTTTTTCTCTTCCAAGTGTCCTGTATTGGGTCTTCATACCCTGACCCCAGCCTTGCTCATTCACCAGATGCAGGCTTCTCTGCAAAGGGCATGACCTTGGGTGAGGCAGCTCTCTGTAGCTGAGGCCCACCTTTAAGTAGCTGACAGCTAGAAATTGTCTTCTAATTGTACTCCCCACAGCTGAGCAGTAAGACCTTCCTTGCAGAAGAATCTGGATATGCAACTCTATGTCTATCATAATCCATCCCTTGCTCTGCTCAGATATACTTCTCCATACATATCTATATATCTATATATAGCTCCTATATATCATTATATCTTGGCTGCACTGCTAACAAGCTGTGTGACCTTTTGGTGCCTGAAATTCCTCCTCTGTAAAAGAGGGATAATAATGGTTTTCCCCCTCAGCATTAAATTAGATCAGAGGTCAGCAAATTTCTTCTGTAAAGGGATAGATAATATTGATAAATATTTTAGATTTGGGGGGCCATATGGTTTCTGTCACGACTCCTCAACTCTGCTGTTATAACACAAAAACAATCATAGACAATATGTAAATGAGTGAGCATGGCCAATAAAATTTTATTTATTAAAACAGACAGCAGGCCAGTTCTAGGTTGGTTAGTTTATCCACTAACACCCAAGTCCTATATTATTTCCCATAAACAGGGTATCAGTCTCTGAATTCAGATGTAATCTTCTTGTTTAAGCAAGGAGAACCATCGATGGAGGAGGGAGAAATGTCAAATTGGGCCTATTCAGGTAAGTTGAGAACCTGGCAAATGGGAGGCAAGGAAGGAAGATTCATATTGATTAGTGATGTTTGTCTTTGAAGTATTTTTTAGGAAATTATTATTGAAGACCATAGATGTTTACAAATGGTTGAAAATAATTGATGTGGGTTTGTGGAAAGCTAAATGACACTGCTACATATCAAACACCCACATAATCCTTTTCCTTTAGTTGACTTTTAGAGAAATAGGTAATCCCCCTACCTATACTCTGAATCTTATCTAGCCCACATATTTAGGACACTTCTTAATTAGTTAGCATCTCTTTGACTAATATCTTTAGCACTCCATTCTCCCAAAGTGGGCTTATACTCCTCTCCTCATGCACTCAGGCATTCTTAGGTATGCTCTCTTTCAAAGTAACTTACCGAATGATATTCATATTCTTTCTAATTACCTTCTGTTTTTCTCACCTTTCAGTGTGAAGTGTCTTGAGGTTATAATCTTTTGTTTGTTTCTTAAAAAAATTCTTTAAGGTCTCCAGTAATAGAAATATTATTCCTTCTTTTCCTGTCTTCCTTTTCCACTGCATTCTCTATGACCATTTTAATCTGATTCTTTTTTTTTTTTTTCTTTTTTTTGCGGTACGTGGGCTTCTCACTGTTGTGGCCTCTCCCGTTGCGGAGCACAGGCTCCGGATGCACAGGCCCAGTGGCCATAGCTCACGGGCCCAGCCGCTCCGTGGCATGTGGGATCCTCCCAGACCAGGGCACGAACCCGTGTCCCCTGCATCGGCAAGTGGACTCTCAACCACTGTGCCACCAGGGAAGCCCTAATCTGATTCTTTTTTTTTTTTTTTTCAAAACGTACCTCTGAAGGCTTCCTTCACCCCAGTCCTTTTTTTTAAAGATGTTGGGGGTAGGAGTTTATTAATTAATTTATTTATTTTTGCTGTGTGGGTCTTCGTTTCTGTGCGAGGGCTTTCTCTAGTTGTGGCAAGCGGGGGCCACTCTTCATCATGGTGCACGGGCCTCTCACTATCACGGCCTCTCTTGTTGTGGAGCACAGGCTCCAGACTCGCAGGCTCAGTAGTTGTGGCTCACGGGCCCAGCCCCTCTGCGGCATGTGGGATCTTCCCAGGCCAGGGCTCGAACCCTTGTCCCCTGCATTAGCAGGCAGATTCTCAACCACTGCACCACCAGGGAAGCCCCTAATCTGATTCTTTATGTCATTTTTATTATCTTGGTTGTTTTCTTTCCTTTAGTCATTGCCACTTATTAAATTTTTATTTCCCTTCTTTTCTTCCTGACCACACTTTGTAATTTAATCTTCCATTTTTTTCCCTGAGTTCAATCCGTTCTTTTTCATTTCTCCCTGTTTTTTGTTCATTTTGGTTTTTATCTTTTGAAGTTCTGACTCATGGTGGTTTTCCGTGTCCTGATATGCTTGTTTGAGTATATTTAATTCTGCCTGGAGTTCCAACAAAATTTTCTTCTGTTTCATGGCACATTTTTGAAGGGGACAATTTCCTCTGTTTATTTCTGCACAAATTCATTTTCTGATTTTATGTAATAGTTTTCTATTGACTTTACCTTTTCTTTTCATTTTATCATATCACAGTGTTTTTATAAGATTTCTAATTTTATGGATCCCTTTTCTGTTAATATAGCAAAGTTCAGGGACTTGAGCAGAGTCCTTTCTTCTTCTCTCTCTCCCTCCCTCCCTTCCTTCCTTTCTGTGATTTAAGGAGGAGTTTTGAGTTTTCTGGTTTTGTGGTTCTCTTTTGTCTTCCAGGACCCTAAATTTCCTCTTTTTTTTCTTTTCCCCATTGCCACCACCCAGTTACCACAGGGTACTTCTTCCTTCTTTTTTGCTTTTTGTCTCCCTTTGAAACTGCTATTCTTCTGAGGACTGTCCCCTTTAAATAGAGTCTATCTTATCTTGTGCCTTTTTAATGTCATCTGACCCTTTAAGATGCATGTACTTTGAAATCCTCTCCCTGTAGTTGTGCTCTAATCTGCCTGGTTACATATAAATTTTTTTTTTTTTTGCGGTACGTGGGCTTCTCACTGTTGTGGCCTCTCCCATTGCGGAGCACAGGCTCCGGATGCGCAGGCTCAGTGGCCATGGCTCACGGGCCCAGCCACTCTGCAGCACATGGGATCTTCCCAGACCGGGGCACGAACCCGTGTCCCATGCATCAGCAGGAGGACTCTCAACCACTGCGCCACCAGGGAAGCCCTAAAACTTTTCTTGATTGAAGGTGAAGCTGATATGTGAAGCTGATATACCGCATTGAACTTGGTCCTAAATTTTTTTTTTTTAAAGAAGATGTTGGGGATAGGAGTTTATTAATTAATTTATTTTATTTTTGCTGTGTTGGGTCTTTGTTTCTGTGCGAGGGCTTTCTCTAGTTGCGTCGAGGAAGAGATGGTGATTTGTTCTTAATGGAATTGACAACTAACCTGGGTGTGGGTTTGCCTTTGCTGTGTGCATTGACTCTGGCTGCATAAGTAATTGAGAGCTTACTGAATGCCTAAGTTATGGATGTGGGATCCTCCAAATCATTGCCTGAGACCAATGTACCCATTTTTAAAATTTATTTTAAAATTTTTATACAATTTTATTTTAAGTTTTTAAAAATTAATTAAATTTATTTTTGGCTGCGTTGGGTCTTCATTGCTGCACACGGGCTTTCTCTAGTTGCGTCGAGTGGGGGCTACTCTTCGTTGCAGTGTGTGAGCTTCTCATTGCGGTGGCTTCTCTTGTTGCAGAGCATGGGCTCTAGGCGCGTGGGCTTCAGTAGTTGTGGCTTGTGGGCTCCAGAGCACAGGCTCAGTAGTTGTGGTGCATGGGCTTAGTTGCTCCACGGCATGTGGAATCTTCCCGTAGTAGGGCTTGAACCCATGTCCCCTGCATTGGCAGGTGGATTCTTAACCACTGCACCACCAGGGAAGTGCCCCCCAAATATTATACAATTTTAAAGGTTACACTCCATTTACAGGAATTACAAAATATTAGCTATATTCCCCATGTTGTACAATACATCCTTGTAACCCATCTTACACCCAGTAGTTTGTACCTCCCCATGTTGCCCCCCGCCTCAACTGGTAACCACTAGTTTGTTCTCTATCTGTGAGTCTGCTTCTTTTTGGTTATATTCACTAGTTTGTTGTATTTTTTTAGATTCCACATATAAGTGATACCATATATCAATAGTATTTGTCTTTGTCTGACTTATTTCACTTAGCATAATGCCCTCTAAGTCCATCCAGGTTGCTGCAAATGGCAAAATTTTGTTCTTTTTTATGGCTGAGTAGTATTCCATTGTATGTATATGTGTGTGTGTATATATATATATGTATGTATGTATGTATATATATCACATCTTCTTTATCCATTCATCTGTTGATGGACATTTAGATTGCTTCCATATCTTAGCAATTATAAATAATGCTGCTGTGAACATTTGGGTGCATGTGTCTTTTTGAATTACTGTATTTGTTTGTTTGTTTGTTTCAGATGTATACCCAGGAGTGGAAATGCTGGGTCATATGATAATTCTATTTTTAATTTTTTGAGAAACTTCCATGCTGTTTTCCACAGTGGCTGCATCAATTTACATTCCCACAAACAGCGTACAAGTGTTCACTTTTCTCTACATCCTCACCAACCAACATTGTTATTTGTGTTCTTTTTGATCATAGCTATTCTGACAGGTGTGAGGTGATATCTCATGGTGGTTTTGATTTGCATTTCCCTGATGATTAGCGATGTGGAGTATCTTTTTGTGTGCCTGTTAGACATCTGCATCTCCTCTTTGGAAAATGTCTATTTAGTTTGTCGATGAAAAATTAATCAGTCGATCTAAGAAATAACTGGAAAATTTTATTTGAGCCAAATCTGAGGGTTATAACTGGGGAAGAGCATCTCAGAAAGTTCTTAGAACTATTCCACTGGTTAGAAATCAAGGCAGAGTTATATAAGTCTCTTGAGACAGAGGGCTGTACATCAAATGACATATTATTGACAGTTTACATAATCCAGATCTAAGCGTTATTATGGTGGGTCATGTGTACCCTCACAGGATCAAGAAGGAATGTTACCTTTTAAGGAGTTGTCTTGTTGATGCTAGGTTGAGGAAGTATTATTGCCAGCGGGAGAGGTGTGGTTGATGCATAATGCAGATACACAATGCACGGTGTGGAGAGAGAGGAGGTTAAAGGGCAGAAAAAAATTTATGTTTAAATGTTTCTTGTCTTGCCATAGAATATAAATTTTATTTCACAAGTTCTTCTGCCCATTTTTTAATCGAGGTGTTTGGTTTTTTGATGTTGAGTTGTATGAACTGTTTATATATGTTGGATATTAATCCCTTTTTGGTCATATCATTTGCAAATACTGTCTCCCATTCAGTATGTTGTCTTTTTGTTTGTCCATAGTTTCCTTTGCTGTGCAAAAGCTTTTAAGTCTGATTAGGTCCCATTTGTTTATTTTTGCTTTTCTTTCCTTTACTTCAGGAGACAGATCCCCCCGAAATATTGCTGCGGTTTATGTCAAATTGCTCTGCCTATGTTTTCCTCTAGGAGTTTTATCGTATCTTGTCTTACATTTCGGTCTTTAAACCAGATCAGTGTACCCATTTTTGGTGAAGGATGTGTGAAAATGGGTGTATGATCAAGGAATCCACTGGTCCTCCCGTATGCCATATGACCTACCAGCTGCCATTCTAGTAGAATTTTCAGCTGGCCTCTTCAAGACTCAGCTAAGGCACCAGTTTAAGGGTGACACTCTTCAGAGTTCAGGTGCTGTTGTCCAAGTTGTGACACATACATTGAAGCTATGCCCCCCAAGTTGTCCTCCATCCCTGAGCCAGAAAAGCTCCGTTCCTTCCCTCCTGAGTAGGGAAAACCCAGTCCCTCACCTCCTGGGTGACTCTTTTATGCTCACACCACTGCCGCACCCACACAGAACCCTTTACTTCTGATCACCAAATGTGTGGGTTTGTTGCCTCACAACAAGCAGTTCTGCACAGCACCAGTTGGTGTCCTATACTTTAACTCAACTCTAACACTACCTACTTGGCAATGGCGTCAGATCCCGCAGGCTGAGGGCTTGGTCCCATGAGACTGCTCCCACCTTAATCGGACGCCAGTCACAAGTAGTAGGTCCCTGAGTTACCCACAACTTCTGTCTGGTTTGGCTACAAATCAGAGGTTCACACGGCCCCCTCTCCTCAGTTTCAATTAATTTGCTAGAGTGGCTCACGGAACTCAGGGAAACACTTACTTACGTCTACTAGTTTATTACAGGAGATGATAAAGGATACAGAGGAGCAGCCAGATGAAGAGATACATACGGTGAGGCCCGGGAGGGTCCCGAGCTCAGGGGCTTCTGTCCCTGTGGAGTTGGGGTGAGTCAACCTCCCGATGTGGATGGGTTCACCGACCCAGAAGCTCTCTGAACCCAGTACTATTAGGACTTTATAGAAGCTTCCTCACACAGGCATGATCAATTATTAATTCCATTTCCAGCCCCTCTCCCCTCTCTGGAGAAACTGGGGTGGGGCTGAAAATTCCAAGCTTCTAATCATGGCTTGGTCTTTCTGGGGACCAGCCACCTTCCAGGAGCCCAATCAGAGTCGCCTCATTAGAACAACAGATGCGCTTAATGCTCTTACCACCTAGGAATTTACGAGAGTTTCAGGAGCCCTGTGTCAGGGACGGGGTCAAAGACAAGCATTAAAACAAGAGATGCTCTTAGCACTCTTAGCACTTGGGAAATTACAAGGGTTTGGGGAGCTCTGTGCCAGGACCGGAGGCAGAGACTAATACACATTTTCTGTTATCTCACAGCCCCCAGTGGCTGTTAGACACAGGCCCAGGAACCAAGGGTTAAAGTAGGACTGGCTCCTGTCACCATCACTCCCAGAGTCCCACTTGTCCTTCCTTTCCCACAAACTTAGGCTGTGCTGGAGTGGAGGTCCTGTTTTCCGGGGCAGGATGTCCACTGAACGTGAAGCTGTGACCTACCACTGGTCTTTAGGGCCCTCATGTCAGTAGGTCAGCTGGTCCAAAAAGGAGATATTGGTGGGTAAACTGTGTGACCCCAACCGGTTAGATATTTTCTATTTGTCTCTCTGTTGTTCTTTATTCTTTATCCTATAGAAGCTTCATGCTTTCTGCCCCGTTTTGCAGTTCTCTGAAAAGAGACTGGCCACTTCATGAAATGTTTAATAAAGTTTGTCTGTATCACCTAAGTGTTTGACAGCACCAAGAAAAAGTGGTGCAGAAGGGCCAGGCTAGGAGGGTTCAGGGCCTGCTCTGGGGGCTTCCTCGATCTTACTCCTCTTTTCAGAGTGAAAATGGTCCCAGATGAGAAGATTCATATTGGTAGAAAGCACCAGCCTGTGGGACTGGGGCTTTAAATGAACTACCGCAGCACACCCAGACCTCCCACCTCTAACCATTAGCTGCTTCGGGCCTGCACACAGACAGAGGCTCTCAAACCACCACGTGCCCTCTGCCTAGAGGGAGGATCTGCCAGGTCTGGGACCCTGGCACTGAGGGGCACCAGGGGGCCCAAGGAGTGGAGCAGTGGAGGTCATGCTGGAGGTGCCCACCTCCTCTATTTTCAGTTTACTTTGGTTTTCTTCTACAAGCCTTATGGAGTGAAACATTGGGTTATTGATTTTTAGACTTTTCTTTTTTCATAAAAAGGAAGTATTTCAAAGTACAAATTTTCTTCTAAACACTGCACTAGCTGCAGCCAACAAATTTTGATATATCACATCTTCATCGTCATTTAACTGACCCAAGTATTTTCTAATTTTCTTGTGATCTCTTCTTTGGCCCAGGCCCTACCTGCCCATTCCCAGCTCCAGTGGGCGTCTGGGCCAAGCCCTGGATGACTTCATCTCAGCCCGTTAGGTATTCAAGCCAATCTCACCTTCCCGCAGTCCTGCCCCTGTGCACTTGGCCTTAGAGGCAACTCGCGCATGCACACACACACACACCCTGCACCACCACACTCCAAACGCCAAGTGTGGGGCCTGGGCCCTCTGCAGTGCCTTCTGCTCTCCGGCTCAGGTTTGTGTCAGGTTTGTCCTTTCCTCTCCCTTTGGTTGGGCACAGTTGCCCCTTCACTTTCTTTTCATGGTCTCCATTTTCTTCTCATCACCTGCAGAGGTTTCTTTCTTTTTTTCATTTTAAATTTAAGTATAGTTGATTTACAATGTTTCAGGTGTATAGCAAAGTGATTCAGCTATATATATATATATATATATATATATATATATATATATATATATGATACATGTTCAGGTTCTTTTCCATTATAGGTTATTACAAGATATTGGATATAGTTCCCTGTGCTATACAGTTGTTTATCTATTTTATATTCAGTAGTGTGTATCTAATTTATCCCTCCTTCCCCCCTTTCCCCTTTGATAACCATGAGTTTGTTTTCTGTGTCTGTAGGTCTGCTTCTGTTTCGTACAGAAGTTCATTTGTATCATTTTTTTAGATTCCACATATAATTGATATCATATGATATCTGTTTTTTTTCTTTGACTTACTTCATATGATAATCTCTAGGTCCATCCATGTTGCTGCAAATGGCATTATTTCATTCTTTTCTATGGCTGAGTAATATTCCTGCAGAGCTTTCTTGACCGGCCTCCTTGACCTGTTGCCATGGCTTGGTGAGGGCCCTGTGGGGAGAGAGGGATATAAAAGAGCGAGTGGGTGGCTGATCTCGCTATGGAAGTCTGGCGGAGCGGGCATTAGACCAGGCATCCAGTGGCGCCAGAAGTGGCCTCACTCTGAGAACTTTTTCGCCGCCTAGCGGCCACTAGCCTCAACTACAACTTCCCAGGGCCTTACCTGCCGGCAACTGCTGATTTTTCCGATGAATAAAGGAGTTTTGGCCTCATTTTAGTATGGAACCTGAGACCAGTATGGAGATTTCTTCTGGCCTGGTGGTGAATGAGGAAGTCAGGATTTAGACTCGAGGGCATGTCAATTAGAATGGGAGAAAATAAAGAAATTAATTAAATTCCCACGTGCAGTGTGGGGCCTTGGGCTGTGCACCACCAGTGGGCACTCACAGGAGGCTGGCCCCTGGAACCAACAGCTCGCCCAGTGCTACGACCCCCAGTGCACCCATGTGCATGAAGAACATGAATGTAGGCTGGGCACGCAGGCTGCCAAGACAGGTGGCTTGAACCCAGACTTTACATTATTTGGTCCCTTTAAATACGATTTACACTGGAACGTCATAGTATAATATTACATTATGTTTTCTTCTAAAAACTTACGTTTTCCTTGGAGTTGTTATTTCATTATAGGTGTAGTTTCTTTATGTACATCTCCCTTATTCAGGTAGCTGGCGGAAGTGTAAATTGCCTTTTAATTATTTCTTTTCTTCTTCCTCTTTCTTGTTTTTTTTCTTTTGCCCCTCCTCCTTCTTCTTTTAAACCTGGAGACAAATTCCTGGAGCTTTTCACCCTCTCCAGTCAGATATTTGCGCTTGTGCCAACTTTGCTGCTTTAGTCGTGGGACGATCCTTTCCCATTATCCTAAGAGTTCCTCTTGCTTCTCTCTTGTGTATCATCCCATTTCCCATATCTTTCTTTTTCTTTGTTTCCTTCCTCATTTCATGAATATCTTCCTCCACAAACCTCCTGATAAAGGATACAAGGAAGTAAAAATGTTCAGTCTTCATCTGTGAAACTGTCTTTATTCTACGCTTACCCTTGATGGATAGCTTGGCTGGATGTAGAACTCTAGGTTGAAAAATCATTTTCTCTCAGAATTTTGAAGATATTTCTCCACCATTTTCTTACTTCCAGTGGTCCTGTGACGAACACCATTCTGATTTTGTATGTGACTTATTTTTTTTCTTTGTAACTCTTAGGTTCTTTTGTTTTTCTCAAATTTAAGTGGGATGGTCCTTGCTTTTTTTCTTTTCATTCATCGGCATATAAATCGGTTGTTGTATCATTTTACCTTCCACCAGCAATGTATGAGAATCCTGGTTGTTCCACATTCCTCCAGTATGTGATGTTGTCAGATTTTCGGTTTTGCCTTTTTTTTTTTTTTTTTTTTTTTGCCATTCTGGTTAGCACATAGCAATATCACATTGTAGTTTTAATTAAAGAATGTAAATAAACAATAAAATATCAATTTGGTCTCCAAATTACTTAACCAAAAACGATATTACTACTCTTTTTTCTTCGGTGGGAGCAAACATAAATGACATTTTGATATTTATCACATTGCTGAAAGTTTAAATTTGTGCAGCCTCTTTGGAGGGCAATTATCTATTCAACAAATCTTCACTTACTGTCTGTCTACTACGTGAAGTACTGTCCTAGGCGATGAGTATAATGGGAAATAAGACAAGTCCTGCCTTCATGGGAGAGACAAATGATAAAAAAGTAAATAAATACAAGATCTTATATATCATTATCAATGCTAAGAAGAAAACAAATAGGGTGCCACAAAGTAAAGCACAGGGGTCGGCATACCTAGATGGCAGGGTCATAGAAAGCTCTTCAGGGAGGTGATATTTAAGCAAATTTGGATACATATCTAAAGGTCAAAGGTGCTTACCTCGTGACTAAGAACTCCCACTTCGAGGAATCCAGATTACAGAAGTACATGCACACAAATATATGTGTGAGGATGTGTACCAGTGCTTCCTCTCTTGTCCCACCAACCCTGCATCTTAGCTCACAGCAGCCAGCGTGATCTTTGGAAAACTCAGATCTGATCATATTCCCCTCGCGGCTTAAAACCCTTCAACTACTTGCACTTTGGATAAAGTCCAAACTCGTTACTTTATAAATCCCACAATAATCTGATCATTCCCTGGTTATAGCTTAACTCTGTTTCATACCATTCTTCCCCTGCTTCTTATGATCCAGCTGCCCTGGTCTGTTTTCTGTTCTTCACATAAGCTAAGCCTTTACACATAGCGTTCCCTCTGTCTGAAAGCTCTTGCCTGGATTCTTCCTGTGGTTGGCACATTCTTGACCTCAGGTCTCAGCTCAGGGCTCATTGCTCTCTGAAGGTCATGGTAGTCAGATGTGGTGATGGACAGATGGATGCAGAGGTGCCCAGCAGATTCCAGCCGGTAGTCTTTCTCCCTACCCTCGCCCCACTGTGTCTGGCTCTTCTTTGCGACTCCTGGCCCTGCTGACAGCCTCAGGCCCACCCGCAGCAAAGACAAGGGACGTGATTCAGGGATCCCACCCCACATGGGCACCGAGAAGCTGAGGCTCGTGAAAGCTGGTCAGAGCAGCCAGTAAAACAGGGAAATGAGATAATTCAGAGGCCTCCTGCCTGTTATGCTTCTTGGCCCTCGACACACATTGGGCAAAGTGGCTGTGATGATTTGCACCTGGGAGGAGAAAAAAGACTGGATCCCCACAAATTATCCAATTTGAACTATCTGAGGGAGAGTATATTAATAATTTTTATTGATTGTTTCTGATATGCAATTTTCCGAGGTCTTTGATTGGCTGTTTTTCTCTTTTCAGAAAAGTTGAAAAATGTTCAGTTGAGAGGATGCAACAAAAAGCAAACAAAAAAAACAACTTTTGCATGAAACATCCAAAGCAGGATTTTTGACGTGCCACATAGCCAGTGTCTTACTATTCCTTTATTCTTTATTTGCCATGTGCTCATTTAGCTCCTGCTCTGTGCCAGGTGCTGTTTGGGGCATTAAGGACTCAGCAGGGAACAAGCGAACAAAATCTCTGTACTTGGGGAGATTATATTCTATTCAGAGAGACAGACAATAAGCAAACAAATGAAACACATGTATAATAAAATTTCAGGGACGATGTGCTATGGAGGTACTAAGCAGACTAGGCAGTGACTTTGGGAAGAACAAGCCTTGCCACCGGGTAGGAGAAATGTGTTTTAGAGGGAATAGCAATTGCAAAGGTCATGGGATGGAAACAAGCTCGACACGTTCAGGGAACAGCAAAAAGCCCAGTGAAGGAAGGAGCCAGCCAGGACATGAGGGTGGGCTTGGAGAGGTCAACACCAGAAGCAGTTTGGATGGTTTTTCTAGGAGTGATGGAAAGATCGAGATTTTCAGCAGTAAAGTGATCTCATTTCCATTTTTATAAGTTTTCTCTGGAAGTTGTGTAGAAAATAGGTTACACTTGTGAATGAAAATCAACCAGATGAAGATTAGAACCAATAGCCATTGCTGCAGTTCTCAAATTTGTTAAAATAACAGACATTCCAATTTTTAAAATATAAATTTATTTATTTATTTATTTATTTATTTATTTATTTATGGCTGCGTTGGGTCTTTGTTGCTGTGCGCGGGCTACCTCTAGTTGTGGCGAGCGGGGGCTACTCTTTGTTGCGGTGCACGGGCTTCTCACTGTGGTGGCTTCTCCTGTTGAGCACAGGCTCTAGGCACATGGGCTTCAGTAGTTGTGGCATGCAGGCTCAGTAGCTGTGGCTCGCAGGCTCTAGAGCACAGGCTCAGTAGTTGTGGCGCACGGGCTTATTTTCTCTGCGGCATGTGGGATCTTCCCGGAGCAGGGTTCGAACCCATGTCCCCTGCATTGGCAGATGGACTCTCAACCACAGCATTACCAGGGAATCCCCCAGACTTTCCAGTTTTTAAAGGTCGCCATAATGGGTAACACTTCTGTACTCTGCTGAGACTCTTCAGCTAATAGTTGCAAATTATATTTACATGTGTGTATATGACAAAAAATAAGCATTCAGTACTCCTGACCTCAGAAACCTTCTCACAATGCACAGAGGAGGAGAGGAAGCCGGAAGAGGCTGCGCCTACCAGCCCAGGAACAGCCAGTGTGGCTGTGGGGAGCAGGTCATCCCTCCGGCTGGCCACTAGGGGGCAATCCTACACCTTGCTGCACTTTCCGCCTCTGCTCTGCTCTGCGCTGTCTTCCTCTTCTGACTTCAACCAGCTTCAGCTGTGTCCCAAGCTGCTGATGGAAAATGTGGTTATGAAGTCTTTCCCTTTCACCTCTGGATGATCTGGGACAGATCCAAGCATGGACAGTTACAGAGATCTTGGAGAGGCTGCTGCCCCTGTAGCTTCATAGTAACAGGTCTTTCTAAGGCCACCCGTTATCTTCAGAATACTAAATTACACAGACCTTTTTTCAGTCCTCATTTTACTTGGCTTTTCATCAGCATTTGACCTGCCCCTTCCCGCCTTCATTTTTCTATATACTAAATTAAAACTTTATTGAATAAAGAACCGTCTCCAAAACACATGATTGGATGGACTATATCACATGCAGTTAGACTGAACGCTACAGTCGTTTAACATGGAAAATCACACAAATCGGCACTTCTACAGAATCTAAAAAAGAATGGATATATGCATTTGTTTAACAGATTCACTTTGCTGTACACCTGAAGCTAACACATCATTGTAAATCAATTATACCCCAATAAAATTTTTTTTTAAACTTGGCAGTTCTCACTGTACAAAGCTATTTATATACCTGCTTTATAATAAACAAAGTGTATGTTACTAGACTTGTAAATAATGTATTTGAAGAAACTGGTAGATTTTTAAAACATATATCAAAAAAAAACTGTTCCATATATACTATTCAAAAACTTTTTCATTGTTTTACATTCTAAATAAAACCTAAACGCCAACATCAAAACTATGGTCATCCCAAAAAATTGACTCTCAAACTCAGACTGCAAGTTCTGAATTAATGTCTATTAAGTGAATTAAGTAAGGCAAAAATCAGGAAATACCAGTCATTTCCAAATTCATCTTGGCACACTTAATATTCCAGTTTTAAGGATTTCTTTGGGCATTTTTAAAAGTTTCTCACATTAATGACAAAAATATATTTTAAAATTCTGTTTTATATTGAAGTATAGTTGATTTACAATGTTGTGTTAATTTCTACTGTATAGCAAAGTGATTCAGGTATACACATATATACATTCTTTTTAATATTCTTTTCCATTATGCTTTATCACAGGATATTGAATATAGTTCCCTGTGTTACACAGTAGGACCTTGTTGTTTATCCATTCTATATATAATAGTTTGCATCTGCTAATACCAACCTCCCACTCCATCCCTCCCCAGCCCCCTCCCCCTTGGCAACCACAAGTCTGTTCCCTATATCTGCGAGTCTGTTTCCGTTTCATAGATAAGTTCATTTGTGTCATATTTTATTTAATTTAATTTATTTATTTATCTATTTTTGCGGTACGCGGGCCTCTCACTGTTGTGGCCTCTCCCGTTGCGGAGCACGGGCTCCAGACGCGCAGGCCCAGCGGCCATGGCTCACAGGCCCAGCCGCTCCGCGGCATGTGGGATCTTCCTGGACCGGGGCACGAACCCACATCCCCTGCATTGGCAGGTGGACTCTCAACCACTGTGCCACCAGGGAAGCCCCTATGTCATATTTTAGATTACACATATAAGTGATATCATATGGTATTTGTCTTTCTCTTTCTGACTTACTTCACTTAAGTATGATGATCTCTAGGTCCATCCATGTTGCTGCAAATGGCATTATTTCATTATTTTTATGACTGCATAGTACTCCATTATGTATATATACCACATCTTCTTTATCCATTCATCTGTGGATGAACATTTAGGTTGTTTCCATGTCTTGGCTATTGTAAATAGTGCTGCTATGAACATAGGGGTGCATATATCTTTCTGATAAAATCCTATAATTTAAGAAAAATAATTACATGTCAGGAAAAGAAAATCATTAATGTCAACAGTAGCATCACTACTATTCAGTTGAACCATAAGAGACTGCCAATTATCAACTGTCTTTTCACCTAGAAAATGAAAATTTTATATGGTTCAACTCAATACATGTCATGTTTTCTGCAGTTGTCCCCTGAATATGATCCAATGAGATTGGTATAGGTTTCTGAGTAAGCTGGAGAAACTAACAACAAACAAAATTGTCCCACTTCACATTGAATTAATTAAAATTGAAAAATTATTTCCTTTAAAAAAGACGTTTAAACTGATAAGCAGATTTTAACTGTTCACCTGTGTTATCATGATTCTTATCAATACATCACAAACAAGCAACTTTCTAAGTGAAAACAGCTAAGACACTTTATTTTCTCATTAATTCTTTCTCCTGGAGGAAAATAAAATCTCTCCTCTTCTGCCACCTTGTGGCCACTTCATTTTCCTGCTTTGCCAGTCTTTAATAAAAGACTCTCAATGGTCTTATGAAGACTTTGTTTTTCCAAAAGAAAAGTATTTGGTTCCTTGGCTTAAATGACTTGCTTCTTTTCAAGATGCCAGGCAAAAAGGAAAATTGATAGGCAAACTAGATTTGGTGTAAAAAGTATAAATTTAATGCCTGTTGTGTACTAAGCCCAGGAGGAAACAGAAGAACGGGGACCAGTTATTTCCCTTTGGAGCTCAAGTCAGTATCTGGTGGGGAAGAGATCAAGACAGTTGCCTGATGCAAGGCCATAAGCAAAAGAATGAAAAGAAGAGCAGTGTTTTTGAAAGGGATTCACTCAGAATGCAGCTAGCATGCCCCAAGCTTTCTCCTGGAACGCTGGGGTTGCCTATGTTACAAGCTTGTTTTTCTCCCTCCTGGTGGTAGGAAAGCTCCTTGTCTTCAACTTCCCTACTATTATTTGCACTGGGCCTGGACACTCAGCAAAGACTAGTTGTTCCCAATAAGGGTGCCCTGGGACAATCTCTTTCTTCAGAAAATAGATGAGCTCACTGTGGCTGGCAGCCACAAAAAGCAAAGACCTATTCTTCAGACAAGATCCAGTCAACAAAATGAGGCTGTGTTGCAGGCATGGAATAATCTGGGGAATTGCTAAAATGTTTGGAAATAAAACATACTTTTTTTGTTTGGCAAAACAGGACTGTGTAGTGTACACATCCTCCATCCTTTGAAAACACACACACACACACACACACACACACACACACACACACACACCAGAGAAGCATTAATTTGTTGTCAGAAGGTGTACATTTGCAAAGCCCTGTAGATATGGTTCAGTATTTCCCAGTGGGGATGCTACTGGTGTGTTGGATGAAACAGTTCCACTTCGTAGGGGGCTGGCCTAAGCACTGCCGCAGGCTCTCATCCCTGGATCCTGGGCCCCAAATGTTGGTAATACTCTCCAGTTACTGTAAAAACCAAAAATGCCACATCCACTACCCCCATTTCCAAAATCTCTCCCTTGACTAGTGTTAGCCGTAGTTAAGAACCACTGAATCTTCTCATTTTATCAGTTGAGGCACATAGAAGGGAAGGAACTTGCCTAAGTCACAGACAAGACACAAAGCAAACAGCCAGAGAAGATTTATTGAAAGTCTATTATGCAGGGAGACTTACAGGCGGAGGGAGCACAGTAAATACAAAACGTGACCTGTGTTCTCAAATAGGAGGGGAAGAGAGTGAAAGAACACATATTGATTGGGGACCTATTGCATTCTAGCCCTTTCTAAACCTTTTCACATTATCTTTGCAATGGCGCTGAGGAAACTTGAGTCGCACAGAGATTAAGTGTGGAAACAGAATTTGAACTCAGGCTTTCCTGACTCCAGAGCCTGTCTTTTCACAATTACCTTTCCAGTGTGTGTATAAACACAGAAACCAGTGTTTTAAAAAGTTATCCCAGGGCTTCCCTGGTGGCGCAGTGGTTGAGAGTCTGCCTGCCGATGCGGGGGACACGGGTTCGTGCCCTGGTCCAGGAAGATCCCACATGCCATGGAGCGGCTGGGCCCGTGAGCCATGGCCGCTGAGCCTGCGCGTCCGGAGGCTGTGCTCTGCAACGGGAGAGGCCACAACAGTGAGAGGCCCGCGTACCGCAAAAAAAAAAAAAAAAAAAAAAGTTATCCCAAAATGGAGAAAAGGTAAAAGATAACTGAGAGTCATACAAGAGCGCTACCTAATAGGCCGTCCTACCTGGTTCTGTTTGTTGTGGTCCGAGCGCGGGTTGGAAAAGAATTTCCGGACACAAGGCAGAATGTAAGGAAGACAGAGTTTTCACTGCAAGGACAACGGGCCGACTTCCTGGTAGCCAGGGAAAGTCGACCATGAACACGGGTTGCTTGTCGGTTTTTAGAGCCAGGGAACAAAGGGACTTCTGAGTTGCCTGCTGATTGGGTAGGGTCTGCATGTTTCCAATGGGATGAATACCTTTCTGTATATGGGATGGGAAAGGGGCAAGGCGTGCTGCTTGGGAAAGCTCAGAGATGTTGAGTGGTTGCTGCGTGACAGAGTGATAAGGGTCTGGTAACCCTTTGTTCTGGTGACGTTGGCCCTTTGAGTTTATCTTGTTCTTTGTCCGTGGAGCACACCACGCTCTTGGCAAATGTGACTGTGTTTAACTTACTGTTTACTGTTGTTTAGGGACCAGGCTCTGTGAAGTTAGAGATTAATTGATAAAAAACTGAGAAGGTGCAAAGTATTTTTGTCTGGTAAATATGTACATGCTTTCTGTCCAGTGGAGACAACAACTACAAAGGTTGTGGATTTCTTGCCCTGTAGGACGTTAACCACATGTGTCTAACTTAGCAGTTTTATCCCAGCAGTTTTTTCTTTCACTGACTTATACATACATCAGCTTCTCATATCCTCCTTTGAATCAGCTGTCATTCTTTTGGGTCCTTCAAAAATGATTTAACATTAAATCTTTGACCCAGGCTCGCTATATAGTTGTATGAGAGTTATGTTCTTTAACTCTTTGAGAATTATGTTTTGACAGTAGCCCAATCCAATAAGTGACAGACTGCTATAAAGTAAGCGTGAAACTCTAGGTGCTATGGGGACATACAAAGGATGAGAAGAGTGAGCCCTGGGGAATCAAAGGAATTCTTGAGCGGGGCCTTGGAGGAAGGGTAAAATTTGAACAGGCAGAGAAGGGAGGGCTTTCCAGAAGGGGTTGCAGCATGAGGAAAAGAAGAAAGAAGTCAGGGGTTTTTGTAGACGCTAGAATTAAAGGAGAGGCACCTAGTTTGGTCTTTTTCCTCAGGTCATGCTCCTGACCTTATAGGATCCAGCATGTGAAGAGTAAAAAGAAAATGGACCATTGTAGAAGCTCAGTAAGGGCAGGAATTTGAGCTATTTTTGTCAACAGTGTACTCTCAGAGCTTGGACATAATAAGCCAACGATGACTGCCTGTTGAATGACTAAGGTGATCAAAAGAAAAGAATATGATTAGCTTCCATTAACTGACCACTTACTATGTGCCAGACACTATGCTAAGCTCTTGAGAAACTTTTTATTTTATATTGGAGGATAGTCGATTTACAATTTTGTGTTTCAGGTGTACAGCAAAGTGATTCAGTTATACGTACACATGTATCTATTCTTTTTCAGATTCTTTTCCCATATAGGTTATTACAGAATATTAAGTAGAGTTCCCTGTGCTATAGAGTAGGTCCTTGTTGATTATCTATTTTATATATAGTAGTGTGTCTATGTTAATCCCAACCTCCTAATTTATCCCTCCCCTGCCCCACCTTTCCCCTCTGGTAACCATAAATTTGTTTTCAATGTCTGTGAGTCTGCTTCTGTTTTGTAAATAAGTTCATTTGTATCATTTTTTTAGATTCCATATATAAGTGATATCATGGTATTTGTCTTTCTCCGTCTGACCTACTTCACAGTATGATAATCTCTAGGTCCATCCATGATGCTGCAAATGGCATTATTTCATTCTTTTTTATGGCTGAGTAATATTCCATTGTATAAATATAACACATCTTCTTTATCCATTTATCTGTTGTTGGACATTTAGGTTGCTTCCATGTCCTGGCTATTGTAAATAGTGCTGCAGTGAACATTGGGGTGTGTGTATCTTTTTGAATTATGGTTTTCTTCAGATATATGCCCAGGAGTGGGATTGCTGCATCATATGGTAGTTCTATATGTAGTTTTTTAAAGAACCTCCATACTGTTCTCCATAGTGACTGTACCAATTTACATTCCCACCAACAGTGTAGGAGGGTTCCATTTCCTCCACACCCTCTCCATCATTTGTTATTTGTAGACTTTTTGATGATGGCCATTCTGACCGGTGTGAGGTGATACCTTATTGCTGTTTTGCTTTGCATTTCTCTAATAATTAGTGATGTTGAACATCTTTTCATGTGCTTTTGGGCCATCTGTATGTCTTCTTTGGAGAAATGTCTATTTAGATCTTCTGCCCATTTTTTGATTGGGTTGTTTGTTTTTTTTGATATTGAGCTGCATGAGCTGTTTGTATATTTTGGAGATTAATCCCTTGTTGGTCACATAGTTTGCAAATATTTTCTCCCCTTCTGTAAGTTGTCTTTTCATTTTGTTTATGGTTTCCTTTGCTGTGCAAAAGCTTTTAAGTTTAATTTGGTCCCATTTGTTTATTTTTGTTTTTATTTTCATTACTCTAGGAGGTGGATCCAAAAAGATACTGCTGCGGTTTATGTCAGAGAGTATTTTGCCTATGTCTTCCTCTAAGAGTTTTACAGTGTCCGGTCTTAAATTTAGGTCTTTAATCCATTTTGAGTTTAGTTTTGTGTATGGTGTTAGAGAATGTTCTAATTTCATTCTTTTACATGTAGCCGTCCATATGCCAAGCTCTTTACATAAATAATTCCATGAGACCCTTACATTGATGATATGAAGGAGATTTTCTTATTTTTCAAATTAGGTCCAGCCTATGGCAAAATGGTTACATGAATGATTTTTATCTTTGGGGCTCCTTAACCCTTTCCCAAATGGCACAGAATCCAAGACTTATGATTATTCTTCCCACTGCCCAAACTCTCTTCCTGCCTCCCCAAGCCCGGTGGTGTCAGTACCATTGGAATAAACTGGTCCTAGTACTGACCAGCAACTGATGTGCTACAAGGAGAGTCCCAGATGGACCTCTGGGTAACCTGGGCCCATGTGTATGTAAGTACTTGCTCAATTTTGATGAGTGAATCTGGAGGTGACAATCACTGTTATCCTTGGGTTTCTTACCTACAGGGAACCCTCATGTTGTGGTAGAAATTTCACACTAGAAAAGAAGGAAAGGGTTTCTGCTTCCACCCCTACCCCATGTGGGAAGAGAACTCTGGATCCCTTTTGACGGGACTGCCTCTTTCTGGATATTAGGATGGTGTGCCAGACATAGACATAGACATGTATTGCTCAGATTCCCTCTTCATGAAAGGACTCATTGTGCGGCCTTGAGGAGTGTGGTTGGCTCACAGCCACCACTGTTAACTGGTTCAGATTGGCCTCAACTCCTGAGCTGAGGTAGTGGTCTTCTTGGGGTGGCCCCATCCAATGACTGTGCAAGGCTGTGGTACAAGGTCCCATCCATTTCTGCCTAACACAGGACTCTTGTCACATGCTCAGAGATCCCTGCTGGGCTGACAAAGACTTTGTCAGATCTGTGTCATGGTCTGGCACCTCCCCTTCCCTAATTCCATTTCCTCCTTTTTCCTTTCACGAGTGTTACTCCCAGGAAGCCGTTTATACTCCTAAATCTGTCTCAGGATCTGTTTTCCGAAGGACCCAGATGACACAGATGGGATGCTGTTAGCTCCAAGCAACCTTTCATCAGTGAAGAGAATGGATATTTTAGAACTGGATTTGAGCCAATACCAGCAGAATATAATCACCCCGGGTGCTAGGGACCAAGGAGTACTTCCACTGTGGTGCATGAATCAAATAAGCTTTATTTCTTGGTATGCTTCTTGGCACTGACTATGTCTCGCTATTATATAAGATGGCTTGAATGTTCCTACTGGCTTTCTCAATGAGTGATTTGTTCAATTAATTAAGAGTGTGACTATAGACAAGGTCACTAAGTCCGTTTCCAGTCAGCCGTTAGTTTCAATCAAGTTACCTGTTATAAATGGATTGTTATCTGGTCATATATGGACTCCATAAGCCCTTTACCCATGCTGAGTCATGACTTAGGCTAGTTGTTTCTCAGCCTCCTGGAAGACTGTCACCCTTCCCGTGGGTCACTTATAAAATGCTCTGTGCAGTATTTTGGTCTTGGGCAAGGAAGTCTTAATGTGGTTGGTGACCAGCTACTTAACTTGCGGCCACAAATGGGAGGGCATAGTTTTTGCTTTTTTGGTATGGAAACATCTCCTAATTCCTTATTAGAAGAGCAATACTCCTCAAATTATCCATTCATCCATCAAATATTTTTTGACCAAGAGAGAGTTTCTACTTGCCCTTCCCTTGATCAGACTCACAGCTACATCCCTAGCGTCCCATTTTAGGGAAATCTACATGCAGCTTCTTCAGTAGTAACTACCAGCCAGACACACCTGAGGGTCTAAAGCATTACTTATTCCTCTTCCATTTGTCCTTCATGCCAAAGACATCAAGCCTCAACCTGTGTCATGGAGTCAATAATTGTAGGGGCTCTGGGATCAGATAGTCTTGGGTTCAAATATGGGTTCTCTCACTTCCTGGAGTAAAGGTGGTGTCTTGTGGACAAAAAACTGGACCCAGAACAGATATAAGAACAGAGGCCCTGGGGAGAGGAGCCACCGTCAGGGAAAGACTCACTCCCAGTGACTACAGAGAAGACAGCACTGTCCCCTGCCAAGATGAAGCTGCTGTTGCTGTGTCCGGGGCTGACTCTAGTCTGTGCCCACAAGGAAGGAGACCCTGATGTTGTAAGAAGCAACTTCGATATTTCAAAGGTAGGGGCAGTGGAGAATAGTGACTTTGGATTTTGGGGGGTGGTTTGGAGGATTCTGAAACAAGGTGACCCTCCTGGAGGACAGCAGTTCCTTGACATATTAGGCAAAAGGGGTGATTTCAGACCTTAGACTAAGGGCAGTTGTGCCATGTTAAAAGACGACAACACTTGGGGACCTCCATTCTCACTAGAGGGACAGTTGAAAGAGTCCTAGGTGTGTGGTGCCAATTGACCTGAGTTCTAATTTCATCTTCACATCACCGTGATGAGTCTTGGCCCACAGGCCAGAGTTCAAGGAGACAAGTGTTCATGTTGTATCTCTTTCCTCTTTTCTCACCCAATCATTTTATTGATTTCTTGCAGATTTCAGGGGAGTGATATTCCATTCTCTTGGCCTCAGACTCCGAAGAAAATATAGAAGAAAATGGTAGCATGAGAGTTTCTGTGGAGCACATCCATGCCGTGGAAAATTTTTCTTTGTTCTTTAAATTTCATACAAAGTAAGTGGGTTTTTTGCTTGGGAAAGAAAAAACAGAAGCCTGAATATGGTCTTGGACCTCTACACACACACACACACACACACACACACACACACACACACCCATATACATACATTCTGGACCTGTACCTAAAATCAGGGTCCATCATCTGGCACTGATTTGGGGTTTGGTGAACCTGTGGCTTTTCTAGATTCAGAGATAAGAATTGGTGAGAGGCATGAATTTAAATGGGAGTAGAGAAGGTAAGGGGTAGAGGGGTATCAGAATCATAAGTAGTGTGGCAAGACAGCATAGGTTAAGAGCATAGGATTCAGATTCAACAGACTATCTCGTTCTTGAATCTATACATGTGACCAAGAAAATTCATCTGTTTCTTCCCCAATTTTCCCTAGAGTAAAAGAAGATGATAATAATTGTCTCCCATGGTTTTTTGTGAGGACCAAGTGAGGTTATGTTCGTAAGGCACATATCTAAGAGGCTGGCACATGGTAAGAACCCAGCTAATTCTCTAGACGAGTAGCTATCGTAATAGTAATAGTGGGAAGTAGTGGTAGAGTAATAGTGATAGAAGTAGTTGACTCATTCTCAAAGCACCAAATAAAGTGAATAATGTAAATAAAATTTCTTTGGAAACTATACCCAAAAATGTTCAACAGTTAATCAGTGGAATCGTAAACTCAAGTTACAGGTAGAGTGTGAAGGAGCCAGCCCCATCAGTATCTCTTGGGCATCAGCTCATTCTGTTTTACAGGGTAAGTGGAGCATGTACTGACATGTCTTTGCTTTCTGACAAAGCAGGAGAGGATGGTGTATATAGTGTTACCTGTAAGTATGCAAAAAAAAAAAAAAGGGTCTTTCTAAATTCTACTTCCAACTGCAAGGAATTTGCTAAACCCCAGTATCTTCAGGATCTTGATCAGTTTCTGATATGCTTGTTTAGGTAATACAATGGGGCCATCTAATAGCCAATATCCTGAATTTGGGAGAAATGTGTGTGTAAAAGCCAGTGCCTGGCACACAGAACCATCAGGTATAGAAGGCAGTTTGGTCACATGTACCTCCTGCAACAAAAGAAAATCGGCAAAAAAAAAAAAAAAGTAAATTGGCAGGACAGCTTCTCATTCCTTGCCCACTTTCTGATGATGTCTGATGGCTATTGCCACAGCACATTATTCAAGTTACAGCCCTGGGTATATAATGCAACGGGGCTTATAGAGAAGACAGAGACACACAGTTGGCAGAGACAGCTGAGAGAGGGTAGGTGAGTTTCAGGGAGGATGATAGAGGGAAAACTGCTGCTGTGGCTGAATTTTTCTACCCCTAGTGGTCAGTCTACCAGCGTTCCTTAGAAGTTGCCTCATGAATCCCAGAGAGATGCAAATGGAAGGCAGTAGATATCACTCTCTATTTCTTCCAGGATATGCACTTGAATTTGTTTTGTGGGAGAGAATAGGAAGTGAAAGGGTTTCACTTCCTTCCCATGGACCAAAGGAGTTCTGAGCTGTGTTCTGTTTCCTCCACAGATGGTGAAGACAATAAATTTCACATACTTCAAACGAACTGTACTGAATATATTACTTTTTATCTCATGAATGTCAACAACAATGAATCATTTGCTGGAGCTCTACGGTAGAGTATTTTCATGCTGACGCTCACCGTGGGGTGGGGAGACTGGGGAAGGAAGGAAGCCTGGAGACAGAGTGGTCTTCCCAATCTTATCCTGGGACATCTCTCCTCCTCTGAAGATAGATGCTCACCTTTGGGAAAATTTCTCAGGCTCAGTGTTGGGAACATGATGAATCTCTCGTCATGCCAGAAAGATATCCTAAAGATGCCAAATTCAAGACAGGTTATTTTTTCATCCCCAAGACTTCTGCCTAAGCACCCAATCAGTACCATTTATTTTCCCATCTGGCTGGAGCCCCGCCCCTCTGATGAGCCTCAGTGACCAATAAAAAAGACAAAGCGGGCCTCCCTGGTGGCGCAGTGGTTGAGGGTCCGCCTGCCGATGCAGGGGATGCGGGTTCGTGCCCCGGTCTGGGAGGATCCCATGTGCCGCGGAGCGGCTGGGCCCGTGGGCCGTGGCCGCTGGGCCTGCGCGTCCGGAGCCTGTGCTCCGCAGCGGGAGAGGCCGCAGCAGTGAGAGGCCCGCATACCGCAAAAAGAAAAAAAAAAAAAAAAAAAAAAAAAAAAAAAAAGACAAAGCAGTTACTGTCACTCTTCCCACAGCCCGAGAACCAGACATGAGCCCCAAATCAAGAAAAAGTTTGTGAAAATTTACCAAAAATATGGGATTGTTAAGGAAAACATATTTCCACATGTTTCCATATTACCAAAGTCGGTAAGTTGAGCTCTCTCTGGCTTTCTCTGCCTAAATTCCCATTTTACTGAATTGGAATGTTCCTGAAGGGAAAAATCCAAGAGAGGTTAATACCCCAGTCAGTCCCCTTTGTCCTAACCTGGAGAAGCATCTGGTTTCATTCTGGGAAATAAACCAGGGTTGGTATTTGAATGTGCTCTTCTCTGCCTCTGTAGATCACTGTCTCCAGGCCCGAGGGAGTGGAGTGGCCCAGGCCTCCAGGTTGGTGAGCTCTGCTGGAGAGGGGCTGGCTCAGGGATCAGTGCCTCCCAAAAGCATTAGGGTTTTATGTCCAAAGATTACAATAAAAATAATTTGGTAAGGAAGCTTTTTGGGAGAGCTTGAAATTTGGAGTTGGAGGACCTGCATTCAGGATCCACACCTGCTATGAGCTTTTTGAGCAAATGATGTAGCAATTAAAAGGGAAACAATGATGTCTACCTTACAGAGTTACTGTGTGGATATAATGCTGGAGAAAAGGGCTCAGTAATTGATAATGTTGTAAAAATCATGACTTAAAGTTTTAAATGGGAAAAGGGTGTGAGTGTGAAACTCAAATACATTCCTGTGTTCGTGGTCCATCTTCCAAGCCCAGAGGACCATCTCACCCTCCAATTTATGGAAAAATTTTCTTCCTTCAATCTCTTCCTTTCTTCCTGCACATTCTTAACTTCTAATCTGGGAATAGAGTTGTCTGACCTTCCAGTTGTCTTCCAACCTGGAAAATAGACTCTTGAGTTTCCTCATCTGTCTCCTACCTCAGGTTTATTGTGGGGCTTCATTAGCAATTATGGCTTACATAAAGGAAGCATTTAATAAAAGATTGCTATGGCTTTTGCCATTATTCCTCAATTTGTCAAAAATTCTTTAAAACTTCCAATGCTGAGGATGGCAGAAACAAGCCTAAGATCCTTCATTGCTTCTTTTCTTCTTTTCATAGACTCAACTGGGGGAAGGTTAAGATGGGATCAGCAATAGAAAAAAAAAAAGTCATTTACTTAACACCCTCCCTACCCCTATTCTGGCAAATAGCATGGGTTAGAATGCAGGTTGACAACTATTTCTTCAACATTTTTTTTTTTTGTAATAGAAATTCTCTTTGTCCTCAGTTCAATCTGAGAAGCACTTAATAAGTTTCGGTGTTCTCATTCTCATCTGCTTATTTAGCACTGGGTGAGTGCCACCTCACTTGGGCTCCAGGATCTTCTCTTCCATGGTCCCCACATCATCTTGCAACAAGTTCTGTGACCTGATTTCCATTACTATCGCATGGGAAGGCTTCAACTCTGCATCTTCAGGATCTTCCCTAATTATCTAGGAAGACTCATCAGCTCACCACAAATCAAAGTTACCTGCAAATTTCTAACTCTCTTTGCCATATTCAGGACAACAGTACCATGAATAAGACCTTCCTCTACCTGGTCAATAAATGATTCACCTTTCAGTCATGTGATTTGTCTTTGTTTATGTTAAGAGATGTGGGGTTGACAGGAAGCAAATGAGGGCACTTCCTTGGCCCAGTGTCCATAATCTTCCTCTAGCTTCTCAGAATCTTCCCTGAGTTTCAGGATTCTCCCTCGTCTGCAGTAATTCTCTGTCCCCATGAGTGCTACTTGCCTTTTGATTTGTCCATTTCTTAGTGACCTGGTAAGACAAACTATAAGACTTGCGCTATAAATTGCTCCATCCTAGAATTCTCTTTTTCAGTGGTGGTACTGAGAGAAGGATGCTGCTGGGGCTGATACCAGCTCGATATGTTTCAGAATATGCCCTTATACCCCAGCTTCTCTAACTCATCCGTCCTATGAGATGGTCAGTGTCCCTTCTTTCTTTCTTTCTTTTCTTTTCTTCTTTTTTTTTTTGGTATGGCAAATGTTTTTATTTTGTAGAAGCACATCTATGATATCTAAGTTGAAAATTACCATTATAAGATGTTGTTAGTTTCTGAAAGTCTTCATTTTTTAAAATTTTATTGAAGTATAGTTGATTTACAGTTTTGATTTCTGCTGTACAGCAAAGTGATTCAGTTTTACATATATACATTCTTTTTCATATTCTTTTCCATTATGGTTTATTACAGGATATAGAATATAGTTCCCTGTGCTATACAGCAGGACCTTGTTGTTTATCCATTCTATATATAACAGCTTACATCTACTAATCCCAAACTCCCATTCCATCCCTCCCCCAGCCCCCAAACCCCTTGGCAACCACAGGTCTGTTCTCTATGTCTGTGATTCTGTTTCTGTTTCATAGATAGGTTCATTTGTGTCATATTTATTTATTTATTTATTTAATATTTATTTTGTCTGCTCCAGGTCTTCATTGCGGCACGTGGGATCTTCGTTGCAGCATGCGGGATCTTTAGTTGCGGCATGTGGACTTCTTAGTTGTGGCATGCAGACTCTTAGTTGCGGCATGCATGTGGGATCTAGTTCCCCAATCAGGGATCGAACCCCCGGCCCCCTGCATTGGGAGCGTGGAGTCTTACCCCTGGACCACCAGAGAAGTCCCTGTGTCATATTTTGGATTGCACATATAAGTGATATCATAATGGTATTTATCTTTCTCTTGGTCAGTGTTTTTTCATACTCTTGGAAAACTTCCTTCAACCACTGCTTTTATCTACTGTGAACGTGTTAAATGAGATTCCATGAAATGTGAGCAATACTTATCTGCAGCAATCTATATGTGGTACATTCAGGAGGCATCAAGGAGGCTAAGTGTTATTAACCTCTTCTTTGGGGAGCTTACAGGCTTTGGAGAAAGTGAAGTTAAAGGTCCTCTTCCAGTTATAATCCTTTCCCAACATCAGCTGATAATAAAAACAGTGTAAGAGTTACACATGTTTGTTGGGGCAGAGCAAGACGTGGGTAGGGGTTGTCATGCAGGAAGAATGACTCATTCTTTATGGACATGAGGCTTATGTTAACAAGAGAAGGCTTTCTAGGCATCTGACTCTCCCCACATCTTACTCTGCCTACAGATCAGAAGAGTAAGGTGAGTTCAGACTTATTGCTCCTGACTTAAGTGCTCAGTCTGGTTTGCTGAAATATGACAAAAGGCTATGTAGAAAGTCAACCAGTCATGCTAGGATCACCCATTTTTTAAAAGTTTGCATTTAAGGGACAGAGCAGCTGATACCCAGAGGGCATGGCCTAGCATATCCTTGAGAACGCTTAGAACATTAACAACAATAGTAATCAATGCACAAGAGGGCCACGTTGATGATGGGAAATGGCTGGAGAGTGCCACGTGTCAGGAAACTACAGCCAATCGGGAGGCACAAAAAGACCCTCAGGAGTTCCCAGATCAAGTTGGCAGATGAGCTCACACTGAAACCTATACCTCAACCCCAAACATTTTATGCAAATGAGGCATGAAATGTTAAGGACACTCAAAAGCAAGGAGTGAAGATCTCTGTGGATCAGAAACAGAGCAGTCCTTTTCAAGAGGAACAAAAAGAAAAAACAGACAGGAACGATGTGGGTAAACAGGCCAGAGCAGCATCGTCCTCTGGGTTTGGGGTCCGGGGACAGATCTGGATCACCCATGCAGGGTTGGGGCCAATCACATGGGGCTGCAGACTGAAGATGCGGACCTCTGAGAAGCAGGGGCTGAGCCTGAATGAATTTAGGACAGTTCCTCTCCCTCACCTGGAGTCACAGAGAGAAGCTGACTGCAAAGGAGGCACCACCACCTCTTTCTTTCATTTGAAAAAGAAAAGAGCAGTCCCTGCTCTCCTGGAATCGGCCGGACTCCCATCATGAGGCTTCAAGGTTATCACCAGCTGGCCTGATGCTCACAGCTAGGCCAGGTTATTCTGTTGGACATAAACAATCTCCTGAAACATCAACACAGACAAGGTCACTCAGAGATCATTAAAAAAAGATCATTGTGCAATCCAGAAACATGCCCCCCTCTTGGCTAAAATGAGTCACTACTACTTTTCTACTAATTACAGCTTTATCCTCATGCTGGTCTTCTCTTCCTATAGATAAGATTTACTGAGATATGCATTCATAGACTTGCCCCTGCTTTCTGACAGCACCCAATCTAGAGCTTCCTTAGATCCTCCCCCAAACCTGCAGTAGGTCCTTCCTAACATGCTCCTACTGAGACACCCATGGTTCCCCATGGTGAGCGTTCTTCCTAGCTGCAGTAATAAACCCAATTTTTCAATTACATGTATGTTCCTGGTGGTCTTTGGCTGAAGAGTATTAACATTTTTAGGACTTGAACCCAGGCCCACTTCATGCATGTGCCGCCCAGAATTCTGGGAAGCACCAAGCTAAATCACAAATGCAAGGCCTGGTTTAATGCTGTGCACTTAAGTAGCACACAGGATGCCCCCAAGGCTTTTGGCCTGAGCAATTGGAAGGATGGAATTGCCATTTACTCCAGTTACCTAGAGGAGCCAGTTTAGTGGGGAAGGATAAAAAAATCTCTGTTTCAGACATTTAATTTGTTAAGCTAGCTAGGCTACTATTAAAAAAGAGAGACCCAGGCTTCCCTGGTGGCGCAGTGGTTGAGAGTCTGCTTGCCGATGCAGGGGACACGGGTTTGTGCCCCGGTCCGGGAAGATCCCACATGCCGTGGAGCGGCTAGGCCTGTGAGCCATGGCCGCTGAGCCTGCGCGTCCGGAGCCTGTGCTCCACAACGGGAGAGGCCACAGCAGTGAGAGGCCCACGTACCGCAAAAAAAAAAAAAAAAAAAAGAGACCCAACCATAATTTAGTATGGGTTAGTGAAGATAGAATTAATTTCATTACTTAATAATAGATTTCATTATCAGTAACATAAATGAATTTTCTTCAGCAAGTTAAAAGGAAATGTACTAGATCTATATTAACATTGTTAGATCTCAAAAACAAATTGTAAGATGAAAAAAGCCAGTTGTTGAATGATATGTGCAGTATGACACCATTTATATAACTAAAAAAATTTATTTTATTTTTGGCTGCATTGGCTCTTTGTTGCTGTATGTGGGCTTTCTCTAGTTGCGGCGAGAGGGGGCTACTCTTTGTTGCGGTACGTGGGCTTCTCATTGCGGTGTCTTCTCTTGTTGCGGAGCACAGGCTCTAGGCACCCGGCCTTCAGTAGTTGCGGCACGTGGGCTCAGTAGTTGTGGCTCACGGGCTCTAGAGCGCAGGCTCAGTAGTTGTGCCGCACGGGCTTAGTTGCTCCGCGGCATGTGGGATCTTCCCGGACCAGGGCTCAAACTGGTGTTCCCTGCACTGGCAGGCGGATTTTTAACCACTGCGCCACCAGGGAAGTCCCATATATAACTTTAAAATAACACACAGAACAATGCAATACATTATTTATGGATTTCTATTATATGTAAGATAACACAGCGCTTCCTAAAATGTGCATACGAATCACCAGAGGAACTTGTTAAACAGCAGGCTCTGATTTAGCAGGTCTGGGGTGGGGCCTGAGATTCCACCTTCTAACAAGCTCCCAGAGATGCCAGTGCTACGCCGCCTCAGGAGAGGGGAGACGCAGGTAAAGTGAAACTGTTCTTTCTTTCTTCAATTATTTTGCTCTATCTGGGTGCTAGAACCTCTCTGTTGTACTTCCGGACACTCATAAAGGTATTCATGTCCATGAGTGGTTGTTAAAATAGGTGTGTCTGTGGGGTTATGAGGGCTGGCATCTCCTATTCCACCATCTTGCTAATGTCAACCCAAATCAGTTATCATTTTACCCAAAAGACAGAAAGACATTGAGTTTTCAAAACATTTTTATTTTTCTAGAATATCTACAGAAATCAGGGATCAAATGAAAATTACGGTGGAATTGTTACTGATTTGGGTCCTCGGACTCTTTAATCCATAGAAATTGGTAAGAAGCCAGACGAGGAATTCAAGCAAGGCTTTACTGGGTCTCGTGCTTTCTGCAGCATGAGGGAGTGAAAACAAGAAACAGGTGATCCTGTTTTCTCCCGGAGAGGGGACGAGCTTATTCCTTAAATAGGATAACAACAGGGGCAGGTCTGCAGGTTGAGCAGGAGGGGCGGCTTGGGTGGTCCGCCCACCCCCGTGGTGGTGCTGTGTGCGGGGATTACGTGCGGTACCCTGCTTTTGCTCTTAGCACTTCAGAAATGGCAGTTTGTGGTTTTTTTGTATCTTATTGTTCATAATTACCCTGGCTGTGCATGTGTGCAGCTATTTTCAGCCCCTTATCGTTGCTTTGTATTCTGTTGTGGGAGGAGACGTTTGTCCAGGTGCAAGCACTGCAGCGAAGGGTGCCAGGTCCCAGCCCCTCTTGGAATCAGCCATCATTGGGAGCTCTACGGCTTCCTGGTACACTTTGCTCAGGGATGGAGGGCCAAGCTCACAGCCAAGTCCCGTAGGGCAGGGGTCCTCAACCCCCTGGCCGGGCGGTAGACCGGTACCAGTCCTCGGCCTGTTAGGAGCCAGGCTGCACAGCAGGAGGTGAGCGGCAGGTGAGTGAGCGAAGCTTCATCTGCCGCTCCGCATCGCTCCCATTACCGCCTGAACTTCCATCCCCCCTGCCCCGTCCGTGGAAAAATTGCCTTCCACGAAACCAGTCCCTGTTACCAAAAAGGTTGGGGACCGCAGCCATAGGGGATTTTTCAGTCATGATATTGAAATCCTAAATTGTGTTTTTATTAGTTCCTTATCACCCTACTACCACCTCACTGCCCATGAACACATTCTTAGGGCCTGAAAACAAATTGAGTCGATTAAAGGAAGGGAAATAAGTCTACTGCAAAGAGCACCACAAAGTAATATTCCAAATGCAGGCAAGGGTGAGGTAGGATTGCACAGCAGATCGTATGTGCTACACTCCCTTCCAAGAGTTAAAAATTTATGTTAGGAAACAGCTGCTGTATCAAAGATACAGTTAGGAAGCTCTATTCTTGGCATCCAGCTGGACAGGAGAAATGGGTCCTATATTAGTTTCTGCTGCAACAAATAACCACAAATTTGATGGCTTCAAACAGCACAAGTTTATTATATTACAGTTTTGGAGGTCAGAAATCTGACACGGGGCTCCCTGGACCAAAACCAAGTGAGCCCAGTGTCTATAAATGTATTCAGATCATCTTCTGTGCCTTTTCTTAGAGTTTTAAAGTTCTCTCCTTGGTGATCTTCTGGTGTATTCTCAGTTGTTAATTCCTATATACTTTCACAGGTTTTTTGTTGTTTATTTTTTGTGTTTTTTTGTTTTGTTTTGTTTTTGCGGTACGCGGGCCTCTCACTGTTGTGGCCTCTCCCATTGCGGAGCACAGGCTCCAGACGTGCAGGCTCAGCGGCCATGGCTCACGGGCCCAGCCGCTCCGCGGCATGTGGGATCTTCCTGGACCGGGGCACGAACCCGTGTCCCCTGCATCGGCAGGTGGACTCTCAACCACTGCGCCACCAGGGAAGCCCAATTTTTTTGTTTTTTTGACTATTAGTTATTATCATGAGTTTTTGCTGGTATAGAGAAATGTTATTGAGTTTTGTAAGTTGATCTCTCTAGCAACCTTGATGAAATTTTTCATTAGTTATAATAAAATTAGTCCTAATACTTTGTGGATTCTGTTGGCTTTATAGGTGCCTATATATGACCATATTATCTGCAAGTAATGTCAGTGTATCTCTTCCAATCCTTACACTTCTCTTTTTTTCCCTCTCTTCTTATAACTTCAGCCAGAACCTCCAGGAATACTTTTAACTATTGAAACCATATTTTCTATACCAGGGGTTGGCAAACTATGGCCCACAGGCCAAATTCAGCTCCCTGCCTATTTGTGTATAGACCCTGAGCCAAGAACATTTGCAATTAATGTTAAAAACACTAATTTTTAACCCCAATTAAGCAAAATGTTATTCTAAAACAGAATTGTATTCTTCTCATTAATAGGCCTGTGTTTTTTTTAATTGTCCTCAATATTATATTTTGAATTTTATCAGAAAATTTGGAAATGTGTTTTCTCTATTACTATATTAGTATCTACATAATATCTTCAATTCTGCCTCTTGGCATGCAAAGTGTAAAATATTTACTATCTGGCCCTTAGAGAAAAAGTTTGCTGATTCCCTTTTCTACATCCTGCTCTTTCCCCGACTGTTATTTATAATAGTTATTTGTACTGCATTTTCTCCCAAATAAACAAGTTCATCAAATTGAACCCCTCAGAATGCCTTCAATTAAATGGGCATGAAATTATAGGATTGTGGATTAAGGAGAAATTTTTAAATTGTTCTGTTACCGCTCCCCTTTAAATATTATGAATAACTTAAACCTGAATGGAGGGAATTTAGATAAATGTCAAATAAACTTCCAGAGTAAATATCAAACTAGGACACCCTGAGGTTATTTGGGGGTTTCAGAGACAATGATGAAGACTCCAAATCTCTATTCTTGGCTTAGGGGACTTTGTCACTTGATTCTCGTGTCCTAGGACAGACCTTTAGTTGAAATTGTCTGCTCCTGGGGGCAGCCCCATCAGGATGCTAGCTGTTGTTCTTAAAATCTGGCATTTCAGAAACATTGTTTTGTTGGTTTCAAATATGTATGATGGATCTATTTTGGTAATAGTAGACAATCACTGGCTAACCACTTGGTAAAGAAAGACAGAGAATGGAGTGCCGGGTTGTTCAGGAGAGCCTGGCCCCGGAAGCAAGGTCTGGTCAGCAGTGCTGACGTGGATTATCCAGCTGCCAGGGTTCTGCCTGCTGCCTCACGGCCTTCTGGCCTCACTGGGTCACCTCACACAGAGGACTCCTCCAAACCCCAAGTATAAGTAGCACTCTTTCCCCACCTTTCCTGACTGGCCTCTCATATTTATTTGTTATTGCCTGTACCCACTCCCTCTAGAATGTAAATGCAACGAAGTCAGGGAGTTTCTTTTATTCACTGCAGTATCCAACAGCTGAAACAGCACTTAGCATGACACAGGCACGCCATGTTTGTTCCTCAGTGAGTGGCCTTCCTGACCTACACGGGAAGGATTAGAGAACCCATCCTCTTTCTCCCTTGTCCTAATATTTTCCCAAGTGTGTCTCAGCTCACACCAAAGAATGTGGGGCCTGTAGCATTTTTCCCATTGGTGAAATTGGAGACATGGGAACTCTAAGGAGATTGCTTCAGAAAACCTCTTCATAAAACACTGGGCTCTGGGAACGGGGCCTAGTTGTCTCACACACACACACACACACACACACACACACACACACAGCAGGTTTAGCAGTCAACCTCTGAGAGAAGACCAGGGAATCCATGACCCTTCTTCCCCGCCTCCTACAACCCGGCCATCGTGCTACTCCCATTCCATTTCTGTCCAGCCTCCTGGGGGTCTTGAAAAAAGCTGAGATTCAAGAAGTTACTGACATGGTAGGTACAGGACTTGTCCAGATGGAGGGAGATGGATGTTTCTGGAATGTGACCCAGTCTTCTGAGTTGAGCCTGGGTGGGCTGAAGGCACTAGAGGTCTCTGTATATACAGATAAAAATGGAAGAGCAGATTTGCAGGGTTCAGAAGAAAAGGAGGGACTGTGTGTGGGAAGCTCAGGAGACAACCTTTGCCTGTGCTTTACTGTTTTACATTCCCTCAAATCAGTTTCACTAATTTGACTCAGACTCTTGTAGATAAATGAGTCTCAGCTCAACAAAAACAAAGAAATTACCACATTAGTGGTCATCTTGTATTATACATATATTGCTATACCTCTTCCGCAAACTGACAGCTATGTCCACATCTCCACATTCCTTTAAGGCCAGGAAAAAATATGTAGAAAGCTTCCCCCCACCACTGAGCTGCTGCTTGCAATACTCCTTCACTGTACTTTTTCATCTCAGCTCTAAAGCAAGGAACATAATACAAATCCACTTATGTCTTCCCTATCTGTAAAAGGGGAATAATAATCATCATAATACCTAAATAATAGATTATTGTGAAGATTAAATTAGTTAATATTGCAAAGCATTTGGAATAGGGCTGGACACACAGTAGGTACTATCTAATGTGTTGGCTGTTATTATTCTTTTAATACATTTCTTGATTCAGTTTGCTAATAATTGTAATTTTTGTATCTATCTCCATAATTGAGATTCATCCATAGTGTATTTTTATTGATTCTTATCAGATTTTGGTTTTACGATAATGCTAACTTCATAAAATATATAAGGGAGTTTTCCACCTGCAAATGATTCAAATAGCTTTGGGAGGATTTGTTCTTTAGAGACTATCATTAAATTACAAAAAATGTATCTGTAAAACCATTGGGCCATCATCTTTGGTAACTGGTTTCTTCTAGTTTTCTATTCCTCTAGGGCTGTGATATTTGTGTCGTCCACCAAAGATTTGTGTTTCTTCTAGGCACACGGAAATTAGATCTAGCCTTGTGCCTTGCTTTAATCAGTGAAAGTGAGCGGAAGTTCCATATGTCCCCGGCATCAAGATTTTTTTAAAGCTCCCCAGGTGATTCAAAGGTGCAGCCAAAGCTGAAAAGGTGCTTATGTAAGGATGGAATGAGTTGGTTCCGCCACGTATCTCTAAACTAGAATTCTAGAACAGGAGCCGCGGAGACCTCAATGCTCTGCAGATGCAGGCCTGCCGGCCCGGGAGGTAAACAATAGGAAAGGAAATTGCAGATTGTCCCCTTCGGATTCTCCCGGTGCCCAGAGCAGCCCCAGAGAATGGCTTAGGTCCCCTCACAGGTGGCCTCCCGAAAGCCGGTGGTTCAGGCTTGTCTCCACGCAGCTTAGAGAGATGCAGCCAGCGGCGGGCCCCTGGGGTGGGCAGAGGCGAGGAGCCTGGCGCGGCGCGCCGAGGACATTTGCGGGAGGCCTGGCGCCGCCTGGTGGCCGATTGCGCGCATCTCAGCCGCCGCCGCCTGTGCGCTGCTCTGAAAGAGCCCGGTGTCCTAGGGCCCGGGCAGGGTCCGGCGCGAAGAGGCCACGCGCCACTTCGGGAGGCCTCTACCGGAAAGCCTGGGGCCAGGGGCTCATGCTGAGGTCCCTCGGACTCTCTGAGAGCCGGAGAAACTAAGTCGATGCGGAGCATGGAGGGGAAGGCCACCCAAGAGGGCCGTGGGTTGACGGGGAAGTATGAGGCTGGTACAGAATCCTTTTAGAACCTGGGTGTCTAGAATCCCCTAGACCTCTCAACGCAGCAGTTGCAGAGCTTAGAATTAGGGCCTGCAGGGGCCCTGTGTTGGCAGAACCTACAGCGAGTGGGTGGTTGGTTGTTCTCTGCTGCCTGCGGGTTAGCGGTAACCCCCGGAAGTGTTTGGGAACCAGAAATTTTGCCTATCAGAGCCCAGGGCCCCCCTAGGTATGTTCTGAGGCCCCGCCTCAGAACCAGGGCCCGGTGGGGAACTAGCATCGCACTGGAAGCGAGTGAATTTGGAGTCTTCATTTACCCAGCGACCCCAATGCCTTTAGGATCTAAGGAAGCACCCACCCACAATAGCCTTCCAGCCTCCTCTCTGAGGCTTGCGAGTCAGGACAGTGTGGGGAAGTCATTAGTTTTGTCCTCCAAATATAGGCATTTCCCACTTAACATCAGAAATGAAAATCAGGTTCATGAAGTCAGAGGTTCTGTGTGAAAATGCTAACTGGAAAGTTATTTCCTATTTTTAATAATAGCTTTCTTGAGGTATAGTTGACAGCCAACTGCACATATTTAAAGTACAAATTTTGATGCTTTTACACAGACGTTCCCATGAAACCATCACCACAGTCAGGATAGTGAATATCTCCATCGTCCTCAAAAGTTTTCTCTGTCCCATTGTAATCCTTTCCTCCCACTGTGCCACCCAAGCCCCCCGGCAACCACCGGTCCCCTTTCTGTCTCTAGAGTTTGTGTCTTCTAGAGATTTATATAAATGCAGTCATCAGTATGTACTTTTTTGTTGTTCTACTTTCACTTGGCATAATTATTTTGAGGTTCATTTACATTGTGTTTATTAATAGTCTGTTCTTTTTTTATTGCTGAATAACGTTCTGTTGGATGGATATACCACAATTTGTTTACCCATTCATCAGTTGATGGAGATTTGGGTTGTTTCCTAGTTCTTGGCTATTACAAGTAACTACTATGAACATTCATTTACAAATCCCTTTATGGACATATGTTTACATTTCTCTTGGGTTATACCTAGGAGTGGAATGGCTGGGTCATAGAGTAGGTGTATGTTTAATTTTTGTAAGAAGCTGACAGATTTTTCTAGAGTGGTCATACCATTTTACATTTTCATCAGCAGGATATGAGAGTTCCAGTTCCTCCATATCCTCACCAACAGTTGGAATTTTAAGTAGAAAAAAATTGTAGTGTGTTACACAGAGCCCAAAACTTCCCAACAGTTTCCTAAAATCCAGGTAAGACACATTAAGTGCTTATATGAAATAAACAGTAAACTGTAATGTTGGGAATAAAAAGCTTAAAACATTGCTATTTCATCACCAAAAACTAACAGGGTTGCCTTGTGTTCAACTAAGCCTGCTTTTCTTAGAATATGAGATGCATATCACTTTTGTTGATGATCCTGAAGTTCTACCAGTTGTATGTGGAATACAATTCAAGCTTTTTCCGGATTGTTAAAAATGTTGCACTATATTTTTTTAATGTAAACATAAGTTTTCCCCCAAAGAACTGCCAAAAAAGCCATTATATTGAGAGAGACAAATATTCCATAAGGATTTGGGTATTAAAAACCAGAAGACTGGGAGAACATTCTGTAGCATATGTCTTTATTTCTGCTTTTCCCCTGGGGCACACGGTAGGTTTGCTCTCTCCACCCACACCCCGCCCTGGGAGTTGAGTGTGAACATGTGACTTGTTTGGCCAGTAACATGTTAGTAGAAGTGATGTGTGTCATTCCTTGGCAGGAGTTTTGAGAGCCAGTGTGCAATTTATCCATCTCTCCCTTTGTCACATTGCCAGCACCCCATGGCTACTCCATCTACCTGGTCCCAGAGAATGATGGTCCAAAGTCTGGAGTCCTCAGCCATCTTGTGATGGGTGGTTTGGTTTGAAAGATAAACCTTTATGGTGGTAAGCCACTGAAATTTGAAGGTTGTTACCACAATATAACATGACTATCCTGTCAAATACATGGAGTCAATTTTGGACACTAAGCAAAATTCCTCTAGGTTTTCAAGTTTATTGCCACAGAGTTATACCTAATATTCTCATGTATACATCTCATCTCTTCTAATTATGTTGTGAGGTATGTTGCCTTTCTCATTCTCAATCATATTTTTACTGAATATCTGCATCAATCTTGCCAGGGATTTTTATACTTTACTGCTCTTTTCAGAGAGCCAGTTTTGGGTTCTATTTGTTCAACTTTGTTTTTTCTAATCCATCAATTTCAACTTTTATATAAAGGGAAGAGTCTCTCATGGTAGTTAATATCATGAACTCAAATCCTGACTCTCCAGGACTGAATCACAGCTTTGTCAGAGTCTAGATATGTGATCTTGAGCAAGCTTCCTATTCCCTGTGCTTGTTTTCTCATCTGTAAAATAGGATTATGAAAGTACTTACCTCATTTGGTTTTTGTAAGGATTAACACATGTAAAACAGTGCCTAGCACTTGTATATGTTCAATGGTATTACTGTTTCTCTTTGTTTTGTTCTCTTGTTCATCTTGGAAAGATGGATCAGAGATGCCCTTTGGCACCACCTCTGCCGCCAGCCATCCAGACTGGTACCAGGGTAAGGGTAGGGGAGGCAGTGAGAAGTGGCAAGTGTCTGGATGTCCGTTCACAGTTTCGGAGGGCCAACTGTGCTATGTCATTTTATATAAGGGACTTGAGCAAATGCAGGGGATCCTGGAACGGAACGAATTCCCCCTGCAGATACTGAGAGATAACTATTTTTGTTTTTTGTTTTTTAAATTTATTTTATTGAAGTATAGTTGATTTACAATGTTGTATTAATTTCTACTGTATAGCAAAGTGATTCAGTTATATATATACATTCTTTTTCATACTCTTTTCCATTATGGTTTATCACAGGATATTGAATATAGTTCCCTGTGCTATACAGTAGGATCTTGTTGTTTATCCATTCTATGTATGATAGTTTGCATCTGATAATCCCAAGCTTCTACTCCAGCCCTCCTCCACCCCCTCCCCCTTGGTGACCACAAGTCTCCTCTATGTCTCTGAATTTGTTTCTGTTTTGTAGATAAGTTCATTTGTGTCATATTTTAGGGTCCACATATAAGTGATATCATATGATATTTGCCTTTCTCTGTCTGACTTAGTTCATTAGTATGATCATCTCTAGGTCCATTCATATTGCTACAAATGACATTATTTCATTCTTTTCTACGGCTGAGTAGTATTCCATTGTATTGATATATATGTACTACATCTTCTTTATCCATTCATCTGTTGATGGACATTTAGGTTGCTTCCATGTCTTGGCTATTGTAAATAGTGCTGCTATGAACATTGGAGTGTGTGTATCTTTTCAAATTATAGTTTTCTCTGGATATATGCCCAAGAGTGGGATTGCAAGATCATATGGCAACTCTATTTTTAGTTTTTTGGGGAACCTCAATACTGTTTTCCATAGTGGCTGCACCAATTTACATTCCCACCAACAGTGTAGGAGTGTACCCTTTTCTCCATACCCTCTTCAGCATTTGTTATTTGTGGACTTTTTAATGATGGCCATTCTGACCAGTGTGAAGTGGTACCTCACTGTAGTTTTGATTTGCATTTCTCTAATTAGTGATGTTGAGCATCTTTTCATGTGCCTGTTGGCCATCTGTATGTCTTCTTTGGAGAAATTTAGGTCCCCTGCCCATTTTTCGATTGGGTTGTTTGTTTCTTATTGAGTTGTATGAGCTGTTTGTATATTTTGGAAATTAAGCTCTTGTCAGTCGCATCATTTGCAAATATTTTCTAGCCGTTCATAAGTTTTTTGTTTCGTTTACTGTTTTGTTTGCTGCACAAAAGCTTATAAGTTTGATTAGGACCCATTTGTTTATTTTTGCTTTTATTTCTACTGCCTTGGGAGACTGACCTAAGAAAACATTGGTACAATTTAGGTCAGAGAACGTTTTGCCTATGTTCTAAAAGTTTTATGGTGTTGTGTCTTACAGTTAAGTCTTTAAGCCATCTTGAGTTTATTTTTGTGTATGGTGTGAGGGAGTGTTCTAACTTCATTGATTTACATGCAGCTGTCCAGCTTTCCCAACACCACTTGCTGAGGAGACTCTCTTTTCTCCATTGTATACCTTGCCTCCTTTGTTGAAGATTAATTGACCATAGGTGTGTAGGTTTATTTCTGGGCTCCCTATTCTGTTCCATCGATTCTTGTGTCTGTTTTTGTGCCAATACCATGCTGTTTTGATTACTGTAGCTTTGTAGTATTGTCTGAAGTCTGTGAGGGCTCTGCCTCCAGCTTTGTTCTTTTTCCAAGTTGTTTGGCAATTTTTGGTCTTTTATGGTTCCATACAAATTTTAGGATTCTTTATTCTAGTTCTGTGAAAAATGAGGGACAATTATTTTGAAAGAGAGCCAACAGGATTTCATGATGGATGGGACATATAGTGTGAGGGAAAGAGGAGAAAGAATGATATTCTAATAAGAATGTTAGATTTTTCAACCCAAGTGACAGGAAAAGTTGAGTTGACACTAGTTGAAAACCACAGGAGTTACAGGCTTAGGAGAGAAGATCAGTTCAGATTTAGATAAGTTTGAGATGCCTATTGGACATCCAAGTGCCAATGGTGATCCACTATCTTTGCAATGCTGGTCAAGAAACAGACATGTCCTCTACCCTAGAGAGGGACATTATCTGTCTTCCCAGGCTGTTTGCCACACAAACGTCACAAGATATGAAGAAATGCTATTAAGGATTACCTTCCCAATGATATCCACCCCTGGTTTCTATATTGTCTGGCTTCCTATGAATATACCATTGAGTCAGCCATTATGATTAGTTAAGCCAACAGGAGCTTACACCAGATCCATTTAATTTGTATTCTATGCAGAATTAGACCTGCTGGTCACCCTGAAATATTGACCTCAGCTATGTCCCCCAAGGTTCCAGCTGAACAAAGTTCAACTATCAGTGCCTACCTTAGAAAGCCAAGTGGCTTTCTCCTTAAGGTTCTGTATTACCCAAAACATTAATCCAAGTGGGGCAGGATGTATTAGCAATTACACAGATAGTGTCCTTGGAAAGTTTACAGTTTGGGTAGGGGAGAGGGCCTCTGAAGTAGGATCTATCAATACATCACTCGGAAAGGTTGACAGTAGTTACCAGTCAACTGCTAAGCCTTCAAGTTCCCAATTATGTCCATTCGGGGGGTCTGCCTAAGGACAGTCAGTCTAGTTTGTTCCCCGACACCAGCTGGCTTGTATCTATCCACCTCAGAGTGGTCAGAACCATCTGGCTGAGGATGGCAGAGTCAGCCCGTTGAATTTCTTGCGACAGTTTGGGAGAGATATATCATGGGTTTTCCTCCTATAGGAAGGCTCTGGGCAGGTTCACCTCCCAGGTGTTTCTTTTGTTACTGAATAAATCAGGTGGATTGGGTCCCACCACTCGCCACTTACAAAATAAATTACATATTTACGAATGGTAGAAGAAAAAGGTGCCTTTAATCAGAATGCCAGAAATCTGGGGAGATGGTGGACTCAGCGTACCCACAAAACCCCCTCTGAAGATTCTGCACAGCCATGAAACTTTTTTTTTTAACATCTTTATTGGAGTATAATTGCTTTACAATGGTGTGTTAGTTTCTCTGCATAACAAAGTGAATCAGCTATACGTGTACATATTCCCCATACCTCCTCCCTCTTCCGTCTCCCTCCCACCCTCCGTATCCCACCCCTCTAGGTGGTCACAAAGCACCAAGCTGATCTCCCTGTGCTATGCAGCTGCTTCCAGCTAGCTATCTATTTTACATTTTGTAGTGTATATATGTCCATGTCACTCTCTCACTTCGTCCAGCTTACTCTTCCCCTCCTTGTGCCCTCAAGTCCATTCTCTAAGTCTGTGTCTTTATTCCTGTCCTGCCCCTAGGTGCTTCAGAACTTTTTTTTTTTAAGATTCCATATATATGTGTTAGCATGCAGTATTTGTTTTTCTCTTTCTGTTCTGACATACTTCACTCTGTATGACAGACTCTAGGTCCATCCACCTCACTACAAATAACTCAGTTTCATTTCTTTTTATGGCTGAGTAATATTCCATTGTATATATGTGCCACATCTTCTTTATCCATTCATCTGTCAGTTGACACTTAGGTTGCTTCCATGTCCTGGCTATTGTAAATAGAGCTGCAGTGAACATTGTGGTACATGACTCTTTTTGAATTATCATTTTCTCAGGGTATATGCCCAGTACTGGGATTTCTGAGTCATATGGTAGTTCTATTTTTAGTTTTTTAAGGAATATCCATACTGTTCTCCATAGTGGCTGTATCAATTTACATTCTCACCAACAGTGTAAGAGGGTTCCCTTTTCTGCATACCCTCTCTAGCATTTTCTTTTTTCCAGCATTTATTGTTTGTAGATTTTTTGATGATGGCCATTCTGACCAGTGTGAGGTGATATTGAGGTATATTTTATCAATAGCTTTGTGGAATTTGTACTTTGCTGTGATTTATTTTCTCATTCTTAATAAGTACTTACTTCAGTGTTTACTTTTATTTGGGTAATTTGAAATTTGGTTAAGAAGGTCCCCCAAATTACATGAGCTTCAGGTCCCACAAAACTTTGATTTCAGGGAATTCCCTGGCGGTCCAGTGGTTAGGACTCTGGCACTTTCACTGCCAGGGCCTGGGTTTGATCCCTGATCAGGAAACTAAGATCCCACAAGCCAGGTACTGCAGCCAAAAAAAAACTGATTTCAATGTGATGTCCAATAAATTGCTTTCTTTCTGAGCCGAGAAATTAAAGAGGGTCTATGGGGAAGAGGCAATGATGACCTTGGCAAAGGGAATAGAGGCTGAACCACAAAGGATCTTGATGGTAAGGGAGTTGAGGGCTTCTCTTCTGCAGAAAGCAGGAGCTGAGGAAGAGTTTTAGGCAAGGGATTACTGTGATCAGAAGTTCTGTGAACGCTGTGGGAGAGGCTCTGGAGTCGGGGAGACCCTCAGCAACCCAATGCCAGAGTCTAGGTGAGAAAGCATAAGGATCAGCTTATGCCTTTCAGCAGCTGAGGATCCAGCCATGAACTTACCCAAACTTCAGGAGAGACTGTGGCGAGAAAGGTTGCTTCAGGTTATTCCCTTTAAAATGTTTGTTTAAGTATCTACTTGCATTTTCTGCCCCCTTTAGATATCTCTGTAGAAATAATTTATTATGTGATTCCACAGCTGAATCAGATTGCTAACATAGTTTATCAATCAAGTGTAAACACATGGGAGTTTACTTCATTTCACTAATAAGCAATATTACAAAGGTGCTGTAACTCAAGCATCAGACAACCCTTTGGCCTAACACATAGCATAAAACTGTAAAAAAAAAATTCACAGTATCACTTGTGTAAATCAAATTAGATCCCAATATGCAAAGGTGTTTCACAAAATAGACAGGTGTGGCTACTACCACAGTCAACCTGGGCCAACTTTCTCTTTTATAAAACAAAAAATTATCTAGCAGTGTTGATTTGGAATGCCTCTCTCTTTGGAGACTTCCCCAAATGGCCATCATTTGCGAGAGAAACATAAGTCATTTAGCATTTTTCTCAAAGAGAAACAGGTGCCTTCAGTAGCCATCTTCCCAAATACCAAATAGATTTGCACTGGCAGAAACAGTCTAGGGTAACACAGATTATAAAATAATGGCCTTAAGAGGATTATTCATTACACAGAAGTGCTATACATTAATTTGATTCAACAGCTAAACTAACATGTCTCTGGCCTTTATTTGCCAAGAGCCAGAATCCTTTAAGACTTTGATTAAGCGTGAGCAAATGAGAAAGATAAGAAACTCATGCGTAGAAATGCTGAACTTGATCAACTTTCTGTTGAGTCTCAGATCATGTTTTTAAACCAAAAATCTTTTATACTAATTAAACTGTCGAAGTATGAATACAGAAATTGTTCTTTTCAAATATTTGATTGGAAAATATCACCTATATTTAACAGAATTTGTGATGGATAGTAATACATCATGAGACACTAAATTATATGCTATTTTAACTATGTAGACAGCATTTAGACTCATCAAAATGCTGAGAAACTTTTCTGTGGCCTTGTATTGGGGGAGCTTGAATGTGAATAAACACATATTTTCTCCTTCAAGTACATATTTCCCCAAATAAAGCAGATTCTCGGGGGACATTGTCGAAGCTGAAAACAGGCAAAGTTTGTGGGGTACTCATGGCTGATCAGGATGAGCCCTCTGGTCTAAGATCTCAGAAACATGGCGGGGCAGGGGGTGGCTTCAGGCCAAAGAGGATGAAATCAAACCATTTCCACAAGGAGGAGGAGGAACGTGAGAACAAAATCTCTCTCCCTCTCCTGTCTGTGCAGACTGTCCTCCTCAACAGAGGATTGTTTAATCAAACACACCTTTATGTGCCATGAGTTACTTTCAGTCACATACTCTTAATTCTGCAATTAGAATGTCCACTTCAATATATTCAACATTTCCATGTTTAGTTCAAAGATAGGTCTTCTTCCTTCTCCCAGGGCCAAGGCCACTGTAGGCTTCAATGGAGAGTGTTTTGCTTTTCCCCACTCCTCCTCTCTCAGATTCCTCAGGGCAGTTTCTGGCCTCTATGAGATGGGAGCACAGGAACGGGGAAAGAATAGGCAGAAGTGAAAAGTTCACACTTGGCTGATAATATCCTAAGGTGACTTTGTGCTCTCCGGACTCGACGGCTGTTTAAAGCTGATCCTTTCTCATGGTGGTTCCCCTGAGAGGGTCCACTGACTACCACCCCATGCTGGAGGCAGTGCTCCTTTGACTGGCTTTTTCCTATCTGTAGCCACACCCTCACTTAGCATCTTCCTGTGGTGCATCTCAGCATCTCCCTTGCAAGGCCATCCTCTTGGGCAGGATCACTGTTAATCCTGGACAACATTTTCTGCAACACTTTCTGGGAATGCATCGGCTTTGACCCACCTTTTGGACAGAATGCAGTTATCTTCCAAATGCAGCATTTATCTTTCAGTAGTTTAAATGCTCAAAAATGTCCGGAAAACAAGATATTCTCCCATAAGCTGCCTTCTTCCCACATAATATCTCATCTACATCTGGCCCATCCTACTTTCTTCCCTGACCTTCTCTAGTTCAGAGGGAAGCCAGCCCCTGCATCTCTTCCTTTATACCATAAGATCTTGATCCATTACTTGTACCCTCTCCATGATAGTTCTTCAACCAGTTCCTTTCCACTGGCTCTTTCCCATTAGCCTAAACTCCTTCCCAATAACCACACTTGAAGGCCAGGGATGCCATGTTGCACAACTCTACAAGGCACCATTGACATCATTGTCTATGTAAATGGTGCCCCCTCCCCCGCCCCTCCCTGTTGGAGTTGAGCAGAGCACATAATCTCAATAAAATGAACAATGATGAATGGGAAAAGGAACATTTCCTCTGCTCACTAGGCAGCGCTCTAGCAATTTTCAACTACCTACTCTGGCAGTGGTTCAGAGGTTCCATTCAGTGAGCTCACTGCCTTTGTCTTAGCAAAGTAAACCATTTTATGACAAGGGTCCTGGGATTATAGAGTCAGATTCTCAAAGAAATTTTGAGTTTGTATAGCCTCCCATTAAAAAATCTTCCAGTGGAAGGAGTATAATTCCCACTTAAAACAACTCAGTCAGCCATTCAGTCGTTTCTTTGTACAGTCAATCAAGCACTGATTGAGCACCTCCTATGTATCAAGCACTGTGCTCCATGCTGAAGATTCGGGTGAGGATAAAAACAAAAAAGCATGGAACTTTCATGCATTAATCAAAAATTCACACAAACACCATTAAATTATAACAGTGGAAGGAACTACCGATTAGAAGTATACACAGTGTTATGAGAACATCTCATAGACCTAAACAAGAAGTTCAAGGAAGACTTCCTTGAGAACCGGATGGTTGAGTTAGTATTTGAAGGGAGAGTAGGCGTTGATTAGATAAAATGGAAGTGAAATGTCCTAAGCAGAGAAAAAAGCATGTTCTAGGGGCCCTGTGGGGAGTTCAAGGAAGTGAATGATGATGTGGCTGGACCACTGTGAGCAAGGAGGAGGGTCAAGTGAGATGAGACTGGAGGGGTAGTGAGGGCCAGACCTGGTAAGCCTTCAGACCATAATATGGATTTTGGTTTTTATTCTAAGAATAACTGGAAGTCATTGAAGGGTTGCAAGCAGGCAAATGGCAGCATAGTATCTGTGCTTTAAAGGAATCAGTTTGGCTGCAATGTGGCTAATGTGTTGGAGGGGCCTTTGAGATGTGGGAAACAAGTTGGGAGGTTACTGAAATAGATCAGGGGAGAGAAGCCAGTGGCTTGTACAGAGGTGGGTTTAAAAAGCTTTCTTAGAAATTCCTTCCTTATATCAAAGTCAGACATGTCCAGTGGCCCCAGCTCTTTCTCTGGGACCACAACGAACAAGTCAACTCCACATCAACATGGTAAACCTTTAAGGAGATGAAGGAATGCTTTGTGCCACCACCCCTTTGACTCTGCCCCATTTTACCCCCATCACTTAATCTCCTTTCTTCTTGTCTAAAAAGCAGGATTCTTTAACAGAACCTCAGATGACCTGAATATGAATTCCCTTTGCCATCTACACTTCTCCTCTCAGAACAGTCTCAGGTGGTCAATAAAGACTAAATCCCTCAATGGGCCAAAGCTTTTGGAGATTACGATGAATACAAAAGAAACAATTGAGATGTTAAACGCTGATGACAGTATGAAAATAAACAAGGAAGAGTTAAACCTACAACTGTCAGCTAGAAAAATCATAAATTAACTTCTGACTTCTCCATTAGGCTGTTGATAATAGAAATCAACATTCTTGAGACTTTAAGAAACATATTACGTGCCTTAACTCATTTAGTCCTGACAACAACACTTGAGGTAGGTCCTAAGATTACTCCCATTTTACAGATGAGAAAACTAAGGTATGAGAGACTAAGGTTATACAATCAGGAAGCATCAGAGCCTGGACTCAACACTAATGTGACTTCAGGGACTGTGCTCTTAGCCACGACACTACACTGCCTTCCAGGGCAAGGAAAACTTATCTTCGAACTTTTAGAAGAGAAAAATAAACACGATGAAAAGGAATTAAAGCCCAAAGTTAGAGAAGAAGATAGCCCAAGAATTTATAATGACTTGATTTAATCCTAATCTAAAATCCAGATGAAAAACATTTTAAGACACTGAAAGAACAGTCAGATCTAAACACATAATAATGATTGGTCATCTTTAAGAAATATGGAAGATGATTAGAGATGCCCAGTATATGGTCAGGCCACTCAAGATGGCTGTCCTCTCGCTCTTTGTACATGCCCTGCTCCACCAGTCCCTGCTTTCCTGCTCCCTACTCACAGAAGGTGCTTCGCCCCCTGCCCCAGCTAGTGATTCTTCAAACCCTTAGGCCAGACCGGCTCCACCTGCTAGCTTATTGAAGGGAAACATCAGCCCATGTGGTGGTTGTTAATCTGAGGGGCTGTGAGGGACATGCCCCTGCTGCTGGTTTCCCTGGTAACTAATGAGCTAATCTGACATCAATTCCCTCTATAAATGGAAGCCTCTCCCCTTCGTAGCACAGGTTGTTGCCATTGCTTGCCCCTTCGCCCGCCCGCCCGCCCGCTTACCTCCTCGCCTGCCTGCCTGCCCGCCGGCCGCCCCCCGGTTGGGGTGTTGCTCCAGGACCTTTCGCTTCAGACGTGTAAGTTCCCCCTGTCCAACAAACTCTTCATTTCTCTGTCGCTGTCTCCAGGTTCTTTCTTTGGTCTCGAGGCTGGGCAGCTACAAGGCTTGCTGGCCTGCGAGGTGCAGCCTAACAACTGCCATAGCAGCCGGGAGGCCGAGGAAACTCCTGTGAGCACCGAGATATTGGGAAATAAGGATGGGAAATGGAAAGAGGCGGGGGTGACCAGAGGTGGCCGACTGCTGGCAAGTGGGGCTCTGTGGCAGCTGACCACCATAAGAGGTGTCTTCCTCTTCCATTACATTGATGATATGCTGCTGACCTCAGAGTCCCTTTCAAGTTTAAAAGTAGCAGCCCTGTGCTCATGGCTCATCTGACTGCACGAGGATGGCTGGTGGGGACGGACAAAACGTAAGAACCTGGGTTATGTATAAAATACAAGCATACCCCTGACCCACCACCCCTAAACAATTACAGACCTAGACGTTAGGGATATTAACTCAGGGACAGGCTTGTGAATGGGACATGGCCAGTCGACCAACAGGGTTTGGATGAGGTCTGTGGCAACAGCAAAATAACAAAAGTACCCTTGGGCTTCTGGTCTCAGCTGTGGGAGGGGCCGAGTAATGATATATGGGATGGAAAACATCTATATGCCGCCTACAATGTGTTACAGCAGGTGGAAGACGTTACAAAAGGCCTACCCGAGTTGTCGAGCTATGCGAGAAACCATTCTTTGGGGCCTAGAGCAGCTGTGTAACAATACGGGACCCCCATGAACATTGACAGCAAGCCACTTTACCGGCCAACTGTCAGGACCATAACTTACTTTTGCCTTTACCATGGCATCTACCGCCAGGGGAACACGTTATAAAATGGCCCTGGGACTAGCAGATAAGTTGCAGGTGTTCTGGGTTTGCCACCCTGTGGGGAATAGCACTGGAAAAGGACTGACAAATCTCACCTGTCTTCTACCTGGCCCTGCCAGAGATTACTAAGGTAATTTATACGGGACACCTCCTGGAGAAAGCCACCATCACGTTAACCCTGTGGTTTGTTGTTACACGGTCTCTCCAGTATTCAGCTCCAGCTGTGGGGACCGAGGGTGGACAGGCGGTGTGGTCCTGCAGGACAGGACAAAAACCACAGGCAGGGGTGGTGGTATCTCAGAATGCTGTTACTGTGGTATTTGGCTTACTGGTCCTGATCGTCCCTGTATTGTGCTTGTTAAACATCTCACATGTCCTCCCTAGTCTGAGCGGAGGGAGTCTGTTTGTGGACTGGGGGACAATGGTGGCCTCACTGTGAAAAGAGTCTGATTGCTGGGTCTATGCGAGATGCTGTTGTCCTCCTCTGGCCAAGAAAATTTGACCCGATAGGCGCCTGGCTTACTCGTTAGCGGCTGTTAATCTGTCTCGCATTTGCGGTATGTGGTTGCAGTGCATCTCTACATTCCAACCCCAAGGATATAGCGGAAGAGGGGGTGGACCAAGATGGTAAGGGTCGTGCAGAGTATGTAGGGGTGGAGTGTGTTGTCAGGCCATTCAAGATGACTGTCCTCTTGCTCCTTGTACATCCCCTGCTCCACCAGTCCCTGCTTTCCTGCTCCCTACTCACAGAAGGTGCTTCGCCCCCTGCCCCAGCTAGTGATTCTTCAAATCCTTAGGCCAGAGCGGCTTCACCTGCTAGCTTATTGAAGGGAAACATCAGCCCATGTGGTGGTTGTTAACCTGAGGGGCTGTGAGGGATGTGCCCCAGTTGCTGGTTTCCCTGGTAAGTGATAAGCTCATCTTATGTGAGTTCCCCCTATAAATGGTAGCCTCTTTCACCCCGAGTAGTGCTGCCATGCCCTGTCTGCCATCGACAGTGGGGTGTTGCTCCAGGACCTTTTGCTTCAGACGTGTAAGGTCCCCTTTTAATAAACCATGGATGTCTCTGTCCCTGTCTGTGGGCTCTTTCTCTGGTCTCGAGGTGGGGCAACTACAAGGCTTGCAGGCTGCAGGGTGCAGAACAACACGCAACAAATTAAAAAGAACACCTTTTCAAAACTAAGAATCAATCTGAGAAAACTGACTTTATCTTCAGCTTTCAGCTTTCTTCCCATCTGTATTAGTATCTTTTCTTATTGACCAGGAAGTGCTAAACGGCTTTAGAAAAGACTTTGCATTTTAGCTCTTAACTAATCATCCACTGATTTATTCACAAATACTTATTGAATATCTGGTGAATATCAGATTGCTATGTGCTGGAGAGTCGAAACAGGCAGGCTTCTATCCTCATGGAAATTTCTAGTGAGGAATATTACTGATAAAACAATGACACGAACATGGGGATAATTATAAACTAATCATGTGGTACAGTTTAAAACTGCTTCCAGAGCAATTTCTAATTTTAAGTGACAAACAAGAATGTAATACATATTTTTAATGAAATTTATACAGTGGAAAAAGATTTAAAATCTTTCAATGATTTAAAAGCTTGGTCATACTCAGAATAAGATTATGTCTAAAATTAGAATAAATTATAAAATTACATAAGTCATTGAAACACCATAAAAACATTGATTTAAAAAAACAACAATCTGCTTTGAGTCCATTTTTAGAATTTGAGATATAATTTATATACCATAAAATTCATCCTTAATGTAGCCAATGCAGATGTGGTATATTTATACAATGGAATATTGCACAGCCATAAAAAAATGAAATAATGCCATTTGCAGGAGCATGGATGGACCTAGAGATTCATACTCAGTGAAGTAAGCCAGATGGAGACAAATGTCATTTCCCATGTTGAATCTAAAAAAGATACAAATGAACTTATACAAAACAGAAATAGATCCACAGACCTAGAAAACAAACCTATGGTTACCAAATGGGAAAGGGGAGGGCAGATAAATTAGGTATTTGGGATTAACAAATGCACACCACTGTATATAAAATACATAACCAACAAGGACCTACTGTATAGCACAGGGAAATATACTCAATATTTTGTAATAACCTATAAGGGAAAAGAAGGAAAAAATAGATACGTATAACTGAATCACTTTGCCATACACCTGAAACTAACACAACAGTGTAAATCAACAATACTTCAATAAAAGTATACAATGCAGTGGATCTTATATATTAAGGTTGTACAACCATCACCATTGTATAATTCCGGAACACTTATCATCCCCAAAAGAGTCCCGTTACCATTAGCAGGTTTCCCATTTTCCTCGTCCCTGCAGTCCCTGGCAGACACAAGTCTATTTTCTGTCTCTATGGATTTGCCTAATCTGCATATAAATTGAATAATAGAATACGGGGCCTTTTGTGTCTGACTTTCACTTAATGGTTTCAAGGTTTATCCATGTTGTAGTGTGTATCAGCACTTCATTCCTTTTTATGGTGGAAGAATGTTCTATTGTTTGGATATACCACAGTTTGCGTATCCGTTCATTAGTTGATGGACGGATGGCCATTCTGACCAGTGTGAGGTGATATTGAGGTATATTTCATTAATAGCTTTGTGGAATTTGTACTTTGCTGTGATTTATTTTCTCATTCTTAATAAGTACTTACTTCAGTGCTTACTTTTATTTGGGTAATTTGGAATTTTGTTAAGAAGGTCCTCCAAAGTACATGAGCTTCAGGCCCCACAAAACTTTGATTTCAATGAATTCCCTGGCGGTCCACTGGTTAGGACTCTGGCACTTTCACTGCCAGGGCCTGGGTTTGATCCCTGATCAGGAAACTAAGATCCCACAAGCCAGGTAGTGCAGCCAAAAAAAAAAAAACTGATTTCAATGTGTTGTCCAATAAGTTGCTTTTTCTCTGAGCCGAGAAATTAAGGAGGGTCGGTGAGGAAGAGGCAATGATGACCTTGGCAAAGGGAATAGAGGATGAACCACAAAGGATCTTGATGTTAAGTGAGTTGAAGGCTTCTATTCTGCAGAAAGCAGGAGCTGAGGAAGAGTTTTAGGCATGGGATTATTGTGATCAGAACTTCTGTGAACACTGTGGGAGAGGCTCTGGAGTCGGGGAGACCCTCAGCAACCCAGTGCCAGAGTCTAGGTGAGAAAACATAAGAATCAGCTTATACCTTTCAGCAGCTGAGGACCCAGCCATGAACTTACCCAAACTTCAGGAGGGACTGTGGCGAGAAGGGTTGCTTCAGGTTATTCCCTTTAAAATGTTTGTTTAAGTATCTACTTGCATTTTCTGCCCCCTTTAGATATCTCTGTAGAAATAATTTATTACATGATTCCACAGCTGAATCAGATTGCTAACATAGTTTATCAATCAAGTGTAAACACATGGGAGTTTACTTCATTTCAGTAATAAGCAATATTACAAAGGTGCTGTAGTTCAAGTATCAGACCACCCTTCAGGCTAACACATAGCATAAAACTGTAAAAAAAAAATAAAATAAAATTCACAGTATCACTTGTGTAAATCAAATTAGATCCCAGTATGCAAATGTGCTTCACACAATGGACGGGTGTTGCCACTACCACAGTCAACCTGGGCCAACTTTCTCTTTTATAAAACAAAAAATTATCTAGCAGTGTTGATGTGGATTGCCTCTCTGTTTGGAGACTTCCCCAAATGGCCACCATTTGCGAGAGAAACATAAGTCATTTAGCATTTTTCTCAAAGAGAAACAGATACCTTCAGTAGCCATCTTTCCAAATACCAAATAGATTTGCACTGGCAGAAACAGTCTAGGGTAACACAGATTATAAAATAATGGCCTTAAGAGGATTTTTCATTACACAGTAGTGGTGTACATTAATTTGATTCAACAGCTAAACTAACATGTCTCTGGCCTTTATTTGCCAATAGGCAGAATCCTTTAAAATTTTGATTAAGTGTGAGCAAATGAGAAAGATAACAAACACATGCGTAGAAATGCTGAACTTGAGCAACTTTCTGTTGAGTCTCAGATCATGTTGTTAAACAAAAAATCTTTTATGCTAATTAAACTGTCAACATATGAATAGAGAAATTGTGCTTTTCAAATACTTGATTGGAAAATGATGACCTATATTTAACAGAATTTGTGATGGATAGTAATACATCATGAGACACTAAATTATATGCTATTTTAACTACGTAGACAGCATTTAGACTCATCAAAATGCTGAGAAACTTTTCTATGGCCTTGTACTGGGGGAGCTTGAATGTTAATAAACAGATATTTTGTACTTTAAGTACATATTTCCCCAAATAAAGCAGATTCTCGGGGGATATTGTCCAAGCTGAAAACAGGCAAAGTTTGTGGGGTACTCATGGCTGATCAGGATGAGCCCTCTGGTCTAAGATCTCAGAAACATGGGGGGCAGGGGGTGGCTGCAGGCTAAAGAGGATGAGATCAAACCATTTCCACAAGGAGGAGGAGGAACGTGAGAACAAAATCTCTCTCCTTCTCCTGTCTGTGCAGAGTGTCCTCATCAACAGAGGATTGTTTAATCAAACGCACCTTTATATGCCAGGAGTTACTTTCAGTCACATAGTCTTAATTCTGCAATTAGAATGTCCACTTCAATATGTTCAACATTTCCATGTTTAGTTCAAAGATAGGTCTTCTTCCTTCTCCCAGGGCCAAGGCCACTGTAGGCTTCAAGGCAGACTTTTTTGCTTTTCCCCACTTCTCCTCTCTGATTCCTCAGGGCAGTGTCTGGCCTCTGAGATGGGAGCACAGGAAGGGGGAAAGAATAGGCAGGAGTGAAAACTTCACACTTGGCTGATACTATCCTAAGGTGACTTTGTGCTCTCCGGACTCGACGGCTGTTTAAAGCTGATCCTTTCTCATGGTGGTTCCCCTGAGAGGGTCCACTGACTACCACCCCATGCTGGAGGCAGTGCTCCTTTGACTGGCTTCTTCCTATCTGTAGCCACACCCCCACTTAACATCTTCCTGTGGTGCATCCCAGCATCTCCCTTGCAAGGCCATCCTCTTGGGCAGGATTCTTTTTAATCTTGGCCAACATTTTCTGCAACACTTTGTGAGAATGAGTCGGCTTTGCCCTGCCTTTTGGAGTGAATGCAGTTACCTTCCAAATACAGTATTTATCTTTGAGTAGTTTAAAAGCTCAAAAATGTCCGGAAAACAAGATATTCTCCCATAAGCTGCCTTCTTCCCACATAATATCTCATCTTCATCTGGCCCATCCTACTTTCTTCCCTGACCTTCTCTAGTTCACAGGGAGGCCAGCCCCTCCATCTCTTCCTTTTTACCATAAGATCTTGATCCATTACTTGTTCCCTCTCCATGATAATTCTTCAACCAGTTCCTTTCCACTGGCTCTTTCCCGTTAGCCTAAACTTCCCAATAACCACACTTGAAGGCCAGGGATGCCATGTTGCACAACTCTACAAGGCACCATTGACATCATTGTCTATGTAAATGGTGCCCCCTCCCCCGCCCCTCCCTGTTGGAGTTGAGCAGAGCACATAATCTCAATAAAATGAACAATGATGAATGGGACAAGGAGCATTTCCTCTGCTCACTAGGCAGCGCTCTAGCAATTTTCAACTACCTGCTCTAGCAGTGGTTCAGAGGTTCCATTCAGTGAGCTCACTGCCATTGTCTTAGCAAAGTAAACCTTTTTAGGACAAGGGTCCTGGGATTATAGAGTCAGATTCTCAAGGAAATTTTGAGTTTGCATAGCCTCCCCTTAAAAAATCTTCCAGTGGAAGGGGTATAATTTCCACTTAAAACAACTCAGTCAGCCGTTCAGTCGTTTCTTTGTACAGTCAGTCAAGCACTGATTGAGCACCTCCTATGTATCAGGCACTGTGCTCCATGCTGAAGATTCAGGTGAGGATAAATAGAAAAAAGCATGGAACTTTCAGGCATTAATCAAAAATTCACAAACACCATTAAATTATGACAGTGGAAAGAGTTACGGATTAGAAGTACATAGTGTTATGAGAACATCTAATAGACCTAAATAAAGAGTTCAAGGAGGACTTCCTTGAGAACCGGATGGTTGAGTTAGTATTTGAAGGGAGAGTAGGTGTTGATTAGATAAAATTGAAGTGAAATGTCCTAAGCAGAGAAAAAAGCGTGTTCTAAGAGCCCTGTGGGGAATTCAAGGAAGTGAATGATGAAAACCAATGTGGCTGGACCACTGTGAGCAAGGAGGAGGGTCAAGTGAGATGAGACTGGAGGGATAGTGAGGGCCAGACCTGGTAAGCCTTCAGACCATAATATGGATTTTGGTTTTTATTCTAAGAATAACTGGAAGTCATTGAAGGGTTGCAAGCAGGCAAATGACAGGATGGTATCTGTGCTTTAAAGGAATCAGTTTGGCTGCAATGTGGCTAATGTGTTGGAGGGGCCTTTGAGATGTGGGAAACAAGTTGGTAGATTACTGAAATAGATCAGGGGAGAGACGCCGGTGGCTTGTACAGAGGTGGGTTTAAAAAGCTTTCTTAGAAATTCCTTCCTTATATCAAAGTCAGGCAGGCCCAGTGGCACCAGCTCTTTCTCTGGGACCACAAAGAACAAGTCAACTCCACATCAACATGGTAAACCTTTAAGGAGATGAAGGAATGCTTTGTGCCACCACCCCTTTGACTCTGCCCCATCTTACCCTCATCACTTAATCTCCTTCTTGTCTAAAAAGCAGGATTCTTTAACAGAACCTCAGATGACCTGAATATGAATTCCCTTTGCCATCTACACTTCTCTCAGAACAGTCTCAGGTGGTCAATAAAGACTAAATCCCTCAATGGGCCAAAGCTTTTGGAGATTAAGATGAATACAAAAGAAACAATTGAGATGTTAAACACTGATGACAGTATGAAAATAAACAAGGAAGAGTTAAACCTACAACTGTCAGCTAGAAAAATCATAAATTAACTTCTGACTTCTCCATTAGGCTGTTGATAATAGAAATCAACATTCTTGAGACTTTAAGAAACATATTATGTGCCTTAACTCATTTAGTCCTGACAACAACACTTGAGGTAGGTCCTAAGATTACTCCCATTTTACAGATGAGAAAACTAAGGTATGAGAGACTAAGGTTATACAATCAGGAAGCATCAGAGCCTGGACTCAAGCACTAATGTGACTTCAGGGACTGCTCTTAGCCACGACACTACACTGCCTTCCAGGGGAAGGAAAACTTATCTTCGAACTTTTAGAAGAGAAAAATAAACATGATGAAAAGGAATTAAAGCCCAAAGTTAGAGAAGAAGATAGCCCAAGAATTTATAATGACTTGATTTAATCCTAATCTAAAACCCAGAGGAAAAATATTTCAAGACACTGAAAGAACAGTCAGATCTAAACACATAATAATGATTGGTCATCTTTAAGAAATATGGAAGATGATTAGAGATGCCCAGTATATGGTCAGGCCGCTTAAGATGGCTGTCCTCTCGCTCTTTGTACATGCCCTGCTCCACCAGTCCCTGCTTTCCTGCTCCCTACTCACAGAAGGTGCTTCGCCCCCTGCCCCAGCTAGTGATTCTTCAAACCCTTAGGCCAGACCGGCTCCACCTGCTAGCTTATTGAAGAGAAATATCAGCCCATGTGGTGGTTGTTAATCTGAGGGGCTGTGAGGGACATGCCCCTGCTGCTGGTTTCCCTGGTAACTAATGAGCTAATCTGACGTCAATTCCCCCTATAAATGGAAGCCTCTCCCCTACGTAGCAAAGGTTGTTGCCATTGCTTGCCCGCCCGCCTGCTTGCCTGCCTGCCCGCCCGCCGGCTGCCACCCGGTTGGGGTGTTGCTCCAGGACCTTTCGCTTCAGACGTGTAAGTTCCCCCTGTCCAACAAACTGTTGATGTCTCTGTCGCTGTCTCCAGGTTCTTTCTTTGGTCTCGAGGCTGGGCAGCTACAAGGCTTGCTGGCCTGCGAGGTGCAGCCTAACAACTGCCATAGCAGCTGGGCGGCTGAGGAAACTCCTGTGAGCGCCGAGATTTTGGGAAATAAGGATGGGAAATGGAAAGAGGCGGGGGTGACCAGAGGTGGCCGATTGCTGGCAAGTGGGGCTCTGTGGCAGCTGACCACCATAAGAGGTGTCTTCCTCTTCCATTACATTGATGATATGCTGCTGACCTCAGAGTCCCTTTCAAGTTTAAAAGTAGCAGCCCTGTGCTCATGGCTCACCTGACTGCACGAGGATGGCTGGTGGGGACGGACAAAACGTAAGAACCTGGGTTATGTATAAAATACAAGCATACCCCTGACCCACCACCCCTAAACAATTACAGACCTAGACGTTAGGGATATTAACTCAGGGACAGGCTTGTGAATGGGACATGGCCAATCGACCAACAGGGTTTGGATGAGGTCTGTGGCAACAGCAAAATAATAAAAGTACCCTTGGGCTTCTGGTCTCATCTATGGGAGGGGCCGAGCAATGATATATGTGATGGTAAACATCTATATGCCGCTTACAATGTGTTACAGCAGGTGGAAGACATTACAGAAGGCCTACCCGAGTTGTCGAGCAATGCGAGAAACCATTCTTTGGGGCCTAGAGCAGCTGTGTAACAATACGGGACCCCCATGAACATTGACAGCAAGCCACTTTACCGGCCAACTGTCAGGACCATAACTTACTTTTGCCTTTACCATGGCATCTACCGCCAGGGGAACACGTTATAAAATGGCCCTGGGACTAGCAGATAAGTTGCAGGTGTTCTGGGTTTGCTGCCCCGTGGGGAATAGAACTGGAAAAGGACCGACAGATCTCACCTGTCTTCTACCTGGCCCCGCCTGAGATTACTAAGGTAATTTATACGGGACCCCTCCTGGAGAAAGCCACCATCACGTTAACCTTGTGATTTGTTGTTACACGGCCGCTCCAGTATTCGGCTCCAGCTGTGGGGACTGAGGGTGGACAGGAGGTGTGGTCCTGCAGGCCAGGACAAAAACCACAGGCAGGGGTGGTGGTATCTCAGAATGCTGTTACTGTGGTATTTGGCTTACTGGTCCTGATCGTCCCTGTATTGTGCTTGTTAAACATCTCACATGTCTTCCCTAGTCCGAGTGGAGGGAGTCTGTTTGTGGACTGGGGGACAATGGTGGCCTCACTGTGAAAAGAGTCTGATTGCTGGGTCTACGCGAGATGCTGTTGTCCTCCTCTGGCCAAGAAAATTTGACCCGATAGGCGCCTGGCTTACTCGTTAGCGGCTGTTAATCTGTCTCGCATTTGCGGTATGTGGTTGCAGTGCATCTCTACATTCCAACCCCAAGGATATAGCGGAAGAGGGGTGGACCAAGATGGTAAGGGTCGTGCAGAGTATGTAGGGGTGGAGTGTGTTGTCAGGCCACGCAAGATGGCTGTCCTCTTGCTCCTTGTACATCCCCTGCTCCACCAGTCCCTGCTTTCCTGCTCCCTACTCACAGAAGGTGCTTCGCCCCCTGCCCCAGCTAGTGATTCTTCAAATCCTTAGGCCAGAGCGGCTCCACCTGCTAGCTTATTGAAGGGAAACATCAGCCCATGTGGTGGTTGTTAACCTGAGGTGCTGTGAGGGATGTGTCCCGGTTGCTGGTTTCCCTGGTAAGTGATAAGCTAATCTTATGTGAGTTCCCCCTATAAATGGTAGCCTCTTTCACCCCGAGTAGTGCTGCCATGCCCTGTCTGCCATCGACAGTGGGGTGTTGCTCCAGGACCTTTTGCTTCAGACGTGTAAGATCCCCTATTTAATAAACCATGGATGTCTCTGTCCCTGTCTGTGGGCTCTTTCTCTGGTCTCGAGGCGGGGCAACTACAAGGCTTGCAGGCTGCAGGGTGCAGACCAACACCCAACAAATTAAAAAGAACACCTTTTCAAAACTAAGAATCAATCTGAGAAAACTAACTTTATCTTCAGCTTTCAGCTTTCTTCCCGTCTGTATTAGTATCTTTTCTTATTGACCAGGAAGTGTTAAACGGCTTTAGAAAAGACTTTGCATTTTAGCTCTTAACTAATCATCCACTGATTTATTCACAAATACTTATTGAATATCTGGTGAATATCAGATTGCTAGGTGCTGGAGAGTCGAAACAGACAGAGTTCTATGCTCATGGAAATTTCTAGTGAGGAATATTACTGATAAAACAATGACACGAACATGGGGAAAATTATAAACTAAATCATGTGGTACAATTTAAAACTGCTTCCAGAGCAATTTCTAATTTTAAGTGACAAGCAAGAATGTAATACATATTTTTAATGAAATTTATACAGTGGAAAAAGATTTAAAATCTTTCAATGATTTAAAAGCTTGGTCATACTCAGAGTAAGATTATGTCTAAAATTAGAATAAATTATAAAATTACATAAGTCATTGAAACACCATTAAAAACATTGATTTAAAAAAACAACAATCTGCTTTGAGTCCATTTATAGAATTTGAGATATAATTTATATACCATAAAATTCATCCTTAATGTAGCCAATGCAGATGTGGTATATTTATACAATGGAATACTGCATAGCCATAAAAAAATGAAATAATGCCATTTGCAGGAGCATGGATGGACCTAGAGATTCATACTAAGAGAAGTAAGCCAGATGGAGACAAATGTCATATCACATGTTGAATCTAAAAGAGATACAAATGAACTTATACAAAACAGAAGTAGATCCACAGACCTGAAAACAAACCTATGGTTACCAAATGGGAAGGGGGAGGGCAGATAAATTAGGTATTTGGTATTAACAAATGCACACCACTGTATATAAAATACATAACCAACAAGGACCTACTGCATAGCACAGGGAAATATACTCAATATTTTGTAATAACCTATAAGGAAAGGAAAAAATAGATATGTATAACTGAATCAGTTTGCCATACACCTGAAACTAACACAACATTGTAAATCAACAATACTTCAATAAAAGTATACAATGCAGTGGATCTTATATATTAACAAGGTTGTACAAACATCACCATTGTATAATTCCGGAACACTTATCATCCCCAAAAGAAACCCGTTACCATTAGAAACCCGCTTCCCATTTTCCTCCTCCCTGCAGTCCCTGGCAGACACAAGTCTATTTTCTGTCTCTATAGATTTGCCTAATCTGCATATAAATTGAATAATAGAATACGGGGCCTTTTGTGTCTGACTTTCACTTAATGGTTTCAAGGTTTATCCATGTTGTAGTGTGTATCAGCACTTCATTCCTTTTTATGGTGGAAGAATGTTCTATTGTTTGGATATACCACAGTTTGCGTATCCGTTCATTAGTTGATGGACGGATGGCCATTCTGACCAGTGTGAGGTGATATTGAGGTATATTTTATTAATAGCTTTGTGGAATTTGTACTTTGCTGTGATTTATTTTCTCATTCTTAATAAGTACTTACTTCAGTGTTTACTTTTATTTGGGTAATTTGGAATTTTGTTAAAAAGGTCCTCCAAAGTACATGAGCTTCAGGCTCCACAAAACTTTGATTTCAATGAATTCTCTGGTGGTCCACTGGTTAGAACTCTGGCACTTTCACTTCCAGGGCCTGGGTTTGATTCCTGATCAGGAAACTAAGATCCCACAAGCCAGGTAGTGCAGCCAAAAAAAAAAAAAAAACTGATTTCAATGTGTTGTCCAATAAGTTGCTTTTTCTCTGAGCCGAGAAATTAAGGAGGGTCTGTGAGGAAGAGGCAGTGATGACCTTGGCAAAGGGAATAGATGATGAACCACAAAGGATCTTGATGTTAAGTGAGTTGAAGGCTTCTATTCTGCAGAAAGCAGGAGCTGAGGAAGAGTTTTAGGCACGGGATTACTGTGATCAGAACTTCTGTGAACGCTGTGGGAGAGGCTCTGGAGTCGGGGAGAGGCTCTGGAGTCGGGGAGACCCCCAGCAACCCAGTGCCAGAGTCTAGGTGAGAAATCATAAGGATCAGCTTATGCCTTTCAGCAGCTGAGGATCCAGCCATGAACTTACCCAAACTTCAGGAGGGACTGTGGCGAGAAGGGTTGCTTCAGGTTATTCCCTTTAAAATGTTTAAGTATCTACTTGCATTTTCTGCCCCCTTTAGATATCTCTGTAGAAATAATTTATTACATGATTCCACAGCTGAATCAGATTGCTAACATAGTTTATCAATCAAGTGTAAACACATGGGAGTTTACTTCATTTCACTTATAAGCAATATTACAAAGGCGCTGTAGCTCAAACATCACACCACCCTTTGGCCTAACATATAGCATAAAACTGTAAAAAAAAAAAAAATTGAGAGTATCACTTGTGTAAATCAAATTAGATCCCAATATGAAAGCGTGTTTCACAAAATGGCCAGGTGTTGGTACTACCACAGTCAACCTGGGCCAACTTTCTCTTTTATAAAACAAAAAATTATCTAGCAGTGTTGCTGTGGATTGCCTCTCTGTTTGGAGACTTCCCCAAATGGCCACCATTTGCGAGAGAAACATTAGTCATTTAGCATTTTTTTCAAAGAGAACCATACCTTCAGTAGGCATCTTCCCAAATGCCAAATAGATTTGCACTGGCAGAAACAGTCTAGGGTAACACAGATTATAAAATAATGGCCTTAAGAGGATTATTCATTACACAGAAGTGCTATACATTAATTTGATTCAACAGCTAAACTAACATGTCTCTGGCCTTTATTTGCCAAGAGCCAGAATCCTTTAAGACTTTGATTAAGCGTGAGCAAATGAGAAAGATAACAAACACATGCGTAGAAATGTTGAACTTGAGCAACTTTCTGTTGAGTCTCAGATCATGTTGTTAAACAAAAAATCTTTTATGCTAATTAAACTGTCAACATATGAATAGAGAAATTGTGCTTTTCAAATACTTGATTGGAAAATGATGACCTATATTTAACAGAATTTGTGATGGATAGTAATACATCATGAGACACTAAATTATATGCTATTTTAACTATGTAGACAGCATTTAGACTCATCAAAATGCTGAGAAATTTTTCTATGGCCTTGTACTGGGGGAGCTTGAATGTGAATAAACACGTATTTTCTCCTTTAAGTACATATTTCCCCAAATAAAGCAGATTCTCGGTGGAGATTGTCCAAGCTGAAAATAGGCAAAGTTTGTGGGGTACTCATGGCTGATCAGGATGAGCCCTCTGGTCTAAGATCTCAGAAACATGGGGGGGCAGGGGGTGGCTGCAGGCTAAAGAGGATGAGATCAAACCATTTCCACAAGGAGGAGGAGGAACGTGAGAACAAAATCTCTCTCCCTCTCCTGTCTGTGCAGAGTGTCCTCATCAACAGAGGATTGTTTAATCAAACGCACCTTTATATGCCAGGAGTTACTTTCAGTCACATAGTCTTAATTCTGCAATTAGAATGTCCACTTCAATATATTCAACATTTCCATGTTTAGTTCAAAGATAGGTCTTCTTCCTTCTCCCAGGGCCAAGGCCACTGTAGGCTTCAAGGCAGAGTGTTCTGCTTTTCCTGCCTTCTCCTCTCTCAGATTCCTTAGGGCAGTGTCTGGCTTCTCTGAGATGGGAGCACAGGAAGGGGGAAAGAATAGGCAGGAGTGAAAACTTCACACTTGGCTGATACTATCCTAAGGTGACTTTGTGCTCTCCGGACTCGACGGCTGTTTAAAGCTGATCCTTTCTCATGGTGGTTCCCCTGAGAGGGTCCACTGACTACCACCCCATGCTGGAGGCGGTGCTCCTTTGACTGGCTTCTTCGTATCTGTAGCCACACCCCTACTTAGCATCTTCCTGTGGTGCATCCCAGCATCTCCCTTGCAAGGCCATCCTCTTGGGCAGGATTCTTGTTAATCTTGGCCAACATTTTCTGCAACCCTTTCTGAGAATGAGTTGGCTTTGCCCTGCCTTTTGGAGTGAATGCAGTTATCTTCCAAATGCAGCATTTATCTTTCAGTGGTTTAAAAGCTCAAAAATGTCCAGAAAACAAGATCTTCTCCCATAAAGTGCCTTCTTTCCACATAATATCTCATGTACATCTGGCCCATCCTACTTTCTTCCCTGACCTTCTCTCGTTCAGAGGGAGGCCAGCCCTCCATCACTTCCTTTTTACCATAATACCTTGATCCATTACTTGTTCCCTCTCCATGATAATTCTTCAACCAGTTCCTTTCCACTGGCTCTTTCCCGTTAGCCTAAAATCCTTCCCAGTAACCACACTTGAAGGCCAGGGATGCCATGTTGCACAACTCTACAAGGCACCATTGACATCATCGTCTATGTAAATGGCGCCCCTCCACCTCCGCCCCTCCCCGCTGGAGTTGAGCAGAGCACATAATCTCAATAAAATGAACAATGATGAATGGGACAAGGAGCATTTCCTCTGCTCACTAGGCAGCGCTCTAGCAATTTTCAACTACATGCTCTAGCAGTGGTTCAGAGGTTCCATTCAGTGAGCTCACTGCCATTTTCTTAGCAAAGTAAACCTTTTTAGGACAAGGGTCCTGGGATTATAGAGTCAGATTCTCAAAGAAATTTTGAGTTTGCATAGCCTCCCCTTAAAAAATCTTCCAGTGGAAGGGGTATAATTCCCACTTAAAACAATTCAGCCGTTTCTTTGTACAGTCAATCAAGAAGCACTGATTGAGCGCCTCCTGTGTATCAGGCATTGTGCTACATGCTGAAGGTTCAGGTGAGGCTAAAAAGAAAAAAGCATGGAACTTTCAGGCATTAATCAAGAATTCACACAAACACCATTAAATTATAACAGTGGAAAGAACTACCGATGAGAAGTGCATACTGTTATGAGAACATCTCATAGACCTAAACAAGGAGTTCAGGGAAGACTTCCTTGACAACGGGTTGTTGAGTTAATATTTGAAGGGAGAGTAGATGTTGATTAGATAGAATGGAAGTGAAATGTCCTAAGCAGAGAAAAAAGCATGTTCTAGGGGCCCTGTGGGGAGTTCAAGGAAGTGAATGATGAAAACCAATGTGGCTGGACCACTGTGAGCAAGGAGGAGGAGGGTCAAGTGAGATGAGACTGGAGGGATAGTGAGGGCCAGACCTGGTAAGCCTTCAGGCCATAATATGGATTTTGGTCGTTATTCTAAGAATAACTGGAAGTCATTGAAGGGTTGCAAGCAGGCAAATGACAGGATGGTATCTGTGCTTTAAAGGAATCAGTTTGGCTGCAATGTGGCTAATATGTTGGAGGGGCCTTTGAGATGTGGGAAACAAGTTGGGAGATTACTGAAATAGATCAGGGGAGAGAAGCTGGTGGCTTGTACAGAGGTGGGTTTAAAAAGCTTTCTTAGAAATTCCTTCCTTATATCAAAGTCAGACATGTCCAGTGGCCCCAGCTCTTTCTCTGGGGCCAGAAAGAACAAGTCAACTCCACATCAACATGGTAAACCTTTAAGGAGATGAAGGAATGCTTTGTGCCACCACCCCTTTGACTCTGCCCCATCTTACCCTCATCACTTAATCTCCTTTCTTCTTGTCTAAAAAGCATGATTCTTTTAACAGGTCCTCAGATGACCTGAATATGAATTCCCTTTGCCCTCCTCACTGCCCCTCCCAGAACAGTCTCAGGTGGTCAATAAAGACTAAATCCCTCAATGAGCCAAAGCTTTTGGAGATTAAGATGAATACTAAAAGATAGGATTGAGATGTTAAACACTGATGACAGTATGAAAATAAACAAGGAAGAGTTAAACCTACAACTGTCAGCTAGAAAAATCATAAATTAACTTCTGTCTTCTCCATCAGGCTGTTGATAATAGAAATCAACATTTCTTGAGACTTTAAGAAACATATTACGTGCCTTAACTCATTTAGTCCTCACAACAACCCTTGAGGTAGGTCCCAAGATTATTGCCATTTTACAGGTGAGAAAATTAAGGTATTGAGAGACCAAGGTTATGCTATCAGGAAGCATAAAAGCCTGGACTCAAGCACTAATGTGACTTCAGGGACTGTGCTCTTAGCCACGACACTACACTGCCTTCCAGGGCAAGGAAAACTCACTTCGAACTTTTAGAAGGGAAAAATAAACATGATGAAAAGGAATTAAAGCCCAAAGTTAGGGAAGAAGATAGCCCAAGAATTTATAATGACTTGATTTAATCCTAATCTAAAGCCCAAATGAAAAATATTTTAAGACACTGAAAGAACAGTCAGATCTAAACCACTAATAATAATTGGTCATCTTTAAGAAATATGGAAGATGATTAGAGATGCCCAGTATATGGTCAGGCCACTCAAGATGGCTGTCCTCTCGCTCTTTGTACATGCCCTGCTCCACCAGTCCCTGCTTTCCTGCTCCCTACTCACAGAAGGTGCTTCGCCCCCTGCCCCAGCTAGTGATTCTTCAAACCCTTAGGCCAGACCGGCTCCACCTGCTAGCTTATTGAAGAGAAACATCAGCCCATGTGGTGGTTGTTAATCTGAGGGCTGTGAGGGACATGCCCCTGCTGCTGGTTTCCCTGGTAACTAATGAGCTAATCTGACGTCAATTCCCCCTATAAATGGAAGCCTCTCCCCTACGTAGCAAAGGTTGTTGCTGTTGCTTGCCTCCTCGCCTGCCTGCCCGCCCGCCGCCCCCCGCCCGTTGGGGTGTTGCTCCAGGACCTTGCGCTTCAGACGTGTAAGTTCCCCCTGTCCAACAAGCTCTTGATGTCTCTGTCGCTGTCTCCAGGTTCTTCCTTTGGTCTGAAGGCTGGGTAGCTACAAGGCTTGCTGGCCTGCGAGGTGCAGCCTAACAACTGGCATACCAGCCGGGAGGCCGAAGAAACTCCTGTGAGCGCCGAGATGTTGGGAAATAAGGATGGGAAATGGAAAGAGGCGGGGGTGACCCGAGGTGGCCGACTGCTGGCAAGTGGGGCTCTGTGGCAGCTGACCACCATAAGAGGTGTTTTCCTCTTCCATTACATTGATGATATGCTGCTGACCTCAGAGTCCCTTGCAAGTTTAAAAGTAGCAGCCCTGTGCTCAAGGCTCACCTGACTGCACGGGGTTGGCTGGTGAGGACAGACAAAACGTCAGGACCTGGGTTATGTATAAAATACAAGCATACTCCTGACCCACCACCCCTAAACATTTACAGACCTAGGCGTTAGGGATATTAACTCAGGGACAGGCTTGTGAATGGGACATGGCCAGTCGACCAACAGGGTTTGGATGAGGTATGTGGAACAACAAAATAATCACAGTACCCTTGGGCTTCTGGTCTCAGCTATTGGAGGGGCCTAGCAATGATATATGTGATGGTAAACACCTATATGCCGCCTACATTGTGTTACAGCAGGTGGAAGACATTACAAAAGGCCTACCCGAGTTGTCGAGCAATGCGAGAAACCATTCTTTGGGGCCTAGAGCAGCTGTGTAACAATACGGGACCCCCATGAACATTGACAGCAACCCACTTTACAGGCCAACTGTCAGGACCATAACTTACTTTTGCCTTTACCATGGCATCTACCACCAGGGAAACACGTTATAAAATGGCCCTGGGACTGGCAGATAAGTTCCAGGTGGTCTGGGTTTGCTGCCCCGTGGGGAATAGAACTGGAAAAGGACTGACAGATCTCACCTGTCTTCTACCTGGCCCTGCCTGAGATTACTAAGGTAATTTATACGGGACCCCTCCTGGAGAAAGCCACCACCATGTTAAGCCTGTGGTGTGTTGTTACACGGCCTCCCCAGTATTCGGCCCCAGCTGTGGGGACTGAGGGTGGACAGGCGGTGTGGTCCTGCACGCCAGGACAAGAACCACAGGCAGGGGTTGTGGTACCTCAGAATGTTGTTACTGTGGTATTTGGTTTACTGGTCCTCATCTTCCCTGTATTATGCCTGTTAAACATCTGACATGTCCTCCCTAGCCTGAGTGGAGGGAATCTGTCTGTGGACTGGGGGACAGTGGTGGCCTCACTGTGAAATGAGTCTGATTGCTGGGTGTATGCGAGATGCTGTTGTCCTCCTTTGGACAAGAAAAATTGACCTGATAAGCGCCTGGCTTACTCGTTTGTTAGCGGCTGTTAATCTGTCTCGCATTTGTGGTATTTGGTTGCAGTGCATCTCTACATTCCAACCCCAAGGATATAGCGGAAGAGGGGTGGACCAAGATGGTATGGGTCGTGCAGAGTATGTAGGGGTGGAGTGTGTTGTCAGGCTACTCAAGATGGCTGTCCTCTTGCTCTTTGTACATCCCCTGCTCCACCAGTCCCTGCTTTCCTGCTCCCTACTCACAGAAGGTGCTTCGCCCCCTGCCCCAGCTAGTGATTCTTCAAATCCTTAGGCCAGAACGGCTTCACCTGCTAGCTTATTGAAGGGAAATACCTGCCCATGTGATGGTTGTTAACCTGAGGGGCTGTGAGGGATGTGCCCCAGTTGCTGGTTTCCCTGGTAAGTGATAAGCTCATCTTATGTGAGTTCCCCCTATAAATGGTAGCCTCTTTCACCCCGAGTAGTGCTGCCATGCCCTGTCTGCCATCGACAGTGGGGTGTTGCTCCAGGACCTTTTGCTTCAGACGTGTAAGGTCCCCTATTTAATAAATGATTGATGTCTCTGTCACTGACTGTGGGCTCTTTCTCTGGTCTCGAGGCGGGGCAACTACAAGGCTTGCAGGGTGCAGACCAACACCCAACAAATTAAAAAGAACACCTTTTCAAAACTAAGAATCAATTTGAGAAAACTGACTTTATCTTCAGCTTTCATCTGTCCTCCCATCTGTATTAGTATCTTTTATTATGGACCAGGAAGTGCTAAGTGGCTTTAGAAAACACTTTGAAATTCGAGCTCTTAACTAATCATCCACTGATTTATTCACCAATACTTATTGAATATCTGGTGAATATCAGATTGCTAGGTGCTGGAGAGTCGAAACAGACAGGGTTCTATGCTCATGGAAATTTCTAGTGAGGAATATTACTGATAAAACAATGACAGGAACATGGGCATAATTACAAACAAAATCATGTGGTACAATTTAAAACTGCTTCCAGAGCAATTTCTAATTTTAAATGACAAGCAAGAATGTACTACATATTTTTAATGAAATTTATACAGTGGAAAAAGATTTAAAATCTTTCAATGATTTAAAAGCTTGGTCATACTCAGAGTAAGATTATGTCTAAAATTAGAATAAATTATAAAATTACATAAGTCATTGAAACACCGTTAAAAACATTGATTTAAAAAAACAACAATCTGCTTTGAGTCCATTTTTAGAATTTGAGATATAATTTATATACCATAAAATTCATCCTTAATGCATCCAATGCAGATGTGGTATATTTATACAGTGGAATATTACACAGCCATAAAAAATGAAATAATGCCACCTGCAGGAGCATGGATGGACCTAGAGATTCATACTCAGTGAAGTAAGCCAGATGGAGACAAATGTCATATCCCATGTGGAATCTAAAAAAGATACAAATGAACTTATATACAAAACAGAACTAGACCCACAGACATAAAAAACAAACCTATGGTTACCAAATGGGAAAAGGGAGGGCAGGTAAATTAGGCATTTGGGATTAACAAATACACCCCACTGTATATAAAATACATAACCAAAAAGGCCCATGTGTATGCTCTCTGGAGAAATGTCTGTTCATATCCTTTGCCCTTTTTAAAGCTGGGTCATCTATTCTTTTATTATTGAGGTGTAAAGGCTCTTTATATATTGTACGTACAAATCTCTTATTAAACATATTAAACATGATTTGCAAATATTTTCTCTCATTCTGTGGGTTGTCTTTTCACTTTCTTGATGATGTCCTTAAAAGCACAAAAATTTCTAATTTGGATGAAGTCTATTGGCCAGTGAGTTTTGAGCAGAAGTGGTGGATGTCATTTCCTAGGCCAAGTATTTAATTGCCAGTGTGAGAATCCGTAGAGCTCTCTTGAAATGGTGACCAGAAATGTTTGAGTTGGTGGTGGTTCTATCAGCTTGGGTCCCTGGATGACTACAGTGAGCAGAGCTCCCCTGACAACCCATGACAGAAATGTAGCCTGAAACAAATCTTGGTGGTTTTAAGCCACTGAGATTTGGGAATCGTTATTACTGCATAACCAAGCCTATCATGACTAATGCACATGTCTTCTGTAACTTCATTAGTTATCAGAATATTTTCAAATAAGAACTAAAACACTTTAAAAAAGTTAAATGAGTTTAAAATCGTAGCTCTGAACTATCAAGCACTTTATATTGCTTTTCCTATTCGGTCAAGAATTTCGAATAGTCATTTCATGATGTGGGAAAATGTCCTTGAGCTATTAAGTGAGGAAAAATAAGTTTTAAACTTAGACAAAGTGCTAAAATTTCAGCAGTGGTTATGTCTCCCTGTTGGGTTGAATTTTTATTTTTTCTTCAGAGCTTGTCTGTATCTTTACATTTATTTTTATAATTTTATACTCAGAAAAAAATACTAGTCTATTTAAAGAATTTCTACCTTAGAAATGGCATTTACATATATTTATTAGAAAAATTTAGCATGAAAGATGTCTGCCATTCTATACAGTCTTCACTTATTGCAGTACAATTGATGTACAATATTACATAAGTCACAGGTGTACAACATAGTCATTCACACTTTTTAAGGTTATATTCCATTTATAGTTACTACAAAATACTGGCTATATTCCCTGTGTTGTATAATACATCCTTGTAGCTTATTGTATACATAATAGTTTGTACTTCTTCATCTCTTGCTCCTGTCGTGCCCTTCCCCCCTTCCCTCTCCCCACTTGTAACCACTAGTTCTCTGTGAGTCTGTTTTTTGTTATATTCACTAGTTTGTTTTATTTTTTAGATTCCACATATAAGGGGTAGCATTCAGTACTTGTCTTTCTCTCACTTATTTCACTTAGCATAATACTCTCCAAGTCCATCCATGTTGCTGCAGATGACAGAATTTCATTCTTTTTTATGGCTGAGTAGCATTCTTTTGTGTATATATAAATTTCATCTTCTTTATCCATTCCTCTGTTCATGGACACTTAGGTTGCTTCCAAATCCTTGCAGTTGTAAATAATGGTGTTGTGAACATTAGGGTGCATGTATCTTTTCAAATTAGTGTTTTGGGTTTGTTTGTTTTTTTTTATATTTTCCCAGGAGTGGAATTACTGGGTCATATGGTAGTTCTATTTTTAGTTTTTTGGGGAAACCTCCATATTGTTTTCCACAGTGGCTGCACCAATTTACATTCCCACCAACAGTGTACAACTGTTCCCTTGTCTCTACATCCTTGCCAACATCTGTTACTCTGTTTGATAGCCATTCTGACAGGTGTGAGGTGATACCTCATTGTGGGTTTTGTTTGTTTCAGACTGATTAATTACAGCTTTAATGTTTCTTCACTTAGAATAACATTACAGAAGTAAAAAAAAAATACCAGGACAAGGAGGGATGGAGGGGTGGAGAGAGAGAGAAGGGAGGGGAAAGGAGGGAGAGAAACTAAGACTAGCGTTAAAAAATAAAAAGCTTTTTCTCATAGCTTTTGTGTGGTGTCTTTGAGGTTCTCTATATAAAGTATCATTTCACTGCACATAGTGACCGTTTTACCTCTTCCTTTCCAATTTGGATAACTTTTACTTCTTTCTCTTGTCTGATTGCTGTGACTAGGACTTCCAATACTATGTTGAATAGAAGTGTTGAAAGTGGGATTCCTTGTCTTGTTCCTGAATTTAGTGGGAAAGCTTCCAGCTTTTCACCATTGAGTATTATGTTGGCTGTGGGTTTCTTGTAAATGACTTATTATGTTGACATGTGTTCCCTCTATACCCACTTTGGTGAAAGGTTTTTTTTTTATCATGAATCGATATTGAATTTCATCAAATACTTTTTCTGCATCTATTGAGAAAATCATGTGGTATTTGTCTTTTGTTGATGTGGTGTATCACATTGACTGATTTGTGTATATTGAACCACGTTTGCAACCCTGGAATGAATCCAACTTGATCGTGGTGTATGATCCTTTTTATGTATTGTTGAATTTGGTTTCCTAATACTTTGAGGATTTTTGCCTCTTTATTCATCAAAGATATTGGCCTGTAATTTTCTTTCTTTTTTTTGGTAGTGTCTTTGTCTGCTTTTGGTATCAGGGTGATGGTGGCTTCATAGAATGAACTGTGGAGTGTTCCCTCCTCTTCAGTCTTTTGGAATAGTTTGAGAAGGATAGGTATAAGTTCTTCTTTGTATGTTTTGTAGAATTCCTCAGTGAAGTCATCTGGTCCTGGATTTTTGTTTGTAAGGAGTTTTTTTCTTAGAGATTCTATTTCACTTCTAGCAATTGGTCTGTTCAAATTACCCATCTCTTCTTGACTCAATTTTGGCAGGCTGTGTTTCTCTTAGACATTTCTTCTAGGTTGTCCAATTTTTTGGCATATAACTGCTCATAGTATTCTCTTATGATTTTTTGTACTTCTGCTGTTATTTCCCATTTCATTTCTTATTTTGTTTTTTTGGATGCTCTTCTTTCCTTCTTGGTGATCCTGGCTAGAGGTTTGTCAATTTTGTTTATCTTTTTTTAAAAAACAGCTTTTGGTTTTCTCGATCTTTTCTATTCTTTAAATTTCTGTTTTGTTTGTTTCCTTTCTGATCTTTGTTATTTCCTTCCTTCTGCTGAGTTTGGGTTTTGCTTGTTCTTTTTCTAACTCTTTTCGGTGGTAGGTTAGGTTGTTTGAGGTTTTTCTTGTTTCTTCTTTCTTGAGAAAGGCCTGTGTTGCTATGAAATTCCCTCTTAGAACAGTTTTGCAGCATCCCATAGATTTTGTGAGGTTGTGTTTTCATTGTCATTTGTCTCTGAGGTATTTTCTGATTTCCTCTTTGATTTGATCATTGACCCATTGGTTTTTTAGTAGCATGTTGTTTAGTCTCCATGTGTTTATTTTTTCCTCATTTTTTCTCTCTGCGGTTGATTTCTAGTTTCATACCATTGTGGACAGAAAAGATGTTTAAAGTAATTTCTATCCTCTAAAATTGTTGAGGCATGTTTTGTGACCCTGTATGTGGTCTATTCTAGGGAGAGTTCCTTGCATGCTTGAAAAGGATCTGTAGGAATGGGAAAATCACCATAGGAAAGGCAAATATATAAAAGAATTGAAGATTACTTAAGCCAGTACATAGGTTAAAAAACAATAAAAAAAATTTTGTAAAAGTGATTATAACTACAATTAACAACAAAAGGATAAACCTGAAGATGTAAAATAGGACATCAAAATCATAAAATGTTGGGGAGGGGAGTAAAAAAAATGTAGATCTTTTGGAATGTGTTTGAAGTTATATGACTATCACTTGAAAGCAAGTAGATATAGTTATGGGTTAGCATGCTTGAAAACCAGGGTAGCCACAAATCAAAAGCATGCAGTAGATTCAAAAGCCAAAGAGAAAGGAACTCAAGCATAATACAAAAGAAAACCATCAAATCACAAAAGGAAAAACCAACTGAAGAAGAAATGAACAAATAAGAACTACAACATCAACCCTCAAAATCTTCTGGTGATCCGTGAGGGGCTTCCTATAGCACCACCTATTGTAAAACATGAATAAACAAGAGGATGTTCTTTATCTTTAAAGTTGAAATGCTTTACAAGGCTCTGAGAACTGGTGGAAAGGATTTGAGAACTTTCTCATCTCCTTTAAATCACTGGACATAACACGTCTTTAAGTCCCTTCAATTGTTTTTCCTGAATTTTAATTTTCTAAAATTTCCATTACGTTCCTCTAACTGAAACAATTGCTTAATCTCTGATATTTTCCACTGTGATATACCTCATTCTGTTAAGAAAATAACATGCACACATACTACCAACTTTTATTTATAATAACAAAGCTCCAATGATCTTTTTTTTTCTTTTAAGTCACTTAGGAGCACCAAAAGGAAAGATGACTATGATGGATTGAACATATAAACATGAAATCCACAAATGAGGTGTCTAACATAATGCTGTACATTTTGATGTCTACATGTGTTTTCCCCTTAAAGATGACTTACATCAAGATGTCTTGATGCACTGCATCAAGATGGCAAAGTTAGCCCCAAATCCATTAAAGTATGGGGCGGGGGGTGCTTTAAAACCCTAAATAAGAATATTTGTCAATGAGAATATCTTTCAAGCAACTCCACTTTACAACTGCAGAACAAAAATCTTACTTTACAATGCTAACATCTAGCGGTCACCATCTTAACCAAATGACTAAAGAATCCCCAATAGTGGGACAATATGAGATTATATGGCTCTTTATGAGTTGCAACATGAAGTACCCTGCAACACCCATGACCAGTTCTAGTCAAAAATGTTTAACTTGAAGTTAATCAAGCCTTTAGCTCCACTTTACAGGAAATTCAAGGGATACAGGAACAGATTAAATAGCACTATGAAAAAAACAGACAAATCCAGAAGGTGGGCCATTATAAAAAAAAAAAACTGGTCTATTTTCAAAGAGTCCATACAATTGCAAGGGTGGGGTGAAGCAGTGATGTAGAGAAAAGTGGGAGAATTTGCGCAGGGGCCTACTGATCATTGATCTGTTATTTGAAGTTTCTAATAAAGGTTTACTATGGCCAATAGGGTTTTGATAGATGAGGTAAAGAACTACATCTTGCCTTTCCTTTCATTGTTTCCCCTAGCAACATCAGCTAGAAAGAAGCCTGTCCAAGGTTTAAGAAAGTCAACTTCTATTTGACTTAATATCTTCATCAACAAGGTAACTACGTTAGTCCCATGATTTGGAAAAGAGTGCAAAGAGCCAAGTGTAATAGTAGCATAGGGCATGCAGTAGTAGAGCACTGAGTGGTCACTTTAACCTCCCCTCACCCCAGCCACCCTCCAAGTACCCAGTGAACCCCAGAAGCATGGAATCAGATCTGGTTCCAGTGCTCATCACCTCACAAACTCAAAACAAATTTCTCCCCTCCCTCTCTGAGACCCACTCCACTTTTCCTTTTAAGCCCTCAAAACACAGAATCAGACCGTTTTCCCTTTTTCAGGAAATGAGGCTACTCACCTGCCTCCCCCAAAGGGAGGCTACACTTAGGGATTCCAGTGGAAGCCCTCTCTAACCTAAGGAATTCTTCTAAGGAACCTGCTTCTAAGATCTGCAGGAGTTACCTTTAATAAATCCAAGGAGTGGAATTGTTAGTCCCTTTTTATAACCAAAGTTTGGTTGGGGCAGAGAACCCACAGATTTAATCTCTGGAAACACATCACCTCTGGCACTATACACCACTACATCATATTTTGAAACATGTTTTTTTTAACCTAAAGAATAATATGGATATCACACCCACTAGGATGGCTATAATAATAATTTTTTTAAAACAAAACACAAGTGTTGAAGACATGGAGACAGCCTCAGAAATTTCAGGGATTCAATTGACCTAAATCCAATGTAACTGGGTTTTTTTCTGATAACTTTATTTAATTTATTTACTTATTTTTGGCTGCATTGGGTCTTCATTGCTGCGCACGGGCTTCCTCTCGTTGTGGCGAGCAGGGGCTACTCTTTGTTGCAGTGCGTGGCCTTCTCATTGCAGTGGCTTCTCTTGTGGAGCACGGGCTCTAGGCACGTGGTCTTCAGTAGTTGCAACACATGGGCTCAGTAGTTGTGGCTCACAGACTCTAGAGCGCAGGCTTAGTAGTTGTGGCACACGAGCTTAGTTGCTCTGCAGCATGTGGGATCTTCCGGGACCAGGGCTCAAACCCATGTCCCCTGAATTGGCAGGCGGATTCTTAACCACTGCACCAACAGGGAAGCCCAATGTAACTGGTTTTAAGTATGCATATCTGGTTATGTTCCAATAGCTCCTTTGAGTTATGTTTTCAGAGATTAGGTTCCAGTTTCTCTTTTATATCTCCAAATAATAAGTCAACAATTGATGGGTAGATATTTCCAAGTGTTACTGGAATAAGGAAGGAAGATCTGAAAATTTTTTTATTGAGGTATAGTTGATTTACAATGTTGTGTTAATTTATGCTCTACAGCAAAGTGATTCATTTACATATATATACATTCTTCTTTTTATATATATATTCTTTTCCATTATAGTTTATCTTAGGATATTCAATATATTCTCTGTGCTATACAGTAGGACCTTGTTGTTTATCCATTTTATATATAAAAGCTTACATCTGCTAACCCCATCCTCCCACTCCATCCCTACCCCAGCCCAATCCCCTTTGACAACCACCAGTCTGTTCTCTGTGTCTGTAAGTCTGTTTCTGTTTCGTAGATAGGTTCATTTGTGTCATATTTTAGATTCCACATATCAGTGATATCATATGGTATTTGTCTTTCTCTTTCTGACTCACTTCACTTAGTATGATAATCTCTAGTTGCATCCATGTTGCTGCAAACGGCATTATTTTCTTTTTTATTATGGCTGACTAGTATTCCATTGTATATATATGTAGCACATCTTCTATATCCATTCATCTGCTGATGGACATTTAAATTTTCATGTCTTGGCTATTGTAAATAGTGCTGCTGCTGTGAACATAGGGATGCATGTATCTTTTTGAATTATAGTTTTGTCTGGATATATGCCGAGGAGTGGGATTGCTTGAGAAGATCTGAAAATTTAAGAACCCATGCCAGACATCTATTATCCAAAAAGAAGTACAAACACACACACACCAAGATAACAATAACTCCTTTGTTCAATACAGTCTTCCTTTGAAAAGTACACAAAAGATATATATATGAAAAGTCCCTTTATATCAGGTTAGGGTATAAGAAGCGACTTCCCACAAAGGTGACTCAGGGCCCAACATTCAAGCCTTCTACCTGCAGATTGTTGAGGATTATGGTCTTTCCTTCCCTGGGTCCCTCTTCTCTGCAATGTTCAAGAAACCATCACTAGGGTAGTTCCTTAGTCATAGAGTCCATAGACTTGGACTGCCAAGTCAGTTTTACCTTTCAAAAAATGCTGATACACCTACTCAATTGTCCTAAGGCCCTGCTTTCCCCAGTTTCTTGCTGTTGTAGGTAAATGGAGTACCCAAGGCACAATGAAACCATCTGAATAGGGCTTCTAGGCCTCTTTTCCCTAAAAATCACTGTGGATAGAGGCTGAGTGGTTTGATGGCAAAATTGAAAGCAAGAGATTCAGTTCTCAATGACACCTATCTAAAGAGAAAATCTATTGATAATGCAGACCAAACAATTTTAAATGTACCATGAATAGGTTATTATATTACTTAATAAACCATTTAATAAGAAAGAGTGAATTATAGGAACATATAGAAAAAAGATTTTAATATACTGATGATTTGACATGAAATAGTGACATCAACAAAGATAATATAAAACACTTAATATAACACAAAAAGAACAGCATCCACAAACAGGTTCATGTGTCACTAATTCAAAGATTATGTAATAAACGTCACTGCCCAAGAATAAATGAATTGCCCTGAAATCTTACAGCTCATATTTGAAAGAACTTGTTAAAGTCTCCATATGTGACAAAATCCCAGAAAGTCACAAGACATTACCAATGAGGTGCGAAGTTGAAAGAAACTTTTCTAAACTATCGATTAAAAAGTTATTGTGGGGTTTCCTTGGTGGCGCAGTGGTTGAGAGTCTGCCTGCCGATGCAGGGGACAAGGGTTCACGCCCTGGTCCGGGAAGATCCCACATGCCGCGGAGCGGCTAGGCCTGTGAGCCATGGCCGCTGAGCCTGCGCGGCCAGAGCCTGTGCTCCGCAACGGGAGAGGCCAAAACAGTGAGAGGCCTGCCTGCAGCAAAAAAAAAAAAAAAAAAAAGAAGAAGAAAAAAAAATTATTGTCATGTCAAAAGGTGATCAAAGAGTATGAAACAAATCTGAGGGGGGAAAAGTATTACAGAGATGTGTCAGGCATTTAATTAATAAAAGTATTAAGTAAAATTCAGAAAAATAATTCTGAACTTTGTGATGTTTAAGGAATATTCTTTTTTCACTTGCGAGAGCATTTATTTATTTTAACATCTTTATTGGAGTATAATTGCTTTACATTGTTGTGTTAGCTGCTGCTGTATAACAAAGTGAATCAGCTATACTTATACATATATCCCCATATCCCCTCCCTCTTGCATCTCTCTCGCCCCCTCCCTATCTCACCCCTCTAGGCGGTCACAAAGCACCAAGCTGATCTCCCTGTGCTATGTGGTTGCTTCCCACTAGCTAGCTATTTTACATTTGGAGTGTATATATGTCAATGCCACTCTCTCACTTCGTCTCAGCTTACCCTTCCCCCTCCCTGTGTCCTCAAGTCCATTTTCTACATCTGCATCTTTATTCCTGTCCTGCCCCTAGGTGCTTCAGAACCTTTTTTTCTTTTTTTTTTGGATTCCATATATATGTGTTAGCATACGATATTTGTTTTTCTCTTTCTGACTTACTTCACTCTGTATGACAGACTCTAGGTCCATCCACCTCACTACAAATAACTCAATTTCGTTTCTTTTTATGGCTGAGTAATATTCCATTGTATATATGTGCCACATCTTCTTTATCCATTCATCTGTCGATGGACACTTAGATTGCTTCCATGTCCTGGCTATTGTAAATAGAGCTGCAATGAACATTGTGGTACATGACTCTTTTTGAATTATCGTTTTCTCAGGGAATATGCCCAGTACTGGGATTGCTGGGTCATATGGTAGTTCTGTTTTTAGTTTTTTAAGGAATATCCATACTGTTCTCCATAGTGGAAAACAGTGTATCAATTTACAGTCCCACCAACAGTGTAACAGGGTTCCCTTTTCTCCATACCCTCTCCAGCATTTTCTTTTTTCCAGCATTTATTGTTTGTAGATTTTTTTGATGATGGCCATTCTGACCAGTGTGAGGTGATATTGAGGTATATTTTACCAATAGCTTTGTGGAATTTGTTCTTTGCTGTGATTTATTTTCTCATTCTTAATAAGTACTTACTTCAGTGTTTACTTTTATTTGGGTAATTTGGAATTTAGTTAAGGTCCCCCAAATTACATGAGTTTCAGGCCCCACAAAACATTGATTTCAGGGAATTCCCTGGCAGTCCAGTGGTTAGGACTTGGGCACTTTCACTGCCAGGGCCTGGGTTTCATCCCTGATCAGGAAAGTAAGATCCCACAAGCCAGGTAGTGCAGTCAAAAATAAAATGATTTCAATGTGATGTCTAATAAGTTGCTTTCTCTCTGAGCCGAGAAATTAAAGAAGGTCTGTGGGGAAGAGGCAACGGTGACCTTGGCAAAGGGAATAGAGGCTGAACCACAGAGGATCTTGATGCTAAGGGAGTTGAGGGCTTCTCTTCTGCAGAAAGCAGGAGCTGAGGAAGAGTTTTAGGCAAGGGATTACTGTGATCAGAACTTCTGTGAACACTGTGGGAGAGGCTCTGGAGTCGGGGAGACCCTCAGCAACCCAATGCCAGAGTCTAGGTGAGAAAGCATAAGGATCAGCTTATGCCTTTCAGCAGCTGAGGACCCAGCCATGAACTTACCCAAACTTCAGGAGGGACTGTGGCGAGAAGGGTTGCTTCAGGTTATTCCCTTTAAAATGTTTAAGTATCTACTTGCATTTTCTGCCCCCTTTAGATATCTCTGTAGAAATAATTTATTACATGATTCCACAGCTGAATCAGATTGCTAACATAGTTTATCAATCAAGTGTAAACACAGGCGAGTTTACTTCATTTCAATTGTAAGCAATATTATAAAGCTGTTGTAGCTCAAGCATCAGACCACCCTTCGGCCTAACACATAGCATAAAATTGTAAAAAAAAAAAAAAAATTCACAGTATCACTTGTGTAAATCAAATTAGATCCCAATATGCAAGTATGTCTCACACAATGGACAGGTGTTGCTACTACCACAGTCAACCTGGGCCAACTTCCTCTTTTATAAAACAAAATTATCTAGCCGTGTTGATCTGGAATGCCCCTCTGTTTGGAGACATCCCCAAATGGCCACCATTAGCGAAAGGAACATAAATCATTTAGAATTTTTCTCAAAGAGAAACAGATACCTTCAGTAGCCATCTTTCCAAATACCAAATAGATTTGCACTGGCAGAAACATTGTAGGGTAATGCAGATTATAAAATAATGCCCTTAAAAGGATTATTTATTACACAGAAGGGGTATACATTAATTTGATTCAACAGCTAAACGAACGTGTCTCTGGCCTTTATTTGACAATTGCCGAATCCTTTAAGATTTTCATGAAGCGTGAGCAAATGAGAAAGATAAACTCATGCGTAGAAATGCTGAACTTGAGCGACTTTCTGTTGAGTCACAGATCATGTTTTTATTTTTTTATTTTGTTTTATTTTTTTAGAATCTTTATTGGAGTATAATAGCTTTACAATGGTGTGTTAGTTTCTGCTTTATAACAAAGTGAATCAGTTATACATATGTTCCCATATCTCTTCCCTGTTGCATCTCCCTCCCTCCCACCCTCTGTATCCCATCCCTCCAGGCAGTCACAAAGCACTGAGCTGATCTCCCTGTGGTATGCGGCTACTTCCCACTGGCTATCTACCTTATGTTTGGTACTGTATATATGTCCATGCCTCTCTCTCGCTTTGTGACAGGTTACACTCCCCACCCCCCATATCCTCAAGTCCATTCTCAAGTAGGTCTTTGTCTTTATTCCTGTCTTACCCCTAGGCTCTTCATGACATTTTTTTTCTTAAATTCCATATATATGTGTTAGCATGCGGTAGTTGTCTTTCTCTTTCTGACTTACTTCACTCTGTATGACAGACTCTAGGTCCATCCACCTCATTACAAATAGCTCAATTTCATTTCTTTTTATGGCTGAATAATATTCCATGGTATATATGTGCCACATCTTCTTTATCCATTCATCTGATAATGGACACTTAGGTTGTTTCCATCTCCGGACTATTGTAAATAGAGCTGCAATGAACATTTTGGTACATGACTCTTTTTGAATTATGGTTTTCTCAGGGTATATGCCCAGTAGTGGGATTGCTGGGTCATATGGTAGTTCTATTTTTAGTTTTTTAAGGAACCTCCATACTGTTCTCCATAGTGGCTGTACCAATTCACATTCCCACCAGCAGTGCAAGAGTGTTCCCTTTTCTCCACACCCTCTCCAGCATTTATTGTTTCTAGATTTTTTGATGATGGCCATTCTGACTGGTGTGAGATGATGTCTCATTGTACTTTTCATTTGCATTTCTCTAATGAGTAATGATGTTGAGCATTCTTTCATGTGTTTGTTGGCAATCTGTATATCTTCTTTGGAGAAATGTCTATTTAGGTCTTCTGCCCATTTCTGGATTGGGTTGTTTGTTTTTTTGCTACTGAGCTGCATGAGCTGCTTATAAATTTTGGAGATTAATCCTTTGTCAGTTGCTTCACTTGCAAATATTTTCTCCCATTCTGAGGGTTGTCTTTTGGTCTTGTTTATGGTTTCCTTTGCTGTGCAAAAGCTTTGAAGTTTCACTAGGTCCCATTTGTTTATTTTTGTTACAGATCATGTTTTTAAACAAATAATCTTTTATACTAATTAAACTGTCAAAGTATGAATAGAGAAATTGTTCTTTTCAAATATTTGATTGGAAAACGATGACCTATATTTAACAGAATTTGTGATGGATAGTAATACATCGTGGGACACTAAATTATATGCTATTTTAACTATGTAGACAGCATTTAGACTCATCAGAATGCTGAGAAATTTTTCTATGGCCTTGTACTGGGGAGCTTGAATGTGAATAAACACATATTTTCTACTTTAATTTCCCCAAATAAAGCAGATTCTTGGGGGATATTGTCCAAGCTGAAAACAGGCAAAGTTTGTGGGGTACTCATGGCTGATCAGGATGAGCCCTCTGGTCTAAGATCTCAGAAACATGGCGGGGCAGGGGGTGGCTGCAGGCTAAAGAGGATGAGATCAAACCATTTCCACAAGGAGGAGGAGGACCGTGAGAACAAAATCTCTCTCCCTCTCCTGTCTGTGCAGAGTGTCCTCATCAATAGAGGATTGTTTAATCAAACGCACCTTTATATGCCAGGAGTTACTTTCAGTCACATAGTCTTAATTCTGCAATTAGAATGTCCACTTCAATATATTCAACATTTCCATGTTTAGTTCAAAGGTAGGTCTTCTTCCTTCTCCCAGGGCCAAAGCCTCTGTAGGCTTCAAGGGAGAGTGTTTTGCTTTTCCCCACTTCTCCTCTCTCAGATTCCTCAGGGCAGTTTCTGGCCTCTCTGAGATGGGAGCACAGGAAGGGGGAAAGAATAGGCAGGAGTGAAAAGTTCACACTTGGCTGATACTATCCTAAGGTGACTTTGCGCTCTCCGGACTCGACGGCTGTTTAAAGCTGATCCTTTCTCATGGTGGTTCCCCTGAGAGGGTCCACTGACTACCACCCCATGCTGGAGGCGGTACTCCTTTGAGTGGCTTCTTCGTATCTGTAGCCACACCCCCACTTAGCATCTTCCTGTGGTGCATCCCAGCATCTCCCTTGCAAGGCCATCCTCTTGGGCAGGATTCTTTTTAATCTTGGCCAACATTTTCTGCAACCCTTTCTGAGAATGCGTCGGCTTTGCCCTGCCTTTTGGAATAAATGTAGTTATCTTCCAAATGCAGACTCAACTCTATTCCGTGGCCACTTTGGATTTCTTAGCCCAAACTGGCATCTGGATCCCTCTGGATCCCCAACAGCAGAGAATAGGTGTTCAGACCCATCAGATAGACTGCATCTCTGAAGGAGGCCAACCTGGGATGATAGAGCAACGACAGACAAAAAAACCTGGCAGAGGGCTTCCCTGGTGGTGCAGTGGTTGACAGTCCGCCTGCCGATGCAGGGGACACGGGTTCGTGCCCTGGTCCGGGAGGATCCCACATGCCATGGAGCGGCTGGGCCCGTGAGCCATGGCCGTTGAGCCTGTGCGTGCGGAGCCTGTGCTCCGCAACGGGAGAGGCCACAACAGTGAGAGGCCCGCCTACCCCCCCCCCCAAAAAAAAGAAACAAAAAAACCTGGCAGAACAGACCAGGTGAAATCACCAAGCCTAGAGTTTGGAATGAGCAGTCATTCTAAGCACAGGGTATGATTTCCAGGATTTGATCAGGAAAAGGAGAGAGCTCGAGTACAAAACAAAGAATTCTTTCACTAGAGACCCAACTGACAGGTGTTCTGTAAGAAACACATCTCTCCTCTACTTATTTTTATCCCAGGATTCCAAGAGGATAAGTGATCCTAATATAAGTAACACTTGGGTTATATTTGCAAGGATCCCTGGAAATGGCTAGGATTATTTGGGGAGCTGTTCCTAGGAAAATAATGTGCTTCAGGCTAATAAACCACCAGGGGCCTAGAGCATGCAACCTTGGAGCAATATTCTATATCTGAGAGTGGACTCCAGGAGGGTAGAGATTTTTACCTGTTTTGATTGCTGCTGTATCCCCAGAGCCTAGAATATTTTTGTGTAGTGAAGAATTAACCCTGCCCAAAGAGAATTCTGGCCTTTGCCCTCAGTTACTAGGAGGTGATCTCTAGGCTTTTAGAATATCCTACCAGAGAAGAGTGTCTTTGTTTACCTAGGAGCCTTGGGCCACTCAAGACAGTCTAACAGTGTGATGTATGATGGGGGTTTGGGGCCATGCAGTATTACCTTGGACTTCAGAGGGACTCAAAACTACAGGTCAGCCACATGGGCTGTGAACCATGTCTGCGTAATGGAGCTCCAATAAAAAGTCTGGACACCAAGTCCCAGAAGAGCCTCTCTGGTTGGCCATACTCCATGCATATTGTCATTCATTTTAGCCAGGAGAGTGCTCTCCATGACTCCCCTGGGAGAGGACTACTGCAGGCTCTGCTTTTGGAACCTCCCTGGACTCTGCCCTATGCATCTCTTCTTCTGGCTGATTTTAATCTGTGTACTTTTTCTGTAATAAAGCATAATTGTGAGTATTACAGCTTTCAGGGAATTCTGCAAGTGTTTTGAGTGAATTAGCAAACCCGAGGGTGGACTTGGGAACCCCCCGAACTTTTCCTTGTTGTCAAAAGTGAGGGTGATCTTGCAGGCAGTTTCTCTAACATTGCAAGTGCTTTGCACCAGCAGATGTTCAAACAGTGTTCACTAAATGAAGGAAAGGATGGAGGCATTTCTACATACCAACTAAGGAAGCCATGCCAGTTACCTAAAGATAGTGTCTTCTCAAATATAGCATAATAAAGTTTCGTGTTTACATGATTTGCACAACAAAATTAGACTTTATAATCCTGTGTGTGTTCTTCCCAAGTATACTTGGATTTTGCTGGCCACATCTTAAACATATTTCAATTCCCACATTACTTCAAAAAACCAAACACCAAGCAGATTTCTGCCTGAAGAGTGGGAAAAACAGCACTGTTATAATCCTCTTTACAGAGCGTTGGCAGGGTTGAGGCTGGCCCAGAAGGAAGGTGCCACTGTAGGTCTTCCTCTGGCGCTACTCCAGCGTGGACACCTAGAGAGCAGCTGGCCACAGGAGCGACGCACCCTCTATGCATGGTTGGCAAGAGCCCCTCGGGTGCACAGTGCATTCTCTAAACCGCTGCCCATGGACAAGATGAGGTCTCTCCTCAGTATGAGATCATGTTATTTATGACCCCAGAAAAGGATAAAGGCTAAAGATGAAACTTTGAGGGCTTCTCCCTACTCTCCCTTCTTTGGAGACCCAGGAAAGGTCTTCTTTGTCTCCTTTGGCAGCTTTGAGTTCAGGGACAGATACATCACCATTAACTGGTTACTCTCCATAGGCATTTCAGGGCTGCAGTTTCTTCTCACAATGTTTTCAACACTGAATAGCTGTGAGGCAGCTGCTATCAAATCATTAGCAGAGAACGGAGTGTTAGTATGATAATGAGGCACAGCCATGGGAGAAAAGCACTTCATATTCCTGATTCCTATCAGCTTTTTAATGGTCTGGTATATGAGTTTTCTCCCAGAATGCACTTCTGGCCCCAGAAATCATTGAAGAAGGGGAAAAGCATGTGGGGGTTGGTGGTTGGTGGTGGGATGAATTGGGAGATTGGGATTGACATATATACACTAATATGTATAAAATAGATAACTAATGTAAAAAAAAGAAATCCCTGAAGAAGTATTGGCTCCCTTATCCAGACCTGGGATCACCGGCCTTTCAACCTTTCGATCCCCCGGTTTGATCAGATACACTCAGGTGATGCAAAATTTTGCCACATATACCCATAGTCTCTTTCCAAGAATTCCTACTTCATTTCCGGAGCTGTAGACCCAACTTCATGTTTAAACTTCCCTAGTGGGTCAATTCTGCATGAATGTAATCCAGATATTATTACGTGGTGCTTCTAGCCCTTTAAGTTCTAGAGAACACTGGCTTGAACCCCCCTTCTAGAGTCTATGGGAGTCCAAGGCTTCTTCAACATTTCCTGCAAATACCCAGAGAGTACATTCTCATGCTCACTCAGCTTCCATGCTCCAGCCTCCTCGTGGGCTGCTCCTTCTATGCTTTTCACAGCATTCCCAATTACACAAACAACTTAAGTGTTTTGTATTTTCTTTAAAATTCGGAGCAAGTTACTAATGGAAGCAACCTCACTTGATATCTCCATTGAACTTGACATATCTCCATTCTTTAAAATATCCTTTAACTATCAACTACATAGAACACCCCGTGTGATCATACCACCTCGCTCCATCCTTTCTTTTCCAACCTCTCCAAACAAAGTTCATTCTTTATTGCAGCAGAGCAATCATTCCACTTGGTTGCCGTGGTTCTTGCTATTGAGTCCCATTTCCTACCAATCAGTTTATCAAGATGTTTTCCTAAACAAAAGACAGTTCTCTGCCTGATAAGAATCCTTGTGTAATCAATTAAAGTGTTTTCTTCATTTCATAAAGAACTACAGTTTACCCTTGAACAACGCGGGGGTTAGGTACGCCCACCATCTTGCACAGTAGAAAACCCACATAAAACTTATAGTTGGCCCTCTGTCTTCACATTTCCCCCATATACTTTGTTCCTCTGTATACGTGGTCCCACATCCATGTATTCAACCAACATGGATCATGTAGCAACGTAGTATTTACTATTGGAAAAAATCCTGGTACAAATGAACCCATGCAGTTCGAACCCACTTTGTTTAAGGGTCAACTGTATTTTGGCACTATTGGGTTCAGTCAACCAGTGATCACTCCTGATCATTGCTCATTCATGGAGATGGACACTGTTTTATAGTGGGTTCTCTGGAGACAGACTCTGATACAGAGAACTGCTTGTAGAAGGTTTATCGAGGAGTGTTCTTGGAGGTACCCTGATAAGGATGGCAGTGGCCCCTTCTAGACATGCAAAGCTAAATTACAGGGTTGGGAAGCACATATGTGTGTGAATTTGGTGGGGCACAAACCTTCAGATTTCAGGGCTTTGCCCCTCCCAGAGGCAAAGTCTAATTATGGCAGCCACCCCCCAAGACCCAGCCCAGTCAGGGGAGTGGCCCTTCTGCCCTCCTGGCTTGCTCCCCTTCCTGGCTTTACCTTCCTCCATGGCATCCTGTATGTTGTGCTTATTCACCTCAAATGCTAGTGTTGATGGCTGACAGCTCTCAGCTGAGTCCCCTGTGGGAGCTGGCTTCAGCTGAAGAGCTGCCTAGCCCAAAGTCTCGCCCCCTTCTCCCCAGGGCAGCCTGAATCGAATGGCTGGTCAATCTTGTGGGGAGGGGAGCATAAAGGCTTGGTCCCCTTGCCTCAAGGTGGGACAGCCCTGAAGGATCATCCAAGCTGCCCATAAAATCAGCTGAGCCTTTATTGCAACCACATGGAAATTCAACTCCGTCCTCTGAGCCCCTTCTCTTATTCCCCAACGGGCGTTCATCCCTAGAGCACCCCACAGTAAACCTCATGCACACAATTCCTGTCTCAGAATCTGCTTCTTAGGAACACAACCTAGGCTATTTTTATTTTTCTTATTTTTAAGTTAATTATTTATTCATTTTTGGGTGTGTTGGGTCTTCATTGTTGTCCGTGGGCTTTCTCTAGCTGTGGCGAGCAAGGTCTGCTCTTTGTTGCAGTGCGCCAGCTGCTCATTGCGGTAGCTTCTCTTCTTGCAGAGCACGGGCTCTAGGCGCACGGGCTTCAGTAGTTGTGGTGCGTGGGCTCAGAAGTTGTGGCTCATGGGCTCTAGGCATGCAGGCTTCAGGATTTGTGGCACACGGGTTTAGTTACTCCACCGCATGTGGGATCTTCCCAGACCAGGGCTTGAACCCACATCCCCTGCACTGGCAGGTGTATTCTTAACCACCACACCACCAGGGAAATCCGTGGACTATCTTTAGAAGTTGAGAATGTTTGTCTTATTTTTAATGATTAAAAAAAACTTAAAATTTTTATTAACCCTAAATGTCATATAGGTTAAATTATTTCTCAGTTCATTCTTATCTTTTGCAAAACAAGGTAAGGAAGCTCTGTTGATACCTAAGTGAGATAGAAGAACAAAGAAGATACACCACTGTGAGGTCTGAAGAGGTGAGGGGGTAGGTGCAGCCAAGTGCACATACGTTGGCTTAGGCAGACTTGCTAATGTTAGTCTAGCTATCAGCTTTGCTCTTATGAGCTGTGAGATTTATGTAAAAGACCTTGAAATGTAGTCAGTTCCAACCAGATGATTTGAGACTACTGAACACTGACTGAATGGCCTATAGAGAAGGTGCCAATGGGAAAGCCCCACCATGCACGTGCAACAAACACAGTGCGAGAAGAGAATGAAAAAGTTAGCCTCAGTTCAAGTGGCTTGTGCTTTCTCTGAACTTTACACATATCTCATTCTCGGCAACTCCTATGGAGGGTGTGGTACAAATGAGCCCCCTCCAATGTGACTATGCAGATTTTAGACTGTTGACCTGCACCCTGAACCTACTTTCAGCTTCAACTCTCAGTCCCCAACATATAGGGTCCCCAGCTCCTTAGACTGCAAGACACCGAACCCCCCGAGACACCCTTGTACTCCCCTTCTCATCCCAGATTCAACATCTCTGTCACCACTACACACACACACACACACACACCTATTCTTTCCCTGGCCTTGACAGTGCCCCACTTGGCCAGCTGTTTCTGGTCCTCACAGAAATGATTGCTCCTCTCGTATCCTGTATAACTGGACTCTCCTAACCCCCCTTCCCCATCTCTCTCTTCTGAGCCAAGACTTCATATCTGATATGGAGGAGATTGTCGGTCCCAATCCAGGTCACTTGCAAACTCCTGAACTGGAGGCTCCCATGTCCGAGCCCTTCTCTCAGAACACAATAGGTGCTCCAGTGTCTTGGTCCTCAAAGGTGGTAAGATGGTGAGAGATTGAGCCCTACTCTCTTATCTCTAAAAAACAAACAAACAAACAAAAACAACTTAGCCCTCAGCTAAGAAGGATTGAGGTCCGAGGATACCAAAATAGGGTTGTGTGAGCTTGGGTTCAGGGTAAAGAGGGACTGTGAGCTAATAGGGGATTGAAGAGAATTCCCATATTGAGGGGGGTGAACCAGTAGAAAGAAATTTCTCCCACACTGGGAGAGAATGAGTAATTGTTTGTCCTCTGGACCCAACCCCATAAAAAGTCTAGACTTGGGCTTGCTGGTCTCCTACATGACAGACGGACAGGAGTCAAGAATCTCTGATTTCAGGAAACAATCCGAGTGGGTGTCATTTTCTTGGTGAAAAGTGGTAAGTTTGGGAAAACTTACATGATGTTTTCCTAAGACGTGCAGTGGAAAAGTATTTCTGTTTGAGTAATTTAAAAGCTCAAAAATGTCTAGAAAACAAGATATTCTCCCATAGGGTGCCTTCTTCCCACATAATTCCTCATCTACATCTGGCCCATCCTACTTTCTTCCCTGACCTTCTCTAGTTCAGAGTGAGGCCAGCCCCTGCATCTCTTCTTTTTACCATAAGATCTTGATCCATTATTTGTTGTCTCTCCGTAATAATTCTTCAACCAGTTCCTTTCCACTGGCTCTTTCCCATTAGCCTAAAATCCTTCCCAATAACCACACTTGAAGGCCAGGGATGCCACGTTGCACAACTCTACAAGGCACCATTGACATCATCGTCTATGTAAATGGCGCCCCCTCCCCCCACCCACTGGAGTTGAGCAGAGCACATAATCTCAATAAATTGAACAATGATGAATGGGAAAAGGAGCATTTCCTCTGCTCACTAGGCAGCGCTCTAGCAATTTTCAACTACCTGCTCTAGCAGTGACTCAGAGGTTCCATTCAGTGAGCTCACTGCCATTTTCTTAGCAAAGTAAACCTTTTAATGACAAGGGTCCTTGGATTATAGAGTCAGATTCTCAAAGAAGTTTTGAGTTTGCATAGTCCTCCCTTAGAAAATCTTACAGTGGAAAGAGTATAATTCCCACTTTAAACAACTCAGTCAGCGGTTCAGTCGTTTCTTTGTACAGTCAATCAAGAAGCACTGATTGAGCACCTCCTATGTATCAAGCACTGTGCTCCATGCTGAAGATTCAGGTGAGGATAAAAAGAAAACATGGAACTTTCAGGCATCAAAAATTCACACAAACACCATTAAATTATAACAGTGGAAAGAACTACCGATTAGAAGTACATAGTGTTATGAGAACATCTAATAGACCTAAACAAGAAGTTCAAGGAAGACTTCCTTGAGAATGGGATGGTTGAGTTAGTATTTGAAGGGAGAGTAGACGTTGCTTACATAAAATGGAAGAGAAATGTCTGAAGCAGAGAAAAAAGCATGTTGTAGGGCCCTGTGGGGAGTTCAAGGAAGTGAATGATGAAAACCAATGTGGCTGGACCACTGTGAGCAAGGAGGAGGGTCAAGTGAGATGAGACTGGAGGGGTAGTAAGGCCCTACCTGGTAAGCCTTCAGGCCATAATATGGATTTGGTCTTTATTCTAAGAATAACTGGAAGTCATTGAAGTGTTGTAAGCAGGCAAATGACAGGATGGTATCTGTGCTTTAAAGGAATCACTTTGGCTGTAATGTAGCTAATGTGTTGGAAGGGCCTTTGAGATGTGGAAAACAAGTTGGGAGATTACTGAAATAGATCAGGGGAGAGAAGCCAGTGGCTTGTACAGAGGTGGGTTTAAAAAGCTTTCTTAGAAATTCCTTCCTTATATCAAAGTCAGACATGTCCAGTGGCCCCAGCTCTTTCTCTGGGGCCACAAAGAACAAGCCAACTTCACATCAACATGGTAAACCTTTAAGGAGATGAAGGAATGCTTTGTGCCACCACCCCTTTGACTCTGCCCCATCTTACCCTCATCACTTAATCTCCTTTCTTGTTTAAAAAGCATGATTCCTTTAACAGATCCTCAGATGACCTGAATATGAATTCCCTTTGCCCTCCTCACTGCCCCTCCCAGAACAGTCTCAGGTGGTCAATAAAGACTAAATCCCTCAATGAGCCAAAGCTTCTGGAGATTAAGATGAATACAAAAGTTAGGATTGAGATGTTAAATGCTGATGACAGTATGAAAATAAACAAGGAAGAGTTAAACCTACAACTGTCAGCTAGAAAAATCATATATTAACTTCTGACTTCTCCATCAGGCTGTTGATAATAGAAATCAACATTTCTTGAGACTTTAAAAAACATATTACGTGCCTTAACTCATTTAGTCCTCACAACAACCCTTGAGGTAGGTCCTAAGATTATTACCATTTTAGAGATGAGAAAACTAAGGTATGAGAGACCAAGGTTATACCATCAGGAAGCATCAGAGCCTGGACTCAAGCACTAATGTGACTTCAGGGACTATGCTCTTAGCCACAACACTACACTGCCTTCCAGGCCAAGGAAAACTATCTTTGAACTTTTAGAAGGGAAAATAAACATGATGAAAAGGAATTAAAGCCCAAAGTTAGAGAAGAAGATAGCTCAAGAGTTTATAATGACTTGATTTAATCCTAATCTAAAGGCCAGATGAAAAATATTTTAAGACACTGAAAGAACAGTCAGATCTAAACCCAAAATAATAATTGGTCATCTTTAAGAAATATGGAAGATGATTAGAGATGTCCAGTATATGGTCAGGCCACTCAAGATGGCTGTTTAGTCTTAGTACATGCCCTGCTCCACCAATCCCTGCTTTCCTGTTCCCTACTCACAGAAGGTGCTTAGCCCCCTGCCCCAGCTAGTGATTGTTCAAATCCTTAGGCCAGACCGGCTCCACCTGCTAGCTTATTGAAGGGAAACATCTGCCCATGTGGTGGTTGTTAATCTGAGGGGCTGTGAGGGACATGCCCCTGCTGCTGGTTACCCTGGTAACTAATGAGCTAATCTGACATCAATTCCCCGTATAAATGGTAGCCTCTCCCCTAAGTAGCAAAGTTTGTTGCCATTGCCTGCCTGCCTGCCCCCACCCCTGTGGGGTGTTGCTCCAGCACCTTTAGCTTCAGACGTGTAAGTTCCCCCTGTCCAACAACTTATTGATGTCTCTGTCGCTGTCTCCAGGTTCTTTCTTTGGTCTCGAGGCTGGGCAGCTACAAGGCTTGTTGGCCTGCGAGGTGCAGCCTAACAACTGCCATAGCAGCCGGGAGGCCGAGGAAACTCCTGTGAGCGCCGAGATGTTGGGAAATAAGGATGGGAAATGGAAAGAGGCGGGGGTGCCCTGAGGTGGCCGACTGCTGGCAAGTGGGGCTCTGTGGCAGCTGACCACCATAAAATGTGTCTTCCTCTTCCATTACATTGATGATATACTGTTGACCTCAGAGTCCCTTGCAAGTTTAAAAGTCGCAGCCCTGTGCTCATGGCTCATCTGACTGCACGGGGTTGGCTGGTGAGGACAGACAAAACGTCAGGACCTGGGTTATCTGTAAAATACAAGCATACCCCTGACCCACCACCCCTAAACAATTATAGACATAGGCATCAGGGATATTAACTCAGGGACAGGCTTGTGAATGGGACACAGCCAGTCGCCCAAAAGGGTTTGGATGAAGTCTGTGGCAACAGCAAAATAATCAAAGTACCCTTGGGCTTCTGGTCTCAGCTATGGGAGGGGCCGAGCAATGATATATGTGATGGAAAAGAGCTATATGCCGCCTACAATGTGTTACCGCAGGTGGAAGACATTACAAAAGGCCTACCCGAGTTGTCGAGCTATGCGAGAAACCATTCTTTGGGGCCTAGAGCAGCTGTGTAACAATACGGGACCCCCATGAACATTGACAGCAAGCCACTTTACCGGCCAACTGTCAGGACCATAACTTACTTTTGCCTTTGCCACAGGATCTACCCTCAGGGGAACATGTTATAAAATGGCCCTGGGACTGGCAGATAAGTTCCAGGTGGTGTGGGTTTGCTGCCCCGTGGGGAACAGGACCGGAAAGGGACTGACAGATCTCATCTCTCTCCTACCTGGCCCCGCCTGAGATTACTAAGGTAATTTATAAGGGACCCTCCTGGAGAAAGCCACCATCACGTTAACCTTGTGATTTGTTGTTACACGGCTGCTCCAGTATTCGGCTCCAGCTGTGGGGACTGAGGGTGGACAGGCGGTGTGGTCCTGCAGGCCAGGACAAAAACCACAGGCAGGGGTGGTGGTATCTCAGAATACTGTTACTGTGGTATTTGCTTACTGGTCCTCATCTTCCCTGTATTATGATTGTGAAACATCTGACATGTCCTCCCTAGTCTGAGTGGAGGGAATCTGTCTGTGGACTGGGGGACCATGGTGGCCTCACTGTGAAATGAGTCTGATTGCTGGGTCTATGCGAGATGCCGTTGTCCTCCTCCGGACAAGAAAAATTGACCTGATATGCGCCTGGCTTACTCATTTGTTAGCGGCTGTTAATCTGTCTCGCATTTGCGGTATTTGGTTGCAGTGCATCTCTACATTTCAACCCCAAGGATATAGCGGAAGAGGGGGTGGACCAAGATGGTAAGGGTCGTGCAGAGTATGTAGGGGTGGAGTGTGTTGTCAGGCCACGCAAGATGGCTGTCCGCTTGCTCCTTGTACATGCCCTGCTCCTCCAGTCCCTGCTTTCCTGCTCCCTACTCACAAAAAGGTGCTTTGCCCCCTGCCCCAGCTAGTGATTCTTCAAATCCTTAGGCCAGAGCAGCTTCACCTGCTACCTTATTGAAGGGAAATACCTGCCCATGTGATGGTTGTTAACCTGAGGGGCTGTGAGGGATGTGCCCCAGTTCCTGGTTTCCCTGGTAACTGATAAGCTAATCTTATGTGAGTTCCCCCTATAAATGGTAGCCTCTTTCACCCCGAGTAGTGCTGCCATGCCCTGTCTGCCATCGACATGGGGTGTTGCTCCAGGACCTTTTGCTTCAGACGTATAAGATCCCCTATTTAATAAACCATTGAGGTCTCTGTTGCTGTCTGTGGGCTCTTTTTCTGGCCTGGTGGTGGGGCAACTACAAGACTTGCAGGCTGCAGGGTACAGACCAACACCCAACAAATTAAAAAGAACACCTTTTCAAAACAAAGAATCAATTAGAGAAAACTGACTTTATCTTCAGCTTTCATCTTTCCTCCCATCTGTATTAGTATCTTTTATTATGGACCAGGAAGCACTAAATGGCTTTTGAAAGACTTTGTATTTCTAGCTCTTAACTAATCATCCACTGATTTATTCACAAATACTTATTGAATATCTGCTGAATATCAGATTGCTAGGTGCTGGAGAGTCAAAACAGACAGGGTTCTATCCTCATGAAAATTTCTAGTGAGGAATACTACTTATAAAACAATGACATGAACATGGGCCTAATTAACAAACTCATTCATGTGTTACAATTTAAAGAAAACTGCTTCCAGAGCCATTTCTAATTTGAAATGACAAGAATGTACTATATATTTTTAATGAAATTTTTACAGTGTAAAAATATTTGAAACATTACAGTGATTTAAAAGCTTGGTCATACTCAGAATAAGATTATCTCTAAAATTAGAATAAATTATAAAATTAGATAAGTCATTGAAACACCATTAAGCACACTGATTTTAAAAAACAACAGTCTGGGGGCTTCCCTGGTGGCGCAGTGGTTGAGAATCTGCCTGCCCATGCAGGGGAGACGGGTTCAAGCCCTGGTCTGGGAAGATCCCACATGCCGCGGAGCAACTGGGCCCGTGAGCCACAATTACTGAGCCTGCGCGTCTGGAGCCTGTGCTCCGCAACAAGAGGGGCCAAAATAGTGAGAGGCCGGCGCACTGCAATGAAGAGTGGCCCCCGCTTGCCACAACTAGAGAAAGCCCTCGCACAGAAATAAAGACCCAACACAGCCATAAATAAATTAATTAAATTTTTTAAAAAAACAGTCTGCTCTGAGTCCATTTTTAGAATTGGAGATATAATTTATATACCATAAAATTCATCCTTAATGTAGCCAATGCAGATGTGGTATATTTATACAATGGAATATTACACAGCCATAAAAAATGAAATAATGCCATCTGCTGGAGCATGGATGGACCTAGAGATTCATACTCAGTGAAGTAAGCCAGATGGAGACAAATGTCATATCACATGTGGAATCTAAAAGATACAAATGAACTTATATAAAAAACAGAAATAGACCCACAGACCTAGAAAACAAACCTATGGTTACCAAATGGGAAAGGGGAGGGCAGATAAATTAGGCATTTGGGATTAACAAATACACACCCTGTATATAAAATATATAACCAACAAGGATCTATTGTATACCACAGGGAAATATACTCAATATTTTGTAATAACCTATAAGGGAAAAGAAGAAAAAAATAGATATGTATAACTGAATCACTTCGCCATACACCTGAAACTAACACAACATTGTAAATCAGCAATACTTCAATAAAAGTATACAATGCAGTGGATCTTATATATTAACCAGGTTGTACAACCATCACCATTGTATAATTCCGAAACACTTATCACCCTCAAAAGAAACCCCTTACCATTAGCAGGCTTCCTATTTTCCCCCTCCCTGCAGTCCCTGGCAGGCACAAGTCTATTTTCTGTCTCTATGGATTTGCCTAATCTGCATATAAACTGAATAATAGAATACGGGGCCTCTTGTGTCTCACTTTCACTTAATGGTTTCAAAGTTTATCCATTTTGTAGTGTGTATCAGCACTTCATTCCTTTTTATGGTGGAAGAATATTCCATTGTATGGATAGACCACATTTTGCGTACCTGTTCATTAGTTGACGGACATTTGGGTTGTTTCCACTTTTTGGCTCTTATGAATGACACTGCTATGAACATTTATGTTCAAGTTTTTGAAAGGACATATGTTTTTTTTAATATCTTTATTGGAGTATAATTGCTTTACAATATTGTGTTAGTTTCTGCTGTATAACAAAGTGAATCAGCTATATGCATACATATGTCCCCGTATCCCCTCCCTCTTGCGTCTCCCTCCCACCTTCCTTATCCTAGCCCTCTAGGTGGTCGCAGAGCACTGAGCTGATCTCCCTGTACTATGCAGCTGCTTCCCAATAGCATTCTATTTTACATTTGGTAGTGTATATAAGGACATATGTCCATTTTCTTCAGTAAAAATCTAGAAGTAGAATTGCTAGATCATATAGCAACTCTGTGTTTAACCTTTTGAGGAATTGCCAGAATGTTTTCCAAAGTGGCTGTACCACTTTACATTCCACCAGTAATGTAGATGGCAATATTTGTCATTGTTCTTTTGATTAAAGCCATCCTAATGGGTGTGAGGTAGTATCTCATTGTGGTTTTTTTTTTTTTTTTTTTTTTTTTTTTTTTTGAGGTACGCGGGCCTCTCATTGCTGTGGCCTCTCCCGTTGCGGAGCACAGGCTCTGGACGCGCAGGCTCAGCGGCCATGGCTCACGGGCCCAGCTGCTCCGCGGCATGTGGGATCTTCCCGGACCGGGGCACGAACCCGTGTCCCCTGCATCGGCAGGCGGACTCTCAACCACTGCGCCACCAGGGAAGCCCCTCATTGTGGTTTTGACTTGCATTTCCCTGATGGCTAATGATATTGAATTTCTTTTCATGTGCTGATCAGTCATTTGTGTATGTTCTCTAGAGAAATGTCTGTTCATATCCTTTGCCCTTTTTAAAGCTGGGTCATCTATTCTTTTATTATCGAGGTGTAAGGGCTCTTTATATATTCTAGATACAAATCTCTTATTAAACATGATTTGCAAATATTTTCTCTCTTTCTGTGGGTTGTTTTTTCACTTTCATGATGTCCTTAAAAGCACAAACATTTCTAATTTGGATGAAGTCTACTGGTCAGTGAGTTTTGAGCAGAAGTGGTGGATGTCATTTCCTAGGCCAAGTATTTAATTGCCAGTGTGAGAATCTCTAGAGCTTTCTTGAAATGGTGACCAGAAATGTTTGAGTTGGTGGTGGTTTTATCAGCTTGGGTCCCTGGATGACTACAGTGAGCAGAACTCCCCTGACAACCCATGACAGAAATGTAGCTTGAAATAAATCTTGGTCATTTTAAGCCACTGCGTTTTGGGATTTTTTATTCCAGCATAACCAAGCCTATCATGACTAATGCACATGTCTTCTGTAACTTCATTAGTTATCAGAATATTTTCAAATAAGAACTAAAACACTTTAAAAAAGTTAAATGAGTTTAAAATCTTAGCTCTATGAATGATCAAGCACTCTATATTGCTTCTCCTATTCAGTCAAGAATTTCAAATAGTCATTTCTTGATGCGGGAAAATGTCCTTGAGCTATTAAGTGAGGAAAAATAAGTTTTAAACTTAAAGTGCTAAAGTTTTAGCAGTGGTTATGTTTCCCTGTTGGGTTGGATTTTTATTTTTTCTTCAGAGCTTGTCTGTATCTTTACATTTATTTTTATAATTTTATACTCAGAAGAAAATACTAGTGTATTTAAAACATATTTCCACCTTTGTGTCATATTTTAGATTCCACATATCAGTGATATCATATGGTATTTGTCTTTCTCTTTCTGACTCACTTCACTTAGTATGATAGTCTCTAGTTGCATCCATGTTGCTGCAAATAGCATTATTTTCTTCTTTTTTATGGCTGACTAGTATTCCATTGTATATATATGTACCACATCTTCTATATCCATTTATCTGTCAATGGACATTTAAGTTGTTTTTGTGCCTTGGCTATTGTAAATAGTGCTGCTGCTGTGAACATAGGTATGCTTGCATCTTTTTGAATTATAATTTTGTCTGGATATATGCCCAGGAGTGGGATTGCTTGAGAAGATCTGAAAATTTAAGAACCCATGCCAGACATCTATTATCCAAAGAGAACTATAAACACACACACACCAAGATAACAATAACTCCTTGGTTCAATAGAGTCTTCTTTTGAAAAGTACACAAAAGATATATATATGAAAAGTCCCTTTATATCAGGTTAGGGTATAAGAAGCAACTTCCCACAAAGGTGACTCAGGGCCCAACATTCAAGCCTTCTACCTGCAGATTATCAAGGATTATGGTCTCTCCTTCCCTGGGTCCCTCTTCTCTGCAATGTTCAAGAAACCATCACTAGGGGGTAGCTCCTTAGTCATAGAGTCCGTAGACTTGGACTGCCAAGTCAGTTTTACCTTTCAAAAAATACTGATACACCTACTCAATTGTCCTAAGGCCCTGCTTTCCTCAGTTTCTTGCTGTTGTAGGTAAATGGAGTACCCAAGGCACAATGAAACCATCTGAATAGGGCTTCTAGGCCTCCTCTTCCCTAAGAATCACTGTGGATAGAGGCTGAGTGGTTTGATGGCAAAATTGAAAGCAAGAGATTCAGTTCTCAATAGCACCTCAAAAGAGAAAATCTATTGATAATGCAGACCAACAATTTAAAATATACCATGAATAGGTTATTATGTTACTTAATAAACCAGTTAATAAGAAAGAGTGAATTATAGGAACATATAGAAAAAAACAGATTTTAATATATTGATGATTTGACATGAAATAGTGACATCAACAAAGATAATATAAGACACTTAATATAACACAAAAAGAACATCATCCATAAACGGGATCATGTGTCACTAATTCAAAGATTATGTAATAAACGTCACTGCCCAAGAAAAAATGAATTGCCCTGAAATCTTACAGCTCATATTTGAAAGAACTTGTTAAAGTCTCCATATGTGACAAAATCCCAGAAAGTCACAAGACATTACCAATGAAGTGTGAAGTTGAAAACTCTCCTAAACTATCGATTAAAAAATTATTGTCGGGCTTCCCTGGTGGCGCAGTGGTTGAGAGTCCGACTGCCGATGCAGGGGACACGGGTTCGTGCCCCGGTCTGGGAAGATCCCACATGCTGCGGAGCAGCTAGGCACGTGAGCCATGGCTGCTGAGCCTGCGCGGCCGGAGCCTGTGCTCCGCAACGGGAGAGGCCACAACAGTGAGAGGCCCACGTACTGCAAAAAAAAAAAAATATATATATATATATATATTATTGTCATTTCAAAAGGTGATAAAAGAGTATGAAACACATCTGAGGGGGGAAAAGTGTTACAGAGATGTGTCAGGCACTTAATTAGTATTAAGTAAAATTCAGAAAAATAATTCTGAACTTTGTGATGTTTAAGGAATATTCTTTTTTCACTTGCAAGAAGACTTATTTATTTATTTTAACATCTTTATTGGAGTATAATTGCTTTACATTGTTATGTTAGCTGATGTTGTATAACAAAGTGAATCAGCTATACGTATACATATATCCCCATATCCCCTCAATCTTGTGTCTCTCTCCCCCCTCTCTATCTCACCCCTCTACGTGGTCACAAAGCACCAAGCTGATCTCCCTGGGCTATGCGGCTGCTTCCCACTAGCTATCTATTTTACATTTGGAGTGTATATATGTCCATGTCAGTCTCTCACTTCGTCTCAACTTACCCTTCCCCCTCCCTGTGTCCTCAAGTCCATTCTCTACGCCTGCATCTTTATTCCTGTCCTGCCCCTAGGTGCTTCAGATCTTTTTTTTTGGGGGGGGGATTCCATATATATGTGTTAGCATATGGTATTTTTCTCTTTCTAGCTTACTTCACTCTGTATGACAGACTCTTGGTCCATCAACCTCACTACCAAGAACTCAGTTTCATTTCCTTTTATGGCTGAGTAATATTTCATTGAATATATGTGCCACATCTTCTTTATCCATTCATCTGTCGATGGACACTTAGGTTGCTTCCATGTCCTGGCTATTGTAAATAGAGCTGCAATGAACATAGTGGTACATGACTCTTTTTGAATTATGGTTTTCTCAGGCTATATGCCCAGTAGTGGGATTGCTGGGTCATATGGTAGTTCTATTTGTAGTTTTTTTTTTTTTTTTCCTGGTACTTGGGCCTCTCACTGTTGTGGCCTCTCCCGTTGCAGAGCACATGTTTCGGACACACAGGCTCAGCGGCCATGGCTCACGGGCCTAGCCGCTCCGCGGCATGTGGGATCTTCCCGGACCGGGGCACGAACCTGTGTCCCCTGCATCGGCAGGCAGATTCTCAACCACTGCGCCACCAGGGAAGCCCTATTTGTAGTTTTTTAAGGAAACTCCATACTCTTCTCCGTAATGGCTGTATCAAATTACATTCCCACCAACAGTGCAAGAGGGTTCCCTTTTCTACACACACTCTCCAGCATTTTCTTTTTTCCAGCATTTATTGTTTGTAGATTTTTTGATGATGGCCATTCTGACCAGTGTGAGGTGATATTGAGGTATAGTTTATCAACAGCTTTGTGGAATTTCTACTTTGCTGTGATTTATTTTCTCATTCTTAATAAGTACTTCAGAGTTTACTTTTATTTGGGTAATTTGGAACTTGGTTAAGAAGGTCCCCCAAATTACATGAGCTTCAGGCCCCACAAAACTTTGATTTCAGGGAATTCCCTGGCGGTCCAGTGGTTAGGACTCTGGCACTTTCACTGCCAGGGCCTGGGTTTGATCCCTGATCAGGAAAGTAAGATCCCACAAGGCAGGTAGTGCAGCCAAAAAAAACTGATTTCAATGTGATGTCCAATAAGTTGCTTTCTCTCTGAGCCGAGAAATTAAAGAGGGTTTGTGGGGAAGAGGTAACGGTGACCTTGGCAAAGGGAATAGAGGCTGAACCACAGAGGATCTTGATGCTAAGGGAGTTGAGGGCTTCTCTTCTGTGGAAAGTAGGAGCTGAGGAAGAGTTTTAGGCAGGGATTACTGTGATCAGAACTTCTGTGAACGCTGTGGGAGAGGCTCTGGAGTCAGGGAGACCCTCAGCAACCCAATGCCAGAGTCTAGGTGAGAAAGCATAAGCATCAGCTTATGCCTTTCAGCAGGTGAGAATCCAGCTATGAACTTACCCAAACTTCGGGAGGGACTGTGGTGAGAAGAGTTGCTTCAGGTTATTGCTTTAAAATGTTTGTTTAAGTATCTACTTGCATTTTCTGCCCCCTTTAGATATCTCTGTAGAAATAATTTATTACATGATTCCACAGCTGAATCAGATTGCTAACATGTTTTTCAATCAAGTGTAAACACATGGGAGTTTACTTCATTTCACTTATAAGCAATATTACAAAGGTGCTGTAGGTTAAACATCTGAACACCCTTCGACCTAACATATAGCATACAACAACAACAAAATTAACAGTATCACTTGTGTAAATCAAATTAGATCCCAATATGCAAGGGTGTTTCACACAATGGACGGGTGTTGCTACTACATCAGTCAACCTGGGCCAACTTTCTCTTTTATAAAACAAAAAATTATCTAGCTGTGTTGAGTTGGAATGCCTCTCTGTTTGGAGACTTCCCCAAATGGCCACCAGTTGCGAGAGAAACATAAGTCATTTAGCATTTTTCTCAAAGAGAAAGAGATACCTTCAGTAGCCATCTTTCCAAATACCAAATAGATTTGCACTGGCAGAAACAGTCTAGGGTGTAATGCAGATTATAAAACAATGGCCTTAAGAGGATTATTCATTACACAGAAGTGGTATACATTAATTTGATTCAACAGCTAAACTAACATGTCTCTGGCCTTATTTGCCAAGAGCCAGAATCCTTTAAGATTTTTTTTTTTTTTTTTTTTTTTTGCGGTACGCGGGCCTCTCACTGTTGTGGCCTCTCCCGTTGCGGAGCACAGGCTCCAGACGCGCATGCTCAGTGGCCATGGCTCACGGGCCCAGCTGCTCCGTGGCATGTGGGATCCTCCCGGAGTGGGGCATGAACCCATGTCCCCTGCATCGACAGTCGGACTCTCAACCACTGCGCCACCAGGGAAGCCCGTCCTTTAAGATTTTGATTAAGCGTGAGTAAATGAGAAAGATAAGAAACTCATGCGTAGAAATGCTGAACTTGAGCAACTTTCTGTTGAGTCTCAGATCATGTTGTTAAACAAAAAATCTTTTATACTAATTAAACTGTCAAAGTATGAATAGAAATGTTGTTTTCAAATATTTGATTGGAAAATATCACCTATATTTAACAGAATTTGTGATGGATAGTAATACATCATGAGACACTATGTTATATGCTATTTTAACTATGTAGACAGCATTTAGACTCATCAAAATGCTGAGAAATTTTTCTATGGCCTTGTACTGGGGGAGCTTGAATGTTAATAAACACATATTTTGTACTTTAAGTACATATTTTCCGAAACAAAGCAGATTCTCGGGGGACATTGTCCAAGCTGAAAACAGGCAAAGTTTGTGGGGTACTCATGGCTGATCAGGATGAGCCCTCTGGTCTAAGATCTCAGAAACATGGGCGGGCAGGGGGTGGCTTCAGGCTAAAGAGGATGAGATCAAACCATTTCCACAAGGAGGAGGAGGAACGTGAGAACAAAATCTCTCTCCCTCTCCTGTCTGTGCAGAGTGTCCTCATCAATAGAGGATTGTTTAATCAAACGCACCTTTATATGCCAGGAGTTACTTTCAGTCACATAGTCTTAATTCTGCAATTAGAATGTTCACTTCAATATGTTCAACATTTCCATGTTTAGTTCAAAGATAGGTCTTCTTCCTTCTCCCAGGGCCAAGGCCACTGTAGGCTTCAAGGCAGAGTTTTTTGCTTTTCCCCCCTTCTCTTCTCAGATTCCTCAGGGCAGTTTCTGGCCTCTCTGAGATGGGAGCACAGGAAGGGGGAAAGAATAGGCAGGAGTGAAAAATTCACACTTGGCTGATACTAACCTAAGGTGACTTTGTGCTCTCTGGACTTGACGGCTGTAAAGCTGAGCCTTTCAAATGGTGGTTCCCCTGAGAGGGTCCACTGACTACCACCCCATGCTGGAGGCAGTGCTCCTTTGACTGGCTTCTTCCTATCTGTAGCCACACCCCCACTTAACATCTTCCTGTGGTGCATCCCAGCATCTCCCTTGCAAGGCCATCCTCTTAGGCAGGATTCTTGTTAATCTTGGCCAACATTTTCTGCAACCCTTTCTGAGAATGCGTCAGCTTTGCCCTGCCTTTTGGAGTGAATGCAGTTATCTCCCAAATGCAGTATTTATCTTTCAGTAGTTTAAATGCTCAAAAATGTCCAGAAAACAAGATATTCTCCCATAAGGTGCCTTCTTCCCACATAATATCTCATCTACATCTGGCCCATCCTACTTCCTTCCGTGACCTTCTCTAGTTCACAGGGAGGCCAGCCCCTCCATCCCTTCCTTTTTACCATAAGATCTTGCTCCATTACTTGTACCCTCTCCATGATAATTCTTCAACCAGTTCCTTTCCACTGGCTCTTTCCCGTTAGCCTAAAATCCTTCCCAGTAACCACACATGAAGGCCAGGGATGCCATGTTGCACAACTCTACAAGGCACCATTGACATCATTGTCTATGTAAATGGTGCCCCTCCTCCTCCGCCCCTCCCTGTTGGAGTTGAGCAGAGCACGTAATCTCAATAAAATGAACACTGATGAATGGGACAAGGAGCATTTCCTCTGCTCACTAGGCAGCGCTCTAGCAATTTTCAACTACCTGCTCTGGCAGTGGTTCAGAGGTTCCATTCAGTGAGCTCACTGCCATTTTCTTAGCAAAGTAAACCATTTTATGACAAGGGTCCTGGGATTATAGAGTCAGATTCTCAAAGAAATTTTGAGTTTGTATAGCCTCCCCTTAAAAAATCTTCCTGTGTAAGGAGTATAATTCCCTGTTAAAACAACTCAGTCAGCCGTTCACTCATTTCTTTGTACAGTCAATCAAGAAGCACTGATTGAGCACCTCCTATGTATCAGGCACTGTGCTCCATGCTGAAGATTCAGGTGAGGATAAAAAGAAAAAAGCATGGAACTTTCATGCATTAATCAAAAATTCACACAAACACCATTAAATTATAACAGTGGAAAGAACTACCGATTAGAAGTGTACATAGTGTTATGAGAACATCTAATAGACCTAAACTAGAAGTTCAAGGAAGACTTCCCTGAGAACGGGATGGTTGAGTCAATATTTGAAGGGAGAGTAGATGTTGATTAGATAGAATGGAAGGGAAATGTCCTAAGCAGAGAAAAAAGCATGTTCTAGGGGCCCTGTGGGGAGTTCAAGGAAGTGAATGATGTAAACCAATGTGGCTGGACCACTGTGAGCAAGGAGGAGGGTCAAGTGAGATGAGACTGGAGGGGTAGTGAGGGCCAGACCTGGTAAGCCTTCAGGCCATAATATGGATTTTGGTCTTTATTCTAAGAATAACTGGAAGTCATTGAAGGGTTGCAAGCAGGCTAATGACAGGATGGCATCTGTGCTTTAAAGGAATCAGTTTGGCTGCAATGTGGCTAATGTGTTGGAGGGGCCTTTGAGATGTGGGAAACAAGTTGGGAGATTACTGAAATAGATCAGGGGAGAGAAGCCGGTGGCTTGCACAGAGGTGGGTTTAAAAAACTTTATTAGAAATTCCTTATATCAAAGTCAGACATGTCCAGTGGCCCCAGCTCTTTCTCTGGGACCACAAAGAACAAGTCAACTCCACATCAACATGGTAAACCTTTAAGGAGATGAAGGAATGCTTTGTGCCACCACCCCTTTGACTCTGCCCCATTTTACCCTCATCACTTAATCTCCTTTCTTGTTGTTTAAAAAGCATGATTCTTTTAACAGATCCTCAGATGACCTGAATATGAATTCCCTTTGCCCTCCTCACTGCCCCTCCCAGAACAGTCTCAGGTGGTCAATAAAGACTAAATCCCTCAATGAGCCAAAGCTTTTGGAGATTAAGATGAATACTAAAAGATAAGATTGAGATGTTAAACACTGATGACAGTATGAAAATAAACAAGGAAGAGTTAAACCTACAACTGTCGCTAGAAAAATCATATATTAACTTCTGACTTCTCCATCAGGCTGTTGATAATAGAAATCAACATTTCTTGAGCCTTTAAAAATATATTACGTGCATTAACTCATTTAGTCCTCACAACAACCCTTGAGTTAGGGCCTAAGATTATTGCCATTTTAGAGATGAGAAAACTGAGGTATGAGAGACTAAGGTTATACAATCAGTAAGCATCAGAGCCTGGACTCAAGCACTAATGTGACTTCAGGGACTGTGCTCTTAGCCACAACACTACACTGCCTTCCAGGCCAAGGAAAACTATCTTCGAACTTTTAGAAGGGGAAAATAAACATGATGAAAAGGAATTAAAGCCCAAAGTTAGAGAAGAAGATAGCCCAAGAATTTATAATGACTTGATTTAATCCTAATCTAAAGCCCAGATGAAAAATATTTTAAGATACTGAAAGAACAGTCAGATCTAAACCCAAAATAATAATTGGTCATCTTTAAGAAATATGGAAGATGATTAGAGATGCCCAGTATATGGTCAGGCCGCTCAAGATGGCTGTCCTCTCGCTCTTTGTACATGCCCTGCTCTACCAGTCCCTGCTTTCCTGCTCCCTACTCACAGAAGGTGCTTAGCCCCCTGCCCCAGCTAGTGATTCTTCAAACCCTTAGGCCAGACCGGCTCCACCTGCTAGCTTATTGAAGGGAAACATCAGCCCATGTGGTGGTTGTTAATCTGAGGGCCTGTGAGGGACATGCCCCTGCTGCTGGTTTCCCTGGTAACTAATGAGCTAATCTGACGTCAATTCCCCCATAAATGGTAGCAAAGGTTGCTGCCGTTGCCTACCGGCCGGCCTGCCCACCTGCCTGCCTGTTTGCTCCCCGCCCCCTCGTTGGGGTGTTGCTCCAGGACCTTTCACTTCAGACGTGTAAGTTCCCCCTGTCCAACAAACTATTTATGTCTCTGTCGCTGTCTCCAGGTTCTTTCTTTGGTCTTGAGGCTGTGCGGCTACAAGGCTTCTGGCCTGCGAGGTGCAGCCTAACAACTGGCATAGCAACCGGGAGGCCGAGGAAACTCCTGTGAGCGCCGAGATGTTGGGATGTAAGGATGGGAAATGGAAAGAGGCGGGAGTATCCCGAGGTGGCCGACTGCTGGCAAGTGGGGCTCTGTGGCAGCTGACCACCATAAGAGGTGTCTTCCTCTTCCATTACATTGATGATATACTGTTGACCTCAGAGTCCCTTTCAAGTTTAAAAGTCGCAGCCCTGTGCTCATGGCTCATCTGACTGCACGGGTATGGCTGGTGAGGACGGACAAAACGTCAGGACCTGGGTTATGTATAAAATACAAGCATACCCCTGACCCACCACCCCTAAACAGTTACAGACATAGTTGTTATGGATATTAACTCAGGGACAGGCTTGTGAATGGGACATGGCCAATCAACCAACAGGGTTTGGATGAGGTCTGTGGCAACAGCAAAATAATAAAAGTACCCTTGGGCTTCTGGTCTCAGCTATGGGAGGGGCCGAGCAATGATATATGCGATGGTAAACACCTATATGCCGCCTACATTGTGTTACAGCAGGTGGAAAACGTTACAAAAGGCCTACCCGAGTTGTCGAGCTATGCGAGAAACCATTCTTTGGGGTCTAGAACAGCTGTGTAACAATACGGGACCCCCATGAACATTGACAGCAAGCCACTTTACCGGCCAACTGTCAGGACCTTAACTTACTTTTGCCTTTGCCACGGGATCTCCCCACTGGGGAACACGATATAAAATGGCCCTGGGACTGGCAGATAAGTTGCAGGTGGTCTGGGTTTGCCGCCCCGTGGGGAATATGACTGGAAAGGGACTGATAGATTTCACCTGTCTTCTACCTGGCCCTGCCTGAGATTACTAAGGTAATTTATACGGCACCCCTCCTGGAGAAAGCCACCATCATGTTAACCCTGTTGTCTGTTGTTACACGGCCTCTCCAGTATTCGGCTCCAGATGTGGGGACTGAGGGTGGACAGGCGGTGTGGTCCTGCAGGCCAGGACAAAAACCACAGGCAGGGGTGGTGGTATCTCAGAATGCTGTTACTGTGGTATTTGGCTTACTGGTCCTCATCTTCCCTGTATTATGCTTGTGAAACATCTGACATGTTCTCCTTAGCCTGAGCGGAGGGAATCTGACTGTGGACTGGGGGACAGTGGTGGCCTCACTGTGAAATGAGTCTGATTGCTGGGTCTATGCGATACCGTTGTCCTCCTCCGGACAAGAAAAATTGACCTGATAAGTGCCTGGCTTACTCGTTTGTTAGCAGGTGTTAATCTGTCTCGCATTTGCGGTATTTGGTTGCAGTGCATCTCTACATTCCAACCCCAAGGATATAGCGGAAGAGGGGTGGACCAAGATGGTTAGGGTCGTGCAGAGTATGTAGGGGGTGGAGTGTGTTGTCAGGCCACTCAAGATGGCTGTTCTCTCGCTCCTTGTACATGCCCTGCTCCTCCAGTCCCTGCTTTCCTGCTCCCTACTCACAGAAGGTGCTTCGCCCCCTGCCCCAGCTAGTGATTCTTCAAATCCTTAGGCCAGAGCGGCTTCACCTGCTAGCTTATTGAAGGGAAACATCAGCCCATGTGGTGGTTGTTAACCTGAGGGGCTGTGAGGGATGTGCCCCAGTTGCTGGTTTCCCTGGTAAGTGATAAGGTAATCTGACGTGAGTTCCCCCTATAAATGGTAGCCTCTTTCACCCCGAGTAGTGCTGCCATGCCCTGTCTGCCATCAACATGGGGTGTTGCTCCAGGATGTTTTGCTTCAGACATATAAGATCCCCTATTTAATAAACCATGAATGTCTCTGTCGCTGTCTGTGGGCTCTTTCTCTGGTCTCGAGGCGGGGCAACTACAAGGCTTGCAGGGTGCAGACCAACACCCAACAAATTAAAAAGAACACCTTTTCAAAACTAAGAATCAATCTGAGAAAAGTGACTTTATCTTCAGGTTTCAGCTTTCCTCTCATCTGTATTAGTATCTTTTCTTATTGACCAGGAAGTGCTAAATGGCTTTAGAAAAGACTTTGTATTTCTAGCTCTTAACTAATCATCCACTGATTTATTCACAAATACTTATTGAATATCTGGTGAATATCAGATTGCTAGGTGCTGGAGAGTCGAAACAGACAGGGTTCTATGCTCATGGAAATTTCTTGTGAGGAATATTACTGATAAAACAATGACAGGAACATGGGCATAATTACAAACAAAATCATGTGGTACAATTTAAAACTGCTTCCAGAGCAATTTCTAATTTTAAATGACAAGCAAGAATGTACTACATATTTTTAATGAAATTTATACAGTGGAAAAAGATTTAAAATCTTTCAATGATTTAAAAGCTTGGTCATACTCAGAGTAAGATTATGTCTAAAATTAGAATAAATTATAAAATTACATAAGTCATTGAAACACCATTAAAAACATTGATTTAAAAAAACAACAATCTGCTTTGAGTCCATTTTTAGAATTTGAGATATAATTTATATACCATAAAATTCATCCTTAATGTAGCCAATGCAGATGTGGTACATTTCTCCAATGGAATATTATACAGCCATAAAAATGAAATAATGCCATCTGCAGGAGCATGGATGGAGCTAGAGCTTCATACTAAGTGACGTAAGCCAGGTGGAGACAAATGTCATATCTCACGTGGAATCTAAAAAAGATACAAATGAACTTATATAAAAAACAGAAATAGACCCACAGACCTAGAAAACAAACCTATGGTTACCAAATGGGAAAGGGGAGGGCAGATAAATTAGGCATTTGGGATTAAGAAATACACACCACTGTATATAAAATACATAACCAACAAGGACCTACTGTATAGCACAGGGAAATATACTCAATATTTTGTAATAACCTATAAGGGAAAAGAAGAAAAAAATAGATATGTATAACTGAATCACTTCGCCATACACCTGAAACTAACACAATGTTGTGAATCAACAGTACTTCAATAAAAGTATACAATGCAGTGCATCTTATATATTAGCAATGTTGTACAACCATCACCATTGTATAATTCCGGAACACTTATCACCCCCAAGAGAAACCCCTTACCATTAGCAGGCTTCCCATTTTCCCCCTCCCTGCAGTCCCTGGCAGGCACAAGTCTATTTTCTGTCTCTATGGATTTGCCTAATCTGCATATAAATTGAATAATAGAATACGGGGCTTCTTGTGACTGACTTTCACTTAATAGTTTCAAGGTTTATCCATGTTGTAGTGTGTATCAGCACTTCATTCCTTTTTATGGTGGAAGAATATTCCATTGTATGGATAGACCACGTTTTGCATACCTGTTCATTAGTTGACGGACATTTGGGTTGTTTCCACTTTTTGGCTCTTATGAATGACACTGCTATCAATATTTATATTCAAGTTTTTGTAAGGACATATATTTTTTAATATCTTTATTGGAGTATAATTGCTTTACAATGTTGTGTTAGTTTCTGCTGTATAACAAAGTGAATCAGCTATATGCATACATATGTCCCCATATCCCCTCCCTCTTGCGTCTCCCTCCCACCTTCCTTATCCCACCCCTCTAGGTGGTCGCAAAGCACCGAGCTGATCTCCCTGTGCTATGCAGCTGCTTCCCAATAGCTATCTGTTTTACATTTGCTAGTGTATATAAGGACATATGTTAATTTTCTTCAGTAAACATCTAGGAGTAGAATTGCTAGATCATATAGCAACTCTGTGTTTAACCTTTTGAGGAATTGCCAGAATGTTTTCCAAAGTGGCTGTACCACTTTACATTCCACCAGCATTGTAAATGGCAATATTTGTCATTGTCCTTTTAATTAAAGCCATCCTAATGGGTGTGAGGTAGTATCTCATTGTGGTTTTGACTTGCATTTCCCTGATGGCTAATGATACTGAATTTCTTTTCATGTGCTGATCAGTCATTTGTGTATGTTCTCTGGAGAAATGTCTGTTCATATCCTTTGCCCTTTTTAAAGCTGGGTCATCTATTCTTTTATTATCGAGGTGTAAGGGCTCTTTAAATATTCTAGATACAAATCTCTTATTAAACATGATTTGCAAATATTTTCTCTCTTTCTGTGGGTTGTCCTTTCACTTTCATTATGATGTCCTTAAAAACACAAACATTTCTAATTTGGATGAAGTCTACTGGTCAGTGAGTTTTGAGCAGAAGTGGTGGATGTTATTTCCTAGGCCAAGTATTTAATTGCCAGTGTGAGAATCCCTAGAGTTTTCTTGAAATGGTGACCAGAAATGTTTGAGTTGGTGGTGGTTCTATCAGCTTGGGTTCCTGGATGACTACAGTGAGCAGAGCTCCCCTGACAACCCATGACACAAATGTAGCCTGAAATACATCTTGGTCGTTTTAAGCCACTGAGATATGGGAATTGTTACTATAGCATAACCAAGCCTATCATGACTAATGCACATGTCTTCTGTAACTTCATTAGTTATCAGGATATTTTCAAATAAGAACTAAAATGCTTTTAAAAAGTTAAATGAGTTTAAAATCTTAGCTCTGTGAACTATCAAGCACTTTATATTGCTTCTCCTATTCAGTCAAGAATTTCGAATAGTCATTTCATGATGTGGGAAAATGTCCTTGAGCTATTAAGTGAGGAAAAATAAGTTTTAAAGACAAAGTGCTAAAATTTTAGCAGTGGTTATGTCTCCCTGTTGGGTTGGATTTTTATTTTTTCTTCAGAGCTTGTCTGTATGTTTACATTTATTTTTATAATTTTATACTCAGAAAAAATAGTCTATTTAAAACATATTTCCACCTTTTAAATGGCATTTACAAATATTTATTAGAAAAATCTAGCATGAAAGATGTCTGCCATTCTATACAGTCTTTTCATTTATTGGAGTACAATTGACGTACAGTATTACATAAGTCACTGGTGTACAACATAGTCATTCACACTTTTTAAGGTTATATTCCATTTATAGTTACTACAGAATACTGGCTATATTCCCTGTGTTGTATAATACATCCTTGTAGCTTATTCTATACATAGTAGTTTGTACTTCTTAATCTCCTACCCCTTTCGTGCCCCTCCCCCCTTCCCTCTCCCCACTTGTAACCACTAGTTCTCTATATTTGTGAGCCTGATTTTTGTTATATTCACTAGTTTGTTTTATTTTTTAGATTCCACATATAAGTGGTAGCATACAGTACTTGTCTTTCTCTGACTTATTTCACTTAGCATAATACCCTCCAAGTCCATCCATGTTGCTGCAGATGGCAAAATTTCATTCTTTTTTATGGCTGAGTAGCATTCTTTTGTGTATATATAAATTGCATCTTCTTTATCCATTCCTCTGTTCATGGACACTTAGGTTGCTTCTAAATCCTTGCAGTTGTAAATAATGGTGCTGTGAACATTAGGGTGAATGTATCTTTTCAAGTTAGTGTTTTGTTTTTTTTTTGTTTTTTTTGATATATTCCCGAGAGTGGAATTACTGGCTCATATGGTAGTTCTGTTTTTAGTTTTTTGGGGGAAACCTCCATACTGTTTTCCACAGTGGCTGCACCAATTTACATTCCCACCAACAGTGTACAACTGTTCCCTTGTCTCTACATCCTTGCCAACATCTGTTACTCTGTTTGATAGCCATTCTGACAGGTGTGAGCTGATACCTCATTGTGGTTTTAATTTGCATTTCTGATAAATGATGTTAAGCATCTTTTCATGTGTTGGCCATCTGCGTATCCTCTTTGAAAAAAAATGCATATTGAGGTCTTCTCATTTTTTAATCCAGTTGTTTGATGTTGTATGAGCAGTTGATATATTCTGGGTATTAACCTTTATTGGTCATATCATTTGCAAATATACTCTCCTATTCAGAAGGTTGTCTTTTTGTTTTGTCAGTGGTTTCCTTTGATGTGCAAAAGCTTTTAAGTTAGGTCCCATTTGTTTTTTTATTTCCTTTTCTTTAGGAGACAGATCTAAAAAAAATACTGCTGCAATTTATTTCAGTGTTCTGCATATGTTTTCTTCTTGGAGTTTTATGGTTTCTTGAGTTTATTTTTGTATATGGTGTTAGAGAATGTTCTAGTTTTATTCTTTTACATGTAGCTGTCCAGTTTTCCCAGCACCACTTATTGAAGAGACTGTCTTTTCTCCTTTGCATATTCCTGTCTCCTTTGTCATAGGCTAATTGACTGTAGGTGTGTGGATTTATTTCTGGGCTCTCTATTCTGTTCCATTGGTCTCTGTCTGTTTTTGTGCCAGTACCATACTGATTTGATTACTGTAGCTTTCTAGTATAGTCTGAAGTCAGGGAGCACAATTCCTCCAGCTGTGTTCTTTCTCAAGATTGTTTTGGCTATTTGGGGTCTTTTGTGTTTCCATACAAATTTTAAAATTATTATAGTTCTGTGAAAAAATCCCCTTGGTATTTTGATAGGGATTGCATTGAATCTATAGATCGCGTTGGGTAGTATGGTCATTTTAACAATATTCTACCAATGCATGAATATGGTTTATCTTTCCATCTGTTTGTCTCGTCTTCAGTCACTTTCATCAGTGGCTTATAGTTTTCTGAGTACAGACCTTTTACCTCCTTCGGTAGGTTTATTCCTAGGTACTTTATTATTTTTGATGCATTGGTAAATGAGATTGTTTTCTTAATTTCTTTCCCATAATTCATTGTTAGTGTAAACAGATGCAACAGGTTTCTGTATATTAATATTGTATCCTGCAACTTTACCGAATTCATTGAGCTCTAGTAGTTTTTAGTGGTGTCTTTAGGATTTTCTGTGTATGGTATCATGTCATCTACAAACAGTGACAGTTTTACTTCCTTTCCAATTTTTTTTCTTGTTTCTTTCTCTTCTATGATTGCTAGGACTTCCAAAACTATGTTGAATAAAAGTGATGAGAATGGGTATTTTTCCTTGTTCCTGATATTACAGGAAATGCTTTCAGCTTTTCACCTTGAGTATGACATTAGCTGTGGGTTTGTCATATATGTTGAGATATATTCCCTCTCTGCCCACTTTCTGGAGAGATTTTATCATAAGTGGATGTTGAATTTGGTCAAAAGCTTTTTCTGCATCTATTGGGGGATGATCATACGGTTTTTATTCAATTTTTAAAATGGGGTGTATCACGTTGATTTTTGTGGATATTGAAAAATCCCTGCATCCCTGGGATAAATAACTCTTGATTGTGGTGTATGATCCTTTTAAGGTACTGTTGGATTCAGTCTCCTAATATTTTGAGGATTTTTGCATCTGTTAATCAGTGATATTGGCCTAATTCTTCTGTAACATTTTGTTTTGGTTTGGGTATCTGGGTGGTGCTCACCCTGTAGAATGACTCTGGAACTGTTCCTTCCTCTGCAATTTTTAGAATAGTTTGAGAAGGATAGGTGTTAACTCTTCTCTAAACGTTTGGTAGAATTCACCTGTGAAGCCATCTGGTCCTAGACTTCTGTTTGTTGGGAGGTTTAATTACTGATTCAGTTTCATTACTGGTAATTGGTCTGTTCATATTTTCTACTTCTTCCTGGTTCAGTCTTGGGAGATTGTACATTTTAAAGAATGTGTCCATATCTTCTAGGCTGTGCATTTTATCAGTGTATAGTTGCTCATAGTAGTCTTTTCTGATCTTTTGTGTTTCTGTGGTGTCAGTTGTAACTTTTTATTTCTTTTTTTAAATTTTTATTGGAGTATAGTTGATTTACAATCAGGTGTACAGCAGAGTGAATCATATACATACAATCTCCATTCTTTTTCAGATTCTTTTCCTATTTAGATTATTACAGAATATTGAGTAGAGTACTCTGATACACAGTAAGTCCTTATTAGTTACCTATTTTATATATAGTAGTATGTGTATGTCAATCCCAATCTCTTTTTTTTTTTTTTTTTTTTTTGCGGTACACGGGCCTCCCACTGTTGTGGTCTCTCCCGTTGCGGAGCACAGGCTCCGGACGCGCAGGCTCAGCGGCCATGGCTCACGGGCCCAGCCGCTCTGCGACATGTGGGATCTTCTCGGACCGGGGCACGAACCCACGTCCCCTGCATCGGCAGGAGGACTCTCAACCACTGTGCCACCAGAGAAGCCCCCAATCTCTTAATTTATCACTTCCCCCACATTTCCCCTTTGGTAACCATAAGCTTGATTTTGAGATCTGTGAGTCTGTTTTGTAAATAAGTTAATTTGTACCATTTTTATTAGATTCCACATATAATTCATATCATATGATATTTGTCTTCATCTGACTTACTTCACTTAGTATGGTAATCTCTAGGTCCATCCATGTTGATGCAAATGGCATTATTTCATTCTTTTTTATGGCTGAGTAACATTACCTTGTATATATGTACCACATCTTCTTTATCCATTCCTCTGTTGCTAGACATTTAGATTGCTTCCATGTTTTGGCTATTGTAAATAGTGCTGCAGTGAACATTGGGGTGCATGTATCTCTTTGAATTATGGTTTTCTCCAGATATATGCCCAAGAGTGGGATTGCTGCAACATATGGTAGTTCTATATGTGTTTTTTTAAGGAAGCTCCATACTGTTCTCCACCACGATTGTACCAATTTACATTCCCACAAGCAGTGCAGGAGGGTTCACTTTTCTTCACACCATCTCCAGCATTTACTGTTTGTAGATTTTTTTGATGATGTCCATTCTGATTGGTGTGAGGTGATACCTCATTGTAGTTTTGATCTGCATTTCTCTAATAATTAGTGATGTTGAGCATCTTTCCATGTGATTTTTGGCCATCTGTATATCTTCTTTGGAGAAAAGTCTATTTAAATATTCTGCCTATTTTTGATTGGATTGGTTGTTTTTTTAAATTTGACCTGCCTGTGATGTTTGTGTATTTTGGAGATTAATCCCTTGTCGGTTGCTTCATTTGCAAATATTTTCTCCCATTCTGAGGGTTGTCATTTCATTTCATTTATGGTTTCCTTTGCTATGGAACAGTTTTTAAGTTTAATTAGGTCCCATTTATTTTTGTTTTTATTTTCATTACTCTAGGAGGTAGATCAAAAAACATATTGCTGCGATTAATGTCAGAGAGTGTTCTGCCTATGTTTTCCTCTAGGAGTTTTATAGTATCCAGCCTTACATTAGGTCTTTAATCCATTTTGAGTTGATTTTTGTGTATGGTGTTAGGGAGTGTTCTAATTTCATTCTTTTACATGTAGCTGTCCAGTTTTTGCAGCACCACTTATTTAAGAGGCTGTCTTTTCTCCATTGTATATTCTTGCCTCTTTTGTCATAGATTAGGTGACCACAGGTGCATGGGTTTATCTCTGGACATTCTATCCTGTTCCACTGATCTATATTTCTGTTTTTGTGCCAGTACCATACTGTTTTGATTACTATAGCTTTGTAGTATAGTCTGAAGTTAGGGAGCCTGATTCCTCCAGCTCCATTTCTCAAGATTGCTTTGGCTATTTGGGGTCTTTGTGTTTCCATACAAATTGTAAAATATTTTGTTCTAGTTCTGTGAAAAATGCCATTGGTAATTTGATAGTGATTGCATTGAATCTGTAGATTCCTTTGGGTAGTATGGTCATTTTGATGGTATTGATTCTTCCAATCCAAGAACATGGTATCTCTCTCCAGCTGTTTGTGTCATCTTTGATTTCTTTCATCAGCATCTTACAGTTTTCTAAGTACAGGTCTTTTGCCTCCTTAGGTAGGTTTATTCCAGGTACTTTATTCTTTTTGATGAGATGGTAAATTGGATTGTTTCCTAATTTCTCTTTCTGATCTTTTGTTATTAGTGTATAGGAATGCAAGAGATTTCTGTGTATTAACTTTGTATCCTGCAACTTTACCAAATTCATTGAGCTCTAGTAGTTTTCTGGTAGCATCTTTAGGATTCTCTATGTATCGTATCATGTCATCTGCAAACAGTGACAGTTTTACTTCTTTTTTTCCAATTTGGATTCCTTTTACTTCTTTTTCTTCTCTGATTGCCATGGCTAAGACTTCCAAAACTATGTTGAATAAAAGTGGAGAAGGGTGGACATCACTGTCCTTTTCCTGATCTTAGAGGAAATGCTTTCAGTTTTCACCAGTGAGAATGATGTTAGCTGTGAGATTATCATATATAGCCTTTATTATGTTGAGGTAGTTTCCCTCTCTGCCCAGTTTCTGGAGAGTTTTTATCATAAATGCATGTTGAATTTTATAAAAAGCTTTTCCTGCATCTATTGAGATGATCATATGGTTTTTATTCTTCAGTTTGTTAATGTGGCGTATCACATAGATTTTCCATATATTGAAGAATCCTTGTATCCCTGGGATAAATCCCATATGATCATGGTGTATGATCTTTTTAATTTATTGGTGGATTCTGTTTGCTAGTATTTTAGTGAGGATTTTTGCCTCTATGTTCATCAGTGATATTTACCTTTAATTTTTGTTGTTGTTGTTGTACCTTTGTCTGGTTTTGGTATCAGGGTGATGGTGGCCTCACAGAAAGAGCTTGGGAGTGTTCCTTCCTCTGCAATTTTTGGGAAGAGTTTCAGAAGGATAGGTGTTAACTCTCCTCTAAATGTTTGATAGTATTTACCTGTGAAGCCATTTGGTCCTGAGCTTCTGTTTGTTGGAAGTTTTTAAATCACAGTTTGAATTTCAGTACTTGTGATTGGTTTGTTCATATTTTCTATTTCTTCCTAGTTCAGTCTTGGAAGGTTGTACCTTTCTAAGAATTTTTCCATTACTTCTAGGTTGTCTATTTTATTGGCATATAGTTGCTTGCAGTAGTCTCTTATGATCCTTAGTATTTCTGTGGTGTCCATCATAACTTCTCCTTTCTCATGTCTAACTTTATTGATTTGAGTCCTCTCCCTTTTTTTCTTGATGAGTCTGGCTAAAGGTTTATCAGTTTTGTTTATCTTTTCAAAGAACCAGCTTTTACTTTCATTGATCTTTTCTATTGTTTTCTTCATCTCTATTTCATTTATTTCTGCTCTGATTTTTATGATTTCTTTTCTTCTACTAACTTTGGATTTTATTTGTTCTTTTTTCTCTAGCTGCTTTACATGTAAGGTTAAGTTGTTTATTTGAGATTTTTCTTGTTTCCTGAAGTAAGATTGTATTGCTGTAAGCTTCCCTCTTAGAACTGCTTTTGCTGTGTCCCATAGGTTTTTTGGATCATTGTGTTTTCATTGTCATTTGTCTCTAGGTATTTTTTCCCCTCTTTGGTTTCTTCAGTGATCCATTGGTTGTTTAGTAACATATTGTTTAGTCTCCACATATTTGTGTTTTATTTACAGGCTTTTTTTTCCTGTGATTGATTCCTAATCTCATAGCGTTGTGGTCAGAAAAGATGCTTGATATGATTTTTATTTTCTTAAATTTATTGAGACTTCATTTGTGGCCCAAGATGTGATCTATCCTGGGAAATGTTCCATTTGAGAAGACAGTGTATTCTGCTTTTGGATGGAATGTTCTATAAATATCAGTTAAGTCCATTGGTCTAATGTGTCATTTAAGGCCCATTTTCCTTATGATTTTCTGTTTGGGTGATCTGTCCATTGGTGTGAGTGGGGTGTTAAAGTCCCCCACTATTATTGTGTTACTGTTGATTTCCCCTTTTATGGCTGTTAGCATCTGCCTTATATATTGAGGTGCCCCTATGTTGGGTGCATATATATTTATAATTGTTATATCTTTTTCTTGGCTTGATCCCTTGATCATTATGTAGTGCCCTTCCTTGTCTCTTGTAACAGCCTTTATTTTAACGTCTATTTTGTCTGATACGAGTTTTGCTACTCCAACTTTCTTTTGCTTTCCATTTGCATGGAATAGCTTTTTCCATCCCCTCACTTTCAGTCTGTATGTGTCCCTAGATCTGAAGTGGGTCTCTTGTAGACAGCATATATATGGGTCTTGTTTTTGTATCCATTCAGCCAGTCTATGTCTTTTGGTTGGAGCATTTTATACATTTACATTTAAGGTAATTATCAATATGTATGTTCCTATTGACATTTTCTTAATTGTTTTGAATTTGTTTTTGTAGGTCTTTTTCTTCCCTTCCCCCTTTTTATCTCCTCTCTTGTGATTTGATGACTCTCTTCAGTATTGCATTTGGGTTGCTTTTTCTTTTGTGTGTGTGTATATCTATTGTAGTTTTTTGGTTTGCAGACCCTGTGAGGTTTTGATATAGCATTCTCTATATATATATCGACATAGATATAGATTTTTCTTGTTTCCTGAGGTAAGCTTGTATCAGTATAAATTTTCCTCTAGAACTCCTTTTTGCTGCGTTCCATAAATTGTTGGATCTTTTAAAATTTTTATTTGTCTTCTGGTATTTTTTTAAACTTCTTTGATTTCTTCAGTGACCCTTTGGATGTTTAATAGCATATTTTAGTCTCCTTTGTGTTTTGTTTGTTTTCTTGTTTTTGTGTGTGTGGTTTTTTGTTTGTTTTTTGCAGTTTTGTAGTTGATTTCTAGTCTTATAGCATTGTGGTTAGAAAAGATGCTTGGTTTCAATTTTACTGAGGCTTGTTTTGTGGCCTAGATGTGGATCTATCCTGGAGAATCTTCCATGTGCACTTAAAGAATGTATATTCTATTGCTTTTGGATGGAATGTTCTATATATAATCAGGTCCATCTGTCCAGATGTGTCATTTAAGGCCAATGTTTCCTTATTGATTTTCTGCCTGGATGATCTGTACATTGATGTAACTGGCGTGTTAAAGTCCCCTATTACATTGTGTTACTGTTGATTTCTCCCTTTATGTCCATTAATGTTTGCTTTATGTATTTAGGTGCTCCTACATTGGGTTCATATGTTTACAATTATTATGTCTTCTTGGATTAATCTCTTCATCATTATGTAGTATCCCTCTTTGTTGCTTGTAACAGTCTTCATTTTAGTCTATTTTGTGTGATATAAGTATTGCTACCCCAGCTTTCTTTTTCTATTTGCATGGAATCTTTTTCCATCCCTTCACTTTCAGTCTGTGTGTACCTGTAGATTTGAATTGAGTAATGTTGGCAGCATATATGTTTTTATATACATTCAGCCACTTTATGGAGTCCTCCCTCTAGCTTATTAGTCCCTGGACCCATCCCTGTGCTGGCCCAGTAGCCTGTAGGCACCAGTGCTGGGATGCCTCAGGCCAAGCAACTAACTAGGCGTGGACACAGTCCCACCTGTCAACAGACAGGCTGTCTTAAGACCCCCTGTGCCCACAGCAGCCTCTGGACAAGACCCTGCCCACCAGAGGGCCCAGGACTCAGCTCTGCCCACCAGTGGGCAGGCACCAGCCCCAGAATCCCCTGAATCCCAGCCTTGTCCTCCAGGAAGCCTACGCTAGCCTCTGGACCAGTTCACCCACAAGGGGGCAGACACCAGATGCAAGGAAACCACAACTTCATAGCCTGCAGACCCAGCCTGACCATCAGCATGACATCCCCTGTCCTGAGAACAGCTGGCCCCAGCTCTGCCCACTAGTAGGACAACACAAGCTTCAGGACACCACAGACCCTGTACCCAGCTGTGTCAGAAACCAGTCTCCCTCCCCCACCAGTGATCTGACACCAGTTCTGAGACCCCTGGACCCTACAACCAGACTCCAGGGCATGGCTCTGCCCACCAGTAGGCTGGTGCTAACCTCAAGACCTGGTTTCGCCTACCAGTGGGCAGGCAACAGCTCTGGAGTCTTCTGGACCCTGGCTCTGCTCTCCAGTGAGCCAGCACTAGCCCTGGAGCCCCCTGAGATTCCATAGTCAGCCACCTTGTGACCTGGTCCTGCCAACCAGTGGCCAGCAGCCTCTGTGCAAGGCAGGGCCTGGCAACCAATCAGACCAGGGGCCAACCAGGAATGCCCATGTAGCCCACCACAACAGAAGGATCCACACAGCCCTCATAGGGAGAACTCCTAACGCATATAGCTTGGGTGATGAGAGGTGAGTGCACTGCTGGGACGCATGGGACGTTTCCTACAAAAGGCCACTTCTCCAAGGTTGGGAAACATAACCAACCTACCAGATACATAAAAATACAAACAGCAACTTAGACAAAGTGAGGCAACAGAGGAACATAGTACAGACAAAGGAGCCAGATAAAACCCCAGAAGAACAGCTAAGTGGAGATAGGCAACCTACCTGAGAAAGAGTTCAGGGTGGTGATTGTAAAGAAGACCAAAGTATTCAGAAAAATGGATACACAGAGAGAGAGATTAGTTTTTAACAAAGAGTTTGAAAATATAAAGAAAAACCAAACATATGAAGAATACAGTAACTGAAGTGAAAAAATATAAAGAAAAAACAAACATATGAAGAATACAGTAACTGAAGTGAAAAATACATTAGAAGGCATCAACAGCAGACTAAATGATAGAGGAATGGAACAGCAAGCTGGAAGACAGAGTAGTGGAAATCATTGCTGCTGAATAGAAAAAAGAATAAAAAGAAATGACAGTTTGAGAGAACTCTGGGACAACATCAAGTGCAGTAATACTCACATTATAGGGGTTCCAAGGAGGAGAAGAGACAAAGGAGCTGAGAACATATTTGAAGACATAGTAGCTGAAAACTTCCCTAACCTGGAAAAGGAGACAGACATCCAAGTCCAGGAAGTGCAGAGTCCCATACAGGATTAACTCAAAGAGGAACACACCAAGACATGTTGCAACTAAAATTGCAAAAAATTAAAGAGAATATTAAAAGCAGCAGGGAAAACCAACAAATAACATACAAAGGAACTCCCCTAAGGCTATCAGCTGACTTTTCAGCAGAAACTCTGCAGGCCAAAGGGGAGTGGCATGATATATTCAAAGTGATGAAAGGAAAAAACCTACAACCAAGAATACTCTACCAAGTAAGGCTCTTATTCAGATTTGATGGAGAGATCAAAAGCTTTACAGACAAGCAAAAGCTAAAAGAGTTTGGCACCACCAAACCATCTTTACAACAAAAGATACAGGAACTTCTCTAAGCAAAAAAGAAAAGGCAAAAAAAGAAGGAAAAATGTCAAAAAATGTTCTTACAGTTTTGGGCTTCCCTGGTGGCGCAGTGGTTGAGAGTCCGCCTGCCAATGCAGGGGACACGGGTTTGTGCCCTGGTCCGGGAAGATCCCACATGCTGCAGAGCGGCTGGGCCCGTGAGCCTTGGCTGCTGAGCCTGTGCGTCCGGAGCCTGTGCTCTGCAACGGGAGAGGGCACAGTGGTGAGAGGCCTGCATACCGGGAAGAAAAAAAAAAAAAGAAAAGGCTGCAACTAGAAACGAGAAAATTATGAAATAGCTTACCAGTAAAGGCAAACATACAGTAAAGGTAGAAAATCATCCACACACAAAGCTAGTAGGGAGGTTAAAAGATGAAAGTACTAAAATCGTCTATATCCACAATAAGCAGTTAAGGGATACACAAAACAATTAGATGTACAATGATATCAGAAATAGTAATCGTGAGGGGAGGAGAGTACAAATGCAGGGTTTTGAAAATGTATTTAAAATTAAGAGATCAGCAAATACCCACCTCCTAGAGAAATGGAAATAAAAACAAAAATAAACAAATGGGACCTAAGGAAACTGAAAAGCTTTTGCACAGCAAAGGAAACCATAAAAAAGACAGAAAGACAACCCTCAGAATGGGAGAAAATATTTGCAAACGAAGCAACTGACAAAGGATTAATCTCCAAAATTTACAAGCAGCTCATGCAGCTCAATATCAAAACAAACAAACAAACAACCCAATCCAAAAATGGGCAGAAGACCTAAATAGACATTTCTCCAAAGAAGATATACAGATTGCCGACAAATACGTGAAAGAATGCTCAACATCACTAATCATTAGAGAAATGCAAATCAAAACTACAATGAGGTATCACCTCACACGGGTCAGAATGGCCATCATCAAAAAATCTACAAACAATAAATGTTGGAGAGGGTGTGGAGAAAAGGGAACCCTCTTGCACTGCTGGTGGGAATGTAAATTGATACAGCCACTATGGAGAACAGTATGGAGGTTCCTTAAAAAACTAAAAACAGAACTACCATACGACCCAGCAATCCCACTACTGGGCATATACCCTGAGAAAACAATAATTCAAAAAGAGTCATGGGGCTTCCCTGGTGGCGCAGTGGTTGGGGGTCCGCCTGCTGATGTGGGGAACACGTGTTCGTGCCCCAGTCCAGGAGGATCCCACATGCCGCAGAGCAGCTGGGCCCGTGGGCCATGGCCACTGAGCCTGCATGTCTGGAGCCTATGCTCCGCAGTGGGAGAGGCCATGGTGGTGAGAGGCCTGTGTACCGCAAAAAAAAAAAAAAAGTCATGTACCACAATGTTTATTGAAGCTCTATTTACAATAGCCAGGTCATGGAAGCAACCTACGTGTCTACTGACAGATGAATGGATAAAGAAGATGTGGCACATATATTCAATGGAATATTACTCAGCCATAAAAATAAACAAAATTGAGTTACTTGTAGTGAGGTGGATGGACCTAGAGTCTGTCATACAGAGTTGAAGTAAGTCAGAAAGAGAAAAACAAATACCGTATGCTAACACATATATATATGGAATCAAAAAAAAAAGTTTCTGAAGAACCTAGGGGCAGAACAGGAATAAAGACGCAGACATAGAGAATGGACTTGAGGACACAGACGGGGGGAAGGATAAGCTGGGATGAAGTGAGAGAGAGGCATGGACATATATACACTACCAAATGTAAAATAGACAGCTAGTGGGAAGCAGTCGCATAACACAGGGAGATTAGCTCAGTGCTTTGTGACCACCTAGAGGGGTGGGATAGGGAGGGTGGGAGAGAGACACAAGAGGGAGGGGATATGGGGATATATGTATACATATAGCTGATTCACTTTGTTACAAAGCAGAAACTAACACACCATTGTCAAGCAATTATACTCTAATAAAGATGTTAAAAGAATAATGAAGTAATCAGGCAAAAAAATAAAGAGATCAGCAACTTAAAACAATATATAGACTGCTATATTAAAACCTCATAGTAACCTCAAACCAAAAATCTATAGTAGATACACACAAAAAAGAGAAAGGAATCCAAATATAGCACTAAAGATAATCATCAAGGGGCTTCCCTGGTGGTGCAGTGGTTAAGAATCTGCCTGCCAATGCAGGGGATGCTGGTTCAATCCCTGGTCCAGGAACATCCCACATGCCATGGAGCAACTAAGCCTGTGAGCCGTAACTTCTGAGCCTGTACGCCACAACTACCGAAGCCTGTGTGTCCTAGAGCCTGTGTGCTGCAACTACTGAGCCCACAAGCTGCCACTACTGAAGACTGTGCACCTAGAGCCCGTGTTCCGCAACAAAAGAAGCTACTGCAATGAGAAGCCCACACACCTCAACGAAGAGTAGCCCCTGCTCGCCGCAACTAAAGAAAGCCTGCATGCAGCAGCAAAGACCCAACACAGCCTAAAAATAAAAATTAAAAAAAAATTAAAAGATAATCATCAAATCACAGGAGAAAAGAAAGGAACAAAAAAACCTGCAAAAACAAACCCCAAACAATTAACAAAACGGCAATAAGAACATACATATCAATAATTACTCTAAATGTAAATGGACTAAATGCTTCAATCAAAACACATTTTTTATACTTTTATCTCACCATCTCACAAATTTTAAAAAAATCATGACAAAAATTTTTACCATAATCAACAGAATATATTTTGTATAATATTTTAAGTGATTAGCCAAAAGGACACAATTTTACATGCACTAAGTATCACTGCAGTAGATCTCACTAATCCTATATTCATTTAATTTCTGGATTCAGGAGTTAGGTCTTATAATCACAAATATGAGTTTATATCAAAGGAGCCACAAGCTATCTCTTATACAAGAGCCTTGACACTTGAAGATAGTCTATGGCTTTTATCTCAAGATGGGGGGTGGATATATGCATTACCTCTCCTTCCTCTCAAAATATTATTGAATGCAGAGGGAATATAAGTATAACTCCATTGAGTCAAAAGCAATCAGAATAGGTGCCATGAGTGAACCAGAACCATCAAGGAACTTTTGGAAAATGTTGAGCAGATAGTCAGATTGAAGGTGAAATCCATGAACAGAGGAGTCCCAAAACAAGCTAGTCGAAAAAGGAGATGGCACTGTTATTAAAGGGTAGTGATGTAGAATAAATTCTAATCCAGATCTATGATGACACAACCTAAATCTTCAAAACGTTAACTCGATTTCTTTCTCTTTTTTTAATAAAGAGAAAGGTGATTATGATCCAATTTTTTAAAAAATTTTATTTATTTATTTATTTTTGGCTGTGTTGGGTCTCCGTTTCTGTGCGTGTGCTTTCTCTAGTTGCAGCGAGCGGGGGCCACTCTTCATCGCGGTGCACGGGCCTCTCACTGTCACGGCCTCTCTTGTTGTGGAGCACAAGCTCCAGACGTGCAGGCTCAGTAGTTGTGGCTCATGGGCCTAGTTGCTCTGCGGCATATGGGATCTTCCCAGACCAGGGCTCGAACCTGTGTCTCCTGCATTGGCAGGCAGATTCTCAACCACTGCGCCAACAGGGAAGCCCTAACTCGATTTCTGAAAGGGGATGCAGATGGGTTTTATTTTCTCCTCAGCCCTACTGTGATTCTAAAAGTTTGGCAATATCTACATGTGGGAAATGCCCTTGATTGTTTCTTTTCTTCCTCTGGACTAGTTTCAGCCTTTTTCATAGCGTTTGTGTTTCTCTGACACTTTCACTCTCTGAAATCAAAAAGTGATCATGTCCTAACTTGATTTAACTCGTTACAGAGGTGTTTCCAGGCCTATGCCACTCATGTCTCTCCAAGATCTGCTTTTTCTGTTTCACAAAGAAAAATCTGACTCCTAAAAATGATAGTGCAGACAAGAAAATAATGAGTCAGGGTGACTCATATATACATATATTTCAGTTTTAAAATAGCAGGAAAGCTGCCTACTTGTTTATTTTTCCTTGTCTCCTCTCCTTCCTGAATTATGCAGGATGGTATTTTGAGACAAAGCTTCTTTAATCAGGAACAGGAACTTTATTTTAATTTCTTAATTTTTTGCTAACATTGTGGAGATTTTTCACTTTGAGGTGGCTAAGTGTGTGTTGGGTAAGGACTGTAGCTTAGAACTCCACTCCCTAAATTAGGGAGCTTCAGGTCTCTGTCAGCTCCTGAAAGATAGGGATCTTTCCCCCTAGAGAATCCCTATGGTGAAGCACCTGAGTGGAGGGAATGGTGACATTAACTTTTGACTGAGACAGAGAAGCACAGGTGTGTGTGTGTGTGTGTGTGTGTGTGTGTGTGTGTGTTTTAAGGGTTGCTATATCCTGACCAAGGAGAAGCAACAAGGTTCTTAGCTGACATTAATATGATCCCAAAGGCCCCTTTGCCAAAAAAGTTTCTTGGTATGTTAGGGGCTGCCAGAAGGTGATGAGACTGGAAATATAGGCTGTAGCTCCTGCTTCTACATCCAGCTCCACTGACTGCACTTTAAGTAAAGCAGGGCTTGCAGGAATAGCGGGATTCTGAGTTCACCTTTGTCACCACTAAATAAAATCTACAGCCTGTCCAAAGTATAGTGCTGATGAGGCTAAGAGTCTCATCCCAAAGGTACCAGTGAGTCAAACTTAGCCCCATGGTCACATGCTACTCTGCTACAAATATATGCTAAGATGTCAGAGGGTTTGGTTTAGTGTAACCCATCACCACTGCTGGATAGGAGGGAGAGTGACACAATGGAAGGTGTGAGTCACAGAATTAGAAGATTAGGACTTACTAACTGTGGGTTTGGGGCCTCAAGTTCTTTATAAGACTGGTCTAATAATGACTATTTAAATTCTCTGTCTCTCAAATCTAAACCCATGGGTTTCCCAGACAATGGGAATGTAATATCTTTATTCACTTATTTAACAAATACTGATTGCATGCCTGCTAGGTGCCAGACAATGTATCAGGCTCTGGGGCTTTGGCAACGAAAATACGGTCTCAGCCGTCATTGATTTTTGCAGTCCCATGGCATCAAGAGACATGAAACAAATTTATCACCAAAACAAATGTGAAAATTGCAACTGTGACAAGAAGAGGAGTTACATGGTGCTGAGGGACACTTTAATGGGGGTAGGGTGGAGTGGCAGCCAGGAAAGTCAGGGAATACTTTCCTGAGGAAATGGCACTTGAGCTGAGACCCAAAGAATAATTCAATGTTAACTGGGCAAAAATAGGATTTTAACAGGTTCTAGAGAGAAAGAATAGTATGTGCAAAGGCCTGTCGTAGGAAGAGCACAAAGAACATTTGAGAAATAGAAAGCCAGTATGGCTGGAGTAGAGACAACAAGGAGCATGGTACGAGATGAACGTGTAAAGGAAGGTAATCACCAGACTATGCAAGGCTGGAGGACCATGGTAAGAGGATTTCGCTTTAGAATAGGATGTGTATCTTGAAGAGAGAAATCTGATTTCATTCCTGGAGAAGAATGAAAATAGATAAAGATGAACCAATTAGTAGTTGATGGTGTAGGTCAAGCAAGAGATGATACTTTGAACTAGGGTGCTAATATGAAAATGGAAAAAACTAGATGGATTCCAGAGATATTTAAGAGGTTAAGTAAAGATGATTTGGTAAAGAATTGTATAAATAAGGCAAGAGAGAAAGATATCAAGGATACCTTTCTAGTTTATATATCTGGATGAATGGATGGTAGTCTCCTTTCCCCACCCCCACTATAATGGGGGTGGGGAAAGGAGACTATGAGTATGGACTTGCACATGTTGGAAAGATATCAAGTAGGTAGTTGATATGTGGGTCTGGAGCTCAAAAGGGTCTGGATTGGAGACATAACAATGAGTCATCTATATATAAATGGTACTTAAAACTATATGTGTAGGTGAGATCGTTTAGAGAAGAGACTGAGAAGAAAGCCTATGACTGAGCCAGCAAGGAATTTTAATGTTACATTCTTATATTCTTTTCCATTATGGTTTATCATAGGATATTGAATATAGTTCTCTGTGCTATACAGTTGGACCTTGTAGTTTATCCATTCTATATGTAATAGTTTACATTTGCTAATCCCAAACTCCCAGTTCTTCCCTCCCCCACCTCCCTCCCCCTTGGCAACCACCAGTCTGTTCTCTATGTCTGTGATTCTGTTTGTTTCATAGATAGGTTCATTTGTGTTATATTTTAGATTCCACATATAAGTGATATATACGGTATTTTTCTTTCTCTTTCTGACTTACTTCACTTAGTATGATAATCTCTAGGTGCTGCAAATGTTGCTGCAAATGTCATTATTTCATTCTTTTTTATGGCTGGGTAGTACTCCATTGTATATATGTCTTCTTTATCCATTCATCTGTCAAAGGACATTTAGGTTGTTTTCGTGTCTTGGGTATTGTGAATAGTGCTGCTATGAACATAGGCGTGCATATATCTTTTTGAATTATAGTTTTGCCTGGATATATGCCCAGAAGTGGGATTGCTGGGTTATATGGTAATTCTATTTTTAGTTTTCTGAGGAACCTCCATACTGTTTTCCACATTGGCTGCACCAATTTACAAGCAATTTTAACTTTAAAGACTGGTTAGGGTTTCCCTCATGGTGCAATGGTTAAGAATCCACCTGCCAATGCAGGGGACATGGGTTTGAGCCCTGGTCTGGGAAGATCCCACATGCTGTGGAGCAACTAAGCCTGTGCACCACAACTACTGAGCCCGCATGCCACAACTACTGAAGCCCATGCACCTAGAGCCCATGCTCTGCAACAAGTCACTGCAGTGAGAGGCCCACGCACCGCAACGAAGAGTAGTCCCTGCTCACCTCAACTAGAGAAAACCCGTGTGCAGCAACAAAGACCCAACGCAGCCAAAAATAAATAATTTTTTTTTAAAAAAGACTGGTTAGAGTTTGAGTCTCCAAACGTGAAAGGGAAGAGTGGTCAAAGAGAAAGGAGATATACCAGGAAGGTGTGGTATTACTGAAGCAAGAGAATAAACTCTCAAAGATTTAAGAAAGAGGCTAAAACTCTCAAAGGTTGCTCAGAGTCAAGTAGGATAAGGACTGAAAATGTCCATTAGATTTAATGACATGGAATCACTGACCTCAGAAAATCCATTTTAGTGACATGATAGGGCTGAAAATAAAATAGAAAATAGTAGAGTTTAAAAGTTTGAAGGGACTGGCTGGAAGTAAAATAGAAAACAGTAGAAGAGTCTGAAAGGTTGAAAGGAATGCAAAATTCTGAACTTGTAATTTTGGAGCATGAAAGAGTGAGACTTGACTGGAGAAACAGCATAAGACTGCTGGGTAGTTTAGAGAGCTCATTTGAGATTGGAGTCTGTAAATTTATAGTTAAAATCTGACTTACTGTGAGACTTCCCCCCATCTAGTCCTCAGCTACTTGAATGCCAGCAGATAACTGGGTTTATCCAAGGTTGGCATGCAAAGATAAAAGAACCAGAGAGTTTGATCTATTGAAAAGAGTGTTTCCAAAATGATGTACCTCTGCTATCTAAGTTAGATAGATAGAGGTAGATAGCAGAGGAAGAGAAGAAAGGAAAAATCATACATCGATTTGGAATGATTTGGAAAAATCATACATTAGTGTAGGGGTGTGTGCATCCTGATAAGATCAAAGAAACATTGAAGTAGAAGTAGCTGAACAAGCAACACAGGAGAGGAAGCTGTAGTCAGAGTTGGGTATTTGAATTAGTGACTCTGGAGGTGGCACAGCTACAGTTGATGATCAGATCCAGGATCCAAGGTAGTTTGTGGCTGAAGAAGGGTGGAGGTCACTAGAGATTAGAGGCCTTGGGTTTGACTCCATCAAATCTCCTTCACTTGCAATTGATGGAAAACCTAAATCAAACTGGGATTGGGAAAGAGGAATACAGAAGTTTTTGTTAAGAAGCAGCATTGTGAAAATGAGTATACTACCCAAAGAAATCTACAGATTCAATACAATCCCTATCAAACTACCAATGGCATTTTTGGTAGTTTGAACTACTACAGAACTAGAACAAAAATTTCACAATTTGTATGGAAACACAAAAGACCCCAAATAGCAAAGCAATCTTGAGAAGGAAAAACAGAGCAGAGGAATCAGGCTCCCTGACTTCAGACTATACTACAGAGCTACAGTAATCAAGACAGTATGGTACTGGCACAAAAACAGAAATATAGATCAATGGAACAGAATAGAAAGCCCAGAGATAAACCCACAAACATAAGGTCACCTTATTTTTGATAAAGGAGGCAAGAAAATACAATGGAGAAAAGAAGGCCTCTTCAGTAAGTAGTGCTGGGAAAACTGGACAGCTACAAGTTAAAGAATGAAATTAGAACACTTCCTAACACTGTACACAAAATTAGACTCAAAATGGATTAAAGACCTAAATGTAAGGCCAGACACTATCAAACTCTTAGAGAAAAACACAGGCAGAACACTCTATGACATAAATCACAGCAAGATCCTATTTGACCCACCTCCTAGAGAAATGGAAATAAAAACAAAAATAAACAAATGGGACCTAATGAAACTTCAAAGCTTTTGAACAGCAAAGGAAACCATAAACAAGATGAAAAGACAACCCTCAGAATGGGAGAAAATATTTGCAAATGAAGCAACTGACAAAGGATTAATCTCTAAAATATACAAGCAGCTCATGCAGCTCAATATGAAAAACACAAACAACCCAATCCAAAAATTGGCAGAAGACCTAAATAGACATTTCTCCAAAGAAGATATACAGATTGCCAACAAACATGTGAAAGGATGCTCAACATCACTAATCATTAGAGAAATGCAAATCAAAACTACAATGAGGTATTGCCTCACACTAGTCAGAATGGCCATCATCAAAAATCTACAAACAATAAATGCTGGAGAGGGTGTGGAGAAAAGGGAACCCTCTTGCACTGTTGGTGGGAATGTAAGCTGATACAGCCTCTATGGAGAACAGTATGGAGGTTCCTTAAAAAACTAAAAACAGGGCTTCCCTGGTGGCGCAGTGGTTGAGAGTCCGCCTATGATAAGCAGAGAAGAATAAGTGTCTCCTCCCTAACTATTTAAGTCAGAGTCCTGGGCCTCATTCTTACTGGTTCAAATTTGGGTCACATTTCCATCTCCAAACCAATCACTGTCATCACAGGCACTCAGTGCTGTGATTGGCCAGACCTGAGTCTCATTTCCACTTGGAAGATGGTTCATCAGAGCAAAAATGGGGTGTTCTTACCAGAAAAAGAATCAATGTATCCTGGCTAGTAAAAACAGATGTCTTACTTCTTCTACAGTGTTGCGCAGGTTGTTTATGAGGCCATTCATATTGGGAGAGAGCTTGGGGTAGACAGGAATCCCATTAAGCCAGAATCTTTGAAAGAGGAGGCATGGCCTGGTGTCAGTGACTACAGGTGTAAAACAGAACTTGGAGTGTTTGTACAGTGCCTCTTGATAAGTCTTCAGACTTGAAAGATCCTTGAGGGCAAAGGATTTTGTGTCCCTGGTACCAAGTAGTGAGCCTGATACTCAAAAAATGCTTGTAAATGATGGATGGATGGATGGTAGATGAATGGATGATGAACGAACAAATGAATCACTCAGTTTGAAAACACCTTAGGAATAGGCTCACAGTATTTGAGAAAGTTTTGAACACACAAATGCATTTTGAAAATGTATCTCTTCAATTATGTCAGAAATGGAGCATTGTGAAAATAGCATGCACTCTGAAGTCACACAAACCAAGATTTGAATTCTGGCTCTGTGTGACCTCATGCAAATGATTTAGCCACCCTAAGTCTGTTTCCTCACCTATAAAATTGGGCAATGTTAGGGCGCCACCCTGAGGGGGAGTAGCCAATGAAACAATTTCCCAAGAAGATCCATGGGTGGCATTCATTATTTTGATAACTTATTATAAATGAGGCCTAGCTCTCAGCCTGACAGAATAAAAAACTTCATCAGCAATCGGAGAGGGAAGTCATTTCCCAGACAGAGGCCCACATTAACCAAATTAGAAAGGCAGAGAAATCAGAATGCCAATGTATTAACTTACCATGAGAAATTATTTGGAGTATTCACATAACTAGCACATTTTCTTCCTGTGCTCAGCTCTATTGGGAAGTAAAATCACAACTAGGAGATTGCTTGTGCTCAGGCAAGGGAACTTGGGGTGGCCCCTGCATGTAGCGATGGACCAGCCATTGGGAAACCCTAGAAAGAAAGTTCTTGGATGGTCACTGACAAGGTTTATCTCTGTCTCCTAGGATGAGTTTGTACATCTTTGCTTTGTTCATTATATATTTATGTCTTGGAGGGCATCTTCTTTCCTTCACTTGTAATGTCTTGGGAAAAGGCTCACCTCAGCCCCTAAAATATCAACAATAGAGAAGAACACCTTTCCCATCAGTGCAGCCTGCATCAGCAGCGAGGTTCTCCCTGGCCCTCAGGATATGGGTCAGATGGCTTAACCACCCAAGTCCACAGCCTGGGACATTCCCAAGCCCGTCAGATTTCAGCAAGTCCCTGGGAGACTGGTGTTCTTGTGGTCTCCTCTCCTGCTTGCTCATGATCTCGGCCCAGAGTTACATCAGTCCAGACATGAATCAGATTCTTCACCGGCTTCCACGAAAATAAAAAATCCCACTTACACAAAACATTCATGAGTAGACTTTTCTAAAGAACCAAGGAGGTAGGGTGAGGTCTCAGGAAGGATTCATATACACACATGAGACAGCAAGCTGTTTAGAGCCCTATTAGACCTTCCTATTCTTCTAAAGTTCCTCTGACCACACTGACACGGGGGTTCCTGTTCTCACCAGCAGACCCGAGTCTCACTTCCCCATGCCTCTTTTCTCTCTCCCCTGCTCCCCACCCCAATGGAAAGTCAAAACAAATGCTCCACCTCTCTCCCTGTCTGCTGGACCCTGACACAGGCACGGCAGCCCTGGCGAGCAGGAACCTAAAGTCATACAAGGGAGACTCAAGTCAGAAGAAGGTCCTCTCTGCAGGAGTGTGAACTTAAGGAGGAAGCAAGCCAGCCAGGGAAACCGGTCTCCACCTAGTCCAAGGCAGTGAGCCCGTGAGACAGAAGAATAACTGCCAAGAAATAGAAAGGGTCCTGGGGACTTTATTCAGCAGCAAATGATCCTGGTGACTGTTCTTGTGGGATCTACTCCCTGCAAGAGTCCAATTTTAGCATCTGCAGGGACACACAGGGCTGGCAGGACCTCCCCCTCTCCCTTGGCGCTTTGGTTTAAGGACAAAGCCTCCAGGCTGGGACCCACGCTGGCTTGGGTCCTGTGCTGGCTCCTGGCCCTTTAATTTAGGTGCTCAAAGAAGGACTCTTCTGCAAGAGGCCTTTGTCTTGGAGGAAGGGCTGAGCCTAGCTGCTCCTGAGAGTTTTGTTTGGGGTTTTTGTTTTTTTGTTGCTGCTGTTGTTTAATTGTGGTAAGAACACTTAACATGAGAGCTTCCCTCTTAACAAATTTTTAAGTGTATATAGTGTTACTGACTGTAAATTCAATGTTGTACAGATCTCTGGAGCTTCTTCATTTAGCTTGACTGAAACTTTATGCTACTTGACTAGTAATTCCCCATTTCTCCCTCCCTCCGCCCCCAATCCCTGGCAACCACCATTCCACTCTATGAATCTGACAATTTTAGATACCTCATATGGGAAATCATGTAGCATTTGTCTTTCTACAACAGGTTTATTTCACTTAGCATAATGTCCTCAAGGTTGATCCATGTTGACACAAATCTCAGGATTTCCTTCTTTTTAAAGGCTGAATAACGTTCAGTTGTATTTATATACCACATGTTCTTTTTCCATTCATCCATCAGTGGACATTTAGGTTGCTTCCACATCTTGACTACTGTGAATAGTGCTGCAACGAACACAGGAGTACTAATCTCTCTTCAAGAACCTAAAAATAGGACTTCCCTGGTGGTGCAGTGGTTAAGAATCCACCTGCCAATGCAGGGGACATGGGTTTGAGCCCTGGTCCGGGAAGATTCCACATGCCGTGGAGCATGGCCACATGCTAAGCCCCTGTGCCACAACTACTGAGCCTGTGCTCTAGAGCCCGCAAGCCACAACTACTGAGCCCGTGTGCCACAACTACTGAAGCCCGTGTGCCACAACTACTGAAGCCCGCATGCCTAGAGCCCATGCTCTGCAACAAGAGAAGCCACCGCAATGAGAAGGCCGTGAACTGCAATGAAGAGTAGCCCCCGCTCGCCACTAGAGAAAGCCCATGTGCAGCAACAAAGACCCAATGCAGCCAAAAATAAATAAATTTATATATTTAAAAAAAAGAACCTAAAAATAAACAAGTGGGACTACATCAAACTAAAAAGCTTCTGCACTGCAAAAGAAAAAAAAATCAACAGTGAAAAGGCAACCTACAGAGTGGGAGAAAATATTGCATATCATATCTCTGAAAGGGAGTTAATCTCCAACATATATAAGAATTCCTACAATTCAGTTGTAAAACAAACATGCGCTAAGGACTTGGACAGACATTTCTCCAAAGAAGATATACAAATGGCCAAGAAGCATATGAAAAAATAAGGTAATCATCAGGGAAATGCAATTCAAAACCACAGTGAGGTATCACCCCACACCTGTCAAGATGGCTATTTATCAGAATAGATAAGTGTTGGTAAGGATGTGAGACATTGGAACCCTTGCACACTGGTGCTGTGAAAGGAAAATGGGGCAGCTTCTATGGAAAACAACGAAGTTTCCTCAAAAAAATAAAAGCAGCACTATGATCTAGCAATCCCACTGCGGGGGTCTTTATCCAAAAGAATTGAAATCAGCACCTCAAAGAGATACTAGGACTCCTGAGTTTTTAAAATTTCTCTCAAAGTCTCTGCTACCCAGCTCCTCACAGCACATAGGTCCCCGTCACTTTTAAACCCCAAAATAAAACCTCAGCCCCCACCCCCCACCCCCGCCGATCCCAGGCACCTCATTACTTGCCCCAAACTGCCTTCCAGGTACAGAATTTTGCCCCCTGCCTTGGCGGGGCGGGACTGTCTCAGGCCAGGCCAAGTCCCAGGGGAAGGTGCCCAGCGACCTGCGGGAGGTCCAGGCACGCCTGGCCGTGCGGAAATCGGCCCTTCAGGCGGCCGCGCTGCCCGGAGCAGCGTGACGCGGGGGCGCAGCCAGACTCCAGACTCGCCGCGCGCTCCCCCGCGCCTCGCTTCCCTGGGCCGCCGCCAGTCCTGCTCCGCCGCCGGGGGCGGAGCGTGGCTCTTTTTGGCCCGGGCAGGCGTGGCCTCGGTCCCGGAGGTCACTCTGCCTCCCGGCTGGCTGCTGTCACTTGCGCTCTGCGCCTGGCTCAGCTCGGCTCGCAGGTTTCCCCGCGCGCACCCGGCCCGCGCACCCGCCCTCCGGAGCAGCTGCGGCAGCAGCAGCAGCGGGCAAGCCCCTCCCTCCATCCCCCATCAGAGAGACCACATGGGCCCGGGGACTATCTGCCCGTGCAGGGGCGCCCTGTCTCACCCCCAGGTGTGGACCTGGATCGAGCCCGTGGTGGTCTCCACCCAAATGGCCGCCTCCCTCTATGACGCGGGGCTGCTCCTCGTGGTGAAGGCGTCCTTCGGAATCGGGTTTTTTTCCAATGACAGCGCCAGCCCATTGCCCCGGGGGTCTCTAGAGAACCAACAGCAGAGAGCCATCTCCAACTTCTACATCATCTACAACCTTGTGATAGGCCTGACACCCCTGCTGTCGGCCTATGGGCTGGGCTGGCTCAGTGACCACTACCACCGCAAGATCTCCATCTGCATGCCTCTGCTGGGCTTCATGCTCTGCCGCCTCGCGCTGCTGCTCAAGGTGCTGCTGGACTGGCCCGTGGAGATGCTCTACGGGGCGGCGGCGCTGAACGGGTTGTGCGGTGGCTTCTCGGCGTTCTGGTCGGGGGTCATGGCCCTGGGATCCCTCGGCTCCTCGGAGGGCCGCCGCTCCCTGCGCCTCATCGTGATCGACTTGATCCTGGGCTTGGCGGGCTTCTGCGGGAGCATGATCTCTGGGCACCTCTTCAAGCAGATAGTCGGGCACTCCAGCCAGGGCCTGGTGCTGACCGCCTTCAGCGTGAGCTGTGCTATCTGTGCCCTTTTCTACAGCCTCTTGGTGCTGAAGGTCCCTGAGTCCAAGGCCAAGCCCAGCAAGGCTGTGGATATGGTGTCTGCCACAGTCAGCACCTATAACACCCTGGACCCTGATCCGACAGACAAGCAGCGTGTGGTGAGGCACCCTTCATCTCCTGCAAAAGCAAAGCCAAAGAAAACCATTATTGCCCTGCTCTTTGTGGGTGCCATCATATATGACCTGGCAGTGGTGGGCACAGTGGACATGCTGCCCCTTTTTGTGCTGAGGGAGCCTCTGAGTTGGAACCAAGTGCAGCTGGGCTACGGTATGGCTTCAGGGTACAGCATCTTCATCACCAGCTTCCTGGGCGTCCTGGTCTTCTCCCGTTACTTCCAGGACACCACCATGATCATGATTGGAATGGTCTCCTTTGCGTCTGGAGCCCTCCTCTTGGCTTTTGTGAAAGAGACATACATGTTCTACCTTGGTGAGTCTGGCATTCTTGGGGAGGCAGGACAAGGACACTGCACATCCCCCAAGTCATGGGGCTGACCCCAGGGATGCTGTGGTCTAGGTGTCCCAGCTCAGCACCGGAGATTATACCTGCTATCTAGGAGACACAAGGGAGACAGGATTATGTGCACTTGAGTTTGTCGGTATTGTTACTTGTGTGGCCCCTGAAATGTTACCAGAGTGGTGCCCATAGCTCTAGGAAGTCAAGGGAGGGCTGGTCAGTGGTGCCTGGAGTCAGCAGGAGAGCCTTCGGGATGCCCTCAAGTGGAGGAGATAGGGTTGAGTTTCTTCTCCCCAGTTTTAAAGGGATAAAACATTAAGTAATCCAGCTGAAAAAGTCCTTTAATTAAAATCATTTCAATCATTTTGGGTCAAGCACAAGCTTTTTATAAAGAGAGAAAAATTCTCCATAAATGCCTTCCACAACCAATGTAATACATTCATTCACTCAAGGAAGCAGAATGAAGTTCCTATCTGAGGACAAAGGCAACTGCTAGCCGAGTGCTCTGGCCATGCTCCAACAGACCTCTCTACAATGATAGAAATGTTCTGTATCTGTTCTGCCTAATACACTAGCCATTAGCCACGTGTGGCTATGAAGCCCTTGAAATGTGGCCAGTGCAACTTAAAGAACAGAATTTTTCATACTATTTTCATTTAAATTAATTTAAATAGTCACGTGGCTGGTTAGTGGCTAACATATTCGAACAACTGAAGATGGTTCCCAGAGACCATCCTTTGGCAGAGGTCACACAACTCAGAAAAACCCCTCACAAAATGGCAAGATGACCTTTAGCCAGCTCCCAGTTCAACAGGCCGTGTGCAAGAGCCAGAGTCCCCCCTCCCCTTCCCTCCCCCCACCCCACACACACCCGCCAAGGGATAATGAACAGGGCTTGAGGGAAGGAGGGGTGTGTGGCTGGTGTGTTAGTGGCACACACTCTGCCAAAGCTCCTGCGACCATCTCCCAGAGGTGACGATGAACGGCGAGCACAGACATCTCTCTCCCGGGAGGCAAGGAGTTCTGAGTGACATCAGCTCCACTTCCCTAGAAACAACTTAACTCTACCAATAAAGACATCCTTCATCCTCTGTCACCACTGTGCTTGGCACCTTGCAGATGGGTCTGCAGCAATGTGCAGAGAATCAGCCTGCCTGGGGCTGGGGGAGGAGGTGGGGGGGGGTCCTAGTCTGCCAGGAGAGAAACCATTTCTTCAAGGCCACATAGGATTGTGGGAGAGCGGGTAGGGGAGGCCTTTGCTCTATTCTAATTTACTCTTTGGCCAAGGCTGGGCTACAGTGAGGAGTGTTCTCCTGTGATTCCTTTCCAGCTCGGGCCATCATGCTGTTCGCTCTCATCCCCATCACAACCATCCGATCGGCAATGTCCAAGCTCATCAAGGGCTCCTCTTATGGTGAGTGAAAGGAATTTCTCAGAGGTTCTCTCTGGACGGTTTCAGAGCCAGTTGGCTTGAGGCACAGGGTTTGGACTGGCAGAAGGCACAGGAGAGAGTTCCAGCAGCAGCCTTGAAGACACTAGAAATACACTGCTGTCCACCCAGAGTGAGATCAGGAGGGTGGGAAAGACTCGGAAAGTCAGCCGCTGAGAAGCCACAGTCAAAGGGAGATACTACCATCCACTGGCCATGGGAAGAGCCAGCTGGGTGGAGGCAAGAATCCTGTAAAATGAGCCAGGAAGACAGAGGGAGTCCGGGGAGGGTGAAGGGGTCTCCTGAGAACCCCCCCGAGACTCAGCTCTCAGGGAACATGGAGGGACAGCTTAGTAACCTTGGTAACCTCGGTCCCTTCCACAGGAAAGGTGTTTGTCATCCTGCAGCTGTCCCTGGCTCTGACCGGGGTGGTGACATCCACGGTGTACAACAAGATCTATCAGCTCACCATGGAGAAGTTCGTTGGCACCTGCTTTGCACTCTCCTCCTTTCTCTCCTTCCTGGCCATCATCCCGATTGGGTAAGACAGAACCAACGTCTGCTCTTTGGGCTGGGGCCTGGGGCTTAGGTCAAGGACTGTTGGAGCATTTCCAGCCCATTATCATGAAGTATTATTTATTTTCAACAATTACACAATGGGCTCTGAGTAGGCTCTCTCACAGAGAAAAAGTTCTCCTGTTTCCCCAGACTAATAATCTGGTGATTTGGAAATTCCCTAAAGTTTATAAGTAATAAACAGAGGGCCCTAACAAGCTAGCTAGCTCACTTCCTGGCGGTTTTGTAATACAATTTATTTATAGGCACCTCCTATACTTCCTTGTCATCAGGGGCTGGGATTAGTAACCTTCTTGTACCACTCAGACCTCTTTTGTTTAGTCTCCTTTAGGTGAGAGTCAGCCGGCCTCATTTCCAGGTGCTCTTTCTTGTCTGTACCTTCCAAGGGCTTGGCAACTTCTGTGCTCAGTGCCCTTTAAATCTCATGGCCACCAGACCGTGTGAGCTCCCCTGTAGGACGTGGGCAATTCCTTTGACCTCTCTGGGGGAATTGTCTTGTTTGCAAAACAAGAGCGCTAAAGTCTGGAAGGTAACAGGCAGGAGGAAGGCTAGAGAAGCAAAGGAGTGGTCCTCCAGGCCCATGGGGAGAGTGCCAGCCTAGATCATCACCAAAATGGACCACATGGAACAGTCTAGTCTTTGACCAGCCCCATCCAAGGGAAATATGGTACGAGCCACAAGTACAAGCCATATTATGTGATTCAAAATTTTCTAGTAGCCACGTTTAAAAACAATAAAAGTAACAGGTGAAATGATTTTAATAACATTTGATTTGGCCCAATAGATCCAAAATATCTTTGTAATCAATTTATAAAATCAATGAGTCTTTTAAACTAAATCTTCAAAATCTGGTATTTTATCCTGACAGCACACCTCAATTTGAACACCTTTCAAGTGTTCAGTAGCCAATGTAACTAGTGGCTACACATTAGCTCTGTTTTGGTTTAGGCCCTTTTATCCTTTCCTAAGGTGTGGTTATTTCACACTTGTATCATTCCCACCAGAGGATTATTGATATCCACAGTAAAACACAAGGGACTTGACATAGATTTGCATTTTAAAGGGACCAGTAGCACACCAGAGCCCTACATTATCAGTAATGGTGGTGTTATAGGCAGCAGAGTAGACCAGAATTGAAGGCAGGTGGGAAGTGGATGGTGGCATTCTCACCATCTTCTTTGAATCCTCACATCGCATTGCATAGGTCCCTGCCTGCACAGAAGGCTGAGCCTCCTGAGACAGGAGCCATCAATCATGAAGGCTCTTTGCTTTATTTCATAGTTGAGAAAATAATAAGATATGAGGATCAAACAGCTGAGAGAATTTGTACAAAACAGCAGACTTGATTACTAGTGCCTTCTTGGGCCAGTTCTCATTTTCTCCAGGTGTAGGACTGAGCCAGACCTGTCCTCAAGCTGCCCAGCCCTTAGGCCTTTTCATGTACCTTTGTTTTTATGAGAGTCTCAGCTGAATAGGTTGGGTTTAGCTAGAGCTGACCCACAATGCAAACTTCTCAGGAGTCCCAGCTCTTTGTCCATGTGAGTAATGGGTTAGTAGCTGTGCTGCTTGGAAGTTATCCAGTCCTGTTTGATTGGCAGTTGGTTGAAATATAGTCTCTTTGACCTAAACAAATCAACAAAAAAGAAAACAAGTCTGACTAGTTAATGTGTCATAGCTAGAGATATAAACAAATGAAAGCATTGAGAATATGCAATAATTGGTTCCTTTCTGCAGTTTCATTGCTTCATATGTGTGCTAAGGAGATGCTTTCCCTTTTTTAAGAGACTTTGGGGTGCATGAAACAGGTGTGCTGCCCTTGACACCTACCCCACAATGTACTATGTAATATGCACCTGGACCCAGCCCTACACTGTGTGCATGGAATCTTGATTAAGATATGCATGATCTTCATGATCTTATATCACAGAAGCAGGGACAGAATCTTGAACCAATCATAAGTAACTGAATTCTTATGTGAATTGAGGCACTTAAGTAGTTGCTAATTGTTTCCCTCTGTTGTAGACATTTAGCTGTAGAGGGACCCATGTGCGACTGAAGCCTCCTTTGCTTGCTGTACATTGGAATCACCTGGAGAGATTTAAAAACTACTGATGTCTGGCTCCTACCCCCAGAGATTCTGACTCAGTTGATCTGGGATGTAGCCTGGGCACAGGAATTTTTTAAAGCTCTCCAGTTTATTCGGATATACAACCAAGGTTGAGAACCTCTGGTATAAAGGGAGTTTTTCTATTACCTTTTCCTTCCACGAAGTCACAAGTAAATAAGATCCTGAAAAATTATTACAAGAGGCCAAGGCTGCACTGTCAATCATTAAGTGCTATTAGCAGGAAAGACCAGAACTCTCTAACCACAGAAAGAAAAGCTACATTCCAATGACATAAAAGCTCAGGAAGACAAGTCACAGCAGGGAGTGGAGGAGGGCAGAAGGCTGGGAGGAGAGGTTCCTGGGCTGAGCTGCCAACAGCCCCTCTGCAGGAAGGGAGTGCGGCCCCAGCTCCTCCTGGTCCCACAGTGAGTCAATTTCATGTCACTGTGAGAACCTGCTCTCTCCTGCTTGTTCTTCTGTACATGCGACAGGGAGACGCTGAGGGAATAACTGTCTGGCTCTGCCCATCCGCAACCCACTGGCCACCCAACACACATGCACTCGGCTGCTGCCTGGTGCTTCACAGAGAAAACAGACGCCATTAGAGGAGAGTGGGCTCATTTTCTCCAAAGTAAATCTACAAGCCTACATTCTTTTGCACCCATTCTGTTCTTCTTCTCCCCCCAACCTCTCTCTGAAAGATAATAATAGCAAACACTTAAACAGCCCTTATTATGTGCCAGGCACTACTTTAAATATTTCATATATTTTAACCTTCTCAAACAGTCCCCTGAGACAATTACTATTTTATCCCCATTTTGCAGATGAAGAAACAGACTCTAAGATGTCATGTAACTTGCCAAAGATTACAGAGCTAATAAGTGGCAGAGACAGAATCTGAACCCAGGCAGTTGGTTCTCAGCCACTCCTTGACTTGCTTCTTAGAAGAGTCCCTGGGTGCCACCTCTCCCCTTCTCCTTAGAGAGCTTACTTGCACTACTTAGCTGCTCCTTCTCCTGAATTCTTCCTATCAGAAGTGACACGTGATCTACCACCCTCTCTCCTCCTCCTTTTTATGGCCATGTTCTCCAGTGCTGGTGTGCACCTGCCGTCTCGTCCTCACCTCCCGTTGACTTTTCAACCCACTCTACAGGCTGATTTCCCCCTTCAGTGCCACCAGGGCTACGCTAAGATCTGACTTCCTCACAGCTGAATGCAGTGGACTCCCTACCATCCTCATATTGCATGGATTCTCAGAGGCCCCCAGCACTGTTGGTCACTCTTTCCTTGGAAGGCACTTGTCCCTGTCACTTGACTTTCTTAACACCTTCCCTCCCGGGTTTCTCCTACTTCTCTGACTTCTCTATAAACCTCCACGTGGAAGAATTCTTTGGGGCTCTGCTCTGGGTTGTCATCTCACGTCATGTCCTCTCTAAACAATCTAAAGTATGTTCAAAACTTTAAATAGCTTCCAAAATTGGGTCCTTGATGCCCTCCTAAAGTCTGCTCCCCTCCAGTCTTTCCCATCTCATTAAATGGCATCAGCACTCACCCAGGGTGGAAACCGGAGAGTCACCAATGTCCTCTCTCTCCTTCATCTCCCCACACCTCCCGTCCATTAAGCCTCATTGATTCTCCCTCCAACTCATCCTTTTCTCTTCATCCCTACTGCTGCCACCCAAGCACTTGGGGGACCAAATTCGCCTCGGAGCCATTCTCCCCACATCCACCCATGTTCCCCTCTCACCCTCTCTCCACCAGCTGGCCAGAGCAATTTCCTTAGAGTGTACACCAGTTCACATCATCTCCTGCCCAAAGCTCTGCGCTTGACTTTCACTGCTCTTAAGACCCAAATTTCTAACCGTGGACCACAGGTCCTTCCTAATCCAGCCTCCCCATTCTATGCTTCAGCCCCAGGAGCCTACCCTCATGCTCTTCCCCCTTCCTTACCCACACATCCTTCTTAACACAACTTAGTTGTGGTCTTAACTTGAACACCGTTTTCTCAAAGAGGATTTGAGAAAATCCCCTTCTCAATCTAACTTCGATCCTGCTATTATATGCTCCCCAAGCTTCCCATACTTTTCCTTCATAGCATGATAGTTGATGATTATTTAGTGATTATCATGTTTTACAAGCTTGCTTACTAGACTGTAGGCTCCCTGAGGGCAGGAACCACACCTGTTTGACTCACCTCGTATCCTGTGTCCAGCAGAGAGCTTAGCGTGTACTCGAAGTATTTAATAAATGAACGATCTGTCAGAAGGGTGTTACACCTACGAGCCAGCACTGCTGACCATCCATATCCCAGAGCTGTCTGTTGACTGGCCATGAAGTCAGGGGTTGGCCATCACCATATCAATGAAAATTGATCAATAGTCAGTCTAAAAAAGAAATAGAAAATTTTAGTCATGCTATCCCAAGGATTATAACCCAGGAGACAGTATTTCAGAAAACTCTGAGGACTGTTCCACCTGTTAGAGGTCAAGGCACAGTTACATAAGTTGTTTTTTGGGTTTTTAAAAAATTAATTTTATTTATTTTTGGCTGCATTGGGTCTTTGTTGTTGCGCGTGGGCTTTCTCTAGTTGTGGCTCGTGGAGGCTACTCTAGGTTGCGGTGCACAGGCTTCTCATTGCAGTGGCTATTCTTGTTGTGGAGCACGGGCTCTAGGTGCATGGGCTTCAGTAGTTGTGGCACACAGTCTCAGTAGTTGTGGCTCACGGGCTTAGTTGCTCCGTGGCATGTGGGATCTTCCTGGACCAGGGCTTGAACCCGTGTCCCCTGCAATGGCAGGTGGATTCTTAACCACTGTGCCACCAGGGAAGCCCTACATAAGTTTTTCAGACAATGGGTTATACATCAAAGTAACATATTGTGGGGGGGGGCGAGGGATAAATTAAGAGTTTGGGATTAACATATACACACTACCATATATAAAGTAGGTAAACAAGGACGTACTTTATAGCACAGGGAACTATACTCAGTATCTTATAATAAACTATAATGGAAAAGAATATATACATGAATCACTTTGCTGTACACTTGAAAATAACACGACATTGTAAATTAACTATGCTCAATTTAAAAACATTTCCCAATATGGACCAGAAAAGAAAACCAAAGTAACATATTGACAGTTTACATAGTCCAACAAGGTGAGCAGTCGGTTGTTGTGACCCCTTACAGGCTTGAGAAAGGAATGTTAACTCCTAGGGAGTTACCTTGCTGGCGCCAGGAGGAAATTGTTTTTTTTTTTTTTTTTTTGGTGAGTAGGAATTCCTGTGTCTTCTAAGGGGATCTAGTTAGCATATAATGCAGGCACACAATGCACACTAAAGCGGAGGAGGTAGTTGCTCAAATGGGCAGAGAATCTTATGTTTACAAGTTTTCTTGTCCCGCCTTAATTTATCAACCACGTGGCTGTGCTGTCGTGGTCCACAGTACGGAGGGGTGAGCTGTGGAGTCGGGCCTGCAACCGGAGTTCATGTGGTCCTGGGCTAGCAGTCTCTAAGTCTTGGCTTGCCTCTTACCAGCTGTCATACCATGAGCTCTAAGTACAGTAAGTGCTCTCCCCTGGAGAGCCCTGGGGCTCATGGAAGGTGAGGAATCAGTGTTTGGAAGTTTCCACAAAGCTCTTCCTTAGAAGGGTTTGGATTTATGCTCACACCCCATCCAGCAGCTCCAGATGTGGTCCACCCATCAGGAAGAACTGTGGTGTGCCAGCTTAGAACCTGAGGTTCCTAGAGCTCAAACAGTTGAGAAAACAGAGGACACCAGAGGTTGAAGGACATGCCAAAGATCCAAGACTCCAACTAGAGCTCCTCATTCCTGTGCATTCACTTATCTCCAAATATTTCTAAACAATGTAATGATTTATGGAAGAGAGAAAAGGGCTATGGAAAGGCAAAAGAGGATGCAGCTAATTCTGCTTGGGATGAGCAAAACTTGGTCCACGTGGGAATTCATCATCGGGCAGAAGTGAGATGGAAAGAGACTCCAAGAAAAGGAAAATGTAGATGCAAAGGGCTCTTGATGTTATGGGACAGGAAGGAGGCTGGAGTGAGAGAAGTTCCCTCGGGCCCTCTCCCTTCATGCAGTACAGCATTCTGCTGCCATAATGGATAGAACCTCCTAGTCTACCAGTGCTAAAGAGGTGGCCAGAGACCTCCCTGCCCCATTCCAGTTCTCTCATAATTCTCTATTGTAAATTCTTACAGCATGGTGGCCTATAAGCAAGCCTCGTGGTTGCAGCACGGAGACATTGCAGAGAAAGGAAGGTGCTGAACTGCAGAAGCTGGAACCACCAGCAATGGCTGGGGCCCTCTGAAGACCAAGGAAGGGAACAGGAACTGGTAACCAAAGTAACCCATTGCTCAAGAAACCCGAGTTCCAGCCAGAGTCAGCCTCAGAGCGACTTGCTCTGGCTCAAGGGTCCCTGGTGGGTAGGGAAAAGCCTTTTCCTGGTGATGGAGAAACTTTCTCAGCTTTCAGCCATCGCAATCAGTCAGAGGTTAGGTTCTGCAGACAGTAGAGTGTGAACTTTCAAGGGTGATATGAAGGCCACACACACAGCCATACCAGACACTGAAGCCCCTTTTCTTCCAGGAATGGAAGGGCTTCAGTGTCTGGTATGAGGGCTCCAACATATGGTAACTAGTCACCCAGGAGTCCTGTGTGAGAACTCAAAGGGGAACAGGGAAGGGATGTTTTGTAAGAACTGCTAACAGTGAACGTCAGTCAATATTTTTTAAATTAAAATAGAAACTTGAAAAAAAGTTAGCTTTCTTCCCGGAAGCCTTGTTATTTGTGAACAACTCCAGAGAAATCTGGAGCTCAGGCATTTGACTTCAGGGTAGTTTTGCTGTTACTGTTGTTTTTAAGAAACAAATATCAAAAGGCTTTCTTCAGAGGAATATAATGGGATACTGTCAGTCAACAGTATTTCCCAAAGGGAGAGGTGTAAAGGGAGAGGGGTGATAGACTAAGAGCCATTTTATTTTGATGTACTTATTTTTATAGCCTATTTTAATTATGTGTATAAAAGACTTACCTCCTAATAAAATCAACATTCACAGCATGAGCGTGTGAATCATTCTTTCTTTGGTCAGGTTCCCACTAGAACTCAGACATAGCATTCTTAGACTAGGGTTAAACTTAAAGCTTGCAAATGATTAAAAGCTAGCATTTAAATCTCAGAGCAGTTGAGCTCAGAGTTGTATCACTGATCCCTTGCAGGGACTGGTCATAACTTTATGGCACGGGGCTTCCCTGGTGGCGCAGTGGTTGAGAGTCCGCCTACCGTTGCTGAGCCTGCGCTCCGCAACGGGAGAGGCCACAACAGTGAGAGGCCCGCGTACCGCAAAAACAAACAAACAAACAAACAACACTTTATGGCACATCTACTAAGGCCCCGGCACCATGCTAGGTGCTGAGATACAGCAAGAACACAACAGCTCCTGCCCTACCCGTGTATTATCGAATGGGTGGAGCAGACAGAACAGGAGGCAACAGTGTTGTATCCTATAATAAACGCTAACGTAAGGGAGCATATAATGCAGATACAAGAGCGCAGGGAGGGCTTCTCAGAAGAAGTGGCATAAGACTGGAAAGATAAGGAGTTACCAAGGTGGGACGTTGAGGGACATTCCAGGCAGAAAGAACACGCTGGAAGGCCTGAAGGTGAAAATACCCCAAAATATACAAAATCAATGTGAGGGGAGAAAAGAGGGATGGAGGGAGAGGTATCCAGGGCAATGGAATCAAGAGGTGAGATTGGAACAGTGAGGAAGAACAACATCAAGACAGAGCCTTTAAAAAGTCTCTTTATACCTAGAATAGTCAAATTCATAGAGTCAGAAAGTACACTGATAGGCCAGCAGGTGGGAAGGCGGAATGGGGAGTCAGTGTAAGGGGACAGAGTTTCAGTTTAGGAAGGTGAAATTTTCGGGAGGTGGATGATGGTGAGAGTTGCACAACAATGTGAATGTACTTAGTGCCACTGACCTGTACAGTTAGATATGGGTAAAATAGTATGTTTTATATTATGTGACTTTTACCACAATAAAAAAATTTTTTTTTAAGTTTCTCTTTAGAAGTGTAAATCAAAACTACAATGAGGTACCACCTCATGCCAGTCAGAATGGCCATCATTTAAAAGTCTACAAATAACACATGCTGGAGAGGGTGGGGAAACCCTCTTACACTGTTGGTGGGAATGTAAATTGGTGTAGCCGCTATGGAGAACAGTATGGAGGTTCCTCAAAAACTAAAAACAGAGTCACCATATGATCCTGCAATCCCACTCCTGGGCATGTATGTGGAGAAAACCGTAATTCGAAAAGATACATGCACCCTAATGTTCACTGCAGCACTACCTACAATAGCCATACATGGAAACAACCTAAATGTCCACTGACAGATGAATGGATAAAGAAGATGTGATACATATATACAATGGAATACTACTCAGCCATTGAAAAGCATGAAATAATGCCATTTGCAGCAACATGGATGGACCTAGACACTGTAACTCAGACAGAGAAAGACAAATACCACATGATATCACTTATATGTGGAATCTAAAATGCAAAACAAATCAACATATCTATGAAACAAAAACAGGCTCACGGATATAGAGAACAGACTTGAGGTTGCCAAGGGAAAGGCAGGGGAGGTAAGGAATGGTAGTTTGGGATTAGCAGATGCAAACTATTATATAGGATGGATAAACAACAAGGTCCTACAGCATAGTACAGCGAACTATATTCAACATCCTGTGACAAACCATAATGGAAAAGAACATGAAAAAGAATATATATAACAGAAGAAATTAACAACATGGTAAATCGACTCTACTTCAATAAAAAGTTTTTTTAAAAGGAAAAGATAGTTTCTCTTTAGAGTAATGGCATAGGTGTTGAAAGGTTTTAAGCAGGAACATGGAATGCTTACCTCTTTATCTTGGTAAGAGGACTCCGGCAGCACTGAGAATGAACTGGTGGAGGAAGGAGTGAGCAAGGCTTGCAGAAGGAAGACAAGCAGAGAGACCTCTGCATGAATCCAGGTGAAGGATGGTGGTGGACTGACTGGGTAAGAAGCTATGAGGATGGAGAAAGGTTAGATGGACTTGGAGAAATATTTGCAAGCTAGAGGTCAACAGAAGTTGGTGATGGATGAACTGCAAAGCGTGAGGTAGACGGAGGCAAGAATGACTCAGGTCTGGGGTTCAGGCAGCCCCAAATCTCCTTCCTAAGGAGGCAGAGATCCTCGCTGAGACAGGCAACATCAGCAGAGAAGGTGGGATGGGAAAGATGAGTTCAAGGCCATGCTCTACCTCTCTAAACAAACTCTCACCAATATGCTCATTCCTCTGGACTCCTGGCCTCCCCAACCCTAGCCCCTGAACCGGTTCCCCAACCTAAATGAATCTACTCATTGGCTTCTCCATTCCTATCCTAAAAAACTTGCTCTCAACATCCAGAAAAATTTCCTTATTTGTCCACATTGACCCTGCCATAAACGTGTGGGTTTTCACCTAAGCTGGGCTCTCAACACCCTAGTATTGACTCTTTTTCAACCCCACCTGTCACCAGGGTAGTAGTGTCAAACCTTTTCAGCTTTCTCCAGGTCTTCTAGCAGATGTTCTAACCCATTAGTTCTCAAAGTGTGGTTCCTGGATCAGCATCATCAGCATCCCATGGGAACCTGTTAGAAATGTAAATTCTCAGGCCCTACCCAAATCAAACTCTAGGGGTGGGGCCCCCAGACTGGTGTTTTCACAAGCTCTCAGGCCTAGGAACCACTGTTCTAATCTATGGGACTTTTTCTCCTTACGAACTTTTGCTGAGTCCCCCTCCTCCTCTCCCTGCATCCTTAATTCTTGAGGCCCCCAAAGCCCTGCCTTGGTTCCCTTCCCAGGTAATCTAGTCTACCAGAACTCTCTTTCCAACAATCTAGTCAACACCTCCCCCTGGGTTTCCTCAAACGGAAGTCCAAACCAAATTCTTCTCCTACCCCACCATCTAAGCCTATACTTCACCTTCTGTTTTTCTCGATTGATTTCGTATTTCAGTAAATGGCATCACCTCCCAACTCCCAGGCTGGAAACCTCCAAGTAATCTCTGACTCCTTCCCCTCACCACAGAAATCCATCTCCCTTTCTATCACTTCTTTTTTATGATCTAGTCCCATCTATTCCCCCAGACCTTCAGTCTGACTACAATCCTCCAGCATACTATTTTCATAATCTTCTTAAAAGGAAAACAGTTTAAAAAATGATATATCTCCCTTTTAAATTTTCAACTGGCAAAGCACACAGGAAGGACTGTTACGGGAACATCCTTGATATTTAAGTTGGCCATATTTGAACAATAGGACAAGTCTTTCCATAAGGGTTATCACATAATGAGGGCCCAGCAGACGCTTAGGTGCTTTGTATACATTATTGCTAGTCCTATTGGCAACCCTTCAGGAAAGGCATGTCTTCATTTCAAAGATCATAATACTGAATTTCAGAGAGATGTGACTTGCCCAAAGCCACATACCTAGAAAGTAGAAAAGCTGACATTTGGTCCCAAATCTCTCATCCCACACCTTGCTGCCTCATTTTGTATAACTGAAGTCTTATATTAATGGTGTCTACTATCAGTAAGCCAAGTTTAGCACCAGTTTAAGTCCATTTCCAGTGCATTGCCATCATTAGGTAAGCTTAACTGAGCATTCTGATCTCTAATTTATAACACACTTGAACGCTCTAATGAGCTACAGGCATTTCTTCTTTCTTTACAGATTTTTTAAAAACATAGGAATCAAAGAAAAAAATCAGGAAATGACTGGCTCTGACTCAGCATATGACATTGTGCTTTGTTACGGGATAGAATAGGAAGAAATCCTTCATGTAATTACCTGGGCTGGCTGCCAGCCTTCCTGCCAATCACAGTTACAGATGGACACTGGGCGGTTTCTTCATGTCCTCAGATTGGTGTCACCTTGTAAGATGTAGGAGAGGGCAAACTGAGGATAAGTCCAAAAAGAAACGAAGAATAAAAACAGTTAAATGGGGCTTCCCTGGTGGCGCAGTGGTTGGGAGTCCGCCTGCCGACGCAGGGGGCGCAGGTTCGTGCCCCAGTCCAGGAGGGTACCACGTGCCGTGGAGCGGCTGGGCCCATGAGCCATGGCCGCTGAGCCTGTGCGTCCGGAGCCTGTGCTCCGCAACGGGAGAGGCCACAACAGTGAGAGGCCCGTGTACTGCAAAACAAACAAACAAACAAACAAAAAACAGTAAATTATAGGTTTTTCTCCTGTCGTTATGCATATCCTGATTCTTGCAGGCAAATGGATACCCCTTCAGAGAAAATAAGAAAACAGAACAAGAGGCACGCATGTTTTCCTGTCCTATAAAGCCGTACAAACGGAACATGACTCAAGGTAAAGAAAGCGTCTTTTATAGGTTTATTGGTCCATTACTTTAAGTTAAATGAGGTAAAGAAACCTGTTTTAAATTTACAAGCTAATAGTTTATCAAGCAATACAAAGTCTTTTGTTTACCTTGAAATGTAATACTAATCCCATAGTACACAATGGACAGAATTTTTTATACGCAGATATATGAAAAAAAGTGGACAAAAACCTCATGCCAGCATCAAAAATGCAACAAGAACTTTTTTCTCTTTATAATCTCTGGGTTCCATAACAAAGGAAACAAAAAAGGTGACGTTCTTTTTAAAGTTTGGTAGCTTCATGAAACAAAGACTTTGATCTGTAAATAAGTTGCCTTCTCATCTACGACACACATTCTCAAGCACGTTTTTTTTTTCCCCCCCACAGCTTTTGATTTGGCTTAACAGCAACATGGAGAGAAGAGCACACATTTACAAGGAGGACTTGATCAATACCTCAGGGTTTTTCTTTTAAAATTTTAAGTGTAAAGAATGATTTCTAAAATAATAAACAGTCCATAATTTGGACATGACCTAAGCAAAAGGTTTTTTTTGCTTGTCTGTTTTTCCAACAGTTAAAATACAAGTTAGAAAGTTTGCTGGCAGTTTATTTCACGGGAATATATCAGATGTACATCATGTCTGAATGCATCCCCGACACACAGACATCAAGGGAACAGGTACAAGAGTACAACAGACAGGGTGCTACAGGACAGGACCAAAACCTCAGGAGTGCCCAGGAGAACGGTGCTGACTGCTAAGAACTGCTGGTTTGTTATTCGATGGGGGCCCAGCTGACACGGGCCTTGTTTTATCCCGCTGAGTCACATTTTTGTTTGCAATGTACTTTCCCCCCGCCACTTCCCCACTGGGGAAAAAGCAATCCCCCATCCCTCCTTCGAGTATCATTTGTGACTGGAGGGATGGTCTGAGACTGTGAGCCAGCCTGTCACACAGGGGAGCTGGCAGGTGTTACCTGCTCACACCCGGCCTACAGGCCACCCAGAATCACCTGGTGAGAGGGCAGCGCCGCCCAGAGAGGCGCATGTGCTGTACCCAGTCACTGGTTTTAATAGTAAAAGCTCTATGACAAAGGACTAAATTACGTGAGTCAACAGCACGTTTCGTGTTTTTGGCATTTCAACCTGCGGAGAATTTCTATGTAAAATATGCTGCTCTGAGGCCCCCACGGTATCTTTTAAGAAGCTGTTCTACAGAATCAGGGTAAACGTTTAATATTGTCATAATCGATAGAGTTCTCTGTATCTAAGTGATTTGTCAATGCTGACACCGTAATATCAAAAATGTGCCAAAAGGCACTAAATTAATCTTTCACACTTTAAAACAACAACGACAACAACAACAAAAAGGTTTTGTGGTCCCTGTGTTTCCTTACATTATCAAAAATATCATTTGGCAATAGCAATACTTAGCTTTCTCCTCCCAAAAGGCAGCCCTAATTATGAACCTCACTTTCTTGCTTGTTTCTTTAAGAGGAACAAAGACTGGCTATGTTAGGCCTCAAGTATTTAAACTGAACAACTGATTACATCTCTAAAAACTCTCTCTATCCAGAATCTAAAAAACAGTAGTTGAAGAATAAGGCATATTAGCAGGTGTTGACAACTTCTCAAAAAGTAGAGTTAGGCTTTTAACAGTCTGTGGCATTTCCAGAAGTCTGGATTTGTTGACTTTCAAGTGCTAAATACACAAAATGTTTATGAATGAGACAAATATCTTACTGGTTTGTTAACGTTATTTTTTCAAAGCACTTATTTACAGACTATCTACAGTAGTAAAAACTACCTTGATAACATATTTCTTTTGCCACACAGAAGGGGTCAGACAGTCACACTCAGAGAGCATTTCAAAGACATCTGATTAAGAAAAAACAGTCACACTCCCTGTAACTGCCCCCCACCCCAAACCTTTTCTAACGTAGACAGCCCTACACATGCTCTGATCTGTGCAACTATGGAGAGACCAGATATCCTTAATACAGAAAGCAAAACCACCTATCGGGTGGGTTGATGAAAAATCAGGTTCCTGGTTTATTCACTGAATTAACAAACCACAAAGAGGCGAACAACTCCCAACACACCCAGCTCAATCTGTAGGTCTGGCCCGGGGGATGGCAGGTAAATTGGAGGGAAATGTCATCTGAATAGAGAAAACACAGTAAGTGAGGGGGCGTGTTCAATCTGGTGGCACATGGAGGATTTTTGGAAGTGAGAAGGTACACCCAAATTCCCAAAACAATTCTGCAGACAGGGATGGCCAAAGCAGTGCTACCCCAGCCTTAGGATGAGATTACCCAGTTTCCACAGACCTTGAAAGTAGGTGTCTGGGAAGGTGGGGACCAGGACTGGTGTGGCGTACCCTGACAACAGGCAGACCTGTGTTGGGTCTTGGGATGGGTTAAAACTGAGCTCTACTCTGGCTGCTCTAAAGGGCCATTTCTGCTCAGAAGACAGGCTGCTCTGGCCCTGGCTCTCCCTCCTCTCTCACCAGCTCAGGACACAGGGCAGAGAATGACGCTTGTGTGGCCCAACGAATGGCATCAAAACAGAGCCAGGTGCCCGTGATTTCAATGCTATCAACAGCAGGGCCAAGTCACACAACCTCTGGGTGCCTCTTGGGCTGATACCGTCCGAAGAGAAAGTCCCTGTGCACACTGCCACACGGCATCGTGCCCTTCTCTAAACAGAACAGCCCATCGTCCCAACACAAATAGCAGCCTCACAGGAAACGAGCAGCAGGGGTACATTTAATTCCCTCGTGTGGACAGCCACTGAGAAAACACATTCCAAGTCACTAACGTGAAGGACACACTCTGGGTGTGGCTGAAATTTGGCATGAAGACAAACTTAGGTTACATTCACCACCATCCCCAGAGTCGTGCTGGGTTTTGTTATTTCAGCTAAAGAAAGGTGTGTGGTGGGTTCAATGAGCAGCACGGTGAAATACGAGCCCATCACGTCCATAATCGCACTTTTCTGAGGTCACCAGGAATCATCGTTAAGTCTTAAAAAATGATAAAATCCAACCCCAAACCTGGCTCGAGCAGGAGCAGTGGTTCCTTGCTTAGAGCAGAGCAGCCTAGAGCCTTCTTGGAGATCCAGCATGCGGTGAGGACAAGCAGTGTCTATATCTGCTGCAAATCGCAACTGCTCTCTTCAACCTCATCTGCGTCTTTAAGATCTGCTCAGTTTCTAGGAATTCTCTCTTCTGCCCTAGCCTGGATTTCTAACCCAGGTGAACTGAACCTTTCACTTCCCCGGCCCAGGGACAGCTGACAGGGATGACTTTCCACTCCACTGCCACGTGCTCAAGTCTCAACCTGTCCACGTGTGTCTGCCTGAAGTAAGACACATCCTCAAGCCAAAACCTCTTGGAAAATAAATACAAGAGAGGAGTCAGTGATCTCAGCACCCCGACTTTTGTGAAGCCAAGAAGGATGGGGTGATGAAGCCTCTATGAGGCAGTCTTTGGCACAGAAGTCTCTGGGTTACACTTCTCACAGGGACTCACCTTCGTGCTGATGGAGATGGAGAGGTGAATGCTGGGGGCTGCTGACCCTCGGGGGCCCGAGGGAGCCGTAGCGGTGGGAAGGGCTGGAGGGCCTCCGCAGCCGCCTACTGTCCCTTGCCTTCTGGGCCAGCCTCCTCACCTCATCAGATGCCGGCCAGAAGTAAGGGACAAAGGTCCCTTTTCTGTAAAGACCATTTCTCCAAGGAAGGCGGCAAGACACCCTGGTCCTCCAAGCTCTGCTATCAACGTGCGGCACGCTGGAGGTCGGTTTGCCGGTTCCAGCTCTCTCTGGAGTCTTAAAGCACAGGCACATCATAGGGGGACCAAGCAAACAGAGAAAGATAAAAGCCCAAGATGCCTGCATCCCTTCAGAACCAGTCTTCTGCCTCCAATAACGTAAGGGGATGACTGTGTACCCCAATCCCTTCCCCGTATGTCCTAGCAAGGAACCTGATGGTTTTTTTTTTTTTTTGGTAGGGCTGCCTTCTTGCCCATCTAACCCTTCCACAGGAATGTGCCTGGGCTTTGGCAACTAGCAGCAGACTAGAGTCTAGTCTTCCTGTAACTCCTTCCACAGTTCTTTCCAAGCATTTGTCACACTGGACAACATTTTTAAAGCATACGTTCCACCAGGCAAGACTTCACATGTTCCCAAAGATGAGCATTCGCCTCTGGGTCAGTCTAGTGTTTTCTGCCAAATATCCATAGAAGGCCATCAACCCACTAACACATACATGCCCCGATTCTACCAGCAAGCTTTCAGGCTGGACCAGGACATCGACACCCACACCAACAGGATGGTTTAGAGGTAGAATGAAACACTGACTCACCACTCGGGGTCTATGGACTGTTCTTACCCTTCTGCTTCAATGAATCATCTCTAATTGTACCAAACAGAAAATTCACATCAAAGGATTTTAGAATGGCACAAATGGGGTCTAATAGTGTGCACAAGTACCAACTGATATACAAATTATCACTTAAACCACGACTTTTTCAAACATGATGAAGCAGAACCAAACTGTCCTGGGCTGTCCAACGGCTGCCCCACCAGCATCACAGCCATGGCTGCCCCAAGATCTGCAGCTAGAAGCGGAATGCAGTGACCTCAGCAGTCTGCACGTTGACCAGTATTTGCAGGTTCACTTGCAAATGCAGCAGTGTCTCAGCACAGCTGTTTCATTAAAAAAATACTACTACTGCTTATTTGAGGCTCAGATTTGTAATTTTATAGAGATGAGCCACAGACGAGAGAACACAAACATGACATAGGTAGTTTTACTTCATGAGGGGAAAAAAACGAGCTGGAAGAGAGATCCCCTTTTTCTGTTTTGTGTTGACACACTTGAAAAGGAAACCTGCTAATAATAGTTTGAAATGAAGACTTTAGATGCAGCCGTCCCCAGAAATGTGGCTGCAAACTGAGGAGGTTTCAGCTTTACCAGTAGCAAAGAGTTCGCTGTCACACTTGGCATCTTCGAGGCCCACCTGGATACAGACTCGTCTTCCTGACTAGGAAAGAGTAAGGTTAAAGCACTTCACACAGAGCATTCAGACTGAGTTTACAAATCTTGACTGCATCATAAGAATATGCCAGCCTCTCCCCAAAAGGTTGCCCAATCATTCAGCGGACACAGCAGGACACATTAAACTAGGAGTTTTTGGTGAGGTAAAGGCAAATTGCACAAAGCAGACATGGGAGGTGGGGCTTGGTATATGCCCGCTGACCTCAACACCTCGGAGCTACTCCGACTTCAAGACAACAGATGACCCCTAACAGGCCTAACTCTCTACCCTGATGACATTTAACAAGCAAAAGAACATCGAAGAACGTCATAGAGAAAATGCACCTTTTTTCATTTTACACAAAACAGTTTCCAATCTACTACATTTTAGTGTCAGAAACAAGTTCGGGGAGCACTGCCCCCTCAGCTTCCCAAGGCATCGCATAAAGGACAAGGATGCTAGCTTGCTTGCTCTAGCACGGATGCACCTAGACACTGATTAAACGGTCCTAAGAGAACCGGAAACCATAACACAGGTGTCACTCATGACAGGCAGGCAGCAGGCCACAGTCAGAGCTACACTGTACATTAAGGGCTTTCCACAGAGGCGCCGACACCTCCTTCTAGGCCAAGTCAAGGCCCATGGAGGTCAATTCCAGAGCCACTGTGCATCCACGGAAAGCAGGAGCTGCCTTCTGTTCATGCCTTCCTCACGGCCTTGCAAGGCAGGACCCGGGTTCTCTTCCATGGCAGGCAACTCTGCTGTCCCCAAAGAGGGGACTGTAACGAGATGTCAGAATGTCAGCTCAGGGCTGTCTTGTCCCTCGGTTTCAAATCCTCGTAGCATCCCACCGAACAGGTTCCTTCACACCACGGAGGTATGCTTCTTCTGTTGAGAGATGATGACAGCCTTACAGACGCCACCAAGGAATAAATACTCATTGAAAACAACTGTCGGACAAAGGTGGGGGGAAGGGAAAGAAATACACAGAAGAGAGATGTTTCTGCGGTTCTTTTCTTGGTGCTACCTCTCTAGCACTGCAGGGACATTCCGGTGTGGGTGCCATGCCCGGCATAGGTAGGAGAGTCTCTGTCCCAAGAAGGAGCTTACTTGGCCTCTTGCTTCTCCTGCAGTAGTGGGATAATCGACTCCCAAGCCATGAGGCACTGGAACGACAACACACACACACACAGCATCAGCGTGGAGTTTCAGATTTCATTCTGCTTTGATCTATACCCTCACACTGTCAATCCTGCTGGGTCACCTTTGTCTAATGACACCTACATGTATTATCCAGAGCTAGCAGAGGGAAGGGAGGCAACAGGTATTTGACTACATCTCCCCCTGCCCCCATCTCTACGAAAGACTGCAGCATCTCTATGAGGCCTAAATGCACTGTCCATAAAACTCATATCAGTGAGCGGAAATGTATTCACTGAAAGAAATTCCCTCCATTCCAAAAGCAGAAGAGAGGGCCGGCTGCAAACCCTTGGTGAGGCCCTAGGTTCTCAGCCAGGATGGAGACACTGCTCCAGGTGTGGGTGGTGCCTGCAGGAGTATATAAATTATCTTGGAACGGGCCAGCCACCTGACTCAGAGGGGGCAGAAAACCCGCTCTTCTTCAGCCACCTCACATCTGCTTGTATGGGCCACTCCTGGATCTCCCATAAAGGAAAATGGGGAGAGGGAACTCTATTTATTGAGTTTTATCATGTCCAGACACTGTTATATATTTTACATTCATTGTCACTAGTCCTCGGAACAACTCTAGGAAGTAGAATTATTATTATTACACAAACACACATTTCACAGGTGGGGAAAATGAGACCCAGAGAGGTTAAAAAAAAAACCTTTCCCAAGACACACAACTCGTAAGTGGCAGAGCTCGTGATTCCAAAGTGGATGTTCTTTCCACTACACACATGCCTTTCATTCCAGACCCTTCAGAAGAGCCAAGAACTTGGAAGACGCTGGCCCTCTTCTCTGAGAGCATGCTGCTCAGCAGAAAGGACCCTCCCTTTGAGCAGTCTCTTGCATAAAGAGGAGAGAAGAACTACATAAGGGCTTTCTTAGGAGCAGCCCAAGGGTGAAGCAAGGCTTTGTGTTAAGTCATTTGGGGAGGAGACCTGAGGACAGGGGAGGAGAGACTCATCCCTAGGTCAAGGCGGGTGAAGGGAGTGGTGAAATAGCTCCTTGCTTCCTTCCTTGGTGACTCTGAGGTTGGAGAAGAAGCTGGACTCAGACCCTGCCCTACAGAAGGAAGCCCAGGAAAAAAAAAAAAAAGAAGGAAGCCCAGGGAGCCTCAAGGAGCTTGCTGTCAGCAAGAGACCCAGTGTGGGGTCCGTGGCATCCTGGGTCTTGTTCTCTCCCTCGGCCATCATCTCTGATCTGGAAGGTTCTCCTATGTCATTGATGGGAACCAAGGCCACACCAGCTTGCTTTTTCTTTCTTTTCTTTTTAGCGTTTTTAAAATGTATTTTATTATACAACTATGACATGGAAACATTTTCATTGTAAAAAACTTCAAAAACTACAAAGGAAGCAAAAGGTCCCCTTGACCACAGACCCAACTAAATACTAGCTTTCTTCACAAAATTAACTATTGGACAAACACTCAAGCTTTTTCCCACCCCAGGACCCTTAAATATGTTGCTCCCTTTGCCTGGAATACTTGTTCTTTGTCTCCGAGACTCAGGTTAAATGTTACTTCCTCAGATTGGCCTTTCCTGCCCACTCTACTTGCCCCCTTCCATCCTGATCTGAATGATGCCCCCTAGTCTTTCCTCCCAGCTTCCTGTTCTTTTCTTGTAGGGCACGTATTTCTCTGAAGAGGTGGGATTCTTGGATTAACGTCTATCCTCCACTAGACAGATGGCTCCTTAATGGCAGGAGTCCTGCCTCTCTGTTTACCCATGTGTACCTGGTCCCTTGTACACAGACAGTACACAAAAAGCATCTGTTAAATATAAGTAGGAGCCAAGACGAGGCCCCAAGACAGTGGCCCTGTTTGCAGTATAGTGGCAAGACGTGGATAAAGGCCCTGAGTTTGAGTCCTGGGACCCGGGCCTTGGGAACACTGGAATTAATCACCAAGAGGAGGAATGAACATCCAACTGAGTCAGCACTGGTGCAGTGGGAAGTGGGGCTAGAATGAGGGCATGAGGGAAGGAAGCACCATTCACTGAGTATCCACCATTTGCCAGGCACATTAGAGGTTCTCAGGTATCATTTCATTATCTCTTCACCATCATTCAATGGATAAGGATCACTCCCATTTTGCAGATGAAGAAACAAAGGCACAGAGAGGCACCCTGTCTAAGAGCACAGTCAGTAGAGGAATGAGGCCTTGGCTGCACATGGAATGATGTTTCCACCTCTGGGCAGTCAGGACTGTCCCCAAAGATCTGTGGTCTCTGTCTCCCTCACTGACAGTGTGTGGGAATTCTCAGACCTGTGGACCCGGAGAGCCAAGTCCGATCCTAGTTCAGTCATTCACAAGGTGAGTGACCTTGGGCAGAGTTTTAAAACCTTGCTGAGCTTCCATTTCTTCAGCTTTCAATTGAAAGCCCCTAAAACCCACTTCACAGTGTCACGGTGAGGGTTAAATTTAAACTTAATGAGATCATATATGCAAAGCACTCAGCCCAGTGCCAATGCAGACACACAGTGGGGGTCCCATGAGAAAGGTACTGAGGAAAGGCGTATGCCCCCTTCCCCCTTCCCTATGAAACAGCCCTTACTAAGACCTGGCAAGTAAGGGCCATATTCCATGACTTTCTTCCTTAACCCTCCTCCCAATCAAGATGCAGACACACTGCCTCTGCACAGCAGCCAGAACCAGCAAAGCTTTTGAAAAAGATGGATTCTTCTAGTTTGAGATGAGGACATGGTTCTAGAACTGTGATGGGAGTACTTGAGGTAATGTGTGTTCAGCCTGATTTTAAGTCTACAGGTTACTTGTTGAATTACCACTGGGCCATTCTTTTTCGATAACTTTAAGCTTTAAGGAATATTAGAATTAGTTAGCAGAAATGATCTAGGGTTAGATATGCTAGGAGCAAACTTTGATTGAGGATACTCAGCTGCAGCTTGATGACAGCTGTATGTGTGTGAGGGTGGCGGGCGGGACGCTTACCTTGAAGTCCACTGATTCAGGGGACTCAGCAAAAAAATTGTTTTTAATGGTTTTCTTTTGTAATCCTACATCCCTTTGTTTTAGGTACTTAAAAACAGTATTTCAAAGTCTATTTTAAAAGAACAAACAGGATTTTGATAAGGGGTCTCTAGGCTTCACCAGATGACCAAAGGGATCCACGGCACAATGGAGGTAAGAACCCCTGTGTGAAGATCCACAGAACAGCTTAAAGGAACCCCGAAGCCTCTATCAACTGGGGACATCCCTGTGCTGCAGGCCTGACTGACTGGGAAGCAGCCGCTGGGAGAACTAAAGGGCTTGGAGGATAAAACTGCTGCTTCCATCAGCAGGGTGTGCAAGTGAAACCCCTGTGGGCACCCAGGGCCCCCCCGCCCCACCCCCCGGCTTCCAAACCCAGCACCACATCTAGCACAGCAGGGTGAGGACGCACAGGGGCTGCTAAGACTAAACACATAAATTAAGGGAAGGAGATGGGCCCAGCAGGACCCTTCTGGACTTCTGGCAGGCCCTGACCAGAGGCTCTGGCTATTAGAAACACTTCCTTAAGGAGAGGACTGTCATCTTGTCAGCCTGCTCGTCACCTTCTCGTAATACTGGATGTTCTTGTCGGCCATTCCCATGAGCAGCTGCCGGAAGTCCTGCCTCTTGCTGTTCTGCCACCTCTCCATGTCGGCTTTCAGATCAGCATTGAAACACTCCATCCGATCCTGACATTTCTCCACCTCTGCTGGTACCTGGAAGGGGGATGCATACGCGGGAGCTTTGTATGTGTAACGGGTACCTCGTGCCCCTATGCTCACACATTTGTGAGAGGCCAGATTTCTGCCTTAAAATGCCATGAGCACACTCCCTCCTCTGGAGGCATTTATTTGTAGGCACAGCCTTGGGTTTCCAGATGTAAGAAAGAATTCTGACAAGTGCTATCCTGACCCCAATTTTTAAACCCATCCAAGCCAAACAGTGACTTGTGGGGGAAACACTTGCCTGTTTACAAACAGGAAGAAGAAACGCTGTGATTCAGAGTCATATGTCTGGCTCCTTTTAGGAGTTACCCATCCAAAAGTGAAAATGTGTGCAGATTTTGCAAGTGTACAGCAGTATTTGGTATTGCGCTGCTATTCTCCTATGTCCCATATTGAAACTAGAAAAGAGGGTTTTCCATATCACATGAACGGTTCCATTAACCATGACGTTTTGATGTTGCCTATCTCCATTAACCAGAGAATTCACTGCAATAAGACTACTGGCCCACTTTATAAATCAACTGGAGACTTGTCCACGCAACCCCCAGATAGCAGATAACCAAAAATAAAGAATTATAATTGGGTAGTTCTGGGGAAATGGAAAGAAAGTTGTTTATGCATGTCAAAAACCGTGAAATACAAAGAAGAAGTATACAGCAGGCTATTTCTAGTTTTTCTTAAGGAAGTTTAGAAGGCTTTCTCAAAATGGAACCAGGTCCCCTGAATTTCACAACTTTCACTTTGCTTTGGTGAGTTTCATCCGTCCTACACAGCTAGAAAGAAAATACCCAATATTATAAGAAGGTAATGGGAAATGATCACCCTGGTACCCAAAGCACAAAGCTGGCTTCTCTCCTAACACAGGAGCTCCACTGGGCTTTGATGGTGTCCGGGAGGAGGGGGGGCGGTCAACATGCCCAAAGCTGGGTCACACACCCACCTGCCAAATGCTTTCCCAAAACAAGTGAGGCCTTGGACATTTTGTGTGCTGGGGCCTCTGATCCCAAATGTAACCATCAAGGTCAATCTCTACCAACCAGGGAAGTTTTATACCCAGAACTTATGGGCAGGAGCTGACCCAGAAACACCTCAGGCAAGGCCAAGCCTGAGGGAGCCAACCCATTCAGGGCTTCCAAAGAGCTGAGGGCGCTTAGCCGTCTGCCACCCAGACCATTTGGCCATGGCTGCAGTACACAGGAGCAGGGAAAGTGGAGCCGCCTAGGTGAGGGAATTCAAATGTGCCTGGCATGGGCACTAAACTTGGGAGAGACAAGGATGAGTCAGAGAGGAAGATATACAGTCAGGCATCCTGGGCGACTTGAAAGCAAGGAACTTTGGGGAATTCCCTGGCGTCCAGTGGTTAGGACTCGGTGCTTTCACTGCCATGAGCCCAGATTCTATCCCTGGTTGGGGAACTAAGATCCCACAAGCCGCTCAGTATGGCCAGAAAAAAACAAAACAAAACCAAAAGCCAATAACAAGGAACCTTTTTTGGTGGCGGGGGAGCGTTCTCCAAAGCACTTAAACTTCTGGAAGAAATTTTAAAAAGGACTCGATTTTCCCTCCTGATCTAGGACTGAAGTCACTTTGCCTTTCCCTGCTGATTGACCTGTTACTGTTGGCCACCTTGGGGGAAACCAAAGTGTAAACAAGAGTGCCCTGGCTTTGCCTCTCCAGAGCCATTCCCTGACAAACATCCCAGGAACCAGCCTCAACAGGCACCCAGTGAACCAATCTCTGGGCTGACCTCCCTTCCCTCCCTGCAGGCACAGTCCAGTTCCCTTATTCCTCTTCCTGGCCACTGCTCATTTTAGCATCTGGGGAAAAGTGCCCCCGATCAACTTCCTGTTAACTACTGCAGCAAGGAGGAAAGCAAAGCTCTGAAAGGAAAACCTCCTGGGACACGGTGAGAAGAAAGGAGCTAGGCTCTCTTATTCCAAGGAGTGCTCACCTGGCAAAGATTCCTGGGTCTGGTCTGGGGATGGAAACTCTGGACTGCATGACTGCCTGAGCCTCGACGTGGGAAGTACTTTTTTAGCTTATTGTTTTCCCAACACACTCTACTCTGGGCACAGACGGGAAGTGCTTAGGTCTCAGCAGGCAAATCTTATCTCAAGTCACCCAGGCTAGTTGGGAAGAAAATGAACATGGCTGGACACTGCGGGGAGATGTTTAGGGCGCTTTCTCTTCACTTGGAGCCTGTGATACGCACAAGGAGGAGGAGCTGGAGGCTGAGGACAACTTGGGCGGGGGAGCCGGCTTCCTTGAAGAAATATCAAAGGGGCGACTCTTCAAAGATGATGGAAGTGGGGCCTGTGACTCCAGAGGGACGGTACATACAAGTGACAGAGATGAGACAACACCTGGACCCACCTCAGGAACAGCTAGCTCACAGGCCACAGAGCCCTCAAAGGCAGAGAGAGAGAGAGAGAGAGCCCCAGCTGGCAGGGAGCAGAGAGAGAAACCTGGGGCTCTTCCTGAAGGCCAGGGGTTCTGAGACCCATTTAACTCAGGCGTCCTTTTTGGAAAATAGAAAAGCCTTGTGCTTCCTCTTACTATAGAGACAGTTCTAGAGCCAGACTTCCAGGGTGTGAATACAGCATCTACCACTTCCTAGATGGGTGACGTTAGGCCTCTCCACGCCTCAGTTTCTTTTTCTGGATAACACCCTCCACCTTATAAGGTTGGAATGAGGTTAGATGAGGCAGTATATGCATAAAACTCCTGGTACCTGGCATGTGTTAAGCACCGAACCAATTATTTGTTAGTTCTGATCAGTATCAATATTGTAAGGCGCTGTTCACAAAAGATAATCTATCATTTGCATAACCCCTCAAGTCAAGAATATTTTACTGAACTTTAGTCCATGTCACATCAAAAGGTTTCTTTTTCATTTTCCAAATATAAAATATTATAATACTATTAAACATGCTCTTTCAAACTTCATGCCACCCTTCACCCGTGCTACGTCACCCCAAGATTTCACCAGAGATGAGAGATGAGTCAACACCAAACTATACTGGCCTGTGATCACCCTCAGTACCCTGGAGCCAGGGTGATGGCTGAACTACCAGAAGGGACAGATCAGACCAACCTGGTGGAGACGGAACTGACAGGTCTGGCAACCAACCGCACACAAGAAATGAAACACAGCAAGTCAGAGAGGAGCCTCCAGTTTGGGCGGCAGTAGTCCACCGTGCGGCTCACGGTGAAGGACGGGCCCACAGACCAGAGAACGGAGGCAGCTGCAGCCATGGGAGGGTGAGACCCCCCTCCACAAGGGGGGCTGAGACAACAACAACAACAAAACGCATAACCCATTCGTAAGATGAGTAAAGGCCTCAAACGACAGCTCTCCAAAGAAGTTATATAAAGCGCCAACAAGCACGTGGAAAGATGCTCCCTATCACAAATCCTTAGGGGAATGCAAATCAAAACCACAATAGGCTACCACCTCACATCCATTAGGACGGCTACTGTTAAGAAACAAACAAACCAGAAAACACAAGTCATGGCAAGGATGTAGAAAATTGGAACGTTTGCACATGTGGAAGGAAGTATGGCAGTTCACCAAAAAGTTAAAAGTAGAATTACCATATGATCCAGCAATTCCACGTCTAGGTATGTACCCAAAAGACTGAAAGCAGGGCCTCAAAGAGACATCTGTACACCCACGTTCACTGCAGCATTACTCGCAAAAGACGAAAGATGGAAGCTACTAAAGTGTTCATCCGCAGATGAATGGATAAATAAAATGTGATATACACCTACAACGTAATATCATTCAGCCTTAAAGAGGAAGAAACTTCTGACACATGCTACAACATGGATGAACCTTGAGGGCATCATGCTAAGTGAAATAATCCAGTCACAAAAAAACAAATACTACTTCATTATAACTACCTATAAGAGATACCTAGAGTAGTCAAATTCATAGAAGCAGAAGGTAGGAGAATGGTGGTTGCCAGGGACCAGAGGGAGGGGAGACAGGGCTTTGTTGTTTAATGAATATGGAGTTTCAGTTCCATAAGATGAAAGGAATTCTAGAGATTGGTTGCAACAATAATGTGAATTTACTATAACACTACTGAACTGCACAGTTAACAATGGTTAAGACGGTAAGTTTTACGTTTTGTGTATTTTGCCATGATTAAAAAAATGTTTTAATATATGGGGGAATAAAAGAGGGGGCTAAGGAGGGGAGAGCCAAAGGGTAGAACTCATGGAAAAGCCTACATGTATAGGCTTAATAAAGGAGTCAGCAAAAGTTACTAAGAAATATGGGCACAGAAGCAGGAAGTGAGTCAGAGACAGCAGAGCCACAGAAGCACAAGGGTGGAGGGGGTTAGAAGAGGGAGGAGATGGGAGGGCTTACAAAGAAGAGAATAAGAAGGAATGTGTGAGCTGTCTGAAGTGAGCAGCTGCTGAAGTTGCCCAACTCTACGGAGAGTAGGGCTGCTGGCAGCAGACGCTTGGGCTTGCATTCCTCTCTCACTTTTGTTTCTTTCTGGATGGTGTCTTTGTGACAATCAATTCGCTGACTAGTAACACCCTGCATTCCTTCCTAACTCAATGCTCTGATTTTTTGACTGAGGTACCGTTCGAGTTATGCTACCTTGTATTTGGAGCGGGTAGAGATGGGAATATCCAATGCTAACGGTCAGGTGTTGCTGATCACAAGATACCAAGAAGGGAAAAGAATCTCCAGACAAGACCTCAAAAGACAACAATTTCTAAACAGAGGACAAGACTGCATTCTTCACATTGGTTCCCCTACCTCTCGTGAGAAGTTCCATTACAGAATATTGGTTGTGGAGCGATGGGAGAAGGGTAACACGGGATGAGATTAAGCGTGTGTGTGCTGGAGAGCAGGGTGGTAATGTGAATTCACTCAACATTCACCGAAAAATGTATTAATGAACCCTTTCCACGTGCCAGGCGTCTCTCAGCCCTACGATATGAATCTCTACCTAAGTATCCTTCTTGGAGCTAGGCTGGAGGCATCACGTTATCTGCTCCCATGAGGACAGTAGGTTAATAAAGCCCCCAAAGATTAGATAAGGCAGACATGATCCCAGCATCGGGGGACAGGTGCCAGGACCAATGACAGAACCAATTCAAGACGGTTGTCTTCTCGGCTATATGCCACTAGGTGAAAAGCAGGGCCCAGCTTCCTAACTGGTGCTGTGTGAACGACAGCAATATTATCCCCCCGGCCCTCTGGGAAGCCAGAGTTCCAGGCTGCTCACCTCCAGTTTCAAGCAACCTGGCCTTTGACCCCAGTGTGCCATACAAATATTTTCATTTTCTGTGGGAGCTGTGATATGAAGAGAAGTTGAGGAAACACTGCGGCAGGGTAAAGATTGAGAAGAGGCTACTGAATTTGGCAAATAGGAAGTCATTGGTGCCCTGAAAGAACGCTTTAAAAAAAAATACATAAAAAGAAACAAGCTTCAGAGAATGGCAGCTGAGGAGGGAAAAGCAAGTGCCCAAGTGGAGAGCAGATGCACTGAGAACAGGAGCCACGAGCTCCCCTGCACCCGCGGAATGGACTAGCAGACACAGACTGAAGAGCCAGCGGCAGGCCCAGGTTCTCTGCCCGGTCCCTCTAGCATCAGCCACGCATCTTACAAAAGCCGGAAGCCTCACCCCTCAGTGAAGCAAAGATTGCTGGGAGCCCTTGTAAAGGGGATAAAGGGCTCCCACTTTGCAACCAGACACACCCGTGGCCCAATTCCAGCTCCACCGTGTGTGAGCACTGGCGTGTAAGTCATGCAACTCCCCTGAGCGCTGGTTCCTCATCTGTAAGACGGGAACCGCATTGACAGAAGGCTGTTGTAGGGATCTAGTGAGGGAGGTGACAGAGCCCTGCCCTTCTGTGGCGGACGAGTCTGGTTTTCTAAGCCAGGCTGAGATCACAGCCGCCGTGGACAGGACTGGGGATTCTCAGGTGTGTGCCTCCTCACCTGTCAAAAGTATCTGGGAACAACAGATACCCCTGCAAAACCCGCGGGTCTGTCGAAGCTCCATATTAACGAGTCTCCCTGCTCCTATCTGCTACGTCACAGCTGGAGTTCTTGCTCTCTGCCACATCCTCCCCATTCCAGAATGTGCACCACTCTGGTGATTCTAAGAGACTTTGAAGGTCCACAGCCTTCAAGAGGCCTGTCCCACTGACCGCAGGTGCTCCTTCCCCTCCTCACCTACTCTCACCCCGAGGAGCGGCACGTCAGCACCTCTCACTTTCCGTTCCGCCCGGCGCCGCACCACACACCTCAGCTCCACAATGACACTGCCCACTCCCAGCAGCCTCTTCACCTGGCCCGTAGCCAGTACAAGCTACCAGTGGGTCAGGGCCTGAAATACTCCCTCTCTTTCTTTCTTTTTTAACCTTGTATAAAGCATTCTCTCCTGGCATCCCTTCTTTTATTTTTTGAACCAGCAACATGTGAATATATTAGCATTTGAAAAGAGTCAAATGCAGAATAAAATGTGCAGGTTCCCCCCATGGTTTACCCTCATATGAGTCCACAATCGACTGTGCATGCTTCCCGTCCAGTTTTAAAGGCCATTCCTCAGCCCCCCCTGTGTTTCTAGTAATAGCTTTGTTTCAAGCTTCTAAGGAGGGGCAAATTCTCAGATTTCCCCAAGTCCTGACAGATGCAGCAGAAGGCAGCCAGCCCTGCCCTGCTGAGTGCCTGTAATTTCTCCAACCTCAAAATTAAAGTGAGGAAAGCCAAGCTGCAAAATCAAAGCTACATCTTCCTGAGAATAAGCCACCTCGGGGTCTGCTGAGTTTCGTCAACCTAAAAACAAAGCAAAACTTCAAATTCTGCGATACATTTTCCCTCAGCTCTAGAGGCCTCACCGCTGCCTGCCCTCAGCACACGCCGAGAAGCTGCAGCCACGGGGCTCTCCGTCCGGCAGCTGGAGCCATGGGGCTCAGTCCTCTGTCCTCAGATGTCCACTCCAGTGTGAAATCCCAGTGAGGGACACGGAGACCCAAGAGGCCATTTCCTTCTTCTGGGTTACGGAGAAGTGACCTCTCCATGGCTTCATATAAAATCAACTTTCCCTCACTCCTCAGAGCAACTTTTCAAGATTTCACCTCAAAACAGAATCAGCCCCGAGATTCCCTCAGATCTTCTGTTAACATGCCCAGACCCGGGGCCTCCCTGTGAAAACTCTCCATCTTTCGGTGGGAATCCTCTCCTTCCTGCAGCCCTGAGATGGACCTGTGGGCAATCTTGCTCCCATGACAGTTACCAACAGTACAACTCATTGAGTCCTGGGGGGAGAACCAGCCCTGACCCGCTTCCTGATACCCTGGCTTTTCTCTCACCAACAGCAGCTCTGGAAAGTGAAGCTGAAAACATAAAACAATAAACAAAGCACAGAAAAATCTTAAGCTACTCATTTCCTACAACAGGTCTCGCCCTGCTGATGGGTGGTCAGGGAGGAAAGACGCTCAGGAGGCGTGGAGAAGCAGGGGACACTTTGGGACACAAGGAAACAATGCCCCCAACAGTGCAGTGAGAAAAAACATTTTTAATAATTAAAAAAAAAAAAAAGTGGCAACAAACCCAGAAAACGAAGCTCTCATTCAGCAGTCCTACTAGAGGCAACAGGAGCTAGTTTGGAAAACAGAGGATCTACCAATGCAGCACCTGTTGCTACATCAGACACTCGGCTGATCCTTCCATCTTCACAGCAATCACATGTACGAATCCCACAAAGGCTGATGAGCAAAGCAGTCCAAGCTGGGGGACAGAGCTGGGATTCAAAGCCAGGGACATGTGATTCTAAATCCTGTGCTCTGTGTACCAAACCATGGTTGACTTGGACAGGCTGCCAACTGAGCCCTCCTTTGCCCACCAAAGTAGTGGCTGCCCCAGACCCCAAACTGGAGACACCATTTCTGCTGCCCCCACTGTTGGATCCCACTCACTGGTACACGGTCGGGACAGCCCCTGTTTTGTTAAGTATCACCATTGCTAAATAAGTAGCCAAGTTCACTCTGGTGTGACTCAGCATCCCACGAGAGAGAAGGAAGACAAATTCCACCTCCCCACGGTGTGCTGAGGGTATAGGCGTGTTTGGACCTACTGGTTGGTCTCCTTGGCTGGAAAGAAACCTTTCCCCATCTCATAAGGACTCCTGTGGCCAAGAGAATGAGTCGTATGGGTAAGTGATGCTCCAGGGGGGTGAGCACAGCAGCAGCAGGAAGATTTCAACACTCCCTGGGAGGAGAAGGGAAGTCACCCAGGCCAGCAAGAAGGGTAGAGCACGAGGTGGGAGCTCTCCCAGGTGAAACGCGTGAGCCAGAAACAGCTGTTTCCTCTGCTCGGTCTGCTCCAGAGTGGGTGTGACCTGCAGGCAGCCGGCAATCCAGGGCACAGTCAACACATAATTCGGCCTATTACTCATAACCTTTAGCTCCTGTCTTTGGAAAGGAACTGTCCCCAATAGGGCTGAACATATACTAAATGCCAAAACCAGCCTCTGAGAAAGTTTGCCTTCGGTGCTGAGCAGGTACGAATGCTGACAGAACTATTTAAGTGACAACTTTTAAATACAGGATCTTCAGCTTCCAAACTAGGGTAGTGTCAGAACTTGCTGTCTCTCCTTCCCTCCCTAGCCAGGAAGAGTGACTTCTATACTTATATTTAGAAGCTAAATTGTTAAGAGTGAACTTTTTAAATACAGTATTCCACGTCATCCCTTTAAATGAGACTGAGACGTGGGCTCAGCAGGCCGTGTTCCACAATATCAGAGGGACAGCTAGGAATTAGTCGGCGGGACGGGCTGCTGAAGACGGAGGGCAGCTGTGCACACAGTGCTGGAAAAGTGCTCACTCTCGGCTTCTGGGCTTTTCTCCTCCTGGGTTGGTTACAGTTTGTGGACCAGTCCGCAAATCACACTTCTGAGAACACTGATCTAGACTGTTCTTCCCCAGTCTCCTCAGCCCCATTTCATAGACAGGAACTGCCTATGAATGGCAGAGCTGGAAACCTTAAAAAAAAAACAACCCAGGAAACAGCAGGAGAGTCAACTGCCAATGTACATTAGACATAAAAGGGGGCAAAAAGAGGAAAAGAACAGCATCAACCCCGCCCAGCTAGCACTGACCATCTTGGTCATATGGATCTAGGGACACAAATTCACTCGTCATCCGGGGGGCATCACTGCCCAAAGCCCGGAGCAGCCTGCCCGCCCCGGGGGGTGGGGGGTTCCCCTGACCTTGGGCCGCTCTTCCTTCCTCAGAGCCACAGCTTCCAGTTTGGCTTCGTACTCGGCTTGCACTTGGTCCCTTTTCTTCAGCACGCTCTGTGGGAGGGAGAAAGGGCAGCGTGAACACAGCTGTTGCTTCTGTACCCCGTTCCTCCTTGAATCATGGCCCCAGCCAGCCAAGTTCTCCTAGGATGGTCTGGCTGCAGCATGACACAGTCTCTGGAGGCAGCAGGGGTGGAGGAGGGAGACAGGGAGAACCGTGCTCAGAGACGGAGCTTTCTAGCACGGTAACTCAGCCTGACGCTAAAAGCAACAGAGGCCCGGGAAAGGGCGAGGTAGGGGCAGCGGTGCCCACCAGCAGGCATATGCACGAGAGGACTCTCGGCCTCCCTGTGCACAGGGAGAACTCAGCTGTGCCAAGACGTGGAGCCTGGCAGGTGACAAGGCGGGACGTTCTCAGAACCGTTAATGAGAAAGTCTAAGTCACGAGAGTTCTTGTCTCTTTAATTCACTGAGCTGACCCCTGGTGGACTGATTTGCTCATTGATCATTATTAGCTACTTACCTGTCCTCCACTCTGGGCCGGGTATGCAAAGAGCAAAGAGATAACTGAGGGGTTCCAGCTAAGGGAGAGGTTCAGACACGGCAGGAGGCTGCTTGAGCTCAAAGAGCCCCGGACGAGGCCAGAAGCCCTGCAACCATGCGGCGAGCCTGCCAGAGTGAGCGGTGACGGGGCTCAGGAGCCAGCCTGGGTGGAACAAGGCAGAGGCAGGCCAGGCACCCAGGATGCAAAATTTAAGGAGACACTCAGTCTTGGGCTCTGTGCAAGTTCAAGGTTGGCACCTGAGTGTGTTTCCCTAAATCTGTGCCCTGGACGCCTCCCTCGCCTCAGCTGCTCCTGGCTCTGCCGCTAAGACCTCACCAGGTGGAACGGAAAAGCTTTCGGTCGACCTTCTAGAAAAGTATCAGTTTCATCCCAGGGTTTCTTTTTTCTTCTTTTAATAGAACCACAAGTGACAAACCAAGAGTAATAAGAACTTTCTTTGCCACTAACTCAGAAGACACAAACTGCTATGAGAGCTTCGAATCTCACGTTCTCTGGCAGAGCATGGAGTCCGGGCAGGAAGGAGCCATTCCTTGGCTAAAGAAGTGGACACCTCGTGTCCCTAGCACGTGCTAAAAGGTGATGAGTGACTGAATCACTGAGAACGCTCTGGAGGCAACCTTCTAATGGAAGGCATCAGCATGGGGAACCTCAAGTCTCCCCTAAGTAAGTATTTACTTGGAGAAGTGTTTCACCACAAGAACGTGAACTAAAACTTGCAATAGCTTCACTTTTCATTGTTTGTCACTCAGCATTCTCTTCGGTGCTCTGAAGTTACCTCCCCACACTCATCAGCCTCTGAGCAGGAACACTGATGGTGCTGTTCGCAGAACTTTGTGTTGTGATGGAAACGTTCCATGATCTGCACTATCCAGTACAGTGGCTGCTAGTCCCACGTGCCGACTGAGCTCTTGAAATGTGGCTGGTGTGACTGAGGAACTGGATTTAAATTTTTATTAATTTTACCTAATTTGATTAAACTGAAATAACAGGACTTCCCTGATGGTCCAGTGGTTAAGAATCCGCCTTCCAATGCAGGGGACGTGGGTTCGATCCCTGGTCGGGGGACTAAGATCCCACAGGCCGTGGGGCAACTAAGCCCACACGCCACAGCTACTGAGCCCATGAGCCACAATGAGTGAGGCTGCATGCTGCAACTACCGAGCCCGTGCGCTCTCAAACCTGTGCGCCACAACTATGGAGCCCGCACGCTCTGGAGCCTGCATGCCACAACTAGAGAGAAGCCCGCACACCACAACTAAGACCCGACGCAGCCAAAAATAAAATTACATAAATAAATAAATAGTTAAACTGAAATAGCCACCTATGGCAAGGGGCTGCCATACTGGACAGAACAAATCAATAAAGTAAAAAAAATAGAACAAAAAAACAGGGGTCCTTCCTGGATTTCATAGAGCCGAAAGCATTCTAAATCTACTGGTCTGGTATCAGCACTAGCTGCTCTCCATGGAGACACAAATATGGTTCCCTCGGGGCCAGGGGCGGGGGCACCTAGAATCCGTGCCATGGACTCCCTTCACAGGACGCCTCACATCTTACTGGGAAAAGCGCACATCCAGGGCTTCCCTGGTAGCGCAGTGGTTGAGAGTCTGCCTGCCGATGCAGGGGACACGGGTTCGTGCCCCGGTACGGGAAGATCCCACATGCCGCGGAGCGGCTGGGCCCGTGAGCCATGGCCGCTGGGCCTGCGCGTCCGGAGCCTGTGCTCCACAACGGGAGAGGCCACAACGGTGAGGGGCCCGCGTACTGCACACACACACACACACACACACACACAAAAGCGCACATCCTGGCTAGGAACAGGGTTCCAGGAACAAGGATGAGTTGTTCCAGTGACACACCCCTGTCAGTGTGGCAAGAACCTCACAACCAAAGCTAGAAATGCTCTTAAAACAATACCTTGGAACACAGCACAGCTGTGTGTGTATTGCTCTCTGCTGTATCCCCGGCACTTGGGTAAGTGAATGAAGGAATGTTAAGGCAAGGCAGAAACAGGGTGAGGATGGCTGTGTAGGGCGGGGCAGAGGCATGCAGAGTGGAACTGCAAGTATCTCCATGCCCTTCACCTTGTTGATTTCTGGTATCCACTAGAATCAGAGATCCCTATAGATCTCTGTGAGAAGCTCAGATGGTAAATGTCTGTAGGGACTGGCCTCCCACCCAAAACAGCACAGATTTTGCCGATAAACCTGGCCACACTAGCCTGTGGTTGAGGGGGCCTGAGCGTACAATGGAGTGAAAGGGCAAGATACTTGTCAGCATCTGCAGAGAAGTTCCTGGGGCCTCCTGTCCCCAGTTCTGCTCCAAGTCTCTCTGTAGAGGTTGCCCAGGCCCCCAGGCAGGGAGGGATGGTGAGAGGAGCCCTGTCAGCTCCACTCAGCTAAATGCATCTCCTCTCTCTACCCCCAAAGCAGGCGAGGGAGCCCCAAGAGTCGGCCACACTCCCCCCCGCCCCCACTACTGGGACCGTGCCTTCCTTGGCCCAGAGGAGAGGTAAGGGCTCTGTCTCCTCAGCCACTGCAATCCCAGCCTCACCTGGAGTAACCAGACACTGCCTTCTCATGAAGCCTGACTGGAGGATTTGGGCTAACATTCCTGCCTCAGTGGACAGCGGAAAAAACTCACAACAACAACAAAAGCTCACAACGACCCTGCGGAAGTGAAAGGATGCCACCCCCATTCTACAGGCAAGAACACTAAGGCACCATGGAGGGACCTGGTTGTGGGCCACAATGCTGGCTAAGAGCACAGTGGTGACTCACGCAGGCTTCCCCTGCTGCGTTCCAGGGCAGAGCGTGGTTTCCCAGCCTGACTACAATCCAACCAGGCTAAAGGCTGAGAAACCTGTTTTGAATCAAGATAAACTGTTGAAGACTACCATCCTTGCTGGGAGCACCTTTGAACACCATGGTGGATGGTCTGTAGGGACTGGCCTCCCAGCTGAAACAGCACAGATTCTGCAGATAAACCTGGCCACACTAGCCTCTGGTTGAGGGGGCCTGAGCCTACAATGGAGTGAGAGGGTCAAGATACTGTGTCAGCATCTGCAGAGAGGTTCCTCTATCACTGAGTGACAAGCAAAAGACATTTACCATCTGAGCTTCTCACAGAGATCTACAGGGATCTCTGATGCTAGTGGATACCAGAAATCAACAAGGTGAAGGGCATGGAAATACTTGGTTCCACTCTGCATGCCTCCGCCCCTGCTCTACACGGCCATCCTCACCCTGTTTCTGCCTTGCCTTAGCAAAACACACAAAACCCCTGCCTACCTGGAGCTTACATTCTAGAGGGGAGGCAAATAACACACAAGTAAAACATAACAACATAGCGCGTGTAAGGTAGTGCTAGGTGTCCAGGAGGAAAAATGAACTAGGAAAGGAGGATGTAAAGCACTGAGGGTTTGGGAGACGGCGAATTAATTGTACACTGGGTGGCCAGGGGGGACCGCAATGAGAGGTGCCTTTTTTTAAAATAAATTTATTTTCTTTTATTTATTTTTGGCTGAGTCGGGTCTTCGTTACTGCACGCGGGCTTTCCCCAGCTGCAGCGAGCGGGGGCTACTCCTCGTTGTGGTGCGCCAGCTTCTCACTGCGGTGGCCTCTCCCGCTGCAGAGCATGGGCTCTATGCCCGAGGGCTTCATTAGTTGTGGCACACGGGCTCTAGAGCTCAGGCTCAGCAGTTGTGGCACACGGGCTTAGCTGCTCCGCGGCATGTGGGATCTTCCTGGACCAGGGCTCGAACCCAGTCCCCTGCATTGGCAGGTGGATTCTCAACCACTGCGCCACCAGGGAAGCCCGAGAGGTGACTTTTAAGTAGAGATACGGAATACATTTCTCTCAAACGCTATATATATTTTTTTAATGTAGAGCATTTCATCACAATTTCAAAATGATCCTAGTAATCTGGAACTTCACTACCCTTCTTTTCAAATGCAGAGGGAAAAAAATGACTTGTTTCTTTAATAAATAAATTGCAAGGAAAAACAGAGGGGGAGGGATTCTTAAAATATTTTAAAAACATATCAAGCAATGTCTGGATTTTATTTATATCCCAACTTGGGAAAAAAACTATAAAAACAGTGTCTGAGACAACTGGGGAAATTGAACACTAACTGGATATTTGAGAAAATATTAAGGGAAAAAAATCTGTTTAGGTGTGATAATAATGTGGCCCTTTTTCTTTTTTAAACGAATGTTTGCATTTCAGAGATATGTATTTTTGTATGAAGTGATGTGATGCCTGGGATTTGCTTTAAAATAACCCAGGGGCCGGGGGCTGGGAGCAGGGGGAGGAGAGCTAGAACAAGATGGAGTGTGAGTGGGCAACTGTTGCAGCCGGCTGATGGGTACGTGGGGGACGGTTATACTTCCACTCTACTTTTGGATATGTTTGAATTTTTCCATAATAAAAAAGTTAAGCAATGGAAACATAACACCTCTCATCCAAAATGTTTGCTTTACAAACTAATAACAGCCATTAAACAAAAGTGTTTGGAAGTTCAATCATAGACACATTCTATGTTTTGGCTCTCAACATCTGCACTGGGTTTTCTCCAAGAACGTGCCACGGTGGTCAGTATCAATAGGAAAGCCCAACATCCAGGAAACGGGAAAGTCTCCACCCCCAGAGCTCATGCTCATGTCTCCCCCTGTGGAGGATGTCAGCTCACAAACATGGAGGAAGAGGAGAGAGCAGCCGAAAACAGCCCCAATGCAAATGGTCAGCAGCTACCAAAAAGCCTCCACAGGTCCGGAAGATTTTTAAGCTTCAAATCATTTTGTAAGAGGGACATTAGGATGCAGGGTTGACAGTACAGAATGGCTTATATTCTGGTGCGCCAAGGGCTGACAGCCCAAAAGACCTAGGAGGAATTTGTATAGAATAATGAGTGTTCCGTAATAAAGAAGCTCAAATGAGAATAAAAATCAAACACCCAAAACCAAACAAAACCCAGACTCACAGATACAGAGAAAAGATCGGTGGTTACCAGAGGGAAGAAGGGTTAGGAGGGTTACAAAATGGGTGAAGGGTATCAAGAGGTACAAACTTCCAGGTATAAAATAAGTAAAGGGACTTCCCTGGTGGCACAGCAGTTAAGAATCCACCTGCCAATGCAGGGGACACAGGTTCAATACCTACCTGGTCTGGGAAGATCCCACATGCTGTGGAGCCACTAAGCCCGTGCGCCACAACTACTGAGCCTGTGCTCTAGAGACCACAAGCCACAACTACTGAAGCCTGCGCGCTCTAAGGCCTGTGTGCCACAACTACTGAGCCCGCATGCTGCAACTACTAAAGCCCACACCACTAGAGCCCATGTTCCGCAACAAGAGAAGCCACCACAATGAGAAGCCCGCACACCGCAACAAAGAGTAGCCCCTGCTCACAACTAGAGAAAGCCCATGCACAGCAACAAAGACCCAATGCAGCCAAAAATAAATAAAATTTAAAAAATAAATAAAATAAGTAAGTCATGGGGATGTACTGTACAGCATGGAGAATATAGTCAATAACACTGTACTAACTTTGTAAGGTGACAGGGTAAATAAAGTTATTTTGGTGATTGTTTTGCAATGTATACAAATGTGGAATCATTATGTTGTACACATGAAACTAATATTATATGTCAAATATACTTCAATTTTTTAAATTTATAATAATTTAAAAAGAAATCTGACACCCGACAGAGCCCTATGGCCTGTCTTTGGGTGCCCCTCTAGGAGAGCATTTTCCTATGGGGAGGAAAATTAGTCTGAACTTGGTCCTGATGACATAATTTCTGATTAAATGACTGAACTTAGGTTGCCCCATTCAACATGCTCTTTTTACATTTTCATTCTTTGATGACAGACAACCTGTGAGTTAAATTTTCTAGGGCAATGTTGCTAATACTAAAACCACACCTTTTGCCTTAGTTTTAAAAAATACTTGTTACAGAAAATTTGGAAAATACAGAAAAAGGCAGAGGAGGGGGGAAAAAGCACCCACAATCTCATCTTTCAGGCACAACCAGTAACACGTTTTGTCTTTAGTCTTTTCTCTTGAATGACTCCTTTGATGCTCCCCATTTCTGTGTGTCTCTTCCTGGCACTTCTGTTTTTCAGATGTTGGATATCTGAAATATTTTGGTCTGGCCCTCTCATTTTTATATTCTTTTTCTCTCCAATCCTCCATCTGTCTTTTTGTTTCACTTTAAAGTGATTTCCTTAACTTTTTCTGCTAACTCTTCTATTGATTTTTTTCCCATTTCTATCATGATCTTCATTTCCATGAGCTCTTTGTTTATTCTCTGGATTTTAAAAAATGCTTGTTTTATGGCTGTGACATCTCTTCTCTTTCTGAAGATATTGATTTTTTTTTTCCTGGAAATTTTCTTCTCCCTCAATGATGCTTTATGTTTTTCCTTCTTTGTATTTACTTGATACTTATATTAGAATCTTCCCTTAAATATTTGGCGACCCTTATCTGCACACTCACCTAAGAGGGAAACACTAAAAAACTGGTTGAAAGCTCTGTGACTTCGAGCTCTGGCTGACAGTTCTCTACAGGGACTCTGCTGGGCCATTTCACTGAAGATTCCCCCATCCCTCTCAATATCAGTATATTCTAGTCTCTTCTCCCAAAACCTGTTTAGATTTTTCTAAAAGGCTCTTTTAATGCTTGCAGGGAAGGTATAAGGCTGAGAACCAAGCAGAGGAAGACGACTAAGAATCTCAAATTTCAGTAACCTTTTGCCTCAGATTTTAGGATCTTAGCCCCCACCTTTAACTGTGCCTGGAGTCTCTCGGTCCAGAGACCCTCTATTTTTTTTACCACCCTCCAGCTCTGCCCGAGTGGCGAAGTGACAATGGCCCCTGTGTGAGGAGGGAGGGCAGAATCGGAAGCTCTAACTGCTTCTGAAACAGACCCCTGACTAATCCTTCTCTTTCGCTCCATCTTTCCCTCAGTCCCGAGGTACTTGGTGCTGCCAATTCCTGACCATTTTGAAGGAGTCCCAGGTGTAAACCAGGTGGCTTCTTAGTCTTTCCCCACCGTCAGCTTAGGCGGCTTGGAGTCACCTGAGTCCCTGTCACCTCTCAATTTGCTTTTAGTTCCTAACTGTACTGCTGTTGTTTCCCTTCCTGCTGCTCTTTGTCTTTGCGGAAGCATACCTTTAAAAAAAATCGCTCTAGTGTCATTTTGGTTTCATGAAAAAGAGGAGGTTTCAATAAGTATCCAGTCTGCCCTAACTCAGAATCTCAGAGTTTTAATTTTTATACTTTTCTAATTTTAAAAAACATTTGAGATCATCATGTACATTTCTACATCCTGATTCTTCACATTTTCAAGAAATGAGGCCCTCAGTCCATAATCACTTTTGTTTAGGAAGGAGGACTTTTCTCCCCGAAATGAATCTTCCAGAAAATCTTTTTGGTTTTTGAAAGGCACCAAAAGTGGGCAACCTAAACCACTGACTAGTCACTTGACTCATTAGCTCCGCCTTGTGGCCTCTGAGGAGAAAAGGTGGGCAGGCTAAAGAAACCATCCGGTAATTAAATAATCAGAATTTGAAAACAGCAATCCTGGAACATTGCTCTAAGTATTTATCTCCAACTCAAACTGTCCTCAAACCCAAACTTCTGCATCCACATCTTACACCTCTAATCACGATCAGCAATGACTTCCATATTATTAAATCCGATGGCCACTGTTTATCATGCTCTTTCTAAAAACATTTCTCTTGGTTTCCCTAAGGTCATCCTCTACTCTTTTTCTCCTACTACACTGACCATTCCTTCTCAGGCTACTTTCCTACTTGTTCCACCCCCTAATTAGGTGCTAGCCCACTAAATATTGCCAATGCCTCAGGAAGCAGGACTGGACTATTTACCTCGATCTTATCTCACCAGATAATCTCCCCGACTCTCGTAGATTTAAATGCCATCTATACAGAAATGACTCCCAAATTTTTATTCCCACTCTAAATTCATAACCAGCTGCCATGACATCACTACTTTAATGACTAACAGGCATTTTCTTAGCTGAATATGGCCAAAACAACCTGATTCCCAACTGCCCAATCTGTTCCACCCCAAACTTCCCCATCTCACTAAACAGGACCACTATCAACACAGCTGCTGAAGCCAAAAACCCAGGAGTCATCCTCAATTCCTCCATTTCTCACGGCACATTAATACAGCAGCAAGTCTAGTTGGCCCTTCATACAAAATATACCCCAAATCCACCCACTTCTCCAAGCTCCACCACCTCAGTTATCTGCCACCTGGCTCCCTGCTACAGTCTCCTAATGGTCTCCCGACCTCCTCTCCCTGTCCCCCACCCAATAAACCATTTCCATACTGCAGCACTAGCTGTCTTCTTAAAGTAAAAACTGTATCCTGTCATTTCCCTGCAGGAAACTAACTGGCTTCTCTTTTATTCCTAAGAACAAAATCCAGACTCTTACCAACCATGGCCTTTAAGATATTACCGTATGTCCTGGCCTTTACTTATCTCTTTGACCTCCCCACCTGCCACCTGCTCCCTTGCTCAACTGGCCCCACTCACACTGGCCTTTACCTTATCACCCACTCTTCTGACTCTCAGCTCACTAGTCATCACCAAGCCCTCTGAGATAAGCACGCTCTTTGACTTGCAGATGAAACTCTCTTACAAATAACAAGATACATAACAATGAGCAGAGTTCCCTATGCTTTGAAAAAGAATAGATACACGTGTACGTATAACTGAATCACTCTGCTGTACACCTGAAACTAACACAACACTGTTAGTCAACTATGCTCCAGTATAAAATAAAAAGTTTAAAAAAAAGATACATGACATACAATAGTTATATATCTGTAAATGTTCTAAATGCACCACACTGCCAACTTCAATATCTGCCAACTACCTTCTATGAATGAGGCAGTGTGGGATATGAAGTATAGGGCCCTGCCCTAACCTTCTCAAATAAAAATTCTCCAACTCTTGGCCTGGCCATAGTGATACCAGTACTCAAAAGGCACTGCCAGAACTTTGCTAGAGACCCTAACGTGCTCTCTCGCAGCCCATTACTATCATAATTACATTTTACACACACATTGTGTATAGGATGTGAGCCCATGGAAGGGCTCACCTGCAGATGTCTACAATGTGCTTAACTTGAGGCCTGAGCCTGAGGGTAACTTTGGTACCCCCCTCTCTCAAGCACTGTTCACTCCGTAGCAACCTTAGAATACACATCTTCAACCATCTTTCCAGTACAAGCTGTCCTCATTGTTCGCTGAACATTATTCATCTGTTCCACATGGCCTGATAATGACCCTCCTTTTTCTGTGCTTTCTCTCTGCCTCCAAAGGGAACAAAATGTACCCAGCCACAATTATACTTAGAGAGAGATAATTTGAGCCTCAGCTTTGAAAAGCAGGAACTGATCCAGTTTCTCTCACCAACAGTAAAGACACAAATATAAGGTAGATGCTCATTAGAACTGGGGCCATGGAACAGAGAAAAGATTTACCCATGGGGCTCTGCTTCTTCATCGATAAAATGAGCAAGTTAGACAAGATGAACCTTGTCTACATTCGTAGTAGTCCCCAGAAGCTATGCTCTCCAACCAGTCTAAGTGCAGGCTGGGGCAGTTCCTAATGCAGACATTAAAGCATTCGATCCTTACCACTTCTGTTCTAAAATTTTACAATGATATGCTTTGCATTGGTTCTCTCTGTCCATTCCTTTTGCTGGGTAATTAACCTGTCACAGCCTTCAGCTTAGGGAGATTTTCTTGTATTATTTCTTTCATAATTTCCTTCCCTCAGTTTTCTCTGTTCTCTCAATCAGGAACTCCTATATCAGTTGGATGCTGAACTTCTGAGATTAACCCTCCATGTCTCTTATCATTCTTTCACATTTTCAGTATTTTTGCATTTTTGTTCTACTTTCCAACTACTATTATTTTTTATTTTTTATACAGTAGGTTCTTATTAGTTATCTATTTTATACATAGTAGTGTATATATGTCAATCCCGATCTCCCAGTTCATCACACCACCACCACCACCCACCCCCACTTTCCCCCCATGGTGTCCATACAATTTTTTAATATAAATTTATTTAATTTATTTACTTTTGGCTGCTTTGGGTCTTCGTTGCTACGCATGTGCTTTCTCTAGTTGCAGCGAGCAGGGGCTACTCTTTGTTGCAGTGTGCGGGCTTCTCATTGTGGTGGCTTCTCTTGTTGTGGAGCACAGGCTCTAGGCGCGTGGGCTTCAGTAGCTGTGGCACACGGGCTCAGTAGTTGTGGCTCGCGGGCTCTAGAGCACAGGTTCAGTAGTTGTGGTGCACAGGCTTAGCTGCTCCACAGCATGTGGAATCTTCCCAGACCAGGGCTCGAACCCGTGTCCCCTGCATTGGCAGGCAGATTCTTAACCAGTGCACCACCAGGGAAGCCTGGTTGTCCATATGTTTGTTCTCTACATCTGTGTCTCTATCTCTGCTTTGCAAACCGGTTCATCTGTACTAGTTTTCTAGATTCCACATACATGCATTAATATACAGTATTTGTTTTTCTCTTTCTGACTTACTTCACTCTGTATGACAGTCTCTAGGTCCATCCACATATCTACAAATGACCCAATGGCTGAGTAATGTTCCATTGTATATATGTACCACATCTTTTTTATCCATTTGTCTGTCGATGGGCATTAAGGTTGATTCCATGACCTGGCTATTGTAAACAGTGCTGCAGTGAACACTGGGATGCATGTGTCTTTTTGAATTATGGTTTTTTTCTGGGTATATGCCCAGTAGCGGGATTGCTGGGTCATATGGTAATTCTATTTTTAGTTGTTGTTGTTTGTTTTTTGTTTTTTTGCGGTACGTGGGCCTCTCACTGTTGTGGCCTCTCCCGCTGTGGAGCACAGGCTCTGGACGCGCAGGCTCAGCGGCCATGGCTCACAGGCCCAGCCGCTCCGCGGCATGTGGGATCTTCCCGGACCGGGGCACGAACCCGTTTCCCCTGCATCAGCAGGCGGACTCTCAACCACTGCGCTGCCAGGGAAGTCCTCTCCAACTACTTTTAAAATTTGTTTTACTTTCCAAGATTTCCTCAACCTCATGTTCCAACTTAAGTTTTCAATTTTATTTCAGCAATCATATTTTAACCTCCAAGAGCTCTAATTATCCAATTGTTCTTTTTCCACAACATACTGTTCTTAATCAGCAGATGCTATTCTCAAACTCTCAGAGAACACTAATAAGAATCTCTTCCAAACTTTTTTTCTTTCATTTAATTCACACACTTGGTTCACCATGTGTTCTTTTTACATGTCCATGAGGTCAGTCCACATGTCTGATCCTGCCCACCCAGGAAGAAGAAAATCTGTACCACATGCAAATAGGCAATGATCAATTACTTTTGTTTGTTTGTTTGTTTGTTTTTTGCGCGGGCCTCTCACTGTTGTGGCCTCTCCCGTTGCGGAGCACAGGCTCTGGACGCACAGGCTCAGTGGCCATGGCTCACGGGCCCAGCCGCTCCGCGGCGTGTGGGATCTTCCCGGACCGGGGCACGAACCCGCATCCCCTGCATCGGCAGGCGGACTCCCAACGACTGCGCCACCAGGGAAGCCCTCAATTACTTTTTGATTAACGACTACAACAAAGAAAGTACCTAAGTGCACAAGAAGTGAGTCAGCTTACCTTCATGGCGTCGGAGTATAAAATATATTCCCTGAGCACAGGTAGAAAGTCTTCTGTCATGTCCTCTGTCAGCTCTTCCAAGGCTGTAGAGCAGTTGCCGATGCAGGCTGACACACCCTCCAGGGGCTCGGCCAGCTCCCCCTCTAACGCACTCCACGTGGAGTACACAGGCCCATATTCTCTCAGCTCTACAAGGTACTCTAAACGGGGGAGAGAAACCAATTAAGATCGGCTGGGTAGCAATCACTGGTATTACTGACTCAATAACCAATGCAGCCAAGAGCTCTCTGAGTATGCTTTCCTTTAAATACAACACTGTTTATAACCAACTTTTTTAATCTCCGAAAGCTGATATTACAGCTGACACTATAACATCAATCAACTCCACTCCATAACAGGAATGTCATGCCTCTGGATAACGGGGACCACAGTGCCTTTGGGGAAAAGTGGTGGGAGCTACATCCACCAAGTATTTTCCTAGAAACCTACTCACCTACCCCTACAGTGAAGCCATATTTTAATAGGCAATGGAGGCAGAGTTTCATATAGGTTTAGGGGGTGTTTTTAAAAATTAAAAAAAAATCAGTCACAATGGAAAAATAATGGAATTTTAGGAAACAGTTGATACAAGAAATGCGGTCTTACCTAAGCAGACTCAACCTCTCACTCAGGGGTCACCCCAACACCTTGGTCCCATCAGAATTTACCCCACATGATCTTTAGGTGTAGATGGTACCTAAAGCCATTTCCAAAACCTGCAGGCCCCACAGGATACCAGCAGCAGGTAAAGGAGAATTAAAGCACAGGGAACAAGGAAAAATGTTGTTTGATTTCCCCCACAAAAAAACCTGGCCTATCATTTGCCACCAGGATTCTTGCCATTACAACAAAATGTTGTTGCCATTTTTAGTAACCAATGGATGGCAACTACCAGAGAATCCTTCTCTATGTGTTTTACATCACATGCCAGCATGATCATTAACACTGTTCAGGTCTATTTGGCCTACATACATGTAAGAAAACAAAGGGCCCCAACATTCTGGGACACAAAAAAGCAAGTGGCCATGAGAGGGGTGGGGAGGAAGTGGTGGAAACAACCAGGAAGGTTAAAGAAAGCCCTTATAAGTCCCTGGGTCAGGAAGAGTGGGTTTGAAATGAAGCAAGGGTAGGCAGGTGAGTCAATTTCAAGCCTGAAGGCTCATGAGGATCGTAACTTTGGCAAACACTGCTCTCATCTTGAACCATCTTTCTGCCAGAAAAGATACTTAAGTTTATTTTTTTATTTTTTTATTTTTTTTTTCTTTTTTTTTTTTTGTGGTATGCGGGCCTCTCACTGTTGTGGCCTCTCCCGTTGCGGAGCACAGGCTCCGGACGCGCAGGCCCAGCGGCCACGGCTCACGGGCCCAGCCGCTCCGCGGCATATGGGATCCTCCCAGACCGGGGCACGAACCCGTATCCCCTGCATCGGCAGGCGGACTCTCAACCACTGTGCCACCAGGGAGGCCCAAGTTTATTTTTTAAATGATCATTGCTATGGATGAAGGGAAGTTGAGCGAGAGAAAAGTGGAAAAGCCTAGAGGCTCAGAGTGGTTGTTTGCTATGGGAAAGCAAACACAAGGATGAAATGCAGGGCAAGGGATGGGGTGCAAAATTATACTCTGGTCACAACTACCTCCCCCACGTCTTGTATTTATTTATTAGTTTTATAAGCAAAATGTGGCCTGGTTCTGCTGCTCCAGCATTTCTGCATTTTGATTCTGCTTGGCGCAATGAATGCCATTTCTGCAAACATGGTCCCTGGGCCTGATCAAGAACTCAACAGAGAGCTCACCTATTTCTTCCTTGATGATCCGCTGGGCTATTCGATCAATGGTTCCCAGCTTGAGCGCAAATGTGTCTAAGTACTCGCCTATGGCTGCAAACTCGAGAGGCCGACTCCTCAGCTTGTAGCCGCCAGTGACATGCTTGACCGACTCACCCACTCGAGTCAGCAACGCCATCCCTTGCTTCTTATGGGCATTCAGGTCCTAAGGATGACATGTGAACAAACAAACTCAAAGGGCTCGACTGCTCACATGGTCAGGACTCAGGAAGCCAATTCCTTTAGGCAGTTTCCTTTTGGAAATGGAAGACTCAGAAAATAGGGAGGTAAGTTAGGTTAAGGCGGAGTACACACACACACACACACGCACGCACGCACGCACGCACACACACACACCTCCACACCTCCACACCTCCTTGCCATCACAGCCACCACGCTCATACTCCCGCACCCAGGTCCCTTTATACAGAGCTGGACTCCTACCTTTCCAATCAGGTTCACTCACCCAGCACACCTTCCTTTAAACACAACTGTTTAAATACAAGTTTTTTTAAAAGTATCCCTTTCTCCTACACAAAATATCCTAAATTGTCTTTAGGAGCAAAATTCAAGAGCTGAGATTCATCCCATTCATTTATTTATATCCTAACCAAAGCCATATAAGGGAAGTGGAGGGTGGAAAGCAGGAGACAGTGACAGGAAAGGCGGTGCTACAAAACCCAGGCTAAGGATAGATGCTGCAAATGACAAAACATTTTACCCTGGATTTCTTGGTTGAGGCATAAATGGGAAATGCGTTCAGCTGCATAATCCACTGAACTGAAACCTAAAAAGCATATTAGTCTGCCAGGTAAAATAAATTTCTTCCTATCATTAAACTCTAAGGGGAATCTTCAGTATCTTCCCGTTGTTCTATGTCACTTACTTTAATGGTGCCTTCAAAAGTGGTTTTACAGAAGATGCAGGTGTCTGTTCCTTATGTCTACCCTCGATACTAACAGAATGATAATCCCAGTCCTAGAGGGACAGGTCTACAGGGAGAGAAGGGAACACGGCACAAGGCCACTGCTTTCTGATGACCTCGCCTCATGGAGGGATAGAGCAGAGGTTAACACAGCTGTCTGACAGCCCCCTCCCACGTGACATACCATCCCAGGCTCAGGTCTCCAAAAGTGCCTGAAATGTAGATCCCTCCTGATTTCACGTCCTCCTCCTCCATGCAGCCAAGGCCTTCACTTCTGCTCTTGATTCTGCCCTCTCCTGCCCACACTTCCCCCACCAGCCAAGGCCCTTGCCCTCTCAACCATCCCTTCTCTCCTGTCTATAATTTCAACTTCTAATCCTTCAGCATATGAAATATATGCGAAGCTCACCAATCTTAAAAAAGGCAGCAACCTCCTCTAAGCTCCCTCCTCCATCTCTGTCCTTCCTTTCTATGCCACCTGCCTGAGACAATGTTCTAAAGATGCCATCTCGGGGAATTCCCTGGCGGTCCAGTGGTTAGGACGCTGCAATTCCACTGCAGGGGGCGAGGGTTCGATCCCTGGTTGGGGAGCTAAGATCCTGCATGCCACAGCCAAAGAAAAAATTTTTTAATAAAATAATGATCTTATCTCCCCTTCTAACCTCATACACTCTAGAAAAAAGCATCCCTGTAGGCACCAGGCTTTCACAAGACAATAACTGAAGCCCTGGAGTTCTAGGAATTGCTCCATAGACAATGTTTTTTTGGCTCAGGGTTCAATCCAAATGGACTCACTGGACTGCATAAACTCTACTTCAAGTAGCACTTTACAAAGAATCCCCAGTTAACCAAGTTCATTAACGTGTTGAGTACAGTTATTTAGTCGTACCTATCTGACTGCTGCACCCATTCTGCCAACGATGAAAACATTGACTTGAGCACAGCTGATACTAAGCATCCTCCACCTCCTCCAGCATCAGTGGTTTCTTCTTAAGGACACTTCTAATTTTTGGTAAGATCATGTCATCACAAGGAAGAGGAAAGCTTCTGCATTCACTATGGCAGAGCATGTCAGTGGCCTATCTAAGGACAGGACCAAGTTATTCAAAGCGTTTTAAGAGAAAAGATGGGGGTACGGGGTGGGTGAGATGGGGGGGAGTTATTGTTTAGTGGGTACAAAGTTTCAGCTTTGCAGGATGAAAAAGTTCTGGAGATTAGATGTACGACAGGGTGAATATACTTAACATTTCCCAACTGTACACTGTAAAATGGTTAAGATGGTAAATTTTATGTCATGTGTATTTTCGCACAATTAAAAAGAAATAAAAGAAAAGATGAGGTTATTTAGTGCATTTGCTTCAGCAAATAAAACTGAACTAAGGCAGGAGGCTGTTCTTTCTAAACAAGCCAACTCCCCCGTACTCACTCACATGAAGTTAGATTTTGATTAAGACTTTGAAGGGCTTTTAAAAAAAATCAGTTATCTCTGATGATAGAAATCAGGATACTGTTTACCCTGGGAATCTCTGATGATAGAAATCAGGATACTGTTTACCCTGGGGAGGAGGGGAGTGGTAGTGATTGGGAGCAGAGATGAGAGAGGCTTCCAGTGTGCTGGGGATTTTCTGTCTTGATTGGGTAGTGATTATAAAGGTATGTTCATTTTGTGATCATTTATTGAGCTGTGATTTGTATATTTTTCTCTATGTATGTTATACTTCAGTAACAAAATTGAGCAAATTAAAAATAAAATCAGTTCATATTGCTTGGTCCACAGATGAACACCACATATACCGCCCCCCCAAAAAAAAACCCACCTTTCCTACTTATTCTTTACACAAATTCCTAATGACCGGGGGTCCAAGCTTTCTCCTCCTCTGTCTCTTTATTCAATAAAAATGACGAAACTTGAGGGCCTGCCTGGACAACAAACCACTAATCTGGGTGAAACACTGAGCTGCACTTTTGGAGAACAGAGTGGATTTTACTTTGTGTAGTCACTGGAAGAACTACGTCCGAGGAGCAGTTCACCACGAAATACTTATTTTTAAAAAGAACACAAGTTTGACCTGTGTGGGAAAGGTTTCCAGGAAAAAAAGAAGAGAAACAGGAATGTCATCAAGGAGGCTAAGTGCCAACTGAGGTCTAGGAAAAAGTAAAAAAGAAAACCCACAACACTGGAGGACTTTGCCAGGTGGCTCTTACGTCCAGAGAATGGCATCCCCTCCAACGTCTTTACGGCAACTGATGTTGTCTGTAAATATTTCTCCATTTTGCCAGTTTGAAAAAGAAAACTGAAAAGTACCTGGGCCTTGATACCCTTGCCAACATGGAATGAATTACCTATGGCCTGAATGTGAGAATAGGATACATGAAAATAAACAGATGGGGCTGGAGGGAAGCTGGCACAAGAGTCTGAACACGAGCTCCCATATCTGCAGACAATCAGAGTCGAGCACCTCAGGCTGCCAGTCAGTTCTGCCAACAGGGAAGTTCAGAGGAAAGTCGGGGGCGCCAGCGTGAGTTTGAATACATAGAATCTGGCAGCCATGTAGGCCCCAACTATTTCCCTGGCAAGTGCTTGGAAAATGCCCACCGGCTAGGAACTTGGCTGTGGGCAAGTAATGCTGAACTACTCTTGGTCAGGCAGTCTGTGCAAACTGTGGCCTCAGGAGCCACAATGACCCTATTTCACATCCTAGTGACACCAGCTGAACTAGTACACATGCCCTGAACTTTAGTTTCCTTGCCTGTGAAATGGGGCTATGAGCATACTCACAGGGTTCCTGTGAAAATGTCCTTACCAAACACTCAATAAACATTCTTTCCCTTTCGTGCCCACTGTTGGTCAGAATGGCCTCACCCAGTAATATCGCCGGTAAGTGTGTAGGTAAACACTTATCCCTGCTTTTGGTAAGTGAAACTATTCTAACTTCCTTGACTGCTGCAGGGGGATACTTCTCCTAAATTCTAACATGGAAACGGTGCCAGGGCAGATGAGCACCAGAAACAAATACAGAAAAAACAAACCCAGAGCAATTCTATGACACCCACTACAGGGGTGGCTTGTGAGAGATCAAAACAGCTTTTAAGAAAGAGTCCAAAGAATGCTAATCTGGGAGAGGAACATGAAAAATTCTGCCTTACCTTAGCAGTAAGGAAAACATTAAAGTGTTCATTGAAAGAAAGCACAGGATGATCCGTAATTCTTTTCAGGAATTTATCCAAAGCTTTTCTTCTGGTCTCCACAAACTCTTCTGAAAAACGATCCACAACACCTTTCACCACAAACTTCTCAGGAAGCGGCTACGATGACATGAACAAAAATATTCAGAGTAACTGATAAGAAAGTGCAAAGAAAAACCAGGCTAGCAAATAAGTCCTAGGACCCATCTGTCAAGAACAGTCTTTCTTCATAGGTCAGATCTTTATGTAGTCATCAGTATAAATATTTCTGAAAAAATACCAATGGAGTAAATCACAACTACCCAGTCAATTTTATAATACAAGAAATGAAACAGTAGAGCATGGTCCCTGGAAAACAGAAAACAGTCAGTTAACATCTACCGGTAAATCCGATAATATAGTTATCTTTACGTTGCTTGATGCACAGGTGATATAATGGGAAAGTTAAGGCAAGATAAGAAAGAAAGGAAAGGAGTCAGACAACATCAGCCACACAAAAATTTGTTTAAATATCTTAAGATCCTACTCCCAGTTCAAGGGTAAAAGAGTTTGGTGAATGAAAAAATAAGTACATTAGGGAAACCCATGTATCTAAAAAAATACCTTTTCTAAGGCAATTTTTTTGTTTAGGTTTATGCTTAAAGGTTCTTAATAATATAACTTCCTTTACTCCTCACTCAAATAAATCTCTCCATCGTATTTACTCTGAGCCAATATTGTCGGCAATTTAAAACGACCTGGCTTCCAAGGGATCTTTGAGCTTTAACCTATTTCCATAGCAGCTTGATTAAAAGGCCTTCCTCATTACTGCCACCACAGGAAAACAGAGTATCTGCTAATGCACAATTTGAAAATGTTTTGGTTATGAAATATTAAAAGAACATTTATATTTAAAAATGACCCAGTAGACATTTCTCCAAAGAAGATGTACAAATGGCCAAAACGCACACGAAAAGATGCTCGACGTCATTAGGGAAATACAAACCAAAACCACAGTGAGATAATCATTAGAGAAATGCAAATCAAAACTACAATGAGGTATCACCTCACACCAGTCAGAATGGCCATCATCAAAAAATCTACAAACAATAAATGCTGGAGAGGATGTAGAGAAAAGGGAACCCTCTTGCACTGTTGGTGGGAATGTAAATTGATACAGCCACTATGGAGAACAGTATGGAGGTTTCTTAAAAAAGTAAAAATAGAACTACCATACGACCCAGCAATCCCACTATTGGGCATATATCCTGAGAAAACCATAATTAAAAGAGACATGTACCACAATGTTCACTGCAGCTCTATTTACAGTAGCCAGGACATGGAAGCAACCTAAGTGTCCATCAACCGATGATGGATAAAGAAGATGTGGTACATATATACAATGGAATATTAGCCATAAAAAGAAATGAAATTATTTGTAGTGAGGTGGATGGACCTAGAGTCTGTCATACAGAGTGAAGTAAGTCAGAAAGAGAAAAACAAATACCGTATGCTAACACATATATATGGAATCTAAAAAAAAGGGTTCTGAAGAACCTAGGGGCAGGATAGGAATAAAGACGTAGAGAATGGACTTGAGGACATGGGTGGGAAAGGGTAAGCTGGGACGAAGTGAGAGAGAGGCATGGACATATATACACACTACCAAATGTAAAATAGATAGTTGGAAGCAGCCACATAGCACAGGGAGATCAGCTCAGTGCTTTGTGACCACTTAGAGGGGTGGGATAGGGAGGGTGGGAGGGAGACGCAAGAGGGAGGAGATATGGGGATATATGTATATGTATAGCTGATTTACTTTGTTATAAAGCAGAAACCAACACACCACTGTAAAGCAATTATACTCCAACAAAGATGTTAAAAAAAAAAACCAGTGAGATACCACTTCACACCCACTAGGATGACCATAATAGACAGAGACAGAGAAAGACAGGAAAGGAAAGAACAAGTGTTGATGAGGAGATGGAAAAACTGGAACAAGCATTTAAGTCTGCAACCTCCTTAAACTTCTGTAATATGTCGAAACAGATTTTTTTTCTTTTAAGTTATAGACCCCCAAGCACTCACACACACACACACACACACACACACACACACACACACACACACACACACACACACACACACACGCTGAAATAAGATACAGGAACAAGGACTTAGGCAATGTGGTATCCTAAGCACTTAGAGTGAGAAAGCCAAGAAGCAACCCAATTTATAACACAAAAGTTTTCAAATATTTAGGAATTGGCAACACCAGCACTGCTGGAAAGGAAGCACTTGGGTATGAGAGAATTCAACAGCCTCGACTTGAAGAGCTTTGGAAAGCCCGTATGTTTTAGATCTCAAGAGTAAAGACTCTTCTGGGTGCCACCTTTGCCTCCGTGCCTCAAGTGGCTGTAGAGAACAGCCCCCTCCCCAAAGCTAAATATTCCATCTGTGTCCTTGACCCATTAGTTCACTATCATGCACCTGTCACCATCAATTAATTATACCTTCTCTACTGTTTATCTTCAACATCTCCTCATCCGGCTCTATTCTGAGTCTACAAAAACATGGTCGGTTCTCTTTCTACCTGAAGAAAAAAAAATCTATCTCTTGACCTTACATCGTCTCCACTCTCCTTCCTGTCTCATTCAACCTTTTTGAAAAGAATCATTTACCTTTACTTCCACTCTTCCCCTTGATTTCTCAACCCCCAACCTTTCTTCACCCCAAAACGAAGCCATCGTTGGTACTGCCTTCAATGCTGTATTTCTCTGTCCTATCCCTGCTTCATGCAGAAACCACTCTTTTAAAGATGATCAGTGACTTTGTAATTACCAAACCCAGTGGATATTTTTATCTCATGAGTCCTGTTGAGCATACTCTCATTTGCCTATGCTGAATAGAACTTAGGAAAAAGGCCTAATGAGCAAATAAGTAGTTAGGTATGCCTCATTTCACGTAACAGATAACCTTCTGAAAAGAGTTATCCATTCTTCAGATTTACTACATTGAACTTTGTTTAATGAATCAGGGAAGCTTGCTATTTAAAGGAACCCTGGGGTGAATCCTTCTGCAAACAGAATTTCCTTCTGTAATAAGCATCATTATTGCCAATGTACATGGCTTCATAAATTTGTTTCTTCTTATTTCAAGCTTCCTTAAAGCGATATACCTACTCTCTGCCTCACCCTTATAATTACCTTCTGGGTTGTTTATGCATAGGAATCTGGATTGCTGGTAAAATCAAGGGCATCTACACTCTGTAAATGAAATAACACAAGTGAAGAAAGAGTTCAACACAGCTCCCAGCACATGGTAGATATCAAATGAATGCCAACTATCTGTATTAATTGGTAATACTGAGAACAGAAAGCAAAAAAGGGAAGTGGACTAAACATAAAACTTCCATATATGTTTTAAGCCAAAAAAAAATTTTTTTAATCACTTGGGATACCATTTTGAACCCACCAGGATGGCTATAAAAGAAAAAAAGAAAAAAAAGGAAAATCACAAGTGTTGGCAAGTATATAGAGAAATTGGAACCCTCATACCTTGCTGGCGGGGATGTAAAATGGCACAGTCACTGGGGAAAACAGTTTGGCAGTTCCTCGAAAACTTAAACATAGAATTACCATTTAATTCCATTCCCTGGTATATAGCCAAAACAATTGAAAGCAAGTGTTCACACAAAAACTTGTACAACAAATGTTCAAACGACATTATTCATAATATTTGGGCTGGGGAAAAGAGGGGGTGGGAAGTGATGGGTATGGGGTTTCTTTTTGGGGTGATGAAAATGTCCTGAAATTAGATGGTGGTGACTGTAAAACATTGTGAATATAATAAAAGCCACTGACTTATACACTTCGGTGAATTTTATGTTATGTGAATTTTATCCCAATTAAAAAAAAAATACAAGGATGGAAGCGGATATCAGAGAGGAGAGGAGATGCAATGCTGCTGGTTTTGAAGAAAGAGGAAGGGGCCTGAGCCAAGGAATGCAGGCGGCCTCTAGAGACTGGAAAGGGAAGGAACAAATTCTCCCCTAGAGCCTTCAGAAAGGACACAGCCTTTGCCTACCTGCCCCCCCACCTTTTTTTAACATCTTTATTGGAGTACAATTGCTTTACAATGGTGTGTTAGTTTCTGCTTTATAACAAAGTGAATCAGCCATACATATACATATATCCCCATATCTCCTCCCTCTTGCATCTCCCTCCCTCCCACCCTCCCTATCCCACCCCTCTAGGTGGTCACAAAGCACCCAGCTGATCTCCCTGTGCTATGCGGCTGCTTCCCACTAGCTATCTATTTTACGTTTGGTAGTGTATATATGTCCATGCCACTCTCTCACTTTGTCACAGCTTACCCTTCCCCCTCCCCATATCCTCAAGTCCATTCTCTAGTAGGTCTGTGCCTTTATTCCCATCTTGCCCCTAGGTTCTTCATGACCTTTTTTTTTCTTTTCTTAGATTCCATATATATGTGTTAGCATACGGTATTTGTTTTTCTCTTTCTGACTTACTTCACTCTGTATGACAGACTCTAGGTCCATCCACCTCACTACAAATAACTCAATTTCATTTCTTTTTATGGCTGAGTAATATTCCATTGTATATATGTGCCACATCTTCTTTATCCATTCATCTGTCGATGGACACTTACCTCACTACCCCTCTACCTCACTACAGCTCATATTAAGCTGCATGAGTTTCTTGTAAATTTCGGAGATTAATCCTTTATCAGTTGCTTCATTTGCAAATATTTTCTCCCATTCTGAGGGTTGTCTTTTCATCCTGTATATGGTTTCCTTTGCTGTGCAAAAGCTTTTAAGTTTCATTAGATCCCATGTGTTTATTTTTGTTTTTATTTCCATTTCTCTAGGAGGTGGGTCAAAAAGGATCTTGCTGTGATTTATGTCAGAGAGTGTTCTGCCTATGTTTTCCTCTAAGAGTTTTATAGTGTCTGGCCTTACATGTAGGTCTTTAATCCATTTTGAGTTTATTTTTGTGTATGGTGTTAGGGAGTGTTCTAATTTCATTCTTTTGCATGTAGCTGTCCAGTTTTCCCAGCACCACTTATTGAAGAGGCTGTCTTTTCTCCATTGTATATTCTTGCCTCCTTTATCAAAGATAAGGTGACCATATGTGCATGGGTTTATCTCTGGGTTTTCTATCCTGTTCCATTGACACCTTGATATTAATCCAATGAGACTGATTTTGGACCTCTGACTTCCAGAACTACAAGCTAAAAAATTTTTGCTGTTTATGTCACTTAAAAAAAAAAATAACCTGGGTTTCCCTGGTGGCGCAGTGGTTGAGAATCTGCCTGCTAATGCAGGGGACACAGGTTCAAGCCCTGGTCTGGGAGGATCCCACATGCCACGGAGCAACTAGGCCCGTGAGCCACAACTACTGAGCCTGCACGTTTGGAGCCTGTGCTCCGCAACGGGAGAGGCTGCGACAGTGAGAGGCCCGTGCACCGCGATGAAGAGTGGCCCCCGCTTGCCACAACCAGAGAAAGCCCTCGCATAGAAACGAAGATCCAACACAGCAAAAATTAATTAATTAATTAATAAACTCCTACCCCCAACATCTAAAAAAAATAAATAAGCTGAATGTTTAAAAAAAATTAAAAAAAAATAATAACCTGGTGTGAGGATGAGGGAGTGGGTACGGACAGAGATGAAACATAAGTGCTGAAACTAGGTGATGAGAACATGAGGGTTCACTGCACTGAATCTCTCTGCTTTGGTATGCTTGATATTTTCCATAATGAAAAGTTTTTTTGAAACTATATATGCATATATATGTTGGAACCTTCAAAAAATCCTATCTGCAAAGCATTACAATAACCCATTAAATATTTCAAGGTTTAATCTTAAAATATTTACATTTTATAGCACTTGATACTTTGGTAAAGCACTTTCACATGTATCATATTTTATATTAGTTTGTAAGGAAGTATTTTACAATCTATGAAACAAAAGTATAGTAGATTGTCCCAGAAAAGCTACTATTTCTGGGTGGGAAATCTGGACAAAGATTTCATTTGCTCAGTCTTGATATGTCCCGTTTCCTCTTGTCAGCTTTTAAATTGCTTCTTCTATGCAATTCAACAAATATTTACTGCATACCCACTACATGACAGAAAACTATTTTTCCTATTTATATCAAACTAACAGAAAATATTGCTCCTAACCAAAAATAAGTAACAAATAAATTAAAGAGCATCAAGGTTAAAAGGAAATCTTGCCATCTGCAACGACATGATGGACTTGGAGGGTGTTATGCTAAGGTAAATAAGTCATACAGAGAAAGACAAATACTGTTATGATATCACTTATATGTGGAATCTAAAAAATACAACAAACTAGTGACTGTAACAAAAAAAGAAACAGACTCATAGATATAGAGAACAAACTAGTAGTTACCGGGGGGAGAGGAAAGAGGGGAGAGGTAATGTAGGGGTAGGGGATTAAGAGGTACAAACTATTATGTATAAGATAAGCTACAGGGATATATTGCACAATACAGGGAACATAGCCAATATTCTATAATAACTATAATGGAGTGTAACCTTTAAAAATTGTGATCACTAGATTGTACACCTGTAATTTACATAATATTATACATTAACTATACTTCAATAAAATTATAGGGACAAATTTTTTTTTTTTAAAGAACAGTCACAAAGCCTGATTTAATTCAGGTACTGGAAAGTTGAACTAATGATTCACTATTTATTAACTTATCTACTTGGGAAGCTAAAAACATATATATTTAACAGTACAAGAAAAAGGAGCCAACTAGAAAGTGAAGTTAGACTTCTTACTGATTATTTCATATTAAGAAAAACAAATGCTGCATTACAAATTTCTTCCTATTAATTCCCATGAGTTTACCACTACTCAAAACAAAACTGGGTCCATAATAAATACAAATGCATCCTTCCAGCAAAGCTCCCTTCATGAAAATTGAAGCAAACATTAAATTTCTAAGTGAAATTAAAAACTAAAGACTTGGGCTTCCCTGGTGGCGCAGTGGTTGAGAGTCCGCCTGCCGATGCAGGGGACACGGGTTCGTGCCCCAGTCCAGGAAGATCCCACATGCCGCAGAGTAGCTAGGCCCGTGAGCCATGGCCACTGAGCTTGCGCATCCGGAGCCTGTGCTCGGCAACGGGAGAGGCCACAACAGTGAGAGGCCCGCGTACCGCAAAAAAAAAAAAAAAAAAAAGAAAAGAAAGACTTTAGTAAATGTATTTGCTTCATCTTCAAAATGTGTATCCATCGAGTCATGAAATCTCTCTGCTGTGTAATTATTTGTGCCCCAGTAAATGAAGCGGTGTTAAAACCAACTTCTGAGACGAAAAATAAATTAAAAAGCAAAAACCACGTCACAATGAAGACTCTCTGGTGGCTCCAACTATTAGATTACAAAGAAAAACAAAGTGAATTGCCATTATGAGATGACAAACATAACACATCCAGCACAGTTCTAGTTTTAGGTTGGCATTTGAAAAACATACGATTATTTCTTTCTGCTTTTAAAATTCCAGAAAAACAAAGCAATATAAAAAGAGAAAAACCTGGGCTTCCCTGGTGGCACAGTGGTTGAGAGTCCACCTGCCGACGCAGGGGAGGCGGGTTCGTGCCCCGGTCCGGAAGGATCCCACGTGCCGCGGAGCGGCGGGGCCCATGCGCCATGGCCGCTGAGCCCGCGCGTCCGGAGCCTGTGCTCCGCAACGGGAGAGACCACAACAGTGAGAGGCCCGCGTACCGAAAAAAAAAAAGAGAGAAACATCTGTTGCAGCACCAAAAAATGTAAAGGTACTGTTAACAGGACAGAATTTGTTAAAGACACAAAGCAGAAAAGATTGGATTAAGAGAAAAATCAATCAGTATCAACTGTCTTGTGACACTACTCAGGCAAAGGAACAGTCGGCTTAGGAAATAAGGGGTTGGATTTCCCCAGTACAGCCCCAGAAGCTGCCAAGTTCAGAGCCATAGGGGCTGGAAACAGGGCAGGTCTCAGGACAGCCAATGGGGAGAGGCAAATGAAAGAACTTGGGGCCTCCCCCAGAACCACAGGCTGGCTGGCTGTTCACCTACAATTTCACATGGCTCCAGTGAAGCTCAAAAAAAGTGGGAACTTTATCTCCATGCTCATAACGTAAGCAATAGACTCTGAAAGCTTAGGAATTCTCACATATTTTTAACCATAGCTAACTAAAACTGGCAAAAAGAAAAACCCACAAAAAACCCCCAAGAACCCACCACCACCCGCCATTTTCCAACTGATTCAAAAGATTCTAAAATTCACCAGAAAAACAAAACGTGCAAATAGCCAGAAAAACTCAGAAAACAAAGACTACTGTGGGCATAGATGGGGACCTATCCAACCAGATGATGAAACATTCTGTAAAGTTATAATAATTCAGTAATGTAGCAGGGACACCACACGAAAGAGAAAAGAGATCGATGAACCAAAATGTTCAGAAATAGCCCAAAAACGTACAAATCTAATGCATGACATAGTCTAATACACAAATTATTACACTGGTGATTGAGTACTCCTAAATGGTTCTGGGAAAACCCGCCATCTGAAAAAAATAAGATCCTCCCATCTCACATCAGAAAAAATTCTAGATTTAAATATAAAACACGAGGACATAAAAGTAATAGAAGAAAATACAGAACATTTTTTTTTAACATCCTAGGTTAGAAACAAGCTTCAAAGCCAGAAACTGTAAGGGAAAAATTAACTTGGTTGGGAGGGAAGGGATGTTATCTTTTATGGAGTCAAGTTGAAGACAAAAGACAACTAGAGAAAAAAATAGATATTCTCAACTGGGTTAATTTCCTTCACAGATATGGAGTGTTTACAAACCACTAAGAAAAAAAATGCAAAAATAAAGAGGCAATTCATTAAAGAAATGCCAACATTCAATAAAGTCATAAGAAGATATGTAGCTTCACTGGTTAAAGAAATGAAAACTAACTGTATAAAAACAAACTCAAAACGGATTAAAGACCTACATTTTCTAAAAGCTAAAATCATAAAAATTTTAGAAGGGGGCTTTCCTGGTGGCGCAGTGGTTGAGAGTCCGCCTGCCGATGCAGGGGACACGAGTTCGTGCCCTGGTCCGGGAAGATCCCACATGCCGCTCTGGGCCCGTGAGCCATGGCCACTGAGCCTGCGCATCCGGAGCCTGTGCTCCGCAACGGGAGAGGCCACAACAGTGAGAGGCCCGCGTACCGCAAAAAAAAAAAAAAAAAAAAAAAAAAAAAAAAATTTTAGAAGGGACTTCCCTGGTGGTGCAGTGGTTAAGAATCTGCCTGCCAATGCAGGGGACACGGGTTCGAGCCCTGGTCCAGGAAGATCCCACATGCCACAGAGCAACTAAGCCTGTGTGCCACAACTACTGAGCCCATGAGCCACAACTACTGGACCCGCGTGCTTAGGGCCCATGCTCCACAACAAAGAGAAGTCACCGCAATGAGAAGCCCGCGCACCACAACGAAGAGTAGCCCCCGCTCGCCACAACTAGAGAAAAACCCGCGTTCAGCAACGAAGACCCATCGCAGACAAAAATAAATTATTTTAAAAAAGATTTTTAGAAGACAACATAGGTGTAAATCTTTATGACCTAGGATTAAGCAATGGTTTCTTAGCTAAAACACCAAAAGCACAAGCAAACAAAGAAAACATAGGTAAAGTGGACTTCATCAAGATTTTAAAACTTTGTACTCCACAGGACACCATCAAGAAAACAGACAACCCATTAAATGGGAGAAAGTTTTTGCAAATCAGATATCTGAGAAGAGATTAGTATCTAGATTATATAAAGAACCATTTTAACTCAACAATAAAAAGACACAGCCCAATTTTAAAATGGGCAAAGGATCTGAACAGATATTTCTCCAAGGAAGATAATAAAGGTACATTTAAAAAAAAATTCAACATCATTAGCTGTCAGGGAAATGCAAATCAAAACCACAAAGAGATACCATTTCATACCCACTAGGGTGATTATCAAAAAGAAAGATAATATTATCAAAAGAAAGATAATATCAAAAAGAAAGATAATAATGGGTGTTGATGCAGACGTGGAGAAAATGGAACCCTCATACACAGCTGGTGCGTACGTAAAATGATGCAGCCACTTTGGAAAACAGTCCGGCAGTTCCTCAAAAGGTTAAATATAGAGTTATACATGATTCAGCAATTATACTCCTAGGTATACACCCAAGAAAAATGAAAACGTATGTCCACACAAAAACTTGCACATGGATGTTCATAGCAGCATTACTCATAACAGCCAAAAAGTGGAAACAACCCAAATGTCCATCAAAGGTGAATGGACAAAATATGATATATCCATAGAATGGAATGTTACTTGACAATAAAAACAAAGCACTGACACGTGCTACGACATGAATGAATCTTGAAAACATTATGCTACAAAAAAAAAAAACCCAGTCACAGAAGGCCATTGTGTATGATTCTACTTACATGAAATGTCCAGAATAGGCACATCTATAAAGACACGTAGGGTAGTGGTTGCCAGGCAATGGGGAAGATAGAGGATTTGGAAGCAACAGGCAAGAAGTAAGAGGTTTCTTTTGGGGGTGATGAAAGGTTCTAAAACTGATTGTGCTGATGGTTACACAGCTCTATGAATAAACCAAAAGCCCTTGACTTGTACATTTCACATGGGTGAATTGTATGGTATACTGAATTATACCTCAATAAAACTTTTTTAAAAAAAAGAAATGAGGGCCTCCCTGGTGGCGCAGTGGTTGAGAGTCCGCCTGCCGATGCAGGGGATACGGGTTCGTGCCCCAGTCTGGGAGGATCCCATATGCCGCGGAGCGGCTGGGCCCGTGAGCCATGGCCTCTGGGCCTGCGCGTCCGGAGCCTGTGCTCCGCAATGGGAGAGGCCACAACAGTGAGAGGCCCGCATACCACAAAAAGAAAAAAAAGAAAAAAAAAAAAAAAGAAACGAAAATTTAAACAATAATTATGTTACATGTTTACTGGGTCTCCATCTGACAGTTAACTCCCCTGGGCAGGAGTCCCTTATCTATCTTATTACCCTTCACCTTCCCAAGGGCAGTAAAAAGGCCTAGTAAAAGGACCAAAGTCGATTATTAATAACAGACACCTCCCAGCAAAGCTGCTGTAAGACGAATTTCTTTGGGGGGAAAAAAAGAGTTTGTTTGCAGTCTGACTTTCATGTTTAAGTCAGAGATGCTCTCCTACATTAAATCTCTCTCCACCGCAGATATGCACTACAAATTTATGAAGAAATTTAATTCTCTAGATGCTTCTACTCACTGCTTTTACCCAGACCATAGGAAACCAGACTTAAAGATACTCTGGATCCACCTTGGGCATTCTGGAGACTTCCATTCTCTCAGTTCTGGCTTCAGTGTCTATGCATGAGTCTACTATGTTTCACCAGCAGGTGTCGCTGTCTAACCTCTGCTCTTTAAGTACCGAACTTCATACACTCCTAGTTGCCGGGAAGTGCTGCATAATTCCCCTTATGCATAGTGTGGTCTACACATAGAGAGCAACTTCCTTCCAATACAGTACGGAGAGGGAGAGAAAAAAGAGTAACTGTACAGTGGAATAACCTGATAAGCACTATCTCAAGTCAGGTGATCAAGGTTAACATCAACAGTGATAAATACTGTCAATGATAGTATACACCCCTTATATGATGTAATGAGAAAGGTACTTTACCCCTGTGCTTTTCCTCCTCAAAACACATCACCCCAGGCTAACTATGAGAAAAACATCAGACAAATCTCAACGAAGGGACATTCTACAAAATGCCTGCCTGGTACTCCTCAAAACTGTCAAGGTCATCAAAAACAAAGAAAGCCTCAGAAACTGTCACAATCAAGAGGAGCCTGGGACCAAGGAGGCACGACAAGTAAATGTAATGTGTTACCCTGGATGGGATCCTGGAACAGGAAAAGGGCATTAGGCAAAAAAACGAGGAAATCTGAATAAAGGACTTTTAGTCAATAATAATGTATCATTACTGGTTCATTATTTGTGACAAATGCGCCATACTAATAAGCAAAACTGGGTGTGGGGTCTATGAGAATTTGCTGTACTATCTTTGCAATAATTCTGTAAATCTAATACTGTTCTAAAATAAAAGTCTGTTTTTAAAAACTTCACTAGCTGCCAATTTTGCCAAATTAAGATTTTAAGGAATAGTTCCAACTGTTTAAAACTATAGTTTCTTTTTCGGCATGTTTTTAAGTGATTAGAAGACAGAAAAGCAAAACTTCAGGCCTGGAGAGCAAAGGGAATAGATGGGGGGGGCGGTTTCCTGAGAAAGAATGGAGCCCCAGGCAAAACCCACCATCCCCATCACAGCACTAGCAACGTGGCCACTTCTGCCTTGAAAACTAAGAAAACTGCTAGTGCGTTCACAGCATATTCAGCCTTTTCCAACCAGGAGGGGAAGCCTGGAAGATGCAGTGGTAGCAGGAAAACTGGCAGTGCTAAGAAGTTATCCAGCCAAGGTTTTTACTGAAAGATAAAGCCCTGCTGAAGAGTTTTATGACCCAAATTGCCCTAAAGCCCCAAAGCCCAAGAAATATCTGAGGTCTAAACAGTTATTTATACTAAAAAAAAAAAAAAGTAGAGAAGTACTCAATACATATGTTGCTTTTAAGTAGTCTTTTAAAATTTATTTGCTCTAGTTTTGTTTTTTAAAATGTGCAGCTAAGGGCTTCCCTGGTGGCGCAGTGGTTCAGAGTCCGCCTGCCGATGCAAGGGACATGGGTTCGTGCCCCAGTCCGGGAACATCCCACATGCCGCGGAGCGGCTGGGCCCGTGAGCCATGGCCGCTGAGCCTGCGCATCCAGAGCCTGTGCTCTGCAACGGGAGAGGCCACAACAGTGAGAGGCCCGCGTACCACACACACACACAAAAAAAGTGCAGCTATAATAACAAATAAATAGTATGTTTCTTCAATAAATAGTTAACTGGCTTTTGGTTTGTTTTCTTAAAGGAAAAACTGTGGTTGAGTGGATTGTGTGCTAGATTCCTGCTCTCAGAATTACCCATGTCTAAAGAAAGCCCAACCAGCTGTAATCTGAGACATCTTTCTCCACCTGGGGGCAGCTATCCAAACCGCAAGAATGGAGTCTAGGAAGGGTGAAACAGACAGTCTTTAAGGAGGCAGCAAATGAGAATTAGGATTCTCCATACCTCAAAAAATTGTTATAATAAAAGTGAAAATCTAACCCAACCCACCCAAGAAACCAGCATACTGTAAAGCGCATCAGAAATCAAAACCCAAAAGGTGAACTGTATTATACAGCATCCATAAAATGTACATTTGATGGGTGAATCTGGTATGAAATGTAAGGTAGAGTTCATCCATAGTTTAAAGGGTGAGAGCTGAGTGAACACCGTCAGGAAAGAGAATGCAGGAAAAGTGAGTAACAAGCTGTACTGACTTAGTACCTACGGGAATGAGATGAGTGGGCTGGGATTCTTCCAGTTTGTTCCTCAACCAGTCAAAATCCTGGTATCTTCGACGAACAGAATATTCTGGCAGGTCAAACTCCACCCGAGTACTCTGCAAATGAGGACAGTGGAACAAAATCAGGGTAAGGGAAGAGTAGCATACCTTGGCAGAATGGAAGGAAAAAAGCTCTCTTTGAATAACCTGGGCAAGAACACACTTTTCTTCCACCAAACGCACCAGCCAAATGGCAGGGCTTACCAACACGGAATGACAAGTCCGGGCCACAGGGTCCAGTTAAAAATTTCAAGGATCTAGAATGAAAATGCTGAGGTTTCATTTCCCCCTATCTCAGGAAATGGAACCATCCCTCAGAATTATGCTTGGAAACATTTGATTCATTTCCTCCAAGTTTAACTCTGAGAATTTCTTTTAGCAGAATAATTCCACTGAGGATATTGCTACTGAATCCAAATCTGTGAATCTGTTAAAAAAAAAAAAAAGTTTCCACTTTCTGCTAAATATGCTGACAAGTTTTGCCAAAGGCAGAGGGGAAACAAACAAAAAGTAGAGATAACAGATCACCTGCTCATTTAGGAACCAGACTAGATGAAAACAGAAAAGGTTTTGCCCAATCTTCCATATTCTGCCAGGACCATAAGCTTGAAACTATATTGTATTTTAGATGATTTTTTAAATCTAGAAGGAAATAATTGTAAAATATCATTGTATTGCAAAAAAAAAAAATCCCTGAATTTAAGTTTTCTGAAATGTGATTGCAACACTTTGATAACAAAAACCAATATTAAATAAAATTAATTTATACCAAAGCAGGATTTTTATACATTAATTTTCCCAAACCAAAATTATGCCTCAGATAAGCCATTTTTCCCTGTGAGGGTACCAACTATATGACGGTCACAGTTCTCAGAGGTTAAAGCACAAGATAAAAATGGTTCAAACTACATTTTATAAATTTATTGAAATCTTTCAAGCCAAAAGTCTGTTTAAATCCACGGAACCAAGAAAATCTTAAAAACACATGAACAAGGGACTTCCCTGGTGGTGCAGTGGTTAAGAATCTGCCTGCCAATGCAGGGGACATGAGTTCAATCCCTAGTCCAGGAAGATCCCACATGCTGCGGAGCAACTAAGCCCGTGTGCCACAACTGCTGAGCCTGCACTCTAGAGCCCACGTGACACAACTACTGAAGCCCACATGCCACAACGACTGAAGCCCGCGTGCCTAGAGCCTGTGCTCCACAACAAAAGAAGCTACGGCAACGAGAAGCCCGTGCACCACATGAAGAGTGGCCCCCACTCGCCACAACTAGAGAAAGCCCGGGCACAGCAACAGAGACCCAACGCAGCCAAAAAAAAATTTTTTTAAAGGACAGTAACTTAAAAAACAAAAAAACTGGGGCTTCCCTGGTGGCACAGTGGTTGAGAATCTGCCTGCTAATGCAGGGGACAGGGGTTCGAGCCCTGGTCTGGGAAGATCCCACATGCCGCAGAGCAACTAGGCCCATGAGCCACAACTACTGAGCCTGAGCGTCTGGAGCCTGTGCTCCGCAACAAGAGAGGCCACGATAGTGAGAGGCCCGCGCACCGCGATGAAGAGTGGCCCCTGCTTGCCACAACTAGAGAAAGCCCTCGCACAGAAACAAAGACCCAACACAGCCAAAAGTAAATAAATAAAATTTAAAACAAAAAGTAACAAATGTTCAAGTACAATTGGCGTCTTTTAAAAACAAACAAACAAACAAAACACATGAACAAGAGTCATCCATCAAAGCAGCAGCCAGTGAACAGCTTTGGTATCAAAAATTATTTCATCCTTCCCAGAAGCCAGGCTCACGGTCTGAGCAAAACTGTGAAGTTAAAGGACTCAGTCTTGGACTAAACCCCAACTAACTCTTTCTGCCTCTTCTCCCCTTTTCAAAGTTTCACACACCGGCATACGCCCATGAAACACAACCTTCCGGTATGATGCAGGGGTAGGGGTGGGAAGACATGGGGAAATTTGTTTAATTTAGGCATTTGTGATTTAATGAGAAGACTCCCCAAAGGAATTAGCATTTTAGAACTAGAGAGAGAGAGAGACAGAGAGAGAGAGAGAAAGAGAGAGAGAGGCAGAGAGAGGGAAAAAATAAATAGAATAGTTAAATCCAAATCACTACTGATGAATCTTTAGGCATAAGGGTGACAGAAATATTGGCAGCAGTAGCCTGGCACTCCTCCTGAGGCAGGGGCATGAGCAGTCCTAGCATCCCTGAGATGCCACCAAGCCTCCCGGAGCCTCAGTTTCCTCAACAGTAAGGAGGCAGTTTGGAAGGGACATTCTTCCAGACCGCACGGAGTCCCCAAGCAGATTCTGTCTGGGGACTTGTCGATGATTATGGGCTCAGGAAAGGTCGATTTTGAAGGGTGACAAACGAATGCAACTCATTTTCATTGTAAACAGAACTAAGAGAGGGCTCTACTTTCTGTCCTCTTCTGTCACATGATATCCACTGGTTGCTCCTCTTTGTTATGGCTTGCAAAACCACTTCATTAAATTATAGTCTATGTAACATTTCTACTCTAACTTTGAAATCAATCTGTGGTAACTACAAAAAGCAGTATGTATGATGAAACACAAGTTTTGTTTCTGCTGTAACCAATTTTACTTTGGAGCAACTGCTTTTTTTTTTTCCTTCTATTTATTTAGGTTCGACACACTTATTTTAAAACTTCAGGAAAATTAAAGAAATAAAAAATAAAAGATCAGCCATAATCCCTCTAAATGGAGATAAATGCAATTAATATTATGGTTTATATCTTTCCATGTTTTTTTCTATGCACAGTCCCTCATATTTTCCTATGTCTCTTTAATACATCTTGGACATCTTTCTGTGTCAGTAAGTTCAGATCTACATAATCATCTTTAACACACATGGAGATACCATAATTAAACCAAATCCCCATTTAGGTTGTTACCAATTTTTCAATCAATAAACCATACTACGGTAAACATCACTGATAATTCTCTTGAAATTACCAAAGAATATACATGAAAGATGAAAGAGTATACGTATCTTTAATCGACAAATTGTTTCCAGTTATAGACTGATTTATATTCTTAGCATACAGTCTCAATACTGGTTATCTTTGATGGAAGTATAACTGAAAAATAACATGTCATCTTTGTTTTACTTTTGTTTCTTTAATGACTGTCGTGGTTGAACATCCTTTCAAGTGTTTGTTGGCTGTATATTTTTCTTCTTTTGTGAGAAGTCTTTTTTTATATTTGTGAGTCTAGTCTTTTCCATTTGTGAAACCTCTTTATAGTGATCTACCTATCATAACTGCCAAATGGCTTTTATTATACAGAATTTAAAAATTGTTATATAGTCAAATTCATCCATTTTTTCCCTTTATGGTTGCTACTTTTAGTGTCATTGATAAGAAGTCTGTCTTCATTGCAAGCTTTTGAAAATATTCACCTGAATTATCTCCTTTATTTATGGCACACATGTATACATATATATAAAATTGCTGCCATGCTACTTCTAGGAATCTATCATTAGAAAATAATTTTTAAACTGTGGCAAAGATACCTGTATAATGATGTTCACTGCAATATTATTTAAAATAACAAATTCAGGGCTTCCCTGGTGGCACAGTGGTTGAGAGTCTGCCTGCCGATGCAGGGGACACAGGTTCGTGCCCCGGTCCGGGAAGATCACACATGCCGTGGAGCGGCTGGGCCCGTGAGCCATGGCCGCTGAGCCTGTGCGTCCGGAGCCTGTGCTCCGCAACGGGAGAGACCACAACAGTGAGAGGCCCGCGTACCGCAAAAAAAAAAAAAAAAAAAAAAAAAAAATTCAAAGCAACCTAAATGTCCAAAGATAAAAAACAGGGAAATCATGGTATATTTATTCTATGTTTATCAGTAATCATGTCTGTAAAACATTTTTAATGACAAAAATGCTTCAGTATTAATTTTAAGAAAAAACAGTAGGATACAAAATTAATTATACATATTTTATGAATTCATTGGTATTGAAATTTTCAACATAAAAAGTTAGAAGAAAAATCTAGCACTTATGATGACAACTTTACATTCAACTTTATTTCCAAACTTTCTAACATTCTTATACAATACATATAGTCACACACACAAAAAACTCATTTTTTAAAACAGCTCCTTTGGGCTTCCCTGGTGGCGCAGTGGTTGAGAGTCCGCCTGCCGATGCAGGGGACACGGGTTCGTGCCCCGGTCTGGGAGGATCTCACATGCCGCGGAGCGGCTGGGCCGTGAGCCACAGCCGCTGAGCCTGCATGTCTGGAGACTGTGCTCCGGGGCAGGAGAGGCCTGCGTACCGCAAAGTGGGGGAAAAAAAAAAACAGCTCCTTTAAGGACAGGGGATTTAATAAATCAGTAAAATTTGTTTGATGCTTTGGAAAGCAATAACATAAAAAAAGAACCATCATGAAAGAGAAGGATGCTCACACTCTCTGACCTGATAATTATTTTACTTATTTTTACCACCACTTATTCTAGAAAAGATAGAGTGATATGTGGAATATGATCAAATGACATAAATTAGAAGTAGGTGAGCAAGATAAAGAAAAACAAGGACAGAGAGAAAAAGTAGAGCTGGGAACGAGGCTAGCAAAACACACTCACCTTGGAATTCTGCACACTTGTTAAAATTGGGCCACAGACATTACTGTGAATTTCTGGAAAGAAATCTAGTCCGTTATAGGACATACAGTGCTCATAAAATATGCAGGCCAATAAAACCCCAATTATGAATCTGTAGTAAAAATTTTCCTCTGTGAAATTCAGGGTCTGACTTAGGAAGAAAAATAAAGTACTAATAAGTGTTTATCTCTGTTTTCTAGTATCTGTGGTAAACAAAACAATAAAAAAGAAAGTGCACACCCACAAGTCCATAATCAGAGGCGACCACTTTACAGTTTTGTTCTGTGTCCTTCCTTACTGTGTCCCATACTCTAGAATGCCCCACAAAGATCATAGGGTCATTCGTACGCACCTAAAGTCAGATCTACAAACAGGTAACTGAGCACAAGAGTTGTAATGAAGAATATTCATTCTCACCATTGCACCCTGTGAATATCTCCTTGGTCATCTCTAGGCATCGCTGCCAAATTTTGTTAAGTTTAATACTTTGGAAGACCCAGCACAGAGCCACAATAAAATCAGTCCCCCAGGAGCACATCCAGTCCCCTGGGACTCACCGTCCCACAAAAAAACTCCTCTTTATTCCCTAGGAGCTGATGGGCCCAGTGACTATGGCCTGGAGCCTTTCCCAAGAATTTTCAGTCAGCTGAAAAGTTGATTTTACAGTCAACTCACTCTAGAGAGGCTTTGTCTCTGTCAGAAATGCCATCCGTCCAGGCCACAGCTGGATCCTAACAAGTCTGAGTTACCCCCTCCCCCCAGAAAAGAACCTCTTCCCTTATCAAATATTAGCCAGCTAATCCCATTCTGTTTCAAAGCCCTGTAGCTCTAAGAGCACCTGAGAATGATGCTGAAGAGGTTTCTGGCCTCCTTCTCAAACGAGCTTCCATTTATTTCCTCCTCCTCAGATCTTCCCACCCAGCTCTCTGGAAAACCCGTCCTGTAAGTAATAAAGTCCTGTAGTTCCTCAACCTGCTCAAATTCTGAAAGCTGGCTCTCCCCTGAGAATACAGCCCCCTTGCTGTCCCATCAAGTGGAAAGCTGCTGGTGTCCTTACATTTCACAAACCTCTAAGACCAAGACCAAGAGATGCTGTTGAAGAAAAAAAAAAAAAGTTGCTGTTGACATCCTGCTCCCTCCACACCACTCCTCCCACCCCGGAAAATCCTTTCAAGGCTCATGCCATCAGGTTATAGACACCTCTACCTCTCCTCACACCTGTCATCTGCTGACACCTCTGGCCTTTCTCCTGATTCCCCTGAGAGCACTTTGTTCTCGGGCTTCATAATCTGGGTGCCCTCAAGACGCAGGTGGCTCCCACACACAACACCCACCTTTAAGCCAACTACACCTCACTCCATTGCCACGGCCTCTCCACAGACTTTGTCATCACACAGAAATTCAGACGTCTCCCTCTCTAACTGGCACTTCCTATATTTCAGACTCTTCCATCTCCCAGTACCCCTTGTTTTTCAGCCTCGGGACCTACAGTTCTTGACAATCCATCCACTCCTGTCTTTACTTTCTTCCTTACTCAGTATCAATTCCACCAACCATCACTTCAGCATCTTACTTGCCCACATCCTAAATGCCCCTTCCACACTGTCATTCATACAACTCTGGCAAAAATGCAATCACCTACTGCCTGCTTTTCTAGACTTAGGCACAGTCTGGAAGAAAAACAAAATCAGGGAAACACACTGACTGAAGCAATAAATTCTACAACTGGACCCTCAACACTGTCAAGCAATCTCTTGATACTTCCTCAGTCAACTCTCTTCCCCATTTTCCCCATACTTCGTTAGTCGACTCTCCGTGAGTTAACACAAAGCCTGTAGAAGTTTTGAAAGCTTCTACGCCCCACTTCAAAACCTCCCCCTTCACTCTTCACGAAGACCTCATCATCTATTCATAGAGAAAACTGCAGATATAAGCAAAGAACCCCTCAACGTCCTGCCACAAAACAAAAACAAAAACAAACCACTTCCCTTCTTCTTCCAGAAAGAATGGAAAAAGTATGCTTCCCCCATCAGAGGCCACTCTCTCCCTCCACTTCTGCCGGGGACACTCTTCGCCCACCTCCTCAGAGGCTTCCATCCTGCTCTCCAACCTTCAACCCACAGTCTCCTTCTCCACCAACAATAGCCACGTGGCACTTAAACAAGTCTCTTTCACCCTTAAAAAACAAACAAAATGCCTCTCCCCCTCAAAGCCACATCCCCCCCTCCAGCTACTGTTCTCTCACTCACTTTCATCGCCAAAATACCAACACTCACCACGTCTTTTCCTTCTTACTTCCCACTCATCCTAACCCACTGCACACTGCTGCACCCCGCCCATGACGCTGCTCTCACCGTAGTCATCGATAATCTTCTCATCATTAAATCTGACGTTCACTTTGTAATTCTTACATATAACTTGACCTCAGCAGCATTTAGCCTGCGTTGACCACTGAGACCTCTGAAAAGAGGAATTAATTAGGGCATAAGCCTTGGAGATGACTATCTGGCGATGGGATAAAAGACCAGGATGGCTTCCAAAGGGAGCTGAAGGCTGCTCTCTGCTTCCCCAACCTCCAGTCTATCTGCACATCATCATCAATTTCAACAGTCAGGCCATGGTAGTAGATGACAGTGCTGGTGGGGGGGATGGGAGGGGCGGTGCGGGTTACTTTCTTTTTTTTCTTTTCTTTTCTTTTTTTTTTTTTAACGCGGGCCTCTCTCTGTTATGGCCTCTCCCGTTGCAGAGCACAGGCTCCAGATGCGCAGGCTCAGCAGCCATGGCTCACGGGCCTAGCCGCTCTGCAGCATGTAGGATCTTCCCAGACCGGGGCACGAACCCATGTCCCCTGCATCGGCAGGCGGATTCTCAACCACTGCGCCACCAGGGAAGCCCAGCGGGTTACTTTCTTGAAAACCATGTCTTCTGAAAGCACAGCACAAGACAGATCTGGGTTCAAGACAGATCTGGGTTCAAGTTTTTTTTTTTTTTTTTTTTTTTTTACCACTCAGACTGCATTCATCTCCCTCTTACTCTTCAAGATGAAGAGAAGAACGATCATCAACGGCTAAAGGCAGCTGCAAACACAGCACCAAGAGCCAACTTCACGCTCAGAAGAGAACACTGCATCTCCTCCTCGTGGGTTCGGGTGCTCTACACGTTCAGAGAAACCTCTCTAGTAACGAACTATAGAAATGATCCCTGAAAGTATAGTCTTTGGGTTCAAGTTTTAACATGTATTAGTTGCATGTCTTTGAGCAATTTTCTTAATATCGCTGTGTCTTAGTTTCCTCAGTTGCTAAAGTAAGAATCCTACCAGTACCTACTTCACTGAGTGTGAGGATTAACTGAGGATATATTTAACGCACTCAGCGCAAAATAAACGACAGCTCATCCACATGGCGGAGCACTGCTGCAGTCCTGGAAACGATGGCGTAACAGTGTGCTCACTGGCATTTACTAGCAGAGAAAGACATTTGCTTTGTATTAAGTGAATTGGCCGCAAGTAAAATACTCACTTTTGTGAATGGAGAGAGACAAATAGTTCAGAGAATTATAAATGATTATTTCTGGCTGGTGAGCTTGTAAGTGTTCTTTTATTTTATTGTTTTAGCTTACTTGAGTTTTCTAATTTCTCTACAATGAGCACATATTTACTTACATAAAATAAAATTTAAAGGGTTTCTACTGCAAAAAAAAAAAAAGTACAGCATATGGTAAAGGCTCAATAATTAGCTATTATGATGATGTTACTTTCTAGACGCCTACAGAGAAAACTGCCAGGATCTGCCAGCCCTGAGAAGGCCTCTCTCCACCACTGGAGAGAGAAGACAGCCGCGACTTAGACCTCGGTGGGGAACACGTTCCCCGCGTTGGCTCTCAGCCCTAGGCTCATTTTAGCTCAGGCAAAATCAGCTCTGTACTTTGTCCAGCTTTTGTCATCAGGAATCTGAATCAGGCCTGGGAGTCAAAGCTCAAAGTCATAAAGTAAGTATTTGTACAACCTCACCCTCTGACCATTAACTTTGCTTGAGAAGCTCAGCAGGAGTGGGGTGCTGGGACAAGATCAGGAGTTTGGGACCCTGTGTTCCCATCTGTCCTCTCTCTCATCCCCATGCATCCCTACTCGGCCTTTAGTACAACACTCAGAAAAAAGGTTCCAGATGCATCACCAACGTATTAAACCTGGTGTCACTATTTGAAACAGGAAAAGAAAAGGACTCTGGTTTGAGATCAGAAGTGGAATTCACAGTAAGAAGTAAAACTGAATCCTGCAACAAGTTCACCCTTAAGGCGTTGTCCTCGGAGCCAAGTGAAAATGTGGGATTGGAACTTGGAAAAATTATCCTAAGACATTATCTGACTTAGAGGAAAAGAGATAGAAATAAGAGCACAATGGAGAAAGGGGAAGGAAGGACAGAGAGACAGCAGAGGAGAGAGTGGCGAGCTGCAGCACCGGCATCAGCCTGAGAATCCGCTGACAGCGAGAGAAACTGCAGGGTGGAGGACAAGCAGGGCTGGGGAAGCATCAAGACAGGTGAGCACTGCTGTGCCAGGCGGTCACCTTGACATTCAGCTGTTTAGAGCACAAATTCAAGAAAAACGTGTTTTGCATTTCACTGACTACAGGGTACAAAATAAGTTGACCCTAGGGAGAAAAAAATAAGTAACTGGAAATGATTCATGGGAGTATGTATATCATCCTAGGACCTCTGAGGATATAATACACATCTAAGCACCTAGCAATGTTGAGAAATACTACCCAGTGGCAAAAGAGACAGGGGCAGACTGTGTGAGCACATATGCCTGTGCACACATACAAATTTTCAAATGTGAACCAGGTGTGGAAAAGACAAGGCAGTAATATAGTGGTACACGGCAGAAAACTAATAAATATTAGTTCCCACTCTTCTCTTACTCCTCCTCTCCCTGACATTAAGACTAACTACCTGTATGCAGAAAACTATAAGACACTGATGAAAGAAATTAAAGATGATACAAACAGATGGAGAGAGATACCATGTTCTTGGATTGGAAGAATCAACATTGTGAAAATGACTATATGACCCAAAGCAATCTACAGATTCAATGCAACCCCTATCAAGCTACCAATGGCATTTTTCACAGAACTAGAGCAAAAAATTTCACAATTTGTATGGAAACACAAAAGACCTGAATAGCCAAAGCAACCTTGAGAAAGAAAAATGGAGCTGGAGGAATCAGGCTCCCAGACTTCAGACCATACTACAAAGCTACAGTAATCAAGACACTATGGTACTGGCACAAAAACAGAAATATATAGATCAACAGAACAGGATAGAAAGCCCAGAGATAAACCCAAACACATATGGTCACCTTATTTCTGATAAAGGAGGCAAGAATATACAATGGAGAAAATACAGCCTCTTCAGTAAGTGGTGCTGGGAAAACTGGACAGCTACATGCAAAAGAATGAAATTAGAACACTCCCTAACACCATACACAAAAATAAGCTCAAAATGGATTAAAGACCTAAATGTAAGGCTAGACAATATCAAACTCTTAGAGGAAAACGTAGGCAGAACACTCCATGACATAAATCACAGCAAGATCCTTTTTGACCCACCTCCTAGAGAAATGGAAATAAAAACAAAAATAAACAAATGGGACCTAATGAAACTTCAAAGCTTTTGCACAGCAAAGGAAACCATAAACAAGATGAAAAGACAACCCTCAGAATGGGAGAAAATATTTGCAAATGAAGCAACTGACAAAGGATTAATCTCCAAAATTTACAAGCAGCTCAATAGCAAAAAAACAAACAACTCAGTCCAAAAATGGGCAGAAGACCTAAACAGACATTTCTCCAAAGAAGATATACAGATTGCCAACAAACACACGAAAGGATGCTCAACATCACTAATCATTAGAGAAACGCAAATCAAAACTACAATGAGGTATCACCTCACACCAGTCAGAATGGACATCATGGAAAAATCTACAAACAGTAAATGCTGGAGGGGGTGTGTAGAAAAGTGAACCCTCTTGCACTGTTGGTGGGAATGTAAATTGATACAGCCACTATGGAGAACAGCACGGAGGTTCCTTAAAAAACTAAAAATAGAACCACCATACAACCCAGCAATCCCACTACTGGGCATATACCCTGAGAAAACCATAATTCAAAAAGAGTCATGTACCACAAAGTTCACTACAGCTCTACTTACAATAGCCAGGACAGGGAAGCAACCTAAGTGTCCATGGCCAGATGAATGGATAAAAATGATGTGGCACATATATACAATGGAATATTACTCGGCCATAAAAAGAAAGGAAATTGAGTTATCTGTAGTGAGGTGAATGAACCTAGAGTGTATCATACAGAGTGAAGTAAGTCAGAAAGAAAAAAATACTGTATGCTAACACATATATATGGAATCTGAAAAAAAAAAAAGGTTCTGCAGAACCTAGGGGCAGGACTGGAATAAAGACGCAGACGTAGAGAATGGACTTGAGGACATGGGGAGGGGGATGCATAAGCTGGGACGAAGTGAGAGAGTGGCATGGACATATATACACACTATCAAATGTAAAATAGATAGTTGGAAGCAGTCGTATAGCACAGGGAGGTCAGCTCGGTGCTTTGGGACCACCTAGAGGAGTGGGAGGGGAGGGTGGGAGGGAGATGCAAGAGCGAGGAGATATGGGGATATATGTATATGGATATCTGATTCACTTTGTTATAAAAAACTAACACACCACTGTAAAGCAATTATACTCCAATAAAGATGTTAAAAAAGGACTAATTACACCAGATTATAATCATGTTCTCATCACAGAGCTTCAGGTTGATACAATGGATGATACAATGATTAATAAATTTCAGGAGTAATGAGATATTAACATGTTAAACAATATCATGATAGAAAATAAGTGAAAGTACGGGGTTTAAAAGTTTCATTTGAAAGACTGTAGTCACAATTTCTCCTTAATTTTAAGGTTAAAAGAAAAAAAACTTATGCATAATCCTTTTAAATCTGAATATATCCACTCTCCCAAAAAGCTATACTCACAATTGTCATAAAGGTGAACAGAGTTGCACAAAGGAAGGGAAAAAGGAAAGGCAGGAATCATGGCGGTAGGACTTCAATTCTCCAAGACACTCCAGACAGGTGGAAGATAATAAAAAGACCTACTTTGGTGGTGATCCTGTAAGTGATGTAGGTCTCCATCGTACAGACATGCTTCTTGGGATCATCAACCGTGACAAAGAGGTCTCTGGTCTCACCATCAATGTCATCATCAAGTTGTAGTCTGTTGAGAAGGGAAGATGAAGAAGCTGGACTTGCAGGGCCTGCTGGAGTACCGCCGTTGGGCAAAATGAGATCCTGAAAGAAGAAAAGAATCATCTTACAAAGTAGCTAAAAACACACACCTGGAGAACACCAGCAACAGCGGCTGGTTTAGCCAAACCAAGAAACACCTCTAAATACAAAAATAACTTTCAAAGAATCTGATCCTCTCCTTACCCACCATTTCTTAAGTAAACGAGTCTTTTACAACCAAGAGAAACACGACGGGCAATGCTCTGCACCAAATCCTGTTGATTCATGTGTCAGCAAGCGCTGCAGGAACCAACAGTTCAGGGACAGAGAACATGACAGCCACCACCATCATCAGACTTCGACAGAGAAAGAACTCCTGAGCACACCACATTGTCTCTTTTTCCCACTTTCTCAAGACCGCCACTTGGGCCCAGGTAAACATTAAGGGGCCAGAACCCTCTTAAATATCCAACACATTTAAAAACCTAATCAACCATCACAAAGAGACAGCTAAACATTACGTGCCTCCTGGAATAAGTTCACACCACCACCTAGGAAGTATGCTTGCCAAAAAACTGGATATGAGTCCTGAACAAAGTTCTAGACACAACACCAATTTATAGGCGATACAGAAGAGTGAGGAACATGTTAAACAAATACTGCGAGGACGCAATCAGCGGCATCTACACAATGTGAAGCTAAAGAGAACCGAAGACCCAGTTTCTTCAATAAATAAATAAATAGTAAGGAAAAAAGAAAGACAGAGTTGGAAAGAGCACCTATAGATGTAATGAAACTTAAGAGACCTATCAACAACTGCAGTGGGTCCTGATTAAAACACAGGGTTAAAAGATTTTGAGACATTCAGGAAATTTTGAATATTGATCAATTATTTGATGACATGAAGGAATTATTAGGTGTGATAATGGAAGTATTATGATTTTACAAAGTCTTCATCTTTTAGTAACACATAACTAAAGTATTCATAGATGAAATGATAGGATGTGTGGTATTTGCTTCAAAATAACTAAGGTCGGGTAGTTGGGATATAGATGACACAAGATGCCCCAAAGTTGATCACTGTTGAAGCTGGTACTTGCAGGTTCACTATAAATTCTCACCTCTTCTGTACGTGTTTAAAATTTTCCGCAATAAAAAAGTTTAAAAGGGGCGGGGGGAGCAAGTACCAGAAAAGAAAGGGAAGGAAAGATTAAAAATTTACGGACTTCTTTCTTCTTAAGCCTCAGTAGGAAACCACTTGAATCAATTATGTCCCTACAATATCCAAAAAAGATGCAGTCTTCCAGTTACCTTTTCTGGCTTTAAGCTTTGATAAGAGAACCCCTGTCTAGCAGTAGATGTGAAAGCCTCTGAGTGTCACCTTGGAACCATTAGAAGGCAAAGACTAAGGAATATGGCAAGAAAGTGACATGATACTAAGCAAACAGCCTTGGTCAGGAATGTTTTCTGCATTCCTGACCTGTGGGTAATCAGATCACAGGCTGGGCGTGGGTCTTTCCCCAGAATGATCTCTTCTTGTGTGCAGGCTGGATATGACTTAGCCCCCAGAGAAGAGAACATACAGGAAATGAGAAGTCAATCTAGCAGTCATGTCCATAAGCTCCAGATGAAGATGGCACAGCTGGAAAGAGAGTATGGAACAAGGCAGAGGGAAGCATGGTCTGGGGTCAAGGGCAATGTCACCCAACTCAGTGGGTGATGGAAACTAAACAAAAAAGGTACCCTCCTTTGTCTCCCTGACCACAGATAATTTAATCACATCCTTATTTATGCAATGTCAAAAATACTTTTGTAATTACTGAAAGGGTACCATTTCACAGAAGGTACTCATGGGAATGGACCCCACCCCTCCACTTCTCAGCCCAGGGTCTTGTCAGCTGGGAAGGCAAGCCCCTCAGCAGCTGCTCTCCGTGTGGACCACAGAACCTAGCTACAGCAGTATCCCACAACCTGCTTCTTCAGCACACTGATGTCACTGAGGGCATGCAGTGTCCAAATCCCAGGGTCTAAGGATCAGCAGGGGGACATCTCCTCTGGAGCTCTGAGACAACCATCACGTCTTCATCGTTTCAGTAAATATTTAAACACTGACCTCAGGCAAGGCACCATGCTAGGCATTGAGGGGCCCACCCTTACATTTTAACGACACTAGCTCACTGGGCCTCAGAAAGGCTCCATCACCTATGGCTAAACATTGCACAAAAGAAAGAATGAATTCAGAACCTTTAGTCAGATAAGCCAACATCAGCTCAGACAGCAATTTTCCACAATCTAGCCTGAACTGATCCTGGAACCCACTATGCTGTTTCATATTTCTCATCGTTGCTTACATAGCACACACAGACACACACACACACACACCCCTCTATTTTATGTAGAGGGCTCCAAGGATCTCACAGAAATCTTCTCAAATGCCCCCTCCTCTTAGAATCCTTCCTGGATCCAGCCCCTGACAAAATTAGTCACTCCTTTCTCAATACCTTGAAGATACTTCCACTGAAGCAATTTTCACAGCTTTAATCATTTATTTACATATATAACTTATCCATAAGCACTGTGCATCCAACAACTGTAACTGTGCCTTGTTCACCTTTGTGTGTGTGTGTGTGTGTGTGTGTAATTATCCATCCATCTGTTTGCCCGTCTCCCAGTGACTCCAGGCCAACTCCCCTAACCTCAACTCCCCTAACCTTTGCTCTGGGGACCTCAGCCAATAACCCTCCAGGAACGGCCCACATAAAGGTCTAAAAGATCTTGGCCAGACAGTGGGAACTGAACTAATTCTCAAATCAGTTAACAGTGGTTGGGGAGGAGAGAGTCACTCAGACCTTGTCACACAGCAGATTCTTTCCTTTAGGACTACACAACCAGGGAAGATACCCACACCCTTACTACAGGGTGCTTCCTGTAACATTATTTGAGCATATATGAATAGCAAATGAGCTACGGATGCCTGGACTTTCCTATAAAGGGATGCTACCATCTCTGACTTCCATGGCACGTCTGTGCGCAGGGCTTCCACATTCTTATTTCGCTGCCCTCTACGTCAACCTCAACCTCGTGAGGTTAGCAGACAGATACTATCTCTACTGATGAGGAAGCCGACTAAAAAAGGTGAAGAACTTCTGCATCCAAATGTATGGAAGCCAGTTATCACTCTACTGAGTTGAGCTCAGGTATCTGGTTCCTAGTTCAAGGGTGTTATCAAGCTGGATCCCCTTTGTGCGGCTTTCCCCAACCCAACACAGTCCCTTATCTCCACTCTCTGGCCATAAATCCTTCTGGGTAAACATGAAGCTTCTGTTTTTAAAGCCAGTTGAGGAATGCTTACATTTTCCCTTAGGGTCTTAATACAAGTTATCCCCCAGATAACTCCCCTCAAGATATGGTCCCCATGAGAAACAAATGTGGAGGGAAAAGACAAAAATCTTAGGAGGAAAGGGCAGGGGCTTAGGTGGACTCAGTGACCCAGGCTCCTCTACCCTCAGAGTCCTCCGGTAGCGGGTTTGCTTCACTGAGACCTGAGTTCTAGAGCACGTATTGTGGGAGGGCAGCACCTTTACAACTAACTCGAATTACAGAATGCGAGAAGTGAGGGAATCCCTTGGCTCAACACAAAAGCCTCCTGTTTCATTGTTGCTGCCCTACAGTCAGTCCTCCTTACTGCAGCCAGAATGCTCCCTGGAAAAGGTCAATCAAAACATGTTCCCCCCCTGCTCAGAACTCTGAAAGACATCCATCCAAACACATTCAAAATAAAATCCAGACTCCCTCCCATAACCCACAAGGGCCAACATGATCTTACCACAGTCTCTGACCTCATCCCAGACATTCTCCCCTCTGCCCTCCAGCTCATCCTGCTCTATACACCTGGCCTTGGCTTATCTGGACCTCAGGGCCTTCATACTTGCTGCTCACTCTGCCTGGAACACTGCTCTCCCCTCCGATTGCCACTGGCCTGGCTCTTCTCCTCAAACAGGTTTCTGCTCAAATGACACCTACTCAGAGAGGCATTCTCAGCCCACAAAAATTTAAAAATATCCCTGCACCCTCCATCATTTTCCAGTCCCTTCCCTGGCTTTATTTTCATCATAGGACTTACCACTGTCTAAAAATGTGTTATATATTAATTGATTATCTGTCTGTCTGACTTCCCACCAGTCTGTAAATTCCACAGAAGCAGAGACTGTGTCTTCTGGAACATAGTAGGTACTCAGTAAGTATTTGATGAATGAATGAATTTTAGAAGTGACCCAACTCAATCTCTTGCCAATATAAGGTATTCAATAAACGTCTGTTGAATGACAACAAAACTGAGGCTAACCTGGACGGACTGCCGAGTTTTGAATCCCGGTTCTACTCTTTACTAGCAGCATGACTTCAGTAAATTCCTTAATCCCTCTATTGCGCCAGCTTCGTCATTTATAAAATGGGTATAATGGGATTGAGCTAGTTAGCATATGGAGCAATTGGAACAGTGCCTGGAACACGGTAGGCGCTATATCACTATTAAAACACTCAAAAAAAAAAAAAAAGTCAACTTGTCTGCAAGTATTCCTGCATCCCCTTTAGACTATGGGGCTGGGTTCACAGTAGACCATAAGTGCTGCTGAAAATTAAAATTGCACCTAGAGTCACAGTTGGTGCCTTAACCACATCTTCCTTAATGACTTCCCTGTAGCAATAGATATATATCTACAGTTGCCTTTGTGAGAGTTACAACTACATAGTTGATAAATACATGAAAACTCCTCAATGCTCCAAAATATCAATTCTTGCTACACGGTTTCAGTTATAAGAGAATTTCTTCTCCCCACCACCCCTTTTTACTTAGGAAGAGGAATACATAACCAGGCCACTTTGGAAACTGCCCTCGTTCAAAGAATTTCAGTTATAAGATCCACCATTGTGGTCAGCCAGCCGCAAGAGAGATTATTAAAATAACGTTAGTCACCAGCAAAATTCTATATTACATTAAACATAGGGTTTATGAAAGAAAGTGGTATACCTTACCTTAAGGGCCAATATGGACTTAATAAAAACAAGTCACGCTAAAACACTCTAATTTCTCTTTTTGATACTATCAGAGGAGTGTGGGCGACATGATGATCTCGTTTCAGAAGAGCTTGCCAAAGCCTCTCAGGGCATCCTGACCGCCACAGGAGAATGAGAGCTCTCTGAACGCACAGACTGTACCTGACTTGTCTTAATTGACCTCCCTCCTGCCAGGCACACAGGAGATGCCTGAAGAATGAACGTGCCCTGCACAAACTGAACAGAACACTCCTGCCTGCTGACTTTGCTGTAAAGTTAAATTTAGGCCAACTATGGGCAATAACTTCAAAGGGAAAACCTCAAAATTGTTCTGTTCAAAGATGTTCATAACAGATCAAAGAACACAGAGTGAACCCTGGAAAAGCTCTAAAGGCTCACTAACCAGGAAATGATCGTGTTTACATTAATAACAATGTTACACACTCATTGAAAAATTATAAATCTAGACTTCTAGATAAATGCAGCGAATTAATAAGCTCAGGTCTTTGCTTTCTCCCTCTTTCCCCCTTCCAGATAACAACCACCTGAAGAATGGGAGAGAAAGAGCAGTGCGGGGGTGGGGTGGGGGGGCAGACAGTGACTGGAATGAGTACCAGATTAGAAACTAGGAAAGGGCATCATCCAAATGCCAAAAGTTTTGAAGATTTCCTACTGGAGATAATTGGGACTCAACTGAGAAAAGAACTAAGAGGTATCTTTAACCCATGTCACTGAGGTTACTTAGGGTTATCAAGGTTACCTAAGAAGTAGAAAATGTCCTGAACCCTCACACACACTCTAATTCGAATTTGCAATTGTCTGGAGGGATGAGGGTATGGAAGGGCCCACAGTGGGGCAAAGGAGGCCCCCCAGAGTGTCTGGCTGCTGTGAGCAAGGGGGTGCCAGCACAGGCAGATATACCACGTGAGGCCCACCAGCAGAGGGTGCCTTGCCCCCAGGGCTTCGTCTAGCCAGGAGGGGTAGAGATGCAAGAGAAAGGTCAGGGGAACGTGAAGGCGCCTGCTTGCACCTTCATGAAGTAAGCTGCCCTGGGTAGGTCCACCAAGCACAAAGCAGGCAAAACCGCAAATTCTGAAAAGGCTGGCCTCTACCGAGATGGGGAGAGCACCTAAAACAAGACGGAAGCCAGGCTATACTGGATCCAGACACAGAGAGGAACTAGGCCAAGTCTTCCTGACCGACTGTCCCTGACCCTGGTTTTCTTCCTTCTGATTCCTTTTCCCAAGGAGAGACCAGTCAACTGATTTGTCAACTATTATTCCACTCAACCTAAGATCCAAGAAGACAATTCTAACATCAAGTAGAAACAGGGGGATCCAGGGAATTCCCTGGCAGTACAGTGGTTAGAACTAGGTGCTCTCACTGCCAGGGCCCTAGGCTCAATCCCTGGTCGGGGAACTAAGATCCCACAAGCCGTGCAGTGAGGCAAAAAAAAAAAAAGAAAAAGAAAAAGAAAGAGAGAAAAAGAAAAAAGAAACAGGGGATCCAATAATTCACTTCTTCTGGTGAGAGGCAAATAGCAGGCCTGTATTACCTCATCAGACACAAGAAAACCGAAAAATATACCAGCCTATATTAACTCTTCATTCAGACCCAAGAAAACCAATACATGAGGAAAAGCAGCACGGTCCTTAAGAGCAGATAAATATATACATTTGAAAAGATTTATCCCATAAAACACTACACTTTAGTCCACATATACCTTGTGCTCCCATTTAAAAAAATAAAGTCAAAGTGGAAGAGAACTGTACTTTTACTTCACTGTACAGTAGAAACTAACACAACATTGTAAAACAACTATACCCCAATAAAAAAAAGAAAGAAAGAAAGAAAGAAAGAAAGTGGAAGAGGAGGACTTCTCTGATGGCGCAGTGGTTAAGACTCCGCGCTCCCAATGCAGGGGGCCCGGGTTCGATCCCTGGTCAAGGAACTAGATCCCACGTGCATGCCACAACTAAGAGTTCACGTGCCACTGCTAAGGGGCGCTTGATCTGAAACTAAAGGAGCCTGGCTGCCGCAACTAAGACTCGGTGCAGCCAAATAAATAAATAAATATCTAAAACAAAAAGAAAGTGGAAGAGGGAATTAAAAAATTAAAGCATAAATCGAAAACAGAAAAGAAAGTGTAAAAGTTATAAATAAAACCAAAATTTAATTCTTCTAAAAGAATTAAATATAGAATTATATTAATATAAATACAGAATTAAATATAGAAAGAAGGAGGGGAAAAATGAGCAGGCAATAATGATTTAAATCTTACCTCTGTGTATGATTATAAATTACAAGGATGTGCTATGAATAGCTATGCTAATAAACCTGGAAGTCTCTTTGGCCATACATTGCAGGAAAATGTACAGCCAAAGAGAAATTAAATTGATGTAGAAAACCTAAACAAATAAATAACCTCAGAACTGATGTCAGAGAACTTTTACTGAAAGGGGAGCTAAGCCCCAATGGTTTTACAGCTGAGCTCTAATGAACCTCAAGGAGCAAGTCCTGTTTTATTCAAACACTCTATAACACGTTTAAAAATGAAAAAACTTTCAAATCAGTTTATAAGGGTTACCTATATCTGGTATCAAAATAGTATGACAAAAAAGGAAATTAGATGTAAGTGTAAACTTCATCAGTAAAGTAACAGCAAATGGTATATTAGAAGAATTTTTTTAAAAAGAAAGAAAGAAAAATAATATACCAGGATTGAGTCAAACATAATCCAAGAAATCAAAAGTGATTTAACATTAAGAAATTTATTAATGCTATTTATTACATTAACTGATAATAAGATCACTGTCCAATATAATCATGCCCACAACTACCAAAATGCTTATTGGTATCATACACTGGTAAATATCAGCCATTCTATTAAAATCTCTAAGTAAAATTAAGAAATAAAAGGAAAGTTCCCAAATATGTTAAAGAGTATATATCGGAAAACATCAGCAATGAACCTTGAAAACACTGCTCTAAGTGAAAGAAGCCAGACATGAAAGGCCACATATATAATTCCATTTATATGAAGAGTCCAGACAGGCAAATCCACAAAGATAGAAAGAAGACTTTTGGTTGCCAGGGGCTGAAGGGAAGGGGAAAATAGGAGTGAACACTTAATAAATACGAGGTTTCTTTTTTGGGTAACAAAATATTCTGGAATTAGATAGTAATGATGTTTGCACAATGTTGTGAGTATACTAAAAACCACTCAACTGTAGTTAGTTTGAAATGGTGACTTTTAGGGTATGTGAATTAGATCTCAATAATATATTTCTTAAGCAGGAAACAATATAAAACACTGGAGGCATGTCTACAAAATTCAGAAACAAGACTCTGATACCTAATCACCCCATTATTCAAATTGTTCTGGAGCCTTGAGTTAGCACAACGGTGTACAACAGAGCTCCACGCACTGCAATCATTCAAGAAGAAACACGCAGTGATCTACCACATCACTTCCTTTTGCAAAAGGTTGGTTTCTTCGAAAATTAATCTAAAACTATAATACACATAATAGGGAGAAAATGTATTTAAAACTTTTTAAAGTGATAAATCTAAACTGATGTCAGGTATTTACTAAATAACATTCAGTGACAAAAGGAGAAGACACAAACCACAAGGTAGATTGTAGTATCGTTTGCAATTATTAACTCTGTACCTTTAAGAGGATTATACACACTCACTATTGCCAAGTGACTGCCGACCGAAGGGCACATCTCCACTCGAGTCCAGTGACTGTTGGCTTGGCTACGTAACGGGCTCTGGCCAATGGCACATGAGCAAATGTGACCTACACCAGATTGGAGCAGACACTTTAAGAGCCACTGCATGTTTCCATCAGCTCTCATGTGCTCTCTCCTCTGCCCTGAAACTAGCACGCCCCAAACAGGGGCTGTGCCTTCAGAAGGGAAGACTTGTGGAAAAGAGCCATAGCAATGGACTCCCAGCCACCGACACATAACTCGATCTAGAAATTAATGTTTGCTGCAAACCTCTGTATTTTTGGAATTTGTGGTTTATTAACCACAGCAAGACTAATACATATAATTATTAAAATGTCTATGTAATTTAAAAAATCTAGGTAAGAGATAGTGTGTAAACAATATGGAATTTTAAGATGTAGGGATTTATCTTTTTTTTTTTTTAGTAACTGTGGAATTATTCAAAATGCATCTTAACCATATGACTTAAGTCCTAGGACCCTACTTGATTATCAGTAGAAGTTCAGTCTTCCTTCTTTCCCACCCCTGCCCCAGAATCCCATCTCCAATATTCTCCAAAACCTCCAAGGTTGCTTGCACAAGTTTCTCCAAGTTCCCAAGGCCCAGCAGTCTGTGGTTTCTAGGTTAGCATCTTCTCTGAACAGTCTTACATTTTCCCACTTTGGATTCTGGATCATCACATACGAGGGAAAGACTCTTCTTCTTTAGACATAGGTTAAGAGATCACCTTTAATTATTTGTAGGTTAATAAAGTCATTTCAAAACTGAAAATGTTTCCCCAGCTTTTCTATTAGAAACTCTCCCTTCAAGTAAAATCCACCCATTGGCCTGATGCAAAAGACGACCTCCAACAAGATCACGAACGAAGTCAAAATGCAAAAGCCCAGGTCCACATTCCTTGGCTCAGTTTCCAATGTCTATTACTAGCTTTTTCTAAGGATCTCCAGACTAGCAATCAGCTCTCCAGATATTCTTGTGATGGTTGGGAGCAAAGATTTTTATCCCACTCTCAGATGAATTTAAACATGATCTCTTTTCATTCCTTCTAAAGAGGATACACTGTTTCAACCACAGAGTGAAACACCTAACACACACTGGACAAAGTGCTGACACAGAGCTGCCAGGCTGTGTTTCAATGACTCAGTCTGGCTGGGCATGTGTACACAAAAACCTCTACTTATGATGCAACGCAATATGGGTTATAACGGAGGTTCATGCAAAAGGAAGGAGGGGCACAAAGGATACTGGGGCAACTGGAGAAGAACAAGAAAATTCGCCAAATGGAAAAACAAGATGGTGGGAGAGTTTGGCATGGACATTCCGTGCTGAGAAATCACGACCTCTGAAGGAGGAGAGGTATTTCCAAAAGCTTGTCCCTAACTGAATGATAACTAGGACCCACCACACAAAGGTTCTGCCTCTGTTGCCGGTCAAGCACGTGCATGATCCGGAGGACTCAAACGCCCAAGCAGACAGCTTCCTAAAGACATGAATTAAACCTCCCCCGAAAGTACACAACAAAGAGAACGTGACTCTAACTAAACACCTGCTCTCTTTCCTTCCCACCTTGATGAATTCTGCCAACTGAAAGCTAAGTGATAAAGGCACTCCCCTCTGACATTTCTGCACCAAAATCACGCAAGGGCCTGGGGCGGAGAACCCCTCAGATCATCCAAGTTGTCTATGTCACTTATAAGAAAAGACTTGGAAGTAGCATGCATGAGGCCACTCAGGTGGTAACGTGACCACCAGGTCTTTGGTCACTCACCTAGGGCTGTGGTACCACACAAACTGGATGCTCCACAGAAGAAGGAGAGTGATGCACACAAGCAGATAAACAGCTCTAAAGACCAAGTGAGAAACAGTTACATGATGGGTGGTAATTAACAGAGGAGAAATAATGTTTCATAAAGGCCATGAAGTTAACCTACTGGGGATACTCAGTCTAAGGGTCTCATTTCTACGCTCTCCCAACACTAACCCACTCCATCCACCTCTGGTCTTTAACAGAAGAGGCATGGAAGGAAGGGAGGGAGGGAGGGAGGAAAGAAGATAGATAGATAGATCTGGGCTTAGAGTCCACATGACTGGGCTTGAATTCTGGCTTTGCTCCTCAGAGGCCTGGAGTAAGGTACTCAATCTCTCTGAGACCCAGTTTCTCCATCTATGATATGGAGGGTGTAAGGATTAAAGAAAACACAAATACTGTGCTACTTAATCCCTTAATATATGTTAGTTCTTTCCCACCCTTCATACAACACTCCTTAACTGAACCATCTGTTCATCTTTCAAAGCTGGTCCTAATTGACATGTTTTTGTGCTCCCATCTGACACAGCCCTGCATACGTGGAATGCCCTCAGTGTCTGATGAAACAAGTCCGATGCCTATGGGAAGTTAAAGGAAAGAGCATTTTCAAAACAGGGACCAGGATGAAACAATATACTGTACAGAGCTGAACATCTACTAGGTGATCAAATACTTGTTGATTAATCATCACCTCAGACCAAACCTTTTCAAGGGCAAAAACCATTCAAGTGAGGAACAGACCGGGGCAGGACTCCACTACCAATTCACGTGAAGTGGTTACTGTTAAGTCCACACTTACAGCCACACCACTCAGCTGTGGTTTAAAAAGCCTTGAGCACTGAGCAAGACTAAAAGTGTCCTTGACTCAAAAACTACCTGAAGCTCACCATTTCTCTATAATAGGGACTCTTTCTCTAGAATCTAAAGACACCTCATGCCAAAAATTATGTGCAAGATTTTGCACGTGCACTTGTGAATTTGAATTTTCCTTTGGGGAGAACCTATCATTTTTAGAGTCCCAAAAATACCTATGGGGGAAAAAAGTTAAGCACTCCTGATTCTAAACTGTCTCTCTCAAAAAAGGAAGTAGAAGTATATTTGAACTTCCACGAGCTCTCCAAGTTCAAACTGCCCCTCAGCAGAGTACTCTCACGTTTAATGATTTGTGACGCTCAGACCCTACCATTAGGGGTAGGGAAGTCCTTAAACCCTCAACCCAAACCTGAAACTAACCTGAGATGAGAACTTGTTAAATTAGAAGGAAATATGTGACTATACTCAAATAGGTCACACTAGCTTGAAACAAGTTTTCACCTAAAAGGATTCTCTCAATACTGGTCTTGTGGCATTAAACACTGTTGTGTTGATTCAGGAGCTAAAAGAGATGTTTTTCTGTGAAACTCTTCAAAGCCTGAGACACGGGTCCCCCCATAGCATCCTTTTTAGAAGGCTGAAGCATGCCCGCCTCCCCCAAAAAGTGCAGATGGATTTCCAGGCTTGAGATTCACCTGGCTACCTGGCTGCTCCAGCTCTAATTCCCACATTCCTACTGACATGACTCAGACTGGACATAGGGGATTTCTTTTTATTTCCACGGTGAATAGATTTATTGGGAAAGAAGAAGGAACTCAACAACCAAGAGTCTGATCATAGTCTAAACAATAAGGAGTGAAAGAAAAAGCGGGAATAGGACATTCTAAACCAAAACAGCTCAAAAGAGTTTCACAACTAAGTAACCAGACAAGAAAAGTGGGGAAAAGGCAGGAAGGAAGGACATGCAAGAAAAGGGCCCTACACTTCATACTGGTCAGTGTGGCCCTCTCATATGGGCATTCTGAGCTCAGAGGCAGAAACGAGCCCTGTGAATAAGGGTCAGTTGAAGCAGGGTACAAATGGCAAGGGGGCAGAAACAGATAAAGGAAGTCAAGGAATGAAGGAGGGAAAAAACTACAACCTTATTTTCCTATAAACCATGAGGATAAAACAAAGTCAGAAAGGAGGCAGCTCCCACATGGGGAGGCAGGGAGGCTTGTCTTGAAGCCAATACACGAGAGATCAATAAACAGCAAGGATTTCTCAAGATGCTTTCATTTACACTTTACATACGACAGGGAGAAACGTCAACTGTCCAAAGTGAAGATGACTATTATTTTTCAGTTAAGGTTGTTGCCGTGGGGTGGGTGGAGGCTGATAGATTAAAGGAGAGTCAGCTTTCCTCAAAGCCACTCCTAGGTATAGATTGTTTGACAAAATTTCGCTAAAAGATTACATTCCTACAATATATATAATTAAATATGTTTTCAGCATCTTTCTCCAAGGAATCTGTGTGAGATGGCAGAGGGAATGGGACAAAATAATGATCACTTTCTATTTCTTCTATAGACCAAAAGAGAGATGTTTTCCAACACACGGGAGTTTTAAGTAGCCTAATTACCAGGGTACTATCCTCCCTCAAACCACAAATTAGAGGATATGGAAAGAAAAAGCTACTCATCCATGTATTCATCCAAAAAAAACATTTATCGAGTTCCCACTGAGTACCAGGTACTATTCCAGATGCACGGGAAAGCAAGCTGATAAGGGATTTATTTGAGGAATCAAGTTTTGGGGTGGAGTATGGGGTGTGGCACAGACCCAGGACAAACAGCAACGTGATGTGACGAGATAAATACGTGAATAAGGAAAAACTGCTGTGCTGGAGTCCAGAGCAGCCAAGAGTAACTCTGCCCTCCGAGAAGGGCTCCAGAGAGGCAGCCTGACCTCACATTCCAGCTCTCCTACCAGCTATGCGGCAGTAAGAAAACCACTTAAATTCACCAACGCTCGCTGGAAAATGGCAAGGTCACCCCACCCAGGGGGCCAGGCCGCACGGAGAGTATGGAGAATGTCTGTGAAAGCCCCTGTACACAGCGACTAGCCACTCGGCAGGGATAAGGTGTTCCTGACGTGGAGTGCGGCCTCAGCAGAACTGCCACAGGGTGAGGTGCAGAGGGCACAGCTGGGGACCATCACTGTGGACAGAACATGAGCCGCCCATGGGCGGTGGCTGGAAGCAAGGCCTGGAGGTCCAATGAGCTCCAGACTCTGAGGGATCTTAAATAACAGGCTTAAGAATTTGAGGCGCACCCCACAGGCAGTGGCTAAGCTTTTAAGCAGGAAAGTGGCACTCGTACGTAACTTTTTCAAAAAGACTTCAGAAAAAACACACAGATCAGATAGAAAGGGGAAGAAATAGGAGACAAGAGAGGGCTCACTTAGGGAGCTCTTGTAATTGTCCAGGCACACCTCCCCCCGCCCCAAATGGTACCTGAGCCAGGTGGTAGATGCCATGGAGAGGAAAGGACAGGTGAGAAGTGTCCTCAACAATAAGGTCGGGTGCGCTGGGGGAGACTCTGATGAATGTCTCCTCAGCAGAAAAAAACAGAGTCTGGCCACACCAGGGGGATCATGTTTCAAACACAGGTAAATTACAGAGGATTAGAAATTCCTGCAGTTCTAGCAAAATCGAGTAAACCAAGTTCAACTACCCTTTGTGCTGTGGTTAAATCCACAAAGCCCATCCTTAGGACAAGAGGGCAAGTCCTGCCAAAATGACCGTGCTCAGCAAAGGCTTACACCAAGGTCCACCAAGGTCACCAGGCACTTGACATTCTTACCTAGGTGGGAGCTGCCTCCCAGAGGAGACTCCTCCCACTCACCTTCCATCACCTGCTTCAGGGATACCTGACTCAAGCCACTTTTCCACTGTCACAGCCAGCACGCCCACGGCAGGAACTCACGCGGGGAATCTCTCACCGCCATCCACTTAAGGCCAGATGAACAAACAGCTCACAGGCTGTTAGCGCCGCCTGGCTCCAACACCTGGCCAGAGGGTTCTCTCTGTCACCTGAACCCAGCTTTGGCAGAGAGCAGAAGGTGGCCAGCTGAGCACTCTGGGAGCCTGGGCTCTGAAGTGACACACGACACAACAAAATTCCAAAACAGAAAGCAAACTCTTGGGGCTCAGAAAGATGACAGGACTTGCAGACAAAAATCCATACTTTTTCACAGTGACCTACACACCACACCTCTAAGTCAAGGGAAAATAAAGAAATTAAATATTGTAAGTTCATACTATCTTCTGAGCACGGTGCAAGCTTTACACAGTATTCTCAACCCTTCAAATAACACAAGGGTGGGGATGGGGGTGGGGGTGGAGGGTGGGCTTTATTATCCGTGTTCCTACTAGGAGAGCAGGTCCAGGGAGGTTAGAGGACGGGCCCAAGGTCACTCAGTCAGTAACAAGCAGAGGCACAACTGGAGCCCAGCCCTGAGAGGCCAGAGCAGAGGCTGGTGGCTGGCCACCGCCTGCCCCCTGGTCGCAAGAGACTTCGTGGAACAAGCACCTACCTGACAAGAGACCCCGTACTCACTGCCACCACATTCACCTTTGCATCTGCAGTAGGGCCTGGTGGTGAGCAATCCTTCACATGTGTCCCTTCAAACAATTAAATTCCTGATCCACCAGTGCCAGAGAAATAAACCAAGTGACCTGGCCTCTCAAAGGATTTTTAAGAGCCAGCCAGCTCCAGAGAAGATCCAACATAAAGGAGCAGAAACCATTAACAAACAGCTCCATTTGCCCATCAGCAATCCCCCATGGACTCCAGAAAAATAAAGCTAGACCCCACCACAGTGTCTGCACAAGGAAATACACGTGAGTGGTTAGACACCATGGTGCACGGGCACATCTGGCTTGAACACTCAGTGTTAATGCAGGGGGTGAGGGCTTCTCATCCCCAGAGAACTCTTGGGTAATATATATCCTCTCACATAGCTTGATGATTCACCCTGTTATTCCCTAAACTGATAGGACAGATTTAGTATACGATAACTGTGGAACTTCAAATAGTGAGGAGAGGAGATTAGTCAATAAATGCTGATGGAGAACTTGGTTAACCAGTTAGGGAACAGTTAAGTTATATCCTTTTCTAATGCCAAATGCAAAAATAAATATCAGGTCATGTAAAGAAATAAATGCAATACATCAACTATACCTCGATTTAAAAAAAAAGAATGAAATGCAAGATTAAAAAAGAAAACTAGATGATGATTTATATCAGGGGTCGGCAAGCTTTTCTGGTAAAGGACCATATAGTAAATATTTCTGGCTTTTCAGGTCACAGTCTCTGTTGCAACAACTCCAGTCTGCTGTTGTGGTGCAGAAGCAGCCTCATACAGTAGGTGGACAAATGGGTGTGGTTACATTCCAATAAAATTATGGAATGGACACAGTTATGTCTGAATTATGGACATAACTGTTATGGACACAGAAGTCTGAATTTCGCTAATTTTCACATGGCATGAAATAAACATCTTTCTTTTTTCCAGTCATTTAAAAATGCCATTAAAAAACTCTTAGGGGCTTCCCTGGTGGCGCAGTGGTTGACAGTCTGCCTGCCGATGCAGGAGACACGGGTTCGTGGCCTGGTCCGGGAAGATCCCACATGCTGCGGAGCGGCTGGGCCCATGAGCCATGGCCGCTGAGCCTGCGCGTCCGGAGCCTATGCTCCGAAACGGGAGAGGCCACAACAGTGAGAGGCCCGCGTACCGCAAAAAAAAAAAAAAAAAAAAAACCTCTTAGGACTGAAGGTGTCCACGGGTTGGGGATGGAGGACGGGATTGGCATAGCTATAAAAGGGCAGCAGGAAGGAGCCTTGCTGTGGTGGAACTGTCTGTATGTTGACTGTGGTGGTGCTGGTTACAGAAATTTATACACCTGATAGAACTGCACAGAACAAACTACACACATGCACGCACTCACAAATGCGTGCTTGTAAAATGGGTGAAATCTGCATGAGTTCTGTAGATTTTACCAATGTCAATTTGCTGGTATTGTTATGCAAGATGTTATCATTGGAGGAAACTGGATAAAGAGCGCCTGGGACCTTGCTATACACATCTTTGGTAACTCCCTGTTAATCTATAATTATTGGGGGCTTCCCTGGTGGTACAGTGGTTAAGAATCTACCTGCCAATTCAGGGGACAAGGGTTTGAGCCCTGGTCCGGGAAGATCCCACATGCCGCGGAGCAACTAAGCCCGCGTGGCACAACTACTGAGCCTGAGCTCTGCAGCCTGCAAGCCACAACTACTGAGCCTGCGTGCCACAACTACTGAGCCCACATGCCACAGCTACTGAAACCCACGCACCTAGAGCCCGTGCTCAGCAACAAGAGAAGCCACCGCAATGAGAAGCCCGTGCACCGCAACCAAGAGTAGCCCCCACTCGCTGCAACTAGAGAAAGCCACACACAGCAACGAAGACCCAACGCAGCCAAATGTAAAATAAATAAAATAAATTTTAAAAACCAAAAGCAGAATCCATAAAGGAAGAGTAACAGATTTAACAAATTTTCCTCTATGTCAAGGAAACAATAAATGGGAAAAGATAAACAGCAAACTGGGAAAAGGATTTGAACATCTATGACCATAGGTTGTTTGCTTCAACGTATTAAGGATTTTGAAAATCAGCATTAAAGACATACTATGTGGGTTTCCCTGGTGGCGCAGTGGTTGAGAGTCCACCTGCCGATGCAGGGGACACGGGTTTGTGCCCCGCTCCGGGAAGATCCCACATGCCACGGAGTGGTTAGGCCTGTGAGCCATGGCCGCTGAGCCTGCGCTTCCGGAGCCTGTGCTCCGCAACGGGAGAGACCAGAACAGTGAGAGGCCCGTGTACCACAAAAAAAAAAAAAAAAAAAGACATACTATGTAAAAAATAGACAACTAATGGGAACATATTGTATAGCACAGGGAACCCTACCTTATGCATTGAGGTAACCTAAATGGGAGGGAAGTCCAAAAGTGGGGGGAGGGACTTCCCTGGTGGCACAGTGGTTAAGAATCTGCCTGCCAATGCAGGGGACACGGGTTCGAGCCCTGGTCCAGGAAGATCCCATATTCTTCAGAGCAAATAAGCCTGTCCACCACAACTACTGAGCCCAAGTGCCACAACTACTGAAGTCCACACGCCTAGAGCCCATGCTCAGCAACAGAAGAAGCCACTGCAATGAGAAGCCCGCACACCGCAACAAAGAGCAGCCTCTGCTCGCCGCAACTAGAGAAAGCCCACGCTCAGCAATGAAGACCCAATGCAGCCAAAAATAAATAAATTAAAAAAAAAAAGGCAGGGGACGTCTGTATGTGTATGGCTGATTCATTTTGTTGTGCAGTGGAGGCTAACACAACACTGTAAAGCAACTGTACTCCAATAAAAATTAATTAAAAAAACATTAAAGACAAACAGAGCTGGATATAAAAATGGACAAATATAGTAAATATGGCCAATAAATATTAATTGTTCTGGAATATTACTCAGCCATAAATAAAGAATGAAATAATGTCATTTGCAGCAACATGGATCTACCTAGAGATTATCATACGATGTGAAGTAAGCCAGACAAAAACAAATATCATATGATATCACTTATATGTAGAATCTAAAAAAAAAATGATACAGATGAACTTATATACAAAACAAAAATAGACTCACAGACATAGAAAACACACTTATGGTTACCAAAGGGGAAACTGGGGGGAGGGATAAATTAGGAGTTTGGGATTAACTGTACATATTACTGGACTTCCCTGGTGGTGCAGTGTTTAAGAATCAGCCTGCCAATACAGGGGACACAGGTTCGAGCCCTGGTCTGGGAAGATCCCACATGCCGCGGAGCAACTAAGCCCATGCACCACAACTACTGAGCCTGCACTCTTGAGCCCATGCTCTGCAGCAAGAGAAGCCACCACAATGAGAAGCCCACACACTGCAACGAAGAGTAGCCCCGCTTGCCGCAACTAGAGAAAGCCCACACACGGCAACGAAGACCCAACACGGCCATAAATAAATAAATAAATTAATTAATTAACTAAAAACATATACACACTACTTTATCTAAAATAGATAACAGGGGAATTCCCTGGAGATCCAGTGGTTAGGATTTGGCACTTTCACTGCTGTGGGCCCAGGTTTGATCCCTGGTTGGGGAACTAGGATACCACAAGCCACATGGCACAGCAAAAAAAATTTTTTTTAATTTAAAAAAATGAATAACAAAGACCTATTGTATAGCACATGGAACTACACTCAATATTTTGTAATAACCTATAAGGGAATAGAATCTGAAAAAGGATATATATATTATGTATATAATATATATATATATTTATGACTGAATCACTTTGCTGTAAACCTGAAACTAAGACAACACTGTAAATCAACTATTTCAATAAAAAATAATAATTGTTCAACTTCAATAGCAAACAACAAAATGAAAATGAAAACAAGATATTTCTCCTATCAAACTGGTAAAGATTAAAAACATTACCTCTGGTTCTAAAGCCACACAGTTTCTACTACATCACACTAAAAAAATTTTAGGACAACAACAAAATAAAATGGCTTTTTCAAAGCTCTGTTCAGAGCCAGAACAGCAAGGAAGGACTCTGTAAACAAGAAGAGAGACTGTGGGACAATACTATGGTTCAGGGACTCTGTGACTGGCTGAACTACCTTTATCAGCTTCGAGAAAATGTTGGTGATAGAAGTGGTGTCCCCTCCTCCATCTTCAGCCACGCCTAGGTGCCATCAATGCCTCTGGCAAGAACAAAAATGCAGGAGACATGACCCGCCAAGTATTTGTCTTCAGTGATCAAGTGCTTGTCCTCTGTCAGTTGGGACTAATGGCAGATGGTAATATTTATATCCAGTGAATTTCATCTTCCTATGAAATTCAAGCCCCAGGAAAGCAGACAGTCCTCAAAATCACCCAAAGAAGCAAAGGACACAAACAGCAGCCAGCCAAATACTGTGCTAAAACTCAATGTAAGGAACATGTTTGATTCTATGCACGACGGTGTTACTCACCAAGGGAGGAGTCCACGTAAAGAAGGCAGGAAACCCATTCTTTTTGGGTTCTGGTGCAAAGACAAGTTTCCAAAAGTACACGTGAAAGGCTTAGAGATCTCACCTCCTTCCAGCTGCCATCAGCAAGCCCACACGTCAAGTGTTTTCAGGACTCTAGAATGATTTCCTTAGGCTGTGCCAAACGGGTATTACCACATTTGCTCTTTTTTTTTTTTTGACTGTGGTAAAATACACATAACATAAAACTTACTGTCTTAGTGATCTTTAAGTATACAGTTCAAATAAGTCCATTCATACGGCTGTCCAATTGCTCTCCAGAACTCTTTTCAGAACCTTCTCTTTCTAACCAAAGGAGTTTGGGGTTATGATTGGACGTGCCCCCTCGCCCAAGTCTGCCTGCTTGTGCACACGTGCACATGTTTATACACCCCCCCAGGTGGCACAAGAACAAGTCTCACTGCCTGGGGGCAACAGCATGTGCCTCCCCAAGAAGGGAGAAGCAGCAGCCCACAGGTGCAGACCAGAAGGTCAGTGCACTCCCGTCTAAAGGTGGCCAGCTCCTGCCCTAAGCCAGGATCACCATCTTGGACACCCAGGCTGGAGATAAGCACGTCTGAAGGCACTGGGGGTACAGTGACAAGTAACCCTGTCCCATGTCCACTCCTCACAAGCTGAGAGTCCAGCCTTAAAACAGAGATAATATTTTTATTATTTGCCTGTCTTGGAGAGCATCAAATGAGAGAGAATCTAAAATACTCAGCCAAGGGACTTACCCGGCAGTCCACTTATTGGAAGCATAAGACTCTGTGCTTCCAATGCAGGGGGTGTGGGTTCAATCCCTGGTCGGGGAACTAAGATCCCACTTGCCTCACGGCCAAAAAAATAAAATAAAATAAAATGCTCAGCCAAGCACCTAGGTGCTCCAGCTCCAGCTCCCATCCTCCTCTTCCCATGTCTGCCCTTAGCCTTCAACAGCAAACATAGTCCTTATCTACATGCTCACTTAAGCTACAGATTGAGAAGGGAAGCACAGTGTAAGGAACAAGGGGAACTGAATGATGAAGAATGGAGAGGATCCAAGGGAGGATCCCCAAAGTGGAGCTGATGAGGCTTGCTCTTCCACCATCCTCAGCAGCCCATCCATCACCCCTAATATACTTTGGATACAGAACCAACCGAGGGCTCATAGGCCAGGCCGAGGATGCACAGAATCTGAAGGTAGAACATACCTACTTTTGCTACAGTTTCACCTCCCATCACATGTGCCAGCAGCACCCAATTACTAGTCAATCCTCAGTCTACCAGCAATTCCCCCAGAGTGCCATGAGCTCTCACACACCCTACCACATCTCAAAGAGGGATGCTTCCTCTCCCCGGGATGCCTCCTTGTTCACCTAGCTAATGTCCCCTTGTGCTCCAAGACTCAGCTCCAAAGATATCCCCGCTAAGATGCCTTCTTTCTCCACTGACTTCCCATCCATGCCAGCACTTGCCCAGTCTGGGTTAGATATCCCCCACCCTGTTCTTATCATGCCCCCGTGCCTGGTCCTCTCAAAACACTCATCATCTGCGCTGTTACTGTCTGTTTATGTACCTGCCTCTGCCCCGTAAGATCTGAGGATCTGTGGTTCTGGGATTGGTTATCGTTGTATCTGCAGCATGGCATCTGTGTCAGTTCATATATTTTAAAGGATGGCCATAACGGCAACTCCCATCCCACATGTTTATCTGAAATGTGCCCTGGCTGCTTCCGCCATCAGGAGATGGAGTCTATCAGTCCCCCCTTTTGAATCTGGGCAGGCCCTATGAATGCTTTGAACAAAAGAATATGGCAGGGCTTCCCTGGTGGCGCAGTGGTTGAGAGTCCACCTGCCGATGCAGGGGACACGGATTCGTGCCCTAGTCTGGGAAGATCCCACATGCCGCGGAGCAGCTCGGCCCGTGAGCCATGGCTGCTGGGCCTGCGTGTCCGGAGCCTGTGCTCTGCAACAGGAGAGGCCACAACAGTGAGAGGCCCGCGTACCGCAAAAAAAAAAAAAAAAGAATATGGCAGAACTGATGCTGTGCCTTTTCTGAGCTCAGCCCTCACATGGCCCAGTAGCTTCCACTTCCTGTCTCTTGGGATACGCATTATTGGGATGCGTCCTCCAGGAGCCCATCCAGCTTGCCTTGAGCAGCCCAAGCCACATGGAGATGTCACTCGAGTCAACTGCCAGCCACAAGTCAACTTAGGCACTCAGTGCAGTTGAGCCTTTAGATGACCACATGAGAGACTCCAAGCAAGAACCATATAGCTGAGGCCAGGCAACTCATAGAGCCACGAGGGATAAGAATAAATGTGTATTTTAACCTACTTCACTTTGGGGTGGTTTGTTAAGCAGCAGTGCATAACCAAAACAATGTCCACCTGGTACACAGCAGGTACAAAGAGAAAGAACAATTAAATCAGCTCTGACATGAGATCGGCACATAGCACTCAATTTAATAGCTGCTGCTCTTATTGAAATTATATGGAAGGGGAACAAAGAAACTGGTGGAAGAGGCCGTTACATCCTTGCCAGTGAAAAATAATGAAATCCACTACGTCCACAGTGGGCATGGGCTGAGCCCTGGGCTTGACTCTCATGTCCCTCCAAATTCCACAGAAATGACAAAGGAAACATAAAATTAAGAATAAATCTATTTTTAGGGACCTCCCTGGTGGTCCAGTGGCTAAGACTCCGTGTTCCCAATGCAGGGGGCCCGGGTTCGATCCCTGGTCAGGAAACTAGACTCTACATGCCACATTAAAGATCCTGCGTGTCGCCACTAAAGATCCCGCAGGTGACAATGAAGATCCTGAGTGCCACAAGTAAGACCCAGCGCAGCCAAATATATATATATATTTTTTTAAATGATAATCTATTTTTAAAATCTGGAAAATGGGGATGGATGTCATCAGTCAAAAAAAATTTTTTTTTTTTTTGCAGAATTTCTGGAAGAGATGTGACAGGATCAAATTTACAGAAAAATCAAACTTAGCCAGAGTTGACAAACCAAGTGGGAAATGCTGGACACGGGAAGGGTCTGGCAAAACCCCCAATTCAGAAGTGAGTGACTGAAAACAGAAGCAGGCACTGACTGAGCTGGCGGGTCAGGTGAGGAAAGGGTTGTGGAATGCTGAGTTTCTAGTGCAGCTTGAAGAAAGAAAAGAGGAAGGGTATTTTGGGATCAGCTGTGAAGTTCTCCAACTGCAGGGCAACTCTTTCCCCACTTCCTCAATTAAGAAGGGTCCACCCAGCCTATTGTCCTGTTATCAGCCAAGCACACACACAGGAAGCCTGCCCAAGAGCAATTCCAAGGATCTACTCTCCATTCTCTTCTTACTGCATCCCATTCCAACCCTAACCACTCAGCCAGGCAAAGGCTGACTGCAGAGTCTGTGCGCTGCTTATGTGCACATATGTACATGTTTATACGCAAACACAGGTACGCATGGCCAGGCAAATACATGTCCCAGAGGAAGCCAAAGAGCAAGTCTCATTACTTGGGGGTGGGCAACAGCATGTGCCTCCCCAAGAGGGCAGAAGCAGCAGCCCACTTGTGCAGACCAGAAGGTCAGTGCACTCCCATCTGAAGGTGGTCAGCTCCTGCCCTAAGCCAGGATCACCATCTTGGACATCACAATCTGAAAGCAGGTCCAAAAACATGATTGCTAAAACAAACGTAAGTGAGATTAAATTTAAATTGAATAGAAAAGTAGAAATAGTGGAATGGAATGAAATTTAAAATAAATCCATCATTCAGAAGATCAAATCAAGGAATTCCCTCAACATAAAGAATGAAAATATAACCTGATAAAATGAGCCCAGAAAAAGTGAAGACCCAAAAAGGGGAGATTAAAATCCAAATATCCACAAGTCCTTCTCCTAAAAAAGAGAATAAAGAATAAAAAAGGATGTAGACAAAGCGGTAAAATTGAAAGGGTTTAAAGCAGAAATACCTAAGAAAAATATATACCTAAATACAAGCAGGCTGGTAAATTTCTCAATTTAAAAAGAAAACTCTAGGGATATGTGGAAGATTGGGTATAAAAGAAAAAGAATCACTGGCACAGACTTATCTGGGACTGTAGGCACTGAACTAACAGAAACAAAGGAATACTAGAGGGTCATTAAAAAAAAGGAAGGGAGTGGAGGGAAAGGGAGGGGAGAGGGAGGAAGAGCTTTATGTACCATATGGAATGATCTCCAAGATCTATGACTAAGTGTACAGCAAGGTACAAGACTCTGTGTACGGTATGCTGACATTTGACTTTTAAAAGAATTACATGTATGCACTTTCATATTTATGCATAACATCTACCTCTAGAAAGTTTCTCCAGAAACTGGTAACACTGGTTGCTTCTGGGGAGGGAAACCTGCTGCCAGAGGAAGGGAAATGATGGGGTCTGGGCAAATGGGAGACTTTTCACCAGATAAAATTTTGTATCTTCTGAATTTTGTGCCATGTGAATGCACTGGCCACACCAAACACCAAAAAATTTTCAATCTCTCTCTCTCTCTCTCTCTCTCTCTCGTGCGCGCACACACACACACACACACAAATTTAAGTAAAAAAGACAAGCCACAGAATGGGAGAAAATACAATACATATATCTGATGAGCACTTGTATCCAGAATATATCAAAAACTCTTAATAAGGATATATGTGGTATATACATACAGTGGAATGTTATTCGGCCTTAAAATAGAAAATTATGCCGTTTGCAACAACATGGATGAACGTGGAGGACATTATGCGAAGTGAAATAAGCCAGTCACAAAAGGACAAATACTGCATGATTCCACTTATCTGAAGAATCTAAAATAGTCCATTTCATAGAAGCAAAGCATACAAAGGTGATTGCCAGGGGATGGGGAAGGGGAAGATGGTTTGGGGGCAGGGGTATTAGTCAAAGGGTACAAAGTTTCAACTGTGCAAAATGAGTAGGTCCTAGAGATCTAATGTATTTAGCACGGGGTCCATAGTTAACAATACTGTATCGTATACAGTACTTTAAGTTTTGCTAAGAGGGTACATCTTATCACAAATTGTAACGATATTAGTAATAATAATATAAAGAAGGTAGGGGGAAACTTTGGGACGTGATGGATATGTTTATGGCACAGACTGTGGTGATGGTTTCAACAGATGTATACTTATCTCCAAACTCATCAAATTGTATACATTAAACATATACAGCTTTTTGTATGTCAATCATACCTAAAGTGATTTTTTTCACCTTAATGAAGAATATTTAAGTAATTCAGTATAGATATTACATTCAATATATAGATAGATATGTATATATCTCAGTAAGAAAAACAACCCAATAAAAATAGGCAAACGATTTGAAGATACTTCACAAAAGATACAGAAATGGGCAATTAGCATGTGAATATAGGTTCAACATCATTAGTAACCATGTAAAAGAAAATTAAAACCACAATGAGATACTACTACACATCCACTAGAATTGATCAAACAATACCAAGTCTTGGCAAAGATATGGAGCTACTAGAACGCTCGTATACTGCAACTCCACTATTAGGTATTTACCCAAGAGAAATGAAAACATGTCAACTAAAGACATGTACATGAATGCTCACAGCAGCTTTATTCGTGTCTAAGAATTTGTCCATTCCATCTAAGTCATACAATTTACTGACAGAATTGTTTGCAGTATTCCTTTATAACCCTTCATTATTTCTGTAAGGTCAGTAATGTCTACTCTTTCATTTCTGATTTTAGTAATTCCAATCTTCTCTTTTCTTGGTCGATTCAGCTAAAGGTCTGTCAATTTTGATTTTTTCCAAAGAACGATATTTTGGTCCTATTAATTTTCTCTATTGTTTTTCTATCCTCTATTCCATTAATTTCCACTCTAATCTTTAGTTCCTTCCTTCTGCTCACTTTAAGTTTAGTGTACTCTCCTTTGTTCAGTGTAGTAGCTTAATTTGTAATAGCTCAAAGCTGGGAACAACCTACATGCTCATTAATGAGTGAACAGACAAACAAATAGTGATATATTCATTCAATGAATGAATGAATATATTCAATATTTTTTTAAAAAGAACAAACTATGGATATAACAACAATAAAAATGTTGAGTGAAAGAAACTAGACACAAAGAATATATATTTTATGATTCCGATTCTACAAAATTCTAGAAAATGCAAACTAACATAGTGACAGAAAGTAGATTAGTGATTGCCTAGGCCAACGGTGGAGGAAAGTATGGACTACAAAAGTGCATGAAGACTTTTGCAGGTGATGCTCTGTATCTGGATTGTGAGAGTGGTTTCACAGGTGTATACAACCTCTCTCTTGTTGCCGAAATTCACTGAATCACACACTTAAATGACACTGTTATTTTATATAAATTACACCCCAATAAGTTAATTTTCAACAATGCTTTAAACTTCTTAAATGTTTTTAAAGTGGAAAAGAAGGCAATGGGGCAATCTCCATATATGTCTCAAGGGGAAATACCTCAGCCAAATTACCAGACAAGAAAAGAATAATATATACTTTATACACTCACACAATAATATATACACTCAGGTGTTGTTATATAATGTGTATCAGCCAGGGTGGTTGTGTTTTTTTTCCTTAAGTTACTCTCAGACATAATGCAGCACGCTGAAAAATAAATCAGAATAAAGATTTGTTCAAGAAAGAAAACATTAGTTTAAGGGACAGTTGATGTTACTGTGAAATTTGACTCAACTGTTTAAAAAAAAGAATTCATAAAATAGAAGGGGCATTAATTTAAAAAAAAAAAAGACTGATCAAAATCAAGAACTCAAAACTCAATAATTTCACTAAAACCTAGAAGGGGAAGTAAAAGCAAGCCCAAGGTCTCTCCTGGTTCTGGAGAAAGTTACAGATACTAATTAAATCTTGACTATGGTAGAAAAATATAATTATAAACATTAGTCAAATAGAAACAAGAAATAGAAATTGGAGGAAAATAAAATTGAACAAAGCACACCTGATCAACGTAACCAGTCAGGAAATGGAGAAAATGAGGAAAAAAAAAAAAAAAAGCATAATAAACAGAAAATAAACACTAAAACTAAAATTCCACAAAAAACATCAGCAAACTGAACCCAAGACTAAGTAGGACTTATCCTAAGTATAAATGTAAGTAATTTCAATATTAAGAAATTAATTTAATTAAATGATAATTTCCATAGATGCTGAGAAGGCATTTTATTAAACCTGAACTCCATTCCTAAATTTTTTAAATTAGTAAGCTATAAATAAAAAAAAAACTTTCTTGACAAGAAAACAACAGCAAACATATCTAATAAGGAAATATTCAATATATTCCCTTCTACAAGGAACAAGAATGCTCTCAGTATTTTAAGAATTTCCATAGGTCTTGGCCGATGCAATAAAATGAAGAAAAACATACATTTTTGAAAAGAAGCAGTGAGTTGCAAAATATATGACTCTCTGGATTTCTAAGTAGAAAATAACTGAAAAATTATTCAAAACGTGTTAGGAATTCAGTAAGGTGGCTAATGCATGATAACATTACAAAAATAAATAGCTTCCCTATATACTGGCAGTAAGAAACTGCAAACAACAGTAGTTTTTATTTTAGAACTTTATCTTTTAATCTTGGGGCAGAGGAAGAGAAACTGGAACCTGAAAAGTCCCGAAATGCAATGGTCTGTCCAAAGGGGATTTAGCTAGAAGCACCTAGAACAGTGCCGGGCACTTGATAAATATTTGATGAATAAATGAGTGGAATATGAGCTTCCTGATTAGGTCTGGTTCCTCTTATCTACTTCCTTTGGGAGGGAATTCTATTTTCTTGCCAGTTGAAACAGACCTTTGTTTTCAAGGTATATAGCTCACATATCAGAAAGATTCCTCTTTTCCTTTTTTAGCATCATGTTGAATGAGCCAAGGGTAATTTACTCTTACTCAAATAAAATGAAAATCCAATAAAGGAGAGGAAGTGAAAATATCTACCATAATCAAATCATAGTAATAATCAGATCAACGGTAACGTAAATTTAACATGATTGTGAATGTTTATTGTGGCCTGTTTATTTTTGTTAAAGCTATCCATAATCTGGCCTTGAACTGTAGAAAATAAGCCTAGAGCTGACTCAAGATTTTCTTTCCCACAATTTATGGATTCTTTCTGCAGAACTGAGTCTGTTTCCTCTTCCTTTTTCTGTTCAGTCTTATAAAAATCCTTAACTATACAACCTTGCTATATTCTAGGAAGCATTTTTTCCTTTCTTTCATCTACTATGTTCTGAATGTTAACACACCACATGATGCAGCTATGCCTACCATGGGTACCTATCAAAAACAGGCAAGGAACCTTCGTAGTCATCTAAAATATGCTGTTCAGATCAGTTATGAGAATCAGTTATGAGAACAGCTTTTGGGGCCTACTATGCATAATCTCATTAAGTTATCAGAACAACCTTATTAGGTAGGTACTACTAGAATTCCCATTTTATTGACAGGATAACAGAGGTTCAGGGCAGGTAAGTGACTGCCCAGCCAGTAAGTGACTGTATTAGGACTCCCTTGGCTGAGTCTGAGAGCTCCATTTTTTCCTACTCAGCTGTGTCTGCTTCAAACCTACAACATTAACCTCTCTAAGGTAGCAGTTCTAAATTACTTTACATAGTATACTTCCTTGATTTGGAACCAGAGGGAGCAAATAAACTTTATTCCTTCTGCTGCTGGCAACATTGTTTCTCATGATGGACAGATCCTCTACCCATTTCCTGCAATATCATAAACCTATATAATACATGAAGTTTCCTTGATTCATGAATAAGTCAACAGCAAGACTTTTCTATAAGTTTCATCATAATTTAACCACAAAGAAAGTTAAAATGGACAGTGTCATAATTTTGTTTGCTTTAAATAAGTAGCCAACCTGCCAAGGTCAACACTTGAAAACATACTCACCTGTGTGATACCAAAACTGCTTTGTGTAAAATGCAACCACTGCTTCTACAACTTATAATCTTGGAACACTGCGAAGTGTCTTTAATAAATGTTACCCTTTTCCACTCACATGTCCAAGAGAAGAATGATTTGAGGAAAAACAAAAAACAGTGGCTACCTTCTTCTTCAGAGTCAAGTTGAAAGTGGAGAGGTGACCATTTTGCTCAAACCTTGGCACTTGAGATTTGCTTAGAAATCTATAGATGCACATGTTAGCCCCAAATTTGGATCTCATTCAATCTAAAAGTCTGAACAGTCTGGTCTAAAATACTATATAAAAGACTACCTAGGTTACTCAAAAAGCTCCACAGATACCTACAATAATGTGCCAAGCCTCCCAGTAGACCAGGGGAGGAGAAGTTGTTTACATCGAAAGACTCAAGTCAACTGCACCGTCTTAGAAAGAGGTGTCAGTCTATCCCTAACAAAACCACCTCCTAACACCACGTCTTCCATGTCCACGTGTTTGAAAGTTGGCCACCTCTCTAAGAAGCTGCAATGAAGCCCAGAACCCCTCACCAGGATAAGGATTGCCATGAAGAAGACTGGGAGGAAGAAGAGCTGATGTCACTAGGCTGAAAACACCTCATTCTCTTTCATGGAGACAGGCAAGGTCCACGGCAGCCCTTTGGTCAGGGAGGGCAGAGGCAAGAGCATGAAATGAGGGTTGGACGAAGTCTGGCCAACTGGTCAAACAAGGGAAGGTCTTGCCCCTCCTCAGTGACTCGAACCAGGAAAGAAACGAATTTCTTAATCCTTAACTCAGGGGAAAAACAGATAGTTCAAAATATTGACTGACCATCAGGAGAAAAGGGTAAAAGCTCCCTCTGAGCCAGTATTCACCTGTATTTGATCAGAGTAGATTAAAGACTACAGAAGAGCATTCTCTCTTCTAGCCCCTCAGTAACAGTTTAGCTCTGTCCTCTTTCGGTTTTGAGTGGTTATGACTCAGTTTCTAGGCAGGGACAACATACACATCCCACCCCACAGGACTACAAGTGACAGCCCCATTTTTCTTGTTTGCCTATTTGAAAGTTAACTGGAGTTAGGGGTTAGTTAGTCAACTTTTTCCTTTTTAATCAATATCAACTATTACTAACCAAATTAGGGAGAGAGGAGGAGGGCTCTTTCTCTCTAATTTGGTCAGAGTCTCCAAGGAAGGAAGACTACATTCTCAAAGGGTCAGAAAATTACCCTTTTGAGAGGAAATGGTTCATCCTTCCAAGGCTAGTGTACACATTCACACCTGTACTCTTACACACATACACTTACAAATGATAGCAGACTACACATGGCTTGTACTTTTTCTTTTTTTACTTACTATATCTCTCCATTATTTCGTATCAGTATATATAGGGGCTCCATATTCTTTTTTTTTTTTAAGAAGATGTTGGGGGTAGGAGTTTATTAATTTATTTATATTTATTTTTGCTGTGTTGGGTCTTCGTTTCTGTGCGAGGGCTTTCTCTAATTGTGACAAGCGGGGGCCACTCTTCATCGCAGTGTGCGGGCCTCTCACTTTCGCGGCCTCTCTTGTTGTGGAACAGGCTCCAGACGCGCAGGCTCAGTAGTTGTGGCTCACGGGCCTAGTTGCTCCGCGGCATGTGGGATCCTCCCAGACCAGCGCTCGAACCCGTGTCCCCTGCATCGGCAGGCGGACTCTCAAACACTACGCCACCAGGGAAGCCCCTGCCATATTCTTTTTTTTTTTTTTTTTTTTTTTTTGTGGTACGCGGGCCTCTCACTGATGTGGCCTCTCCTGTTGCAGAGCACAGGCTCCAGACGCGCAGGCCCAGCGGCCATGGCTCACGGGCCCAGCTGCTCCGCGGCATGTGGGATCTTCCCGGACCGGGGCACGAACCCATGTCCCCTGCATCGGCAGGCGGACTCTCAACCACTGCGCCACCAGGGAAGCCCCGCCATATTCTTTTTAATGCTACATTTTTTAAATGACCCTAGTTATAAAACTAGCTCCCCACTGGTAGATATTTAGGCTCCTTCTTATCTTTTGCCATTAAAACTAATATTGCAACAAATACTCTTGTACATGTCATTTAGCTCATGTCCATTTACTGACTCAGCAAATATTTGGGTACTCACCCCATCCTAGGCTTTGTTCGTACACTGACGTTACAGCAATAAGCAATCAGATAGAGCCCCTGCCCACAAGGAGTTTATAGCACAGTGTAGGAGATATACATGTCTGATGGCACATTCCCCCTGAGTGAATCAGAACATATTTCTAAGGCAATTGATCTCAACCTTGGCTGCACATTAGAATTACCTGGAAAAGACTTTTTACAAAATACTGCTCCCTGGGCCATCCTAGATTCATTATATCCAAACTTCTTGAGGTGGGCCCAGGCATCAGCATCCTCTAATAGGTCCTCAGATGATGTGAGTGCCTAGCTAAGCTCAATAACCTTGTTCTAAAACAGTGCTTCTCTATTTTTAATGTGCATACAATGACTTAGGGATCACGTCAAAATGCATATTCTGATTCAGTAGGTCTGGAATTAGGCCTGAGATTCTGTATTTCCAACAAGCTCCCAGGTGATGCTAATGCCACTGGTCCATGGACCACACCTTGAATAGCAAAGGTCTATGGCAATAGCAGGGGGCAGCTGGAAAGGCACACAGAGGACAAAAGCTCAGCAAAGGTGGGCAAGCAAGAATTCACATGACATGCCAGGCAGCTCATGAGTAAAATCCTTTGGCAGGGACATAACTTCCTAGGAGAGGATCAGAGAGGTAAATAGGTACCTGATCACAGAAGGCCAGACTAAGGACTCAGACCATTACTGTGTAAGCAGTGGAAAGGTCTCCAAAGAGGGGAATGACACATACAATATTTTAGGAAGGTGAATTCTGGCTACAGTGTTCAGAATAAAATAGATTGGGGAGGAGGGACCTGACTGACTCAAAGCAGGAAAACCAGTTAGATAATCATACATCTTGATTAGGATATTCACAATGACAATGGAAATGAAGACAGACATTAAAGAACAGTGATGTTATATACAAAAGTGGGATATTTAAAAGGGGAGGTGAAGAAAGGCATGGTTTTTAAATACTCTCACCATGGAGTGATTATAAGGTGCTAAAAACAAGAATCACAGAAATACTTGGAAAGATGGGTTTAAAGCTAGAAATGAAGATGTGGGAATCCTAAGCCCTGCTGCAGCAGTAAGTCCATCTAGAGATGGTACATAAGAAACTAGCAGAGGCCAGGAACCATGGCTGGGTGGGCTCACAGTTAGAGATCAGGAAAAAAAAAAAAAAAAAGAGGAGGGTCCAGAGAAGCAGGGGCAGACCAGGGGAGGGCCAAGAGAGGAGAGAATCAATTCATTCAGTGAATGAAGCATCTGCTATGTGCCAGGCACTGGGCTGGGGAATATAGCAGTGAACAGAGTAAGACCCTGAGAAAAAAGATGGGGAAAAAAGCATTGAGGGGAAATTGGCTAATGATGTCAGTCAAGGAAAATGAGCACTGAACCAAAGGTCTGGAAACCTGGGTCCTAACCTCAGCTCTGCCACAAACTAGCTTGGTTACCCTGATCTGATAAATCACTTCTCTCCCTGGGCCACAGTTTCCTCTGTTGTAAAAAGAGGGTATTGGAGGGAGTGACCACCAAGCCCTCTGCAGCTCTAAAGGCCTGGGATGCTACAGCATAAAAACAGCCACTGCAGTTCTCCGTGAGCTGTGAGTGGTAGAGGCAGGACCTGGCCCACGGGGCTCGAGGCTGAGGCAAGAGGAGGCAGATGGCGAGGCAGATGGAAGCGGTGCACAAAGACCGCTCATCCAAGGAGCCTGGCAGTGACGGGAGAGTGAGCAGGCAGAAGGCAGCAAGCCTTGGGAAACTTCTCTCACAAGGGAGACTGCTTACAGTGAGGAGTAAGAGGCTGAAAAAACCAGAAACTGAGAGGAGGGAAGAAACACAGCCTAAGATACAGAAGGGGCTGGTTTCATTTCCCTTGGCCTGAAACTGTGCTTTGCATAAGAAATGCAACCTACAGTGTCTAATGCATGTAAGCACTCGAAAGAGTGGGAAGCAGGTTTGGAAAAGGATGCCAATTTGTAGCAGTGGTGGTGGTGAAGAGAGTGGGCTCTAAAGTTGAACAAACCCAAGTTCAAATCCAAGCCCCACGCTCATCTAGCTCTGTGACTTTGAACAAGTTACTTCACCTTTCAAAGCCTACATTTCCCCAGCTGTCAAAGGGGAAGGAGACAGTAACTTGGGGAGTGCTTCAAGATGATGCAGTACAGCTCCCAACCAAAGGAAGTGCTCCCCAAAGGTTCACAAGGACCTTGTGAACACACGTTACTATTATCTCTGGGTAAAGGTGAGGATAACTGAGGGGGCATATGCTGGACCCCCTCGATGGGGAAGAAATCAGAACAAAAGGAAAAGAGAAGAGAAGCAACAGTTAGGGAAATGACAACAGCCCCAAGTGTATGTTAAACATGAAAGGCTGGGCATGCAGGAGACCGTGTTAAGATGCTAGAATGCTGACAGGGGATGGAGTGTTCCAGGCAAGCTCCACAGTCAACCCAGACTGGAGAAGCAAGCCCTGGGGACCCCAACTCACTGCAACACACCCTCAGGATGGTAGCAGTCCTGACCCAGAACACCAAGATGGGTAAGAGGTGATTTTAACAGGACCTGGAAACCAGTACCTCCAAAGGATATACTCAGGGACAGCTTCACGAGGATCCTATACTCAGAAGGGTTCCATACTGGGTTTAATGCTCTGCTGTCACTATCATGAAATTCTTAATCATGTTTTTTAACAGGGGGATAAGAATTTTAATTTTGCACTGGGTCCCACAAATTACATGGCCAATCTTGGATTCAAATTCAAAGTCTCACTCATATCCCAACATTGACCACTGTTACCTGTAACAGGTAACCCAAGACCTCCTTCCAACGTGCTTCACTCAAAAATGTCTTTAACACTAATAAATCACTCAGATTACCACCATGGCATTCTGCACATACCCCTGTCATCATGTTAAACAGCAATGACTCACTTATATTTCTTTGTCTCCCTTCCTGGACCTTGGGTAGCTAAAAGGTAAGGCCATCTGTTCATCTGTGTATCTCCTGAGCATGGCACAGAGAGGCTTATATAAATCTTTGAGAAACGAAAAAAAAAAGTCCAAGTGTCCTTCACAATTGCTGATGCAAGTCATGAAATAAACAAGATTTACTGGACCGGACAGTGCAGAAAAAGCCTGCTATATTACATTTTTGCAGCACAGATGCTGATACAGCAAGATGATAATAAGCCCAGTTCCTTAGAACATACCTCTGCTCGAATTAAATAGCCCAAAAGAAGGTCTAGGGGCTTCCCTGGTGGCACAGTGGTTAAGAGTCCGCCTGCCGATGCAGGGGACACGGGTTCGTGCCCCGGTCCGGGAAGATCCCACATGCCGTGGAGCGGCTGGGCCCGTGAGCCATGGCGGCTGGGCCTGCGCGTCCGGAGCCTGTGCTCCGCAACGGGAGAGGCCACAACAGTGAGAGGCCCGCGTACCGCAAAAAAAAAAAAAAAAAAAAAAAGAAGGTCTAGGTTTCCATTTTTGCAATAAAACAACTATTCCACAACCATTTTTATTCTAATTACAGTAGGACATCTTTCACCTGGAATGTCTGAGACCTGACCTGTCCCAGGCTAATGTTATTTCCAAAATGTAGATATCTTAACTCCCAAGGAACATAATGCCTCACACAGCACATAGTACAGAGAAGTCACTCAAACACATGTACAAAATTCATGTTAGCACTTCAAGTATTAATATGGTTTATCGATTCTAGTTAGAAATTAGATTTAAAAGTATATACACCCTCAAAGGGTAAAGAACAGTCTTTTCAGCAAGTAATACTGGGAAAATTGGATATCCACACACAAAAGAATGAAACTGGACCCTCATCTTACACCATATACAAAAATTAACTCAAAATGGATTAAAGACCTAAACCTAAGACCCAAAACTATAAAACTTCTAGAAGAAAACATAGGGCGAAAAGCTTCATGACACTGGACTTGGCAGTGATTTCTTGGATATGACACTAGAAACAGGCAACGAAAGCAAAAATAGACAAATGGGACTATATCAAACTTAAAAACTTTTGTGCAAAGGACACAATCAAGAGAGTTATGTCATGAAGAACCTAGGGGTAAAATGGGAATAAAGACACAGACCTACTTGAGAATGGACTTGAGGATATGGGGAGGGGGAAGGGTAAGCTGTGACAAAGCGAAAGAGAGGCATGGACATATATATACACTACCAAACGTAAGGTAGATAGATAGTGGGAAGCAGCCGCAGAGCACAGGGAGATCAGCTCGGTGCTTTGTGACTGCCTGGAGGGGTGGGATGGGGAGGGTGGGAGGGAGGGAGATGCATGAGGGAAGGGATGTGGGAACAGATGTATACGTATGACTGATTCACTTTGTTATAAAGCAGAGGGGCCTCCCTGGTGGCGCAGTGGTTGAGAGTCCGCCTGCCGATGCAGGGGATACGGGTTCGTGCCCCGGTCCGGGAGGATCCCATATGCCGCGGAGCGGCTGGGCCCGTGAGCCATGGCCGCTGAGCCTGCGCATCCGCAGCCTGTGCTCCGCAACGGGAGAGGCCACAACAGTGAGAGGCCCGCATACCGCAAAAAAAAATAAAAATAAAAATAAAAAGCAGAAACTAATAAAAAAAAAAGAGAGAGTTAAAAGGTAAACTATGGAATAGGACAAAACATTTGCAAATCATATATCTGATAAGGGTTTAATATCCAGAATATAAAAAGAACTCCTACAACTCAACAATAAAAAAATCAAATAATCTGATTTTAAAATGAGCAAAGGACTTGAATAGACATTTCTCCAAAGACGATATACAAATAGCCAACAAGCATATGAAAAGATGCTCAGCATCCCTAATCATCAGAGAAACACAAATCAAAACCACAGTGAGATATAACCTCCTACCCATTAGGATGGCCACTATCAAAAGAATAGAAAATAACAAGCGTTGGTGAGGAGGCAGAGAAACTGGAATCCTTGTGCGCTGTTAGTGCAACTGTAAAATGGTGCAGTCACTATAGAAAACAGTATGGAAGTTCCTCAAAATTTAAAAATAGAATTACCATATGGTCCAGTTTTTATATATAAACATTTGAGTTTATATGTCCAAAAGAATTGAAAACAGGATCTCAGAGAGATATTTGCACATCCATGTCCACTGCAGCATTAGTCACAAGAGCCAAGAGGTAGAAGCAACCTAAATGTCCATCAATAGATAACTGATTAAAAAAAAAATGGTATATACATAAAACGGAATATTTTTCAGTTTTAAAAAAGAATTATCCATGGGCTTCCCTGGTGGCGCAGTGGTTGAGAGTCCGCCTGCCGATGCAGGGGACACTGGTTCGTGCCCCTGTCCGGGAAGATCCCACATGCCGCGGAGCGGCTGGGCCCGTGAGCCATGGCCGCTGAGCCTGCGCGTCCGGAGCCTGTGCTCCGCAGTGGGAGAGGCCACAACAGTGAGAGGCCTGCGTACCACAAAAAAAAAAAAAAAAGAATATCCTGGGGGGCTTCCCTGGTGGCGCAGTGGTTGAGAATCTGCCTGCCAATGCAGGGGACGCAGGTTCGAGCCCTGGTCTGGGAAGATCCCACATGCCACGGAGCAACTGGGCCCGTGAGCCACAACTACTGAGCCTGCACGTCTGGAGCCTGTGCTCTGCAACAAGAGAGGCTGCGATAGTGAGAGGCCCACACACCACGATGAAGAGAGGCCCCCGCTCGCCGCAACTAGAGAAAGCCCTCGCACAGGAACGAAGACCCAACACAGCCATAAATAAATCAATAAAATTAAAAAAAAAAAGAATATCCTGGGACTTCCCTGGTGGCACAGTGGTTAAGAATCAGCCTGCCAAGGCAGGGGACACGGGTTCAGTCCCAGGTCCAGGAAGATCCCACGTGCTGCAGAGCAACTAAGCCCGTGCGCCACAACTACTGAGCCTACACTTGAGAGCGCACGAGCCACAACTATTGAAGCCTGCGTGCCTAGAGCCCGTGCTCTGCAACAAGAGAAGCCACCGCAATGAGAAGCCAGAGCACCACAATGAAGAGTAGCCCCCGCTCGCCACAACTAGAGAAAGCCCATGTGCAGCAACGAAAACCCAACACAGCCAAAAATAAATTAATTAATTTAAAAAATTAGGCTAAGTGCAAGGAGCCAGACACAAAAGGCCACATATTCTATGATCCCATTTTTATGAAATATCCAGAATAGGCAAATTCATAGAGAGCAAAAGCAGATTAGTGACTGCCAGGGGTTGAGAGTGGGGAAAATGGAGCGTCTGCTACTGAGTATGAAGTGTCTTTTTGGGCTGACAAAAACCCTCTGGAATTAGATAATGGTGGCAGTTGTAAAATCTTGTGAATATACTAAAAATCACTACATTGTATATTTTTAAAAGGTGGATTTTATGGTATGTGCGTATAGTATTGCTTAAAATAGCGTGAGTAAGATTCCTATTGTTTGCAAACAAGACTCCTGACCAGTACACCCCTGAATCCAGGAGGTCGCAGCCCCTGTGAAACTGCCTCCCTCGCCCTCCACACCTGCAGACTGACATGCCGAGCTCTGGCCCAGGCTGGGTCTTCTGCTCCAGTTACTCCTCCTGCCTCTGTCCATTTGGGAAATATCTACTTCTTCACTCTCCAGCTCAAATACCATCTCCTTTGGAAAAGCCACCACCCTCCTGAGCACAGTCACTCCTTGCCCCACTCCCTACATGTTATTTCCATAATAACCGTGCACATGTCATGGGTGTCCACCTATCCCCTCTCACTGGCCAGTTCAGTGCCCACTGGCCTGACTTCCACGCCAGCGCCCACACTTCTTGGCCCGACTGCTCCCCCGGCTGCCCAACCTGCTTCGCCCACCCATGGGGCAGGCTGGAAAGTGCTTGGGCATTAATGCCCAAACACCCCATCCATGGGGCGCTCAACCAATGACTGACAAGGGCTGCTGTTTGAAGACCCCAGGTCCCTCACTGGGGTGGGGATGACCGAGGTACGTGTTCTGTACAGGCTCCCAGAGGTCCCAGTTATTGCTTCTAAGGCAGTAACAACACCTAGCGTTTTCATAGTACTTACTGTGTGTCAGACACTATTCTCAACACTCATTTAAGGGACTTCCCTGGTGGTCCAGGGGCTAAGACTCCATGCTCCCAATGCAGGGGGCCCAGGTTCAATCCCTGGTCAAGGAACTAGATCCCGCATGCCACAACTGAAAGATCCCACACATGGCAATGAAGATCCCATGTGCCACAACTAAGATCCGGCGCAGCCAAATAAATAAACATTAAAAAAAAAACCACAAAAAAAACCCCACTCATTTAATCTTCAGAACACCACCACAAAATAATCCAAAATTTAACTAGGGAGACACTGAGGCGTTACCAGGTCAAGAAACTTGCCCAAGGCCTCAGAACTAGTAAATATATCTAGCATTTTTCATATTCTATTGCAACCATCTGGATATATGTCTCTCTTCTGCACTGGACGATGACCCGCTCAAGAGAGAGTACTTTTTTTTATCTTTCTCAACGTCCCCAACATCCAGCACAGAGCCAGGCATGCAGCAGACACTCAAGAGATTCAAGTTTTGGAAAGTGCCTGCACTCTGCCGCCCAAACATGCCGTGTGCTTTTCTCGCCTCTGTGCTTTTTCTCAAACAGGACCCCTGAGACATCTTTTCTGCATGTGCCTCTTGCCCTTGTCTCCTCCTACCCCCAACACACACACACACACACACACTCACACACGACAATAATTCCTGATCCCTGCTCTGTGGCAGCCAAAATGAGGAATTCTGCTGGGCAAGGCAAACAGGAGGGAGCATATGACCCCCTCTAGAATCTAGTAAACAAACCCAATTGCTCATACATGAACTACTGCACCTTCGCCAAGCTGTTATTTATGTATTTATTTTGAGAGACTCTTATCTGCCTTCTTCCCCGTAACCTCCACTAACCCCCAACTCTCCCCTGTCCTAAAGACCTTCCCTCAACCCTGCTTTTTCCCCAAGCTACCACCCTTCTTACTACAAACTGCTACGACCTCCCGCCTCACATTTGATTGCTAATATTCACTTTGTTTAAATTCTGACCTCAACCTCTACATCTTCCACTCCCATCTCTCTTTGGATCTGCTGGGGTTACACATTTATATAATACAGAAGAGCTGCCCGGAGGCACCATGTGCGCTAAGCCTTGAAGTCTGAGTGGGCTTTCAAAGGCACTGTTCAGACAAACTCTGACCCAGCTCCTGACTTCACACTGCATTCTAGTCATCTTTACACTTGCTCACACTTGCTTCGCAATCTGTGTTCCCCCTCTCAGTGGGGGCACCAGTCAGCACCAGTCTCCTAGACTAGAAAACAACCAGTCATCCCCACTGTACCGTAACTAGTCATCTTTACATTTTCTGTTCTTTGTTCTTCCAGGCGACAACTCCAACCTAAACCAAACGGACACATTTCTAACTTACCTCTTTCACTGCCAGTCTCTCCCCATCCCAAGCACTGATCACACATTCCCCTGCTCAAAAACCCTCTACGGCTGGCTCCTGCCTAAAGAGTAAAAGCTAACCTCCACATCAGAGCATTTGGAGCAGTCACAGCCTCCTCCTGCTGTGTCTTCCCACCTCCTCCTCTCACTAATCCCCACCTCTAGACTCTCCAAACCCACTCCCAACACATGACCCGACACAGTGCAACCCCAGCAGGCACAAGTCTTTTCCATCTCAGGAGCTTTGCTCAAGCTGCTCCCCTGGCCCATGACGCCTTCTGCACCCAAAAGCCTCCTCAAACTTCAAGGACCTGGTGAAAACACACCTCTGCCACCAAAGCTGATCTGCAGATAATACACTCTGAGAGTGGGGCTGACCAATAGGAACTAAGCAACCTCCTCTTAACGATCCCAAAGTAAAACTTAATTTTCACTTAACATTTTAAGGTCGACGTATTTGGTCTTTTTTTTTTTTAAGTTTCAAGTGACAAATCAAATCAAATTGAATAGTATAAACAAAAGGGCATTCATGACCTCCTGTAACCAGGATGCCTGCGGAGCAGTGCCAGCTTCAGGCACAGCTGGCACAGGTGGATCCGGGATTCAAGGGAGCTTCAGGGCCTGTTGCCCTGTTTTTCTCCAGCTCCACATTCCTCTCTGGCTTCATTCTTAAGCAGGCACTCTCCACATCACAAGAAACAAAGGCTCACAATCCAACAAAAAGAGAGATTCTTTCCCCCAGCAGCCATCTGAGCAAATCTCTGTTTGGCTATTTGACTCTGCTAGGGTCACATGTCCACCAAGGAAGCTATCTGGGCCATGGATGATATAGGTGAAAGACCAAAAGCAGGAGGAGGAGAGAAGCCAGGGAGCTTCTCCCCTACGCCAACCCCTCCTCTCTGGTTCAGACAGCATCCCTGGCCTTAGCTGCTTCCTCTCCAGGGCTCCCTCCGCCTGCGGTCCCTGCTCTTGTTGAGCAGCCCTGCCATGGTCTAGTTCCCACAGAAGCTCCAGGATTCTTCTAATGTCACCTCCTCCCATTGACTCCCCCCCAGCCCTGAGGGTGACTGCTGTTTCCTGCTATCGCTACTCTCTGGGTTACCTCCCTGTCCTCTGCTTGACTTCACATGTTTCCCAACACCTATGTAGCTAATTCCCTGTATTAAGTCTCTCAGTTTGAAAAACCTACAGTGGTTTTTATTTCCTGACCAGACCACAACCGATACTGAAACTGACAAAGAATAGGCAAAAATGTACAAAGAAAATGTGGAGAGGTCAGTATCGGGGAATCACCACCACCACCACCGTCTCACAGTTACTAAAGGCTCACTATGCATCAGGCACTCCTCTAAGTATGAACGCAATGGATCTTCATATCAACCCTGTGATGCAGGTACTTGTTATCCCCTTTCAGAGGAGGAAACTGAGGCTCAGAGAGGTTAAATAATTTACTGTCACAAAGACTGTAAGTAGTGGAGCTGGGATTAAAATCCAGACAACCTGGCTCCAGAGTGCACACGCTCTAAAACACAAATCCCAGTGAGGAGAGTTTCAAGCAGCGGGTTACTCAACAGGATCAAGTGCTACCTACCAAGAGGTCAGGGAAGACAAGGATGTGAAGCGTCTACTGGATTTAGCAATAAGGAAGTCACGAGGGACCTTGAGTAGTAAAGCCAGAAACCAGACAGCAGTCGGCTGAGAAGTAAGCCAGAGGTTAGGAAGTAGAGACAAGAGGAGCAAACCTAGAGACAAGAGGAGCAAATCTCTAGGACATGAGATGGAGGAGAAGGAAGCATCACAACAGTTTTCTTTACTTGGTTTGTTTTAGAAATGAGAGCAACTTGAGCATGTTGAAACATTAATGGGAACGCAGAAACAGACCCACAGACATAGAAAACAAACTTATGGTTACCAAAGGGGAAAGGGGCAGGGGGAGGGATAAATGAGGTTGGGATCGAAATACACACTAGTATATATATAAAGTAGATAACCAACAAGGACCTACTGTATAGCACAGGTGACTATACTGAGTATTTTGTAATAACTTACAAGGGAAAAGAATCTGAAATATTTATATATATCATATATATATATATATCAGGTGTACAGCAAAGTGATTCAGTTTTATACTGATACATATATATAACTGAATCACTTTGCTGTACACCTGAAACTAACACATTGTTAATCAACTATACTTCAATTTAAAAATTAAAAAAAAATTTTTTTGATGGGAATGAGCCAGTTGATAGTCTGAAGACACAGGAGTAACAGCAGGGTCTCTAAGAGGCCAGAGGGGGCGGCCATACACTCCAGCATCAGCCTTAGCAACTGGGGGCAAAGAAAGGGCGGCCACAGATTCTGATCATTTTGAGTTTGGTGAAAGGAAGTTCTTTTACAGTGGCTTCTGTCTTCTCTAAGGTAGAAAGTGAGGCTATCAGCAGAACAGGAGGGTGGGGTAGGGGCGTGGAAGGTGTAAGGAGCAGAGAAAAGCTTCAGATCAGCCACAGTACAGAGTGGGAGCCTCTGTGGAAAGGAAGGATGGCCCATGGGACCTCCCTGGCAGTCCAGTGGTTAAGACTCTGCACTTCCAATGCAGGGGGCGCGGGCAACTGGTCGGGGAACTAGAATCCCACATTAAAAAAAAAAAAAAGAAAAGAAAGAAAGAAAGGATGGCTCAGCACCACCGAGGCCCCAACTGTGCTTGGAAGCTGTGAGGTTACACTGGCAGCAACTCTCAAGGTACCTCCGCACCTGAGGTGCAGGCAAAAGACAGGAACAAATGGAATGACCCAAGTTGGATGTAAAAGGAGAGCAAAGGAACTGCGTTAAGGACAGTGGCAGGAGCAACTGACAAGTTAAGCCGTGGAATCTAAAGGAGGCAGGTGAAATCAAGGGGTCGGGCAACAGGTGTAGGCAGTTCTCACTGACTGGGAGGAGGGCACGGCAAGATAAGAGCTTTGTAACGGCATTATTTCAGGGCAGGAACAGTTGTAGGTATTATAATGCAGGGATGTGGCCGGGGGAGAAGGCAAATGAACTGGAAAAAAGGGGAAGGTGACTAGATAAAAGGTCAAGAAACTGATAGTTTTAGATATCTGGACAGAGCCCCCTGAAGTAAAGGCATGATTTGAGAAGACAGTTAGTTGGGGGGTTTCAAGATATTAATGAACAAGAGAAACAGGGAAGTTACAAAGTGACAGCAAAGAAGGCAGTGGAAGGTCTGCAGTGGACATCTGTGAAACAACAGACGCTGGTCCAACATTCATTCGTTCCTCCTCCTCCTAGGAGGAGCAGCCTGACTTTGCTTTGGAAACCACCTCCTTCCTCCCCAGGCACAGAGAGGGCTTCCAAAGTACTGGTAAGAGTCTATGCCTTAACTTTATGTCTGTGTTCATTTTATTATTCTTTAAACTGTATAGATACATTTTATTAATACAGATGCATTTCTATACTTCACATATTTATATTTCACAGTTAAAACATACACACAAAAACTTCCCTTCTCCACCCTCCAAAGACAAGGACCTGGTCCAGGCCTTGGGTCAGAGTTACAAAGACTGGCTTCAGCACCTGACCCAATTTAGGCCCAGGAGACACTAGCCCAGAGCTTTTGCTGGAATTATCAAGAAAGAGGTGCTCTCTTTCTGCTGCAGTTGCAAAGCTATATCCCTTCACCGGCTTGAGAACAGAGCTAACACAGAAAGGAGAAGGCAGAGCCAAGAGGTGAAAAGTGACGGCCTCCCAACATCATTTGAACACCTAGTTCCAGCCATTCCGGAAACCAAAATACCTGGGGCTTTTCAACATGAGCCAATAGATTTTTTTCTTTTCTTCAGCCAGGTTGTATTTGGTTTATGTCCTTTTGACGGAAAAGAAACCTAATTCAGTGGAATAGTCAAATAAAGGATTCTCAATTCAACAGCCTGTGTGATCCTTTCAACACATAAATCAAATCACACCCTCCTTCTGCTCAAGTCCCTGCAATGGCACTCAAAGTCAAGGCCAAAGTTCCCAGAGTGGCCTACTGGGCCCTAGACCATCTGGCCCCCTTCCTCCCTGCCCCTGGCCAAGGACTCCCCATTGCTCACTCTGCTCCAACCACACTGGCTTCTAGGGTAGTCCCCATCACAGCGGGCAGGAGCTGCCAGGCCTCTGCTTTGGCCATTTCTTCCACCAGGACACTCCTCCAGACATCCACTCACCAACTGCCTCACCTCCTTCAAGTCTTTGCTCAAATCTCAAGTTCTCAGTAGGGTCTAACTGAAGCCGCCTCCCTTCAGCCAGTGATCCTGAACACTCCCTCCCCACCCCCAACTTTTTCTTCCTTTCGCAGCATTTATTCATAAAATAGTACGTACTCACTAAATTATACCCAATGAGGGCAGGGGTTTTCAACTGGTGGATTTGAGTTCCTAAAACAGTGCCTGGCTCGTAGGACGCCCTCAAATATTTGCTGAGTGAGCAAATACAATGACATGAGCATCAAAGGGGCAGTACTTGATTGTTAAAAGGCAGTGGAGAGGACTTCCCTGGTGGTGCAGTGGTTCAGAATCCGCCTGCCAATGCAGGGGACACGGGTTCGAGCCCTGGTCCGGGAAGATCCCACATGCCACAAAGCAACTAAGCCCATGCGCCACAACTACTGAGCCTGTGCTCTAGAGCCCACGTGCCACAACTACTGAAGCCTGTGCGCCTAGAGCCCATGCTCTGCAACAAGAGAAACCACCGGAATGAGAAGCACGTGCACCACAACGAAGAGTAGCCCCCACTTGCCGCAAATGCAAACAGAGAAAGCCCGCGCACAGCAACAGACCTAACACGGCCAAAAATAAAGGCAGTGGAAAGGACACTACTGACCCGCATCTCCTGAACCTGAAATAAGTGGAGTGTAGGAGGAAAAGACACCTCCATTTTGAAGACTTCAGGGGAAGCAGTGACTTACGGGGGCTGGAAGTAGGTGGAAGAGTTCAGTGAAGAGACTGAGGATGTGGGTAGAGGTGTTAACCACAGGTGGGGCTTGAGAGGGCTTGGTGTTAAGTTTTGGGAGGTACACAGGTGTTAGAGGTTGAGTCAGGGGAGAAGCAAGCCCAAAGTGGTTTGCAGATGAAAGTAAAAGAGACAGAAAGGGCCAAGTGGTTTATTTACATTTCAGGTGGAGATGAAAGATACAGGGCTAGAAGGTCTGGGGAGTTTAGCCAGCATCAAAAGAATTCCTAGCAACCCCTGGTAGATGGAAAAGATTCTTCCCTTCGCACCATGGTTTGAATGATTTTCAATTTTGTGGATGAAGAGGCCATCACATTTGGTCTTTTCCTCCTTCCCAGAACCCCAGAGGCCACTGAGAAGTGTCCGCTGGCCGAGAAGAAAGGTTTTCCTGTTCGTGGCACCTCAGCAATTCCCCTCTGCATAATAGAATAACCCTGCACTATGAGCAGCCTGTCAAACCCTCATTCTCCAGAACTGACTCTGAATCAGGCATCCAGGATCACAACCCCAAGGTCCATTATAAAAGGCAAGAAGACACAGGCTTCTTTTCAAAGACAGACCATAGCACTCAACTCAGACCTACCTCCCCTCTGGTGAACCCCGCACTTCCTAGGCAAGAGAAAGCAGAGCAAAGGGAAGGCTTCCTTCCACTGGTCCTGACTCACCTCTGTTGCTTGGTAGCTTCTCTCTGCAGAAATTTCTCCAGAGTTATGAGAACATATGTGTATGCCAAGATTCAAGGAAAATGTTACTCCCAGTCAGAGGAAGAAATTATACTGCTAAGGAAAAGTGGCTAACTATAAATCAGGCCTTTGGGAGTGATGTCATTTTGATGCTCCTCGCAGCTCTAAGGAGACTTATTAAATATTCAATAATTAATAATAATGCCTTCAAGACCATCTCTCTCATGGAACTGTCCCTGTAAAGGAAGCCAGAAGTAATTAGACTTAGGCTTGACTTCCTGTCCACCAACTAGATCTCAGGGATACAGGGCATTTGTCTTCCCAGTACTTAGTAGCAAAATGCCCACACTTCTGCATCAGGTGTCCTCCAAGAATGGATCATTAAGCAGATATTTAAAAGAGCCACCTGGAGCAGGCAGCTTCCAAGATACCCTAATGATTCCCACTTCCTGGTATTCATACCTTCTTCCCAGGTTGTACCAGTGATGGCCAGTGTGACCAATAGAAGAAGGCAGAGATATGTCGCTTCCGAGACCAGATTACACAGGACTGTGGTTTGAGTCTTGGGATCTCTCAATCTCTTGGATCACTTGCTCTGGGGGAAAGCAGGTGCCACCTCAAGAAGCCCTATGGAGAGGAACTAAGGCCTGCCAACAGCCAAGAGAGTGAGCTTGGAAGAGGACCTACCCCCAATCCAGTCTTCAGTGACTGCAGCCCTAGTCAAAGTTTGAATGCAAACTCATGAAACACCTGAGTCAGAACCACCCAGATTTAAGCTGCTTGCAGATTTCTGGCCCACAGGCACGATTTTCAGATGCTAAATGTTGCAGTAATTGGTTACACAGCCATATATAATTAATTCACTATCCTACACAGACCTGAGGAAAAAATCGTAAGTTTAACCTCAATTCCTATCCTACATGCACATAGGACCAAGTTCTCTGTACATAAGAAAGCAAATTATTCGTTCAACAATTACTTATTGAGTGGCAAATATGGGCAAGGTATTTCCAAGCGACTCAAGCCTTCATATAGTCCATAATCTTCTATAAAATAAAGAGAAATACTTACAAAGACACACACACACACACATACACACATCCAGCTGCTCAATCCATTGGTTTTATTAGCTTTTTAAAGTTTACTTGCTACTAATGCTTTGCCTCCTCACCCCCCAACTTGCCCCACTCTTTGCTTTCAAAAACCCTCTTGGCAAGGTACATCAAGTCCCACTTCCTGGCTAACTTGACTGCTCAGTGCACTCACACTCATTTTTACTGTACCACATGCCCTCCCATCTAAGGGGAAAGAAATTTGGATCCCCTGATTCCATTCAGTATTGGGACAAGGAGGCCTTCACTTAGTATTTTACTAAGAGGCATTCACTTAGAATTGTTCTTCACACCTGTGATCAGGTGTAAATACTAATTTCTGCAATTAGTGACTAAGTGGCAACAGCAGCGTTGATACAATCACAGCTCAAGTCCTGATCACAGCTGAAGTGGCAACGGGGGGAAGGGAGGTGCCGCCCCTAACCCCTCACTGTCTCTCAAAGCAGCAGGAGGGTCATATGCTGCTCTAAGAAAATGAGGAGCCCCCCTCTACGCAAAAAAGGTCAAAGGGCGACCTTTCTTCCCTTCAGCCACAAAACCAGCCTCTGCCAAACCTAAACAGCGTGGGAGACAGTGAGAGGTAAATAGAGCCCCAGACAGAAAACCCCAGGGCCACTCTCCTCCCGCTGCCGGCTGGGGTCGGAGTCAGGTGACTCCTCAGGGCACAAAGCAAACCTAAACAAAGATCACTGCCCCCATGACAGACAGGGGTAAGAAGCCTCTGGCAGTAAGACCACGGAAAACCATTAACTCTTGCTTCTTTGCAGTCGCAGCAAACTAGAGGAGCTACAAGTGACTCGGCAGCTCAGCCTTCAGAGATGCATCTGGAGGAACCGGGACCCCATCCCAGAACACAGGCTCTGAGCACTGCACGCACGCCTCCAGCCACAACGGGCAGGCGGGACCCCTCCCCACCAGCTGTCACTGGCCTCGCGACCAGTCATAGTCGGGCAAGCCCGTCCCCTCTGGCCGCTCCGCCAGAGGCTGGGACCCCGCGGGGGAGGCAGGGAGGAGACGCTTTTTTCCAAGGCTCTGGGGCGAGGGCACGCCTGTCCCCCGGAAAGGGGCGCCAGGGTGGGCGCGGCCCGGTGCCCAGCGGGGCTCCAGATCCCTCATCCCGCTCGGGAGCGAAACGAGCCTCCCAGTCCCCAGCCCCGCGCACCCACCTTGTCGCCGAAGCTGCGGGCCGTCAGCAGGTCCGGGCTGGGCGTGCTGTCGCCGCCCACGGCCTCCTCGCTGCTGGAGCCGGCCAGCGGGTGCGGCATGTCGCGCAGGGAGTGGGGCCCAGTGGACGGCAGGGCCTTGGGGGGCCCGGCCGACATGGCGCGCACGGCTCGGGACGCGCCGCCGCCGCTTCCTCCTGCAGCCCGCCGCCGCGGGCTTCCCCAGAGCCCGGGCCGAGGCCCCGCTCGGCCGCGGCTCGGTCGGAGGCCCAGCACCAGCCGGGCTGGGAGCCACCGCCACCGCCACCGCCACCGCCACCGCCACCCGCCGGCTCGCGTCTGCCCGCGCCGCGCTGCGCTGGGCTGGGCCGGACTGCTCCGCTCCGCTCCGCTCCACTCCACTCCGCGCCGGAGCCCGTGGCGGACCCGCTCGCACCTTAGCCAGGGCGCCCAGCCCGCCCCGCCCCGCCCCGCCCCGCCACGCCGCCCAGCCCGTTCGCCGCCCCGCCCCCGCGGCCCCCGCCAGCCCACGGAGGGGGAGGGGGCGGGGAGAGCGGGGGAGGGGGAGGGCGAGGCGGGCAGCTCCGCCCTCTCCCGCCGTCCCTCAGGAAGTGCGCCCTGGGCCCTCCGCCGCTACCCACCGAGAGTCTAAGCTCACCTCCTGGCCCGTTGGGGGGGTGCGCGCAGACCCCGGAGCTAATGTTTAATGGAAATCAGAGGTGGAAAAAGATGTTGGAGGATCCTGTTCCATTCCACCCGCGTTTACTGCTGCGCCCAGGGGCAGCCACGCTTGGGGCTGGGGGCTTTAGTACACGCACGTGAGTCGGGATCTTCTGGCCTCTGAAATAACCCAGGATAGGAGGAATTATGACACATTTTATAAGACTGGCGTAAAAGGTTATGAGGCTCCCAGGAGATAGAGACATCAGGCGGGGAACCTAGAAGGAAATTCAAAGACGCAGTGTGGAGTTTCTTCAAATGCCCGCTGAGATCCCATGCCATCTTGCTTCTGCAGTTCACCGGGTTTATGTAAGGTTAAACCTCAGAAGAGTGAGCATCAGTAAATAAAGAGGGAGTGCTACACATGATCTAAGACTCTTTAACTCACACCTTGACCAAACTGCCGTTTGGAAGAATCGTGAGGTTCCCGTTTTTATTTTTCATGCTTCTGTGCTTCCTTTCCAGGTCTTTGGCTGGGCTGGATTCTGAGCTTTATTTGCTAGCAGAATGGAGATAGTCAAGGCGTTACTTGGCTATTTGACGGTGGAAGTTCACCTCTCTTTTCCACCTTACCTGGCTTCACGGCTTCTGTGCTCAGGGCCAAGTCAGTAGAGGCCATCAGCCCATGTAAGAACAAGTTGATACTAGAAGAGTAATGGGGAGGAGGCCCGCTGTAAGGGAGCACATTTTCCCGATCCATTCCCAAACTCTTTAGGTTCGTCCAGTTTTACCTGACTAATCTTGAAGTCGGGATTCACTGTGGTCTCCACCACCTTTTTCTTCTAAAGAAACAAGTGATACTTCAGCAGGAGGAGAATGCCGAGAGTTGAAGCTGACCCAAAATATCATCCAGGGATTCACTGAGCTTCAGAGACCTTCCCTTATTTCCCCTGGTCTAAGTCATCCGGCCTCAGTCCTCAAGTTATCTTTTCTCTCCCCCATGTGGGTCTGCCCTGGTTGGGGAAAATAGAACTCAGAGGACACTGGGAACAATTTTTTAAATGCTGCATCTACCTCACAGGAATGCCAGTGTCCGGTCCTCTTGGAGTTGAGTAAAATTAATACTTTTAAATTCAAGGGCTGCTTACAACTACAACAGACCCTATTATCTGTTCTTCTGATTAAAACAAATAGCATGAATATAACTAGAAATGAGTGTTCTATAGATGTATAACAGGTATTTTTTTTATTGAATGATGTTGTTTAACAGCCAGGCCACCTTCCCACAATTGAGATCTCATTTTATTAAGACTCCACACAGCTTTCTCCTCAAGATGCCAGGGAAGAGTGAAAAGAGCCACATTTGAATTCCTGATTGTTAACTATAAGTGGGTGATCATGAGCAAGTTACCTAAACGAACCTGCTTCCTGACCCAAAAAGAAGGACAGAGAGCGGGTAATAATATTTACCTTACTTGGTGGTTGTGAGCACGAAACAGCCTTCGGTATGTAATATTCCCAGCCAAATGCTGCCATGGAATAGATGCTCCCTGAATGTTAATTCCCTTCCTTTCCCTCTCTCTCATGCTTTCTCTACTATTCTTATGAAATGATAATCATAAAGTTTTCATAAATAAACATGCTGTCTCCAAACTCCTCTATTTGCTCATTTTGGGTCAGAGTATCATTTTTCTATGCTCCCACCGTTTAAAAAACAAAAACAAAACAGAGTTCCTGAAAGGCCATATGAAACAGTTTATTTTCCAGTTTCCTCGTTGGTCAATGGCATGTAGCCACAACGATCCAGTGGGTAGTCATCAAAACTAAAGAAAGTGAATTTCTATGGAAAACATTTTTGGGATAAAGTTTCCACCAGTCAAATTTAGCCCAGGACTGACTATTCATATTCACTATTTCCTGTTGTATTTCAGTGTTCCTTGTGGTGGGAAATTGTCACTGAAACAGAGCAAGTGTCCCAGACTATGTGACTGTGCTTTTACTAAAAGTTTTCAAAGCAACACGGTGGTGAGGAGGAAACGTGAAGTTTCTGTATCAGAGCAAAAGGTTGTAGTGTTTATTGGAATGTATGGAGGGAAGCTTGGGTTTCTAGGGCTCAGCTCTGAGGAAAACGCGCTGGATGTGTGTGCATGGGGTACGGGGAGATGCCACCAGAACCCAGGAACACAGCATGGGCCCTTCCCCCACCTCCCAACCCCCCATTGCTGTCCACAAGGAACCTTAGGCACTTAGGCTGGAACCTTTCAGAAGACAGGGCCTTGGGCCCCAGAATTCAGTAAGTATGCCAAGCCAGAATCCCAAAGCCTCACAGCGAGTCTATCAGGGCTTTACATGAGACCCAGACCTTAAAAACAAAGCACAGTCACAACGAAGCATTCTTTCTTTCTCTCTCCTGGTACAGCATGTGTCTAGGCCTTATTCATGTTTGTGTTAGCTGCTTATCCTCTTCTGGTTTTTAATACAATCATAGCTTTATTTTATGTGGCATCCCAACCCCTGCCTCAAAATAACACCACCACTTCTGAAGTGGACGGCTGATGAGGACAAAGGAGGTTTTCAAAGAGCATTCAGAGTGACGTGTAGAAGGCCACAGAGGGCTGCCTCAAACAGGAGGGGCAACTGAGATGGCACTATCGCCAACAGAGGCAAAATTGTATGCACAGTTTAATTCAGCCAGTGATATTCCAGGAAAAAGCAAAAGCCAGCAGTTCCACTTGAGGCCAGGATCTGAGGAGTTTTGCAAGCAAGAAATTAGAATTTGCCCCAGAACCGGCAGAGCAGCTTGTGGGTAAGCGATAGGATCGTTTTACCTTTCCATGTAGAAGCTCCTCCCCTGAAAGCATAGAGACCCTCTAAGGCGGGGAATGCAATACAGATCATAGAGTCGGTGCCTAAGAACCACCTGTGTGCTTGTTAAAATGCAAATTTCTAGGCCCACCTAAGAGATTCTGATTCAGGGATGGGAATCTGGAATCTGCCTCTTCTTAAACAATGTCCTAGCTGATGCTCATGATGATTCTGGTCTACAGACTATAAGAAATACTGTTCTCCACTCTACGTACGACATAAATGACAGCAAGATCCTTTTTGACCCAGCTCCTAGAGAAATGGAAATAAAAACAAAAATAAACAAATGGGACCTAATGAAACTTCAAAGCTTTTGCACAGCAAAGGAAACCATAAACAAGACCAAAAGACAACCCTCAGAATGGGAGAAAATATTTGCAAATGAAGCAACTGACAAAGGATTAATCTCCAAAATTTACAAGCAGCTCATGCAGCTCAATATCAAAAAAACAAACAACCCAATTCAAAAATGGGCAGAAGACCTAAATAGACATTTCTCCAAAGAAGATATACAGATTGCCAACAAACACATGAAAGGATGCTCAGCATCACTAATCATTAGAGAAATGCAAATCAAAACTACAATGCGATATCATCTCACACCGGTCAGAATGGCCAGCATCAAAAAATCTACAAACAATAAATGCTGGAGAGGGTGGGGAGAAGAGGGAACCCTCCTGCACTGCTGGTGGGAATGTAAACTGATACAGCCACTATGGAGAACAGTATGGAGGTTCCTTAAAAAACTAAAAACAACTACCACACAACCCAGCAATCCCACTACTGGGCATATACCCTGAGAAAACCGTAATTCAAAAAGAGTCATGTACCACAATGTTCATTGCAGCTCTATTTACAATAGCCAGGACATGGAAGCAACCTAAGTGTCCATCGACCGATGAATGGATAACGAAGATGTGGCACATATATACAATGGAATATTACTCGGCCATAAGAAGAAACGAAATTGAGTTATTTGTAGTGAGGTGGATAGACCTAGAGTCTGTCATACAAAATGAAGTCAGAAAGAGAAAAACAAATGCCGTATGCTAATACATATATGCAATCTAAAAAAAAAAAAAATGAAGAACCTAGGGGCAAGACAGGAATAAAGATGCAGACCTACTAGAGAATGGACTTGAGGACATGGGGAGGGGGAAGGGTAAGCTGGGACAAAGTGAGAGAGTGGTGGTGTATATATGAACACATATACACTACCAAATGTAAAATAGATAGCTAGTGGGAAGCAGTCGTATAGCACAGGGAGATCAGCTCGGTGCTTTGTGACCAGCTAGAAGGGTGGGATAGGGAGGGTGGGAGGGAGACTAAAGGGGGAAGCGATATGGGAACATATGTATATGTATAACTGATGCACTTTGTTATAAAGCAGAAACTAACACACCATTGTAAAGCAATTATACTGCAATAAAAATGTTTAAAAAAGGACTAAACAAACCTTAAAAAAAAAAGAAATACTGTACTCATACCTCCACCCATTTCTCTAAATCATAAATTGACATGCCCCTTATTGTCAATAGCACTTTTAAGTTCTTACTTTGGAAAATTTTCCTGTTTGCTGAAAAGTTGCTTAGATAGGCAGATTTCTCTTACAAAATTCTATTACTGGGTCCTTTTGCTCGAAACTTTTAGTGTTATTTTTATTGAACAGTTACCAGGTGCTTAAAATTTGGGAGAAGATCTCAGATGACCTAAACTATCTGTTGACAGATTCATGTCATAGGTCTGGCTGTAAAGAGCCTCACAGTGGAGTAGATATTTTCCAAAGTCCCCCAAACTTCTTTGGCTGGCCCTGCAGGCTCCTAGGAGCTGGGCCTCACCTGGCCACAGAAATATAATTTACTGCCAGCACAGAGGGCTACCTGTTAACCTGGCTTTCTTCACAAGCCAGCTCTGGAGTGTGTGGCTGTGTGTATACTCCTTTGTGGTCACTATCCATTACAGAGGTTGGGCTGGAGAAAGTACTGAGCTGACAAGTACTGGAAGCCTTGGCACTGAGTCTTATTAGTGAACCTTTGGATAGGATGGAAAGCCTGTTTATTGGCTATGTGCCCCATGAGCGTGTTTGGTTCCATCACTAGGAATGATCTTTAAAGGCATCTAGAAGATGAACATTCAGACATCATATGACCCAACAGTTCCCACTCCCAGAACACAACAGAAATGCATATGTATATTCATCAAAAGATGGATTCAAGAATCTCCACAGTGGGCTTCCCTGGTGGCGCAGTGGTTAAGAATCTGCCTGCCAATGCAGGGGGCACCGGGTTGGAGCCCTGGTCCAGGAAGATCCCATATGCCGCACAGCAACTAAGCCCAGGAGCCACAACTACTGAGCCTGTGCTCTAGAGCCCATGAGCCACAACTACTGGGCCCACGTGCCACAGCTACTGAAGCCTGTGTGCCTAGAGCCCATGCTCTGCAACAAGAGAAGCCACTGTGATGAGAAGCCCGCGCACCACAACGAAGAGTAGCCCCTGCTCGCCATGACTAGAGAAAGCCTGCATGCAGCAACGAAGACCCAACACAGCCAAAAATAAATGAAATAAATTTAAAAAAAAATCTCCACAGCAGCAGAGATTTGTAGTAACCAAAACTAGAAAAAACTCACACGACTGTCAACAGTGGTGTAGTCACACAATAGAACATTATACCACAAGACGAATGAAGAAACAACGTGCTGGGGAGTTCCCTGGTGGTCCAGTGGTTAGGATTCCGGGTTTTCACGGCTGTGACCCCGGTTCATTCCCTAGTTGGGGAACTGAGATCCCACAAGCTGCGTGTTGCCGCCAAAACAAAACAAAATAAAACCAAAACGTGGTGAATGAATTACACAAATAGTGTTGAGTGAAAAAACCTAGATACGACAAAAGAATGTCTCCCGCTGATTCCATTTGTATAAAATTCAAAAACAGGCAAAACTAATATATTGAGCTAAAAGTCGACTAATGTCACCTTTGTGGGCGTTTCTAGGGTACTGATAATATTCTGTTTCTTAATGTGGGGCTGGTTCTTTGTAAAAATTCAGCAAGCAGTACATTTCTGATCTGTGAGCCTTTATGTGATACTTCAATAAGAAGTTTACGTACATAAGGCATCTAGTCTGCAACCCTCACTTCATAAGTGAGGAAGCTGAGGCCCAGCTGTGTTAAGTAACTTGCTCGAGGTCGGCCAGTCAGTTCTAATGCTTGTGCTCCCTCCCACTTGGATGCGTACTGATGCAATGTGGGTTTGGGGAACGCTGGTCTGGGGGAAGCCAAAAGGTAAAGAAGTGATTAAATAATCAAGAGAGAGAGAAAGATGTGTGAGCAACTGTTAGCTGCCACCAGTCCTTTGCCCCTCATGACTGCTAGTTGTCCCGTCTCTCTTCCTCCCTCACCCTTCAAATGCAGCTTTGCGAGGCCCTGATGCCTGGGGCTGCTACAGCCATCTTGTGGCCACAAGCGAGACATTCCCAACTCCCTGAGTATAGCTGAGCGCATAAATGGAATGTGACCATGTCACTGATGGCGTCATTGAGCCACTACACCTGACTCCAGATTTCTTAAATAAAAAATACACATCCCAGGCTTCCCTGGTGGCGCAGTGGTTGAGAGTCCGCCTGCCGATGCAGGGGACACGGGTTCGTGCCCCGGTCCGGGAAGATCCCACATGCGGCTAGGCCCGTGAACCATGGCCGCTGAGCCTGCGCGTTCGGAGCCTGCGCTCCGCAACGACAGTGAGAGGCCCGCGTACCGCAAAAAAAAAAAAAAAAAAAAAAAAGTCCAGTCTCACTAGAGATATATGAAATGTGAACAAAAACAAAAAGATGCAATCTTTGCTCAACCTACTGGCAAACATTTCAAGATCAATAAATTATAATCAGGTGAAGATCATGTGTTACAGGGCCTGAAATTTAAACAATTTAGGGGACCCTTTTCAAGAAAAAGAATTCAAAATTTCAAATACAAAATCTTGTACAAAGGTGAATATTTATTTAGGATGATAATGTAAAACACCACAATTATAAGTTTTATAAAACTGATAAATATCCCAAGCCTCACAAAAATTTTTTTAATTATTTATTTTCTGCCTGACAAACCTCTACAATATTATTTTCCATAGTCTTTGGATGCAAGTTCTTTAATACCTTCTTCTATAATATTTTATAATATTTTCTATAGAGAGAGTAGAAAGATAATGAAGTCTTCTAGAATGGTTGATTGAAATTTGCTTTAAAAATTTTTTTTAATTGAAGTATAGTTGATTTACAATGTTGTGTTAGTTTCAGGTATACAGCAAAATGATTCAGTTATGTATATATATATATATATATATATATATATATATTCTTTTTCAGATTCTTTTCCATTATAGGTTATTATAAGATATTGAATATAGTTCCCTGTGCTATATAGTAGGTCTTTGTTGTTTATCTATTTTATATATAGTAATATGTATATTTTAATCCCAAACTCCTAATTTATGAAACCCCCCCCGAAATTTGCTTTTTTATTATTGATAGTTTAAAGTGTTTCTTTCAGCTTTATATTTGTTGTTGGTAATGTGCTAAGATCCAATCTGATACATTAGCAGGCATAAAATATGTGGCTTACAGTAGTGACAGTGAACCTCATAAATACATCCCACTAAACTCAAACAGATGCACCCCCAACTCAACTTTCAAAAATGCCTGCAGACACTCTAAGGTCATCCAACCCAAGGGGAAGTGTGAGTGGAGCAGAAAGGCACAATTGTCTTAACTTTTTGCCAATAAAATGACTTACTTTTTAAAATATTACAAGAATATTATACATGACCCTGTGAGCAAATTGCTAAGGCTTCTCCCTGGGCCTTGGGAGGTAAGGGTTTTGGGGGAAAGAGATATATGTTCAAGTAAAGGACTCTGAAACTGAAACTTCATCCCTTCGCAGGAAATTGGCCTCTGTATCCACTGATACTGAGGACTTAAGGAGAGGACGCTCTCAAAGAGTGTGGGCAGAAACATACGGTGCTGTCAAAATAAAAGCGCTCCTATCTAAGGATATATGTGCAAAGATGTTCATTGCAACCTTGTTTGTATAAAAAAAGGAAAGTGGAAACATACGTGTACATCACAAAGGAAAAGGTTGAACAAATTATAGTACATCCACACTATATTATCCAGCAATAACAAATGAATTAGAGCTCTATATGTTGGGAGGTCTATGGTACATTAAATTTAAAAAGGCAAGTTGTATACATCAGAAATTAACATAACATTGTAAATCAACTATACTTCAATAAAATAAATTTTAAAAATAAAAAAGGCAAGTGGTAAAGTAATCTGTATAGTGGGATCACTACATATGAACATATATATGTGTAAATGTATATGTGTATATGTTTCTATGAGAGGAGGAAAATGCATGATAGTATATGAACCAGACTATTCAGGTTTATATCTTGGGGTGATGGGACAGCAGGGCAAGGGCAGGCCAGATTAACATCATCTTCCTACAACTTCATTTGTTTCCTTTCACACATTACAGTGAGCATTTATTTCTTTTGTAATTTAAAAATTCTAACAAGGAAAAATTTTAAATCAAAACACATGAAACATCTGAGTTAAATATATTTACAATGTTTCCTACTTCTTTTCCAAGACTAAGCAACATTCTGTTATAAGCCAATGTTTTGCTTATCTTTCTCCACTCCTAAAGTGATACAATTACAAGAAGAATTTTAAGAAATCTCCATTATGGGACTTCCCTGGTGGCGCAGTGGTTAAGACTCTGCACTCCCAGTGCAGGGGGCCCGGGTTCAATATCTGGTCAGGAAACTAGAGCCTGTGAGCCGAAACTAAGGAGCCCACGTGCTGCAACTAAGACCTGGTGCAACCAAATAAATAAATAAACATTAAAAAAAAAACCTCCATTATACCCCAATTAACAGGCCTTAGCACTTAAAAAAAAAAGACTTTATCACGTATCACTTTCTATTTCAAATTATATTTATCTGCTACACAACAGCAACAAAGACATTTTTCAGGCACAATCCTAGACGTCATGCTCCCCCCACTCCTTTTTGTCCTAGCTTCACTTTTGTCAGATGTGTCTTGAGACACGTGTTAACAAGCAAAGTTGAATTCATGTCATATATTTTGAGGCACACTACAGAAGCATTTACAATTTTAGAAAAACTTTCAATATTACTTCTTATTAGAATTTTTTTTTTTACACTTCAGAATTATGTGTCCTTTGCTAATAACTGTATATATAATGTGTATTTTTACTGGAACTTATATGTTCCCAGCATCTTCATTTTGATGATGATCTTAAGTTTTTTTAATATTCTGAATACATTCTGAATATAAAACATAGCATATTCTGAGTTGTCTGGATGACCACCATTTAATTGACTAATGAAATAGATATCAGTTCCCTATATTTACATTTGTTTAAGATCAAGAAACTATCAAATATTTCAACATCAATTTCCTTACATTAATGACAAATGAATAGCAACAGTCTTAATACATGGAAACTTGTGCCCATTCAGGCCCATCTGAGCATCTGTAGGGCCTGAACCAGAGTACAGACGCGGGCTTACATTCCATATGTCTAAATATTTAAAAGTTATACATCCAGCTAACAAATATGTGTAAAGCTATGGCTTTGAAATGACTGAAAGCTGGCTAAATATCAAAGGCAACTAACTTTATTTTTCATGTCTGGGTGGTCTGTTGACATTTGGTATGAGTGATAAAAAAATATTGACACATAAACAGTTCATAAAATTTATTTTTCTTGCCTTGATAGCAGCAAAATAATTATTTACATAATAAGATTATAAGATTTTTCACATAAATGGTGTGTTCAAAGATAAACTAAGGCATATTAAAAATTGTAAGAGCTTATCTGAGGAAAAATCAATTTGAAGCAGGCAGTGACAAACCAGAAGTGGTTAGGCGCGCTCCACGGACAGGAGCTGGGGAGAGACTTTTGTAGAGAAAGGGTGGAAGTAAAGTAAAGAAATGATGGATTGTCTATAGCATAAAGCCTACTTGGCTGTTAGTGACTGGTTATTCAATTTCATAACCTTGAGTTATTTACAGGCTTAGATTTGGGTTTGTCACAGCATTAGAGCCACCTCAGTCTAATAGCTTCCTTGATTAATTAAACAACAGTAATGTCAAATTGGACAAAGTTTCTTAAGTGACTGTACTTCTTAGGTAGTTTTTTATTACTTTTAATTTAGAGAAAATTTGTTCTTTGGTAAGTAAACAACAACTGAAATTGCCAATTAAATTCTTAAAGTAATATTTAGATTCAGAAATAAATCACAAATTTTATATATCATATTAAAACACTGAAATAGGGATACATATGATAAATTATTATCATAGAATATTAGAATATATTTTAATTTCATCATAAATTATCACTTATATTGCAATTTTTACCATTTCTTAAAGCAATATCTAGAGTCATACAGTAAAGAATCAGTATTATGCTTCACTCATGGTACATATAAACAGACATATATACAAACGAAAGGAAAATCAATTATTTAATATTGCAGAAATGTTCCTCAGTCACCAGTCCAAATGTACTAATTCATGAGCAATTCCAGAATCACAAATGATAAGAAGAAGAAAAGCAAGAAAATGGAGTTTCAGCACTAAAGCGAAAAATTGTTGGTTGTTCCAAGAATTTATTGAATTCATCTGATCTGAGAGGAAGCATTTAGAATAATTAGTTTTTTCTCTTACCTAAGTACTTCTGCTGCTCAACTCTTCCTTGCACTAAAAAGCAGTGTCCATTTTTGACCTTGTGAGAAAATAGGAAAAATATATGTTGGTTTCTGCCTTCCATTCCCCACCTCATTCCTGGCACAGAGCCCCTGAAACTGTCGTGAATTCCTAAGTGTTAAGAACATTAGGGGACTTCCCTGGTGGTGCAGTGGCTAAGACTCCATGCTCCCAACACAGGGGGCCCGGCTTCGATTCCTGGTCAGGGAACTAGATCCCACACGCATGCCGCAACTAAGTTCACATGCCACAACTAAGGAGCCCGCCTGCTGCAACTAAGACCCAGTGCAACCAAATAAGTAAATATTTAAAAGAAAGAAAAAAGAACATTAGGAACCTCTTCTGTTCTAATAGTTGGCCTTTGACCCTGGCTTCTGAAACAGGGTTCCTAAATCCACTGGAACTTCCTGGGTAGCAGGAGTAGTTTTTGTTCTAATGAGGTGATTCTGGGTGGGCTCCTGGGTGGCAGCTAATCACCACCAGTGAGACCAAGTCATGATGAAAAGCTTAGAATTTTCAGCCCCATTCCCCAGTCTCCAGAGAGGGGAAAGGGGCTGGAAATGGAGCTCATGATCCATCCTGCCTACATGATGAAGTCTCACAAAAATCCCAAAGCATGGGGTTTGGAGAACTTCCAGGTTGATGAACCTCCACATACCAGGACAGTGACACACCCCAACTCCACAGTGACAGAAGCTCCTGCACTTGGGGCCCTCTCAGATCTCGCCTCATGTGTGTCTTCATCTGGCTGTTTATCTGTATCCTTTATCATATCCTTTAATGAACTGCTAAACATAGGTGTTTCCCTGAGTTCTGTGAGTCGTTCTAGCATATAATCGAATCCAACTGGAGAGGAGGTCATGGGAACTTCCAATTTGTCGCCAAGCCAGATAGAAGTTGTGGGTAACCTGAGGATCTACAGCCTGCGGTTAACATGTGAAGTGGGGGTGGGCAGTCTCAGGGGCCTGAGCCCTCACCCTGTAGGATTTAACGCTATCTCCAGGTGGATGGTGTCAGAAGTGAGTTAGATTGTAGGACGCTCAGCTGGTGCCTCAGAATTGTGTGGAACCATCCCCCACCTCTGGTGTCAGAGGGTTGTGAGTGTGATAGTAGTGTAAAGGAGACACACAGGAGCAAGACTGGGTTTCTACCCAACCCAGACCTCAATGGGTGCATAACCCAAAAACTTTTACAGCATTCCAACCCAGCTGCCTTCTGCTTTAAGAGCAGAGGGCAAGAGATATGAAGTGTTTCCATCAGGCCTGAGTAGTGTTAGGAGCAGTTATTCAAGGTTCTAGGTTATGCTGGGCCAGTGCCAAGTGACAGAGGTTCTCATCTGTTCCTTAACAAGTGTGTGTGTGTGTGTACATGTGTGTTTTATGCAAGACCCTCTAATATGTGGGGGAAGCAGCCCCTTTTGCTTGAGCCTAAGGGTAGTACTGGGCCGAATGAAAGCCAAATGACTTCACACAGCGCCATGCAGATGAAAGTTTACAATCTTGAGTAGAGAAAACTGGTGGGAGAGGCAAGCAAAGTCAAAGAAATGCATGCTGTTGCTAAGGGCATCCTCTTCACACTGTGAATAGTGACCAAGTTTGCCAAAACATCATTGTCACATAAAATTTAACATTGATTTGAATGTATTAGTTTTGTGTTTTTTTGAGTGATTAAGTTGTAAACAATGCTTAATTTTGAGAAATATCATATTTACCTTGAAAATCTTGTACAGGTAAGTAGGACTTGTGTTGATTTACAGGTGTTAGGAGTGAAATATAGAAAACGATCATTCCTATTGTTGCCAATTAAAAGATTTCTCAAAATAATAAAACAATGTTTTAAAAATGCCCTGGAAGAATCATATGCTTAAAATAAACCACAGTGTAACGAGAGACAGGCATGTTATTAATTCAAAGCTATAGTCACATATTTAGGTATTAGATAGTAGATACTGTGAAAGAAAAAAATGGAGTCAGTATTGCTAACAGACTTCTCTAAAATGCTGCCAGGGGAATTCCTTGGCTGTCCAGTGGTTAGGACTCCACACTTCCACTACCGGGGGCCCAGGTTTGATCCCTGGTTGGGGAACTAAAATTCCGCAAGTCGCGTGGTTCGATAGATAGATAGACAGATAGATAAATAGATAGATAGATAGATAGATAGATAGATAAATAAATGCAGCTGGAAGACCCCTGAGGAAATGTAACTTATGCACACCCCAGCCCAGAAGGAATCTGACCTCTTGACCACTTATTGTCTTAACACAGACATCCAGAACATATGCCCAATGTTCAGAAACTCAAGATATTTACTGCACCCTTACCCTAAAGCAACTTCTGACAACCAACCCTTAAGGACTAATATTTCCTCTCTTCTATCAGAGTAGAGCCTCATGGCTTTTGCCTTTATAAGCCCCTGACACTTCCTCTTCCCCAGAACACTCTTTTGGTTTTACCCAAATCTGTGTCTCCAGAATTGCAATTCTTAAGACCCCCCAAATACTCTCTTTTCTTATTTGCAGCCTTCTGCGTTTTTTGGGTTGACATTACTGAGTAGGAACCTTCCTTTAAAACAATGGGAAAATACTGTAAGAGATTACATTTGTAGCTCTTTTAACAGGATAATGTTGGTGCAAAATCTTCCTGTCTGATTCGTCTAGTATCATCCACATTGCCCAATATGGTACTTTACATGTAGAAAGCACTCAAGGAAATAGCTCAGATAGTCAACAAAAAAACAAATTGCAAAAGAATATATATATCAGATAGATAGATAGACTATCAACATTTTTATAAAATTTTAAAACAATTTAATATATCTTAGGGATACAATGTAGCAAAAGTTTAAAGATAGGTACTGGAGCAATGACAACTAAATTCAGGAAAGTGGCTTACCTCCGAAGTGGAGCGAGAGGAACACGGTGGGGGAAGGGTGCCTGGGAGAACTCAAATGTACTTGAAATGTTTTACTTTTTAGGCCAGGTAGTAAGTTCCACAGTGTCTATTATATTATTAGTTATAGATTTTTGTAAGTCTGAACTATTTCATTAAAATGCAACCCAGACAGGACTTCCCTGGCAGCGCAGTGGTTGAGAGTCCGCCTGCCGATGCAGGGGACACGGGTTCGTGCCCCGGTCTGGGAAGATCCCGCATGCCGCAGAGCGGCTGGGCCCGTGAGTCATGGCCGCTGAGCCTGCGCGTCCGGAGACTGTGCTCCGGCAATGGGAGCAGCCACAACAGTGAGAGGCCCGCGTACCGGAAAAAAAAAAAAAAAAAAAGCAACCCAGGCAAAAGTCTTTCCAGCATTTGTTTCTCAAGTACTCTCACACGTGCTCTGAGTGAGCTGTGGAAAGTAAGGTATTCAATATTAGTTTCCTGTGGCGGCTGTAACAAATGATCACAGACTTGGTACCTTTAAACAACAGAAATTTATCCTCTCACGGTTTTGGAGACCAGAAGTCCAAAATCAGTTTGTGCTGAAATTAAGGAGGGGAGAATGTTCTTGCTTCTTCTAGCTCCTGGGAGCTGCCAGCATTCCTTGGTTTGTGGCTGCATCACTCCAGTCTCTGCCTCTGATCACACCATCTTCTCTTCTGCCTATGTCAAACCTCCCTCTTCCTCTCTCTTATAAGGACATTTGTGATTATCCAGGGCTCCCCTGGATAATCCAGGATAATCTCCCCACCTCAAGATCCTTAATCACATCTGCAAAGACCCTTTTCCCATATAAGGTAACCTTTACAGGTTCCAGGGTTCAGGATTAGGTCTTGACCACAAATGCCTTTGTCTCCAGTTACAATAGGAATGCAATCCTTTCCTAAAGTCACAGCTGAATAAAATTGGCCCAGGAGTAGTAAATTAAAGGTACTAATTAATTTTACAGGAACTGGAAGAATGTTAGGGGATTTGGAGAAGCATAGGGCTGGCATTTTATCATTAATGATCTCAAATAAGAGTCTTTCAACAACTATGTTAAATTTATAGATGGCACTGAACCTGGGGAGTAGTAACAGTGTTAGTGCAGTAGTTTGAGAAGAACAAACACCTTGAACTTTAATGGAACAGTCCTGCGGAAGAGCGTATTAGCAGCACACAGTGAGAGCCCACAAGGCATTATTTGACTAAAGGATTCGATCAGCTTTTAAAGCAGTGAAAAAACAAAAGTGAGATTCTGGCCTGCACGCTTAAAAGCATCCTATAGACTAGGACAAATCATTCAGTTTGTATTTCCATTAAATATCTATTGAATAAATGAATAAAAGGGCACATTTCAGCTTTCATTAGGTTTAAAAATCAATCAGCAGGTGTACCTGCTTAGCACTCTTCTTGGTACTTTGAGGATACTGGCATGTAGTAGAAAGTTGGCCCCTTAGAGGTGACCAAATGAGAAGGAGCTGACATGAAGCATTACATGGCGCTCAGGCTGCCAGGCCCCCTGAGGGGTTTAATGCAGTTCAGTGAGTCCTCTTCATAGCCCACCCAAAACAGTAGGGTTCAATCTATTTAATTAAAGGGACAAACCAGTGGCAAAATAAAAGTTACTTTTTTAAAGTCAATCAATCTGTTAAATGAAACACTTCTAATCTAACCCTCGCCCCTTCTTGCGGACCCCCTCTCCTTGCCCCACCTGAGAAGACACCTCTTTTCCTTCTCCCATGGGTGAGGAAGCCGAGTGGCCTAATGCCTTGGTATCTGTGCCACACAGACTTGGCCTGCAAACCATGGTCTAGACCTGACTCCACACGGGGAGTGGGACTCAATCTGCACCAGGGAACCCCTCCCTCACATTCTTAACCTTGGCCATGGTTATAAACGCCAAGGGGTGACTGCACCTAGTGGCTTAGTTCACTATTGTAATCAAAAAATGGTAGCATCTTGGACAAGTTTCAATGTATCCACATCTTTAAAATTGATAGATGATCATTGTATCCTTCTCAAAGGTTGGTCTTGAGATAATACATGCAGAGTCCTAGCATACAGCAAAGATTCAATGAAAGATTCCCCTAAGGTTTCTAGAGGTTTCATTCCATGGTAAGCAAATTCTCCTTAACCAAACCATCGAGTCACCTATCTCCTGACTTAGTTGAAACCCACTTCTCCTTCAAGGGTAGCTTCCCTTGTATTCCTACAAGGTGGAAAATGCTCTTGTGTCCAACCAGGCATATCATGGTAGAGGATGCTTTTATTACCCTTTTCCACAGATGAGGAAATTGAGGAACAGAGAAATACTTTGGCTAAGTGTTCACCCAGTGAGTGGCAAAGCAAGAATCTGAACCCAGAGTCTGGTTCTAGAGGCTGCTCTCTTAGCCAGTGGGCAATTCTGCCCCTTTTTGTAGCTAAAAGTCTCCTAGACTAAGTTCACTTCATTTTCTATTATAGGATCTGAAGTAAGAATACATTTTGCTTGAGCAATGTAGTTGTAGTAGCCAGCTTCTAGGATGGTCCCTGCTTTGGACTGAATGTTTGTAACCCTCCCACACCTACCTCAATCCTAATCCCCAATGTGATGGCCTTTGGAGGTGGGGCATTTGTGAGGTGATTAGGTCATGTAGGTGGGAGTCCTCATAAATGGGATTAATGCCCTTGTAAATGAGACTCAGATCCCTCACCCCTGCAGCCATGTGAGGTTGCTGCAAAAAGACGGCCATCCATGAATGAGGAAGTGGGCCTTCACCAGAGCCCAACCAAGCTGGCACACCTTGATCCTGGACTTCCCAGCCTCCAGAACTGTGAGAAATAAATTGCTGTTGTTTATAAGCCATCAAGTCTATTGTATTCTGCTGTAGCAGCCTGAATGGATAAAACCGTCCCCAGTGATCCCACTTCCTAGGAGGCACAGCCTTGTAATAGTTCCCTTCCACGCTGTACCAAGGCTGGTCTGTGTGACACGCAGTATATGGCAGAAACAGTGGTATGTCACTTCCAAGATCAGGTTATAAAAGATACTGTTGCTTCTAACTTGATCACTCTCATATCACTTGCTCTGGCTGTGAGTTGCCATGTCATGAGCAACCCTATGGGAAGGCCTGCATGGTAAGGACTTGAAGCCTCCTACCCTTAGCCACATGAGTAAGCTTGCAAGTAAATCCTTCCACGTAGTTGAGCTTCAGAATGACTATATCTCCTGCTAGCATCTTGACTGCAACCTTAAAAAAGATCCTCGGCCAGAACCACCCCTCTATTGCTGTCTTGATTCCAGCTCCTCAGAAACTGTAAGAGAATAAATATTTGTTGTTTTAAACAGCCAAGTTTGGGGATTATTTGTTACAAGCAATAGATAAGTCATACAGTAATTGTCTCAAATTCCTACACAGTTTATTTTAAAGGCTGTCTGGCATAATGCATTTCCCATAAATATTTAATCATAAAATAGCACAAGAGGGTTAGGGTGGCTCCAACTGGAACCTGAGGACTATTCTTAGCTCTCTACCTTGATACTGAAGGTCTGTAATAATCATAATGGCTTCGGGAGGAAGCACTTCACAGACTTCTACCTGGCATTTCCTTATCAGTTAACAGTGCCACAGGATGGTCCCATGCATCCCTTTTGTCTTGGACTTTCCCCTAGTAGATATGTAGGCTCTACCTACTTATCAGCTGACTTACTGATCAAGTAACAAGATATCCAGTAAAACACAGATCTTTCATAATTACCCCCATCATCACCATTCATCTCCAGAACTCTTTTCATTTTATAAAACTGAAACACTATTCCCATTAAATAACAACTCTTCATTGTCCCCTTCCCCCAGCCCCTGGCAACCACCATTCTATTTCTGTCTCTATGATTGTGACTACTCTAAGTACTTTATATAAGTGAAATTACACAGTATTTGTCCTTTTGGGACTGGCTTATTTCACTTAGCATAATATCCTCAAGGTTCATGCATACTGTAGCATATATCAGAATTTCCTTATTTTTAAAAGGTGAATAATATTTCATTGTATGCATATGCTACGTTTTGCTTATTCATTCATCTGTTCAAGGATATTTGTGTCGCTTCCACCTCTTAGCTATTGTGAATAGTTCTGCTATGAACACGGATGTTTACATACCTCTTTGAGGCCCTGCTTTCAGTTCTTTTGTGTATAAACCCAAAAAACCTTTAATTTTTTGAGTAACTATTATACTGTTTTCCACTAGTGGCTGTATCATTTTACATGCACAGAGGTTCCAATTTCTCTGCCAACACTCATTATTTTATTTTCTGGGTTGTTTTTTTGTTTTTTTTTGATAGTAGCCATCTAATGGATATGAAGTGGTCACTCATTTATTTTTATTTCCTTTTTATAGATGATAGAACTGAAGCATCAAACAATTAAGTGTCAGAGCTAGGATCTGAACCCAAGTAAATTGACCCACTATTAACTAATATGTTAAAATTCTTGTGACACTGAAGTCCCAAAATCTCTCAAGGAGGAGATGGGGGTCCAAGAGCTAACACTCACCAAATAAAGGGCAAGACAATCAGCAGCAAGTTAAATTTATCTTTCTCCTGATAATGTTCTGCGAATCCTGGGAGGCTGAATTTACCAGGAAATTACAAAGTGTTGTTCTGGGGTAGAACTCTTCTTTTCAGCTTAAATAAGCTTGCTCAGGATGTCCATTTGGGACTTAGACTGGAGTTTTCTTATGCCCTAGTTTCTGTATTGTCTCGTCAGGCAACCTAAAACCAAAACATTCTCCTAAGGTTCTGTCAGCCATATATATCCAAGTGATCATTTTCGTCAGGCCGGAACTCAGAAAGGTCTCTTAACTGAAAAGTTGTCCTGGCCAACTACCAAAATGCTCACCTTTATATCTAGATTAAAGTAGTCAGCAGACTACTGAGCTCCCTGAGCTGGTCTCCGAGGAATTCCTTCCTCCAGAGCAGAGACAATGTGTAAAATTTAAGAACCTGGACCTTTGCATCTGACAGGCCTTTAGTCGCTGAAATTCAACTAAAGACATAAAGTAACTGAACATTTCTGAGTCTGATATATAAATCATAAATAAATATATAAATAAATCACATATAAGTATATAAATAAATACGAATCATATATAACTCAGGGAATGACAGGACCAGAGCTGATGCACAGGAAGCACCTCATACGTACAAGGTACTTAATAAATGCTTGGTAGTGTTATTATTTGTCATGGATCCATGCTCAACAAAATTGTGCATCATAAACGTTTATTACTGAGCAAACATCGATTATTAAGAAGGACGTTAAGATGGTTAACGACCACAGGACAGGTGACAAACATCAATACAAGGTTACTGTTCAACGTGTAGCTCTATTGTGCTGGATTCAGGCCTTCAGGCGATCCCACTAGGAGAGACAGTGTTCTGAGATGTGGCATATCCATTCCTTAAATACAGATTCTTGCACAGTAGTAAAAATTTCTACAAGTTTAGTGTATAATTATTTAAACTATAAAAGAAAAGTATCACTGGGATTTGTGTACGTTAAGACGCGCAACCCGAGATGGTTGATAAAGCTCACTCTCCGGGTCCCAACCGCAGCTCTGCCTCAGTCCCAACCGAAGTGGATTCACATCGTCGCAGGACCGGCTGAGCTGGTGACTTTTCACCACTTGAAGAGATAGGGACGCAGCCAGTATTCGCCCCGCCCCTACCTAGCCGAGCCGGCAGGATACGTCACTGCGCAGCGGCCTGGACGAAGAGCCAATTGCGGTGCTAGGGACCCAGCCGGCCTCTGCCCCGCCCCGTTCGGGCTCCGTCCCCGATGGTGCGGCATGCAGGGTCCAGGAGCCTCTCTGGCTGCCACTCTTTGGAAGGGAAGTGGCGTACGCATTAGGTAGCAGTTAAACTACGAATCGCCGCGAGGAGCAGCCGTTAGGAGGCGGGACTTCCGGTCCATCGGGTGTAAGTCCTCAAGAGGCGGAAGCGCAGCGGGGGCGGGAAGGTGGTATAACGCCGCATTGAGCTCGGTTTGCCGGTCTTTAAGTGGTCGCGCCCCCTTGGAGAACGCGACCAGAAGGCGAGGCGGTCCCGGGCTCTCTAGCTTCGCGGTAAGTAGGACCGCTTGGCGGCGCCGGGGATGAAGGTGTGTGGCCCCGGCGCTGACCTGCTGCCGCCGTCCCTTGCTGCAGGGCAGTGGCCTCCCCGCCAGCCTTGCCTCCCAGCATTTCTCACTCCCCCTCCTCTCCTTGGTATCAGCCGCAGCCCCCGCCCTGCCTGCCCTCCACGCAAGGCCCCCGCCCCGGGACCTTTCTGAGACGCAGGTCCAGCCCTGTCACATCCCTGATTGACGTTCCCCGTCACAAGATGGCCCTCTTGTCCCTCCCGTCCTAAGCCGGCTTCGCTCGCTCTGTGCTTCAGCTGCAGGAGACACCTAATATTATGTCGTTCCAAACCGACATCTGTTTGCTCACTCTTGTACTTTCCCGCTTACCCCAGAAGGCATCCCTCGTCACGCCGGTAGAATCAGTTCATCTCTGCTTCCGGAGCACTGTTTACTCCATGTAAAGAGCGCGTTTGTTAAACTTTTTTAGTACGGTTGCTTGAATGAGACTCTCTTTTTCCACCGGATTATATGTTTCTTGAGGGCGGGAGTAGGGTCTTGATGATTTGGGATCTCCCCAGGGCCTAGTACAAAATCACGAAGTTTGGAAACTAACAGTCCAAAGTTTTCGCACTAGCTTTGTGACCTTGGACACGATCTCCCTATCTAGGAAGTGGTGATAAATAAAATAATTTCAATCATCTTACAGATCTTGTATGGTGCAGAGTATGTACGCGATAAGTATTCGGCTCTTTTTCCTTTCTAGCTTTCAGTATACACAGTAGTTGCTGGGTACGTTTTTTAAATGAATGGAGAGGCACTACAGATTAGTGATTTTTCTTCCTAGCTCTGTGATTGTATTGATGCTATCAGTTAGTTGATACATTTGGTAGTATTTGGTAAACACAATCTAATGAAGTAATTAAAGACAGTAATGGTGAATGTTGGTTTCAACATCTGCAAGAATAAACATTTAACCTTCAGGCTCTAATTAAATAACTTGAGGCGTTTGATTTAAGTCTGTGTGCCCTTCAGACATGTTTCTGAAGAGATGAAGATATGTGTCTGCACATTATTTTTTACAGGTGATTGTAAAGTGCAGACCACTTGCCACGGAACATAGTTGCAACAGAAAATAGGAAGATGGCAGCAAACCCTTCAGGACAAGGTAAATCCTAGGAACTTTTTCCTCATGTAGTAAAGTATTTTGATAGAAAATTTAGCATAGGGCCGTTACTAGAGCCAGAATTAAAAATGAATAGCCAAGTAAAACCCCATATTTGAAGCAAGTCCAACGTTTCATCAGATATGTAACATCCTTAATAGCTATTAATCCTATATATTAATCTGTTAATATTATTCACACTGTAAACCTTAAGTCCTCCTCGGACATTTGTGTTCTCATGCTCTTTTACTTGAGATTAGAACCACTTTTAAAGAAGTTATATTGTCACTAGGCAATATCCACTCTTTTATTTTTGTTTGCTCAAAAAACTTTTCATACACGTTTCACCTGTGTTAAGAACTCTCTAAAACAAGTCACGTTAGATACATCCCAAATAAGGAGTTTTTATTTAAAAATAAGTTTTCAAAAGTAAAATTTAATCTCTAGAAAGCATTAAATTCCACTTTGTAAGTTGTCTCCTGCTTAAGAACTTCATATCAAGTCTAAACTCCTTATTTGATGCATCATATTTTTTGATTAATCTTAGTCTTGTTTTATTTTAAGCGTCATATAAACGTGTTTGTGTCCAGTTGTTTACACTCACTGTACTGTCTGTGAGAGTCATCCATGTTATGCCATGTATCAATAGTTCATTCTTTTTTATTGCAGACTAGTATTCCATTGTATGAATTTACCACAACTTATTTATTCATTCCTTTTTGGAGACTTTGGGTTTCTATCAGTTTTGGCCATTGTGAATAAAGCTGCTTTGAATATTCGTTTGTAAGTCTTTTCGCAGATATTTGCACGAGTATCTAGGAATGGAGCAGCTGAGTGTATAGTTTACTTTATGGAAAACTGCCAACGCTTTTCCCAAAGTGGACGTACTTTACATTCCCTCTAGTAAAGTGTGAGAATTCTGGTTGCTCCATATATAGCATTGTTGGTCTTTTCAATTTTAGCCACTTTAGAGGGTGTAAAGTGACATCTCATTGTAGTATTAACTTGGATTTCCCTGATGACAAATGTTGGACGCTCTTTTATGTGCTTATTGGCCATTGCAGATCTTCCTCTGTGAAGTGTTTGTTCAAGCCTTCTGCTTATTTTTTAAAATTTGGGTTCTTTTTATTATCAACTTTTTTTTAAGAGTCTAGATACTGGTCCTATGTCACTGCTAATTGCATCATCTAGATCATCTTTGAGTTGGTTTCTGTTGACTGCATTTTTTTTGAGAATGGGTCACATTTTCCTTCTTCTTATTATACTTAGTGATTTGTTATTGAATACTGGATATTATGACTAATACCTTGTAGAGACTCTGAATTCTGTTATATTCCTCTGAAATGTGATTTTCATTCTAGCAGATGGCTTGGCTCAACTCATACTCCAAACTCTTGTCTCCCTTATGTTGGGCAGCAGCTGAAATCTCTGCTCATTCTTTAAAGCTTCCAGTTGCTGCTTTAGTGCTTTATTTGTCTCCCCCATGTATGTGTAGTTTAGCAGAAAGCTAAAACTTTGGGTGGATTTTATAGGCATGTTTTAGGCTTTACTCCTTCTGCCTTTCCCTCTCAAGTCTCTCCCCTAATTTTCTGGTTACTCTGCCAGTCCTGAACTCTGTCCTCTAATACCTCAAGCCAGTAAGGTGAGGCTGTGCAAGCTGTTCGTGGATTGAGGAGTGCAAAAGGCTACCAATTCCCAAATTTCACCAGTTGCAGTTTCTGCCTGATTTTGGTCAGTCTCTAGTGCCTTCAAATAATGAATGTTTAGTTTTTTTTCCAGAATTTATTATTATATTTGTGGCAGGATTACTCTAACCAAACTATTCTGCTAGTACTGGAAGTTGGAAGCCCACTGAATCTGTTTTAGTATATTAGTTGCATTTAGGACAGACTAAAGATTACATGAGTTTTATAGAAGTGTGGTATTGTAAAAAGGTAGCTCTGGTGATAGCTTTACTGGCTGTAACCAGCTAATACAATTCTGTTCTCTCAAATAACCAAGTGTGATTTGTGTGCTCTATGGACTAATCACAGGTCAGTATTCCCCTATGGTCTTTGACCTCCTCTTTTCACCAAGTTATAAGGATTCAGATTAAAAATAATTTAATTTGAACTGAAATGAAACTAAGAGAAGTCTATTTTGGAGAGAAAATAATGCTGCCAAAAATCACACAATGCAGTCCAAATTAAATATTTTTATCCCTCTGTTTTAATAGCACAAATATGCAAGATTTACAATTTGCTAGTTACTCTTTTTTTTTAAGCAGTTGCAATAAAGCACAATCATTTTTACTGTCACCTTTGATTGATCCATAGTCAAATCCACTATGAAACATCCCCTAATATAAATAGAAGCGAGGGCTTTCGAGTGCAGAGGACATGGGTTCGAGCCCTGGTCTGGGAAGATCCCACATGCTGCGAAGCAACTAAGCCCCTGTGCCACAACTACGGAGCCCATGTGCCACAACTACTGAAGCCCATGCACCTAGAGCCCGTGCTCCGTAACAAGAGAAGCCACCTTAATGAGAGGCCTGTGCACCGCAACGAGGAGTAGCCCCCACTCGCTACAACTAAAAAGAAAGCCCACACACAGCAACAAGGACCCAACGTGGCCAAAAATAAATAAATTTATAAAACAAACAAAAAAACATAGAAGCGAATTTAGATTAGTCCTTTGGCTTTTGTTGCTCTTTTGTCAGTGATATTGTTGGTGTCATGGAGCTGCTGCTATTAGGCACCAGCAGAGGGAGTCCGTATCATGTTCTGCGACTCCTAGACTTTCAGTGAAAATTTAAAATTCTTATTTATTTGGATCTATTGCATTTTACTCTATATTATTTCTGTACTGTTTATGCGTATTGGAACTACTAATTGTGGAGATTGAATGCCAAGTTCCATAATTATCTTATAATGATAACTGAAAGAACAATGACTTAAGAAATCTTCATCTGTGTGTTGTAATTTATTAATGTCCCTGGTGGAGGGGACACAGGCCCTCTTTCAGATCTAGCAGTCTATTATACTATAGTAGTAATCTGAACTGCTAAATTTCACAAGCTCTTGGCAGACAGTTACTGAAGTCTCATATTCTTAGCATCCATCATAGTGTGGAACATTCAATAGGTTCATAATAATTATTTGATTGATAAGAAGTAACATTTTGAGAATTTAATATGTAGAGGCAGATTGTCAAACTGGAATTTGGCCAAGGTACCATTCCTAAGTAAAGAGGCTCTCATTATTGGTAAATATCAAGATCCTGTGATTATGTGCTGGCAGTTGGGAGATTGGTCTAACCTGATTTCAGATACACAGAGAAACCTGGTGAAAAACTGAGTAAAGAATGTGAATTCTCGGGACTTCCTTGGTGGCACAGTGGTTAAGAATCCACCCACCGGTGCAGGGGACATGGGTTCGATCCCTGGTCGGGGAAGATCCCACATGCTGCAGAGCAACTAAGCCCGTGCGCCACAACTACTGAGCCTGAGCTCTAGAGCCCATGAGCCACAACTACTGCACCCGTGTGCCACAACTACTGAAGCCCGTGCACCTAGAGCATGTGCTTCGCAACAAGAGAACCCCCCGCTCGATGCAACTAGGGAAAGCCTGCACGCAGCAACGAAGACCAAATGCAGCCGTAAATAAATAAATAAAAAATAGCGATTGCTCTCAATTTAAAAAAAAGTGAATTCTTTTGATTCTTTTATAGTTATATCAAAATGCTTAGAGTAATAACTATAAGCCCTGCAGTTCAAGTGGTGGGAACTATTGATTTGGGGCCAGTTTGGATGCTCTTAGCTATGATTTTAGGGCTCTGTGTAAGAATGGAACATAGCTCCTGGGAGGTGTCTTGCTTGACCTCAGACCCAAGTACAAGTTTCACCTAAACCACCTGTGGTCCAGAAGGAAAGCAGATTTACCCTTCAGGCTTGTACTAAGGTACGCAGCCTCTCAATTAAGAATCTATCTTAGTGATGCATAAAAATCATCTTAAAATTCCTGTCTGTACGTGTTTAAAGATGAGAGTGGACACAAAGACACAATTTGGAGTTTGTTTTTTAAAGCTAGATTTCTTTTTGCCTCATTTTTCATTGCCAAGGCAAAGAGTGTACAGTAGCTCTCTGATGCTAGGATTGATCTGTAGGCCCAGGTTCAAATAGGAATGAAACTGAGTTGAGGCATAATATGACGTAAACTAGCATGAGATTGTCTGTATAGTAGAAGAGAGCTTGTGATCCCCAGGTCCATTCAGACTGGCCTGGGAGGCCTGTCACGTGAGTGTAATCTAGAAAGCTGTGCTAATCAGTTGTACCCTGTGTAATGAAAAACAGTTTACTGACAGAATTGTCAGAATGGGGCTGACAAGAATCTAGTGAAGTTGACAATCTAAATGATAGAGAACACTAGGTAATAATAACAGTGATAGCTAGTATTTATTAAGCAACTACCACGTGGCAGGCAGTGTGCTAGGTATTTTATTTTTATTTTCCATATTTCATATAACCACCCTTCAAAGTTGTCACTGTTACGTCCATCAGTCCTGCATAGTGAGGTAATTTTCCCAATATTAAATAGTAACTGGTAATACTGAGATGAGAACCCAAATTGAATCTGTGTCCAAGTCCCCTGTTCATTGTTTTCCCATACTGCACATTAACTGGAGGGTTAGAACATTCTAATTATAGTATCTAAAAAAAAATTGGGAGCTCTAGACTAGGGGCAAAAGACCTCATCTTAGTTTTTGTATCTCTTCTCCATCTGTTATTGAGCAGAAAATCCTTACAGGGAAATGGGCCTGTGAGATTATCTGTAAGAGGAAAAGAAAAATGAGTGAGGAGGAAAGGGTGATTCAAGCAGAAGAGATTTCATCATCTTACTTAGCTAGTGCTGAAGACAAGAAACCTCAGTGGATAGAAGTGGCAGTAACTTAAAAGGGGTAAGTCCTTGGGGTCTCAGTGAGAGAGAACTTGAACACAGGGAGATCACCTGAGCAGACATTAGGGCTTATTCCTTTCCTTGATCTGTATTTTCAGTAAGTTCCAAAGGTGGCTAAGAGTAGAATAATTTTTTAATCTTGCAAGTTACAGGAAGTGTTTGCCATTAACTAGATAGCTAGAAGACTAGTTACTGGTACTAATTACTTCATGTTAATAATGTTGTATTTTTTATTCTGCTAAGACTTAGACATCAGGCAGTCTCCCCTGAATAAGTTTGAGTTTTAACCACTGAATACATTTTATATATCATTAAGGAGTATGGTAGGCAGAATAGTATTCTCCCCCCATCCCTCCAAAAAATGCTGACGTCATAATCCCCGGAATCTGTGTCTTTGTTACCTTACATAGCAAAAGGAATTTTGCTCGTGTGATTAAGGTTAAGGACCTTGAGATGGGAAGATTATCCTGGATTATCCAGGTGGGCCCATTTTAATCACATGAGTCTGTTTTTTATTAAAAACATTTTTTTAAACAACTTTATTGAGATATAATTTACACACTATAAGATTCACCTGTATTAAGATTACACTTCAAGAATCTTTAGTAACTTTGTAAAGTGTGTAACTTTCACTAATATCTAATTTTATAACGTTTCCATTAACCCAGAAAGAAGACTCATGCCTGTTTGCAGTCACTTCCCATTCTTACAGGCCTGGGCAACCACTAATGTACTTTTTGTCTCTATAAATTTGCCTCTTCTGGATACCTTTCATATAAACGGACTCTTACAGTATATGGTCTCTTGTGTCTAGTTTCACTTAGCATGTTTTTGAGGTTCATCTGTGTAGTAGCACGTATTAGTAATTCTTTTTTGTTGTTGTTGTTAAACAACAGAAATTATTTTCTCACAATTCTGAGATCAAGTTGTCAGCAGAGTTGATTTCTCCTTGGCTTGTAGATGGCCTGTGTCTTCACGTGGTCTTTCTTTTCTCTCTGTGTGCATGTCCTGATCCCCTCTTCTTATAAGGAGACAAGTCATACTGGCTTAGGGCCCACTCCCAATGACCTCATTCAACCTTAATTGCCTCTTTAAAAACTCTGTATCCAAATACAGTCACATTCTGACGTACTAGGGCTTAGGACTTCAACCTACGTGTTTTGCAAGGATACAATTTAACCTATAACACTCAACCCTCTCAGCCTCCAAAATTCAAGTCCTCACATGTGAAATATATTTGCCCCATTCCAACAGCCACAAAAGTCTTAACCCATTCCAGCGTCAACTCTAAGTCTAAAATTTCATCTAAATAGCATCTAAATCAGATATGAGTGAGACTAGAGGTATGATTCATCCTGAGGCAAAATTCCTCTCCAATAGTGAACCTATGAAACCAAACAAGTTATCTGCTTCCAAAATACAATAGTGGGACAGGTATAGGATAGACATTCCCCTTCCAAAAGGAAGAAACTGGAAAGAAGAAGGCTGACAGGTCCTAAGCAAGTCCAAAACCTAGCAGGGCAAATTCCATTAGATTTTTAATTTATTCAAAGATTTAGTTTATTATATCAACATCGGTACTAGAACTCACATCTTTTACTCTCCAGTCTGCAACATTTCTACAGCACACATTTGTGTGCTGAAATTATTTGTATGACATTAACATATGTGGCTAATTTTAAGAAACTTCTGTGGAAAATTCATTAGATTTTAAGGCTTGAGAGTGAAATCCTCTTTGGCTCAATTTTCTGTCTAACAAGGGTGGTGGCTCTGCCTTCTCCTCCCTGAATTTTGTCCCCAAACCCTCTGGAACCAATGAGGAAACAGTCCTGCTGCCTGGGCCTGTGCTCTCTGGACCCATGGTGGCAGTAGCAGCCCTGCTGACCCCTGACCCACCTTCAGAGGCATTCCTCCCTGTACTCAAAGAATGACGCATGTTTGCATCCAGACATCTCTAACATTTAACTTCCTGCTTGTAGAACCCCAGAAGTCCGACAGCCTTTCTTCATTTCATCCCACCTCTGTTCTCTTCAGTCCAAGCTGACAGTGCTTCTGCTGAGATGGTTGATTGGATCCATGTCACACACCCATAATCTCTTTAGTAAAGACTGTCCAGCCATGTCTTTGGTGTTCTCTCCTGAACACACTTTCTCATTTTTTGCAATATGAATAAGCTGAGAATTTTCGGTCTTCAAGTTCTGGTTCCTTTTTGCATAATAATTTCTTTTTCAGTTGTCTCCCTCTCACACTTTACTATAAGCAGCAAGGAGAAACCCGGTCACACCTTCAACATTTTGCTTAGAAATATCCTCAGTTAAATATCCAAGTTCCTTACTGACAGCTTTTACTTTCCACAAAATACTAGAACACAATTTGGTCAAGTTCCCTGCCACTTTGTAACAAGTACTGCTTTTCCTCCAGTTTCCAATAACATATTCCTCATATCCATCTGAGACTTCCCCAGAAGCACCTTTAACATTCATATTTGTGTCAACATTCTGTTCATGATGAAATATATATAAACAGATGTATGTATAGCATATATATATATATATATATATATATATGAGCAGGTATAGTGATAGAAGCATTCTGTACAGTTCTTTCTGAGATCTCAGAAGAATCACCTTGAATGACCATATTTAGTCTCTTCCAGACAATCTAGGCTTTTCTTTTTGTGTGTGTGTGAACATGTAGTATTTATTTTTTAACATCTTTATTGGAGTATAATTGCTTTACAATGGTGTGTTAGTTTCTGTTGTATAACAAAGTGAATCAGCTATACATATACATATATCCCCATATCCTCTCCCTCTTGTGTCTCCCACCCTCCCTATCCCACCCCTCTAGGTGGACACAAAGCACTGAGCTGATCTCCCTGTGCTATGTGGCTGCTTCCCACTAGCTATCTATTTTACATTTGGTAGTGTATGTATGTTCATGCCACTCGCTCACTTCATCCCAGCTTACCCTTCCCCCTCCCCATGTCCTCAAGTCAATTCTCTACGTCTTTGTTTTTATCCCTATCCTGCCCTTAGGTTCTTCAGAACTTTTTTTTTTTTTTTAGATTCCATATATATGTGTTAGCATACAGTATTTTTTTCTTTCTGACTTACTTCACTCTGTATGACAGACTCTAGGTCCATCCACCTCACCCGGCCAGAGCAACAAGACCCTGTCAGCCACACAGCTCAGAAGAAAAGGGAGAAAAGAAAGAAAGAAAGAAAGAAAGATAATAAAATAAATAAAGTTACTAAAATAAAAAATAAAAAAAATTCTTAAAATATAAAAAAGTAATTAAAAAAAAAAAGAAGAGAGCAGCCAAACCAATAAATCCACCAGTGATAACAAGCACTAAAAACTATACTAAAAAAACCCTAAAATGGACAGAGAGAGAGCCCTAGGACAAATGGTAAAAGCAAACCTATACAGACAAAATCACACAAAGAAGCCTACACATACACACTCACAAAAAGAAAAAATGGAAAAAATATATATATAAAAAGAAAAAAGAGAGCAACCAAATCAATAAACAAATCTACTAATGATAATAAGCTCTAAATACTAAACTAAGATAAACATAAAACCAGAAACAAATTAGATGCACAAAGCAAACCCCAAGTCTGCAGTTGCTCCCGAAGTCCACCACATGAATTTTGGGATGGTTCTTTGTCTATTGAGGTATTCCACAGATGCAGGGTACATCAAGTTGATTGTGGAGATTTAATCCGCTGCTCCTGAGGCTGCTGGGAGAGATTTCCCTTTCTCTTCTTTATTCGCACAGCTCCTGGGGCTCAGCTTTGGATTTGGACCCTCCTCTGTGTGTAGGTTACCCTCTGGCATCTGCTCTTCGCTCTTACAGGAGGGGGTTAAAGGAGCGGCTGATTAAGGGGGCTCTGGCTCACTCAGGCTCAGGGGAGGGAGGGGTACGGATGCGGCGCGAGCCTGCGGCGGCAGAGGCCAGCATGACGTTGCACCAGCCTGAGGCGCGCCGTGTGTTCTCCTGGGGAAGTTGTCCCTGGATCACGGGACACTGGCAGTGGTGGGCTGCACAGGCTCCCAGAAGGGGAGGTGTGGATAGGGATCTGTGCTTGCACACAGGCTTCTTGGTGGCTGCAGCAGCAGCCTTAGCGTCTCATGCTCGTCTCTGGGGTCCACACTGATAGCCGCGGCTCGCACCCGTCTCTGGAGCTTGTTTAGGCGGCGCTCTGAACCCCCTCTCCTTGCGCACCCCGCAACAATGGTCTCTTGCCTCTTAGGCAGCTCCAGACTTTTTCACGGACTCCCTCCCAGCTAGCTGTGGCGCACTAGCCCCCTTCAGGCTGTGTTCACGCAGCCAACCTGTCCTCTCCCTGGGGATCTGACCTCCGAAGCCGGAGCCTCAGCTCCCAGCCCCCACCCACCCTGGCGGGTGAGCAGACAAGCCTCTCGGGCTGGTGAGTGCTGGTCAGCACTGATTCTCTGTGCGGGAATCTCTCCACTTTGCCCTCCGCACCCCTGTGGCTGTGCTCTCCTCTGTGGCTCCGAAGCTTCCCTCACGCCCACCCCCCGTTTCTGTCCGTGAAGGGGCTTCCTAGTGTTTGGAAACTTTTCCTCCTTCACAGCTCCCTCCCAGAGGTGCAGGTCCCATCCCTATTATTTTTCCTCTTTTTTTTCTTTTTTCTTTTGCCCTACCCAAGTACGTGGGGAGTTTCTTGCCTTTTGGGAAGTCTGAGTTCTTCTGCCAGGGTTCAGTAGGTGTTCTGTAGGAGTTGTTCCACATGTAGATGTATTTTTGATGTATTTGTGGGGAGGAAGGTGATCTCCACGTCTTACTCCTCCACCATCTTGAAGGTCCCCCTCCCACATGAGTCTTTAAAAGCAAAGAACTTTTTCCTGGCTGTGGTTAGAGAGAAATGACCACAGAAGGGTCAGAGACATGCAAGGTTGTTGGCTTTTAAGTTGGAGAAAGGGGACCACAAGCCAGGGAACTCAGGCATATCTATAAGATGGAAAAGGGAAGGAAACAGATTCCTAGAGCCTCCAGAAAGGAAAGCAGCACTTGATTTTAGCCCAGTGAGACTACTGACCTATAGAACTGTAAGATAATAGATTTATGTTGTTTTAAGCCATTAAGTTTGTGGTAATTTGTTACAGCAGCAGTACGAATAATATACCATTTAACTATATGAGCCAAAACCCTCAGAACCATCCATGCCCCCTCTTCCTCATTCTTGACTTCTTATTTATTCTATCACTGCCCTGTTGATTTAACTTCCTAAAAAGCTCTTGGGTCTGTTCATCTCTCTCCATTTCCCTGGCCATTAACAACTTCTGTCATCTCCAGCTTGTTCTACTGTAATAGTCTCTTTTTCTCTTGTCTAGTGTATTCTCAACCTTGTAGCTACAGTGATCTTTCTAAAGGGGGAAGCGTTATTTTGTCCCCTACCCCTAATTAACCTAATTAATCTAACATTTCAGCTCTAGCATTACTTCCTGTAGGAGACTTCTCTGACACTGCTCCCCCTACTCCCAGTCTAGGTCAAGTTGATTCAACATTGATTCCTGTTGGTGGGGATGTAAATTGATACAGCCACTGTGGAGAACAGTATGGAGGTTCCTTAAAAAACTAAAAATAGAACTACCATATGACCCAGCAATTCCACTACTGGGCATATACCCTGAGAAAACCATAATTCAGAATAAGTCGTGTACCACAATGTTCATTGCAGCACTATTCACAATAGCCAGGACATGGAAGAAACCTAAATGTCCATTGACAGATGAATGGATAAAGAAGATGTGGCACATATATACAGTGGAATATTATTCAGCCATAAAAAGGAACAAAATTGAGTTATTTATAATGAGGCGGATGGACCTAGAGTCTGTCATACAGAGTGAAGTAAGTCAGAAAGAGAAAAACAAATACCATATCCTAATGCATATATATGGAATGTAGAAAAATTGTACTGATGAACCTAGTGGCAGGGCAGGAATAAAGACAAGGATGTAGAGATTGGACTTGAGGATGGGGGCGGAAGGGGAGGCTGGGACAAAGAGAGAGAGTAGCATTAACATATATACACTTCCAAATGTAAAATGGATAGCTAGTGGGAAGCTGCTGCATAGCACAGGAAGATCAGCTCGATGCTTTGTGATGGCCTAGGGGGGTGGGATAGGGAGGGTGGGGATATTGGGATATATGTATACATATAGCTGATTCACTTTGTTATACAGCAGAAACTAAGACAACAGTATGAAGCAATTATATTCCAATAAAAATGTAAAAAAAACCCAAAAACCTTGATTCCTACAATGATTGTTTTTAATACTTATAGAATGTTATTTCTTTATTTCAGACTGCTCATCTTAGACTCTAATTATACATTCATTTGTGTAATTATTTGATAATCTCTATCTTCACGGGAATGTTTAAGAACCATGAGAACTAGCATCAGATCAAGTTGTGGCTCATCATTGCATCCTTAGACTCAACCTTAGTGCCTGTATGTATGTCATGGATACACAATAAATATATGTTGAATCAATAAATAACTTAAAACATGTTAAACTAATAGTGCCACAGTGAGTTTCCTCCAATACTGAACAGCTTTTTTTTTTTTTTTTTTTTTGCCCCGCCACACGGCTTGTGGGATCTCAGTTACCCAATCAGGGATTGAACCTGGGCATGGCGATGAAAGCCTGGAATCCTAACTACTAGTCCACCAGGGAACTCCCCCTAAACAGCTGTCTTAGGATGATAGTTCATTTACTGTATAGTTGTGAAGAGTATATGGCTTGTAAGATAATCATTTGAAAGGATTTGAATATTTTAAAATATCTTTTAAAAAATTGTTATGAAAGCAAAGTAACAACTGTAATTGGAAAGTAGATTATCCATAACCCCACTAATCAAACAATAATTTTCATTCTTTAGTTTTAGATATTTTTCAATAAAAGGAATTCCTATTAGTCCTTGTTTAAGTGTCATAGAGCTATTCACGCAAAGTGAATATCAGCTGTTAGGTTTTAAATGCAAGTTGCTGTAATGCTAGTTACTCCAGAATATTTTTAGTGACACAGAAATGTGTGGGAGTTAAATGTTTCTATAAATGAATATGGAAATGAGAATATATATGATTGTGAATGGAGATAGAGTTATAGTTCTAAGTGGAACTTTTGGAGTGTGCTGCTTTATTCTAAGATAATTTTATTAGGAAAAAGTTTAGTTATAAAGGAATATTAAGTAATTCCTACTGTACATGAGATAATATATTTTAACACTCTCATGCTTTTAAGAATGTAAAAGTTACATGTAACTTTAAGATACATGTAAAATAATGTAAAAGTAAAATGTTGAATTATGGCGAGAGACAGTTTGTGTTTAAAAAAACAATTCAGGGCTTCCCTGGTGGCTCAGTGGTTGAGAGTCTGCCTGCCAATGCAAGGGACACGGGTTCGTGCCCTGGTCCAGGAGGATCCCACATGCCGCGGAGCGGCTGGGCCCGTGAGCCATGGCCACTGAGCCTGCGCGTCTGGAGCCTGTGCTCTGCAACGGGAGAGGCCACAGCAGTGAGAGGCCCGCGTACCGCAAAAGAAATAAAAATAAAAAATAAAAAAATAAAAAAACAATTCATGTAGTGATTAGAATAAAAGTTAAATTTTATATATTGATGCCTTAGAGTAAGTTTGTATTACAAACTCTGAAGGTGGGAGAATCTTGCTCTAGAAAATTATACTTAACTACTTCACATAACCAAATTGACTAGTTTTTTGCCTTATGTTTCAAATGTGAAATAAGCTATTATTATTACCTAACTGCTATCTGTTGACTTTTATATATTTCTATAATACAGTAAATGTTTTGTACAAAACTGACATGTAAACTAGTACTGGATTAGTTTTGAGCGCTCAAGAGGGAAGCATAGGTTTCAGGGCATAAGACAAGCTCAGAAAGTAAAAGCCTAATAGACCTGACCATACCCTTTCTCTGTAAAATAGTTTTTGTGGCTCTCAGCTGCCTACATGTAGACATTAAGTTCTTGAATGTTATGCAGGAGATAACCTTGCCTGGTTAGACTGTGGAATAGGAGTTGAGAGGGGAAGATATTTTAGAGACATCAAGGATATAAAATTGATTGGACTAGGTGATTGGTTGGATGTGGGTAGGAAGAAGGAGGTATTATAAGGATAAAACTCAGGCTTCTGGGTGGGAGCATGGGGCATTAAGTGAGATACAGAGAGAGGCATTATCCTTTACCAGGGAAGGAAGGCTATGAGCTACCCCTGTCTAATGACCGCTTATAATGTCTAAGGGGATTTTGTGCATGGAGAAAAGTCCTCATCACTGCTCATAATTAATGCTCAGTTTTTAAACCTACTTATAAACTAAGTTCCAAAATAAAATGTTTTTTTAAGCATTTAGAATTGAGTACAAGCTTATTTAGTTAAATTCTCTTTAATAACAGTTTAAATTACAATTAATTTGACTTCTATAATACTTCGCTTTATATAGTGATGGCAAAACTTACTATACTTAAAATTAAACCTATTTTAAAATACTAACCCATGGGTTTAATTAATTCATTTACTCTCTCTGTAGTACTTTGTTTTTTTAATCTTCCTTGGATTATAATAATCTTCCCATTTTCTTATTTCTGTACTTTCCCAGGGTTTTAGTAATTTTTTTATACCTTCCTAGGGTTATGGTTGTCTTACCACTACCAAAACAAAACAAAATTTCAGATAAGTCAAGGTTTAGGGTTTTTTTTTTTTTTTTTTTTTTTTTGCGGTATGTGGGCCTCTCATTGTTGTGGTCTCTCCCGTTGCGAAGCACAGGCTCCGGACGCGCAGGCTCAGCAGCCATGGCTCACGGGCCCAGCCGCTCCGCGGCATGTGGGATCTTCCCGGACTGGGGCACGAACCCGTGTCCCCTGCATCGGCAGGCGGACTCTCAACCACTGCGCCACCAGGGAAGCCCAGGACATCATACTTATTAGGTTGTTTGGACTTGACATTCTATATTATTTTGGTAATGGTGTTTCTTTAACAGTATTTTGACAACGTTTCAATTATTTTTACACATGGCACCCTTTACCATAGCATTAGCACTCACAGGCGTAAGTACATTCTTGGGAGTTCTATATTAAGTCCTTCCTTAGGTAGAAGACTTCTCCTGAGGCAGTCCTGTCTATGAGGTTGGGTGGAGCCTGTAATGACATGTGGCATGTAAAGGCCTTATAGAGTTTCTTCCCTGGAAGATTAAGAGGTTGGCAGGAAGGAAGATTAGAATTAGGATTAGAATAGATGAAGAATCACCTGGAAGGCTTGCAAAATCATCTCCTCAGAAGTACCAGGATGTGTTAGTGTGAATTATCTGTTCCAGAAAGGAGTCTGCTATTACTAGAATTGGATGACAGGTTGATGGCATAAGCATGAGGGGGCAGAGAAGGAAAATGGAGATGATAAATTCCTAAAATGGCCGTGGCAGAGACAGGTTTTACCCCTTTCTGGCCTGGCCTGAGTCAGTTTACTGTTGCTAGATTTAAGAGCAGGTTTAGGGGAAAGTGCCGCAAGCCTCAGCTGCTTCTAGTTCAGCCCAATCGCAGTGTGAATCTCAGTGAATGCTCCTGTTCTTGTACATCCTGCGCTGTCCCTGACCTAACTCCTCGCCCCAGGAGAGGAGGAAATATGCATCCTACCACCCAGTTCTTTATGATCAATATAAAGTGCTTAAAATCCCTCATGTGAGTACCCTTAGGAGTGCTTACTTCTGCTCTGCTTGAAAGCTCCCTCCTTCCCCATTCCTCATTCTTTCTTCTAGTGCAGTGATGCTAACCCAGTGATTCTAGTCCCCTGGGCTTTTTTTGCCTCCGTAGTTTTTTTCCTAATCCTTTAACCTTTCCATTTGTTTTCTTCTAAATTAGGGATCAGAAACTTAAACGCCTACAGGTATAAACAAATCTGATAAGGACTGTAACAAGCTGGAGAGTGCCCAGCTAAAGGGGACAACTGTTTCTTTGTTCCACCTAGTTGTTGCCATGGGGGCATCTAGACCCCTGTGCCAGACCTTGAGATGTTTCAAGAGAAGCAAGTAATCGGAGAATTTTGTATACAGTGTTTACATGTTGGCATTTAATTCAGATTTTAAAAACATAGTTAGTTGGATGCTGCTTCTGGGCCAGGACTTTGAACCTCTGCTCTAGATCTTATGTTAAAATTGGAGCTCAAAATTGAGCCCAGTATTCAGTATTTGATAAGGGACCTATCTGTTTGTACCCTGTCAGTTATGCTCCATTTCTCTCTCAGAATTGCTTTCTAGTCAGTTGCAATTCTCTGACTTGTTCCTTGAAAGACTGTGTGTCATCTGTGAATGAAAGCAGTTGAGAAAAATACTGTTTTGACCTGAGTGTATCTAATACTTTCCCCTCATGAAAGAGGCATTCACAGAGAGGCCTAAAACTGAGAACTGAGAAAATCTTCACTCCCAGAGATTCAGCAGGATAGAGATTGGTCCCTGTAGCATTTGGGGCTGCAGAGATTTTGTTATAAAACAAATGCAGTTACCCATACTTTGATGATTAAAATTCTTTAGAACTAAGTCTTAAAAAAGTCCTCAGTCAGTATTATCCTTTGCATTTATCTGTGTATTATCCTGTTAAACTTGCTGGAAAATAGGCAGTAGGGAGACAGTAACCATCTAGGGAAACTGCTTACTAGTGGGTTTGTTATCATGTTAGAGAACAGAATTTTGCTTTCTGGGTTTCTAGGTAGCCTAGGTTTATAAAACAGCTCTAAAACATTTTATTTCTCTTTCTCGTCCCCAACACTCTCTCTTTTTTTAGGTTTTCAAAACAAAAATAGAGTTGCAATCTTGGCAGAACTGGACAAAGAAAAAAGAAAATTACTAATGCAGAACCAATCTTCAACAAATCATCCTGGAGCTAGGTATTGAAGAATAATGTGGTTTTTATATTCAGTGATATAAAAAATACCTTGGACAATATAACTGAAATTGGTTGGCAATGGTTTGTTTCTTTAACATTGGAATTTAATAACATGTTACGTTTTATTTCCTAGACTTGAAAAGTTAGATTATTTAATTGCTTAGATTTTAAATATTTTAATTCTAATCAGACTTAAAATTGCCCTACAGCCTACTTTCAAACAAAGAAAAGAGTTTTGTATAGTTTTTTTGTTACTGAAATTATTGTTAATGTCCCACTTTATAAGCATTATGCAAAATAGGTAAAGTTGCGGTAGCTTATTAATGTATTGTATTACGTTTCTGCCATCTTAAATCTCTTCCCTGACATCCATTATCCCATTCAGCCACCACCTTAACTTTTTTTTATGTTTCTGTTATTTTATTTGCTTGTTAGATTGATGTCTAGTAAAAGTATAATATATAATATAGTATAAAATATTATTCTGTTTCTTCAGGGGACTGTCCCTGGTGAGTTCAGGTATACAGGAAAGGACTCACGTGAAAGCTAGAGCTAATTTATATTTTTAGGTGTGCAGAGTCACCAGACCTCTTAAAGGAGTTGTCTGTACGTACTCATCTCTGCTTTCTCACTTATTTACTCTCCAACCCACTACAATCTGACTTCCGCGCCTCCCCACCTCCAACCCAAAGAACAGGTTTGAGCCTAGGTCGCTTGCAACCTCCTTGTGGCTAAATCTGGTAGACCAAAGTCCTTTTCTTGTTAGACTTCCTAGCATTATTTGACACCACTGATTGCTCCCTTTTTTTTTTTTTTAATTGAAATGGAGTTGTGTTAGCTTCAGGTGTACTACACAGTGATTTGACATGAGCATACATTGTGAAATGATCACCACAGTGCCTAGGAACCATTGTCTCCACATAAAATTAATACGGTATCATGAATCATAATCCTTGTGCTGTATATTACATTCCTGTGACTTCTTTATTTTCTCACTGAAGGTTTGTGCCTCTTAATCCCCTTCACCTATTTTGCCCACCCCCAACCTGCTCCCCTCTGGTAATCACCTGTTTGTTCTATCTATGAGTCTGTTTTCTTTTTTTTATTGGTTAATATATATTGTAATTTTTTTTTTTTTTTTTTTTTTTGCGGTACGCGGGCCTCTCACTGTTGTGGCCTCTACCGTTGCGGAGCACAGGCTCCGGACGCCCAGGCTCAGCGGCCATGGCTCACGGGCCCAGCCGCTCCGCGGCATGTGGGATCTTCCCGGACCCGGGCACGAACCCATGTCCCCTTCATCGGCAGGCGGACTCTCAACCACTGTGCTACCAGGGAAGCCCTATTTTAAATTTTTTTATTGGAGTATAGTTGACTTATGATGTGTTAGTTTCAGGTGTATATGAGTCTGTTTTCATTTTGTTTTGTGTGTTTTGTTTTTTAGATTCCATATATAAGTGAGATCATATGGTATTTGTTGTCATCAATGGCAAGATTTCTTTCTTTTTTTTAATGGCTGAGTGGTATTCCATTGTATACAGTGCCCTCCTTAAAATACTCTCTTTCCTTGGCTTCCATTCATCCACTGTTATACTATCTTGGTTTTTTTGCAGACATTTCTCCACTGCCTCTCTTTTTTTTTTGCGGTATGTGGGCCTCTCACTGCTGTGGCCTCTTCCGCTGCGGGGCACAGGCTCTGGATGTGCAGGCTCAGCGGCCACGGCCCACAGGCCCAGCCGCTCCGTGGCATGCGGGATCTTCCCGGACCGGGGCACGAACCCGTGTCTCCTGCATCGGCAGGTGGACTCTCAACCACTGCGCCACCAGGGAAGCCCCTCTCTTTTTAAAAATAAATAATTAATTAATTAATTTTTGGCTGTGTTGGGTCTTTGTTGCGATGCGTGGGCTTCTCATTGCGGTAGCTTCTTGTTGCGGAGCACAGGCTCTAGGTGCCCAGGCTTCAGTAGTTGTGGCACACGGGCTCAGGAGTTGTGGCTCGCAGGCTCTAGAGCGCAGGCTCAGTAGTTGTGGCCCACGGGCTTAGTTGCTCCACAGCATGTGGGATTTTCCTGGACCAGGGCTTGAACCCATGTCCCCTGCATTGGCAGGCAGCTTCTTAACCACTGCGCCACCAGGGAAGTCCCACTTCCTGTCTCTTGAATGTTGATATTCCTCAGAGTTCTGTTCTAGATCCAGTCTCCCAGTCTACGTCTTTTCACTGGACAGTTGCATTCACTTTCACAGCCTGTAATTTATGTGCCGATAACTTTTATACATTTGCATCTCCAGCTTCATTCTCTGTCTCAAGCACCAGACTGCCTCCTGGACATCTGCACTTTGATGTCTTCCAGGCATTTCAAACTGAGTATGTCCCACACCAAACTCATCTTCCCTCCCTCTCTACCTACTTAATATTGTTGGCTTGCTTTTCTCCATGAGTGGTACAGATCTACTAGTAATCAGAGTCAGAAATGTGAACTTTAATTGTTTATTATTCCCTTTTACTTCCATCTCTAAACATTTATCATTCTCTTATGTTTATATTTTGAAATGTGTCTCAAACTTGTCCATTTTTCTTTATTGCAACTGATGCTGCCCTGGTCCTGGCCACTCTCATTTTTTGCCTCAGTTACTACCTCCTGAATTTCCCACACTCTTAAGTTCTCTCGAATACATTTATCAGTTGTGTCAGTTAGGATGTTTTAATCTGGAAGTAACAGAAAACCAAAAAGTTGGCATAAACGTTAGGATATAGGTTAAACAAAAGTGTGAAGATAAGGTGATTCCAGAATGGCTCACTGCAGTGGCACACGAGTGTCAGCACTGACCCAGCTTCCTTACTTCTCTCCTTTCTGCCCTTCTCCATGGGTCAGCACCTCCTTACTGGTCAAAATATGACTGCAGTAGCCTAGGCATCACTGTACACCGAGCCCCCGTAGAGGCAAGAGCCAGAAAGCTTCCTCTCCTGTGTCCATTTTGTAAGAGTGAGGAAAACGTTCTCAAAGCCTTCACGCAGACTACCCGTGAAGTCTAGCTGCCCAGAATCGTGAACCTTTCTCTTGCCTAAGCAGGAAACCAGCAAGGGAAATGGTATTGTCTTATACCAATCAAAGTTCACCCCCTGGGGGATAACCTGGCCCACCATGAAGAATGGGACCAGCGATAATTGAACTAAGTGTGGGTTCCATTAGCGAGGAAGAAGGGAAAGCAACCGTTGTTGGGGAGAGGACCAGCACTGTCTGCCACAGTGGCGGTCTTTCTGAGCTGCAGTGTGATAATTCTGATCAAGTCACTCTTCTGCTTGTAACACTCTTTGGGAGTCTCCCTTCACTGTTAGGATAAGGTCTTCATTTCTTAATTTATTTCACAAGGCTCTGCATATCCCGGCACCTGCCTTCCTCCCTAGCCTCATTTTTTTGCCAACCCATTTCTCCCCTCCCGAGCCCTGACCTTCAGTCCTACCTTTGCATGTTCTACCTTCTGCTTGAAACATTCAACTCTTTAGTTTTCATCATAAATGTACCTTTATGATAGACCAGACAGAGTACCTCAAATCTGTTTGAAAGCAGAGGACCATAAATCATCAATCAAAAGGAGAAAATCTGGGGCTTCCCTGGTGGCGCAGTGGTTGAGAGTCCGCCTGCCAATGCAGGGGACACAGGTTCGTGCCCCGGTCTGGGAAGATCCCACGTGCCGCGGAGCGGCTGGGCCCGTGAGCCATGGCTGCTGAGCCTGCGCGTCCGGAGCCTGTGCTCTGCAAGGGGAGAGGCCACAACAGTGAGAGGCCCGCCTACCGCAAAAAAAAAAAAAAAAAAAAAAAAAAAAAAGGAGAAAATCTGAAGCCCTAATAAATAATATAGGCTTTTCTTCATATAAATTAATGTAGACAGTGGGAGAAGGAAAAAAGACTTATTCAGGAAGTTCTTTTTTCTTTTTTGTAATCCCTATTTAGAATATCTAAAGAAAAATGTGATTGAGAAGTAAGGGAGTCTCTAAACAGTCAAGTAACTAAGATTCCCATTTCAGCATTGCGCTCTCGAGACCCGCTCTTAACAAGGACTTCCGGGACCACGCTGAGCAGCAGCATATTGCAGCCCAGCAGAAGGCGGCTTTGCAGGTGAGGAAAGTGTGGCTGACATTCTTGTCTCCTTGGAGATTTCCTGGGGCTTGGAAACCAGCACTATTCTTACTTTGTATTTCAGTGGAGCAATATCAATAAAAACATTCCACACGTAATTGCAATTGTTTGCTGACATTCAGTCATGCCCAGAGGATTTGAAGGACCAGATACGGCAGTAGTGAAAGTATCTTTCATGGTGTTGACGTGGTCATGATTGATTCTGTGCCACACCTGGCAAGGGACTGCTGCACACAGAAGAGTTCAGGGTATTTGGATGGACAGAATGATCTTGAAAAGCTGAATGGGCTAGTTTAATAGTACATATCTATTTTTTCAAATTTGTTGTGCCGTTATGTCCTTTGATAGTCTTACCGGTTTATTATTGTTGTTTGGATTCTTTTTTTAATGGTCAGCATGTCTGTTGTGCAGGAAATGTTTAAAGACTATAGGAATGTGACAATCTATCAGTTAAAAAAATTGTTCTTATTATGATAAACAATTTGAGTATTTCATTGATCTTGGATAATTTAACTAAGATTCCTAGAAACCTTGCACTAGACATCATTACCCATGCTTTTAAACCACAGAATCTCAGAATTGGAAGGGATATTAAAGATCATCTCACTTTAGACAACCTATGAACAGTCCTTTGTTTAGTGACAAGGGACGTCACTGGTGGTTTTCTGTTATTTATATGCCAACATTCTCTACAAAATGTTGGTGTCTTAATCACCAGTCATCAGCTGTCTTTCCCCCTTCTCCTTCCAACTACTGTCCTTCTTTCTCACTCTCCTGCTTTACTGACCAAGAGCAGAGTACTTTGGGACCTTTGTTGCTAGTTTTCCTCCCCACTCCAAGGAACAAAGTAATTCATGTCTTCGACTCAATTATTGATTGAAGAGAATCACAGGGGAGAGAGTGGGGATGATAAATTAGTACCTGGTGCAAATTGTTAATATGAATTCTTTATTATTGTCCATCTCCTGTGTATTTAAACAAAATTAACAGCATAAGAACTGATTTTTAAAACAAATGTGGTCTCAAGCACTCAGAAAGGATAAGTAATTTTAATGCCTTGGTTGAAGCATTGTGACTCTTAATAGCTGAATTGCTTTTTTTTTTTTTTTTTTTAACTCTTTCCCAGCATGCACATGCACATTCATCTGGATACTTCATAACTCAAGATTCTGCATTTGGGAATCTTATTCTTCCTGTTTTACCTCGCCTTGACCCAGAATGAAGAAAATATTTGTAATAAAAGTAACTTTGTAATATCAAATGCCAAAGCTACTATCAGTCAGTGCTGTACAAACTGTGACTTGCCGAATTTTGGTGAACTTTTACATATTTTGTTTCTTTAGAAGAAAGATATGTGTAAGTGAAAGCAAAAAAGAAGGGTGACCAGGATGATGAAAGCTCTGGAAGCTGTATTATCTGAGGAACAGATTTTGCTACCCATGACTGTAACTTTTGTGTAATGCAGTTTGATTTTTAATTCTGAGTCAGACTCTGAATTGGATGTGGTCACATAAACCCACCCCACCACCAGCTAGTTGGACTGAGTATGTTATGGTCTACAGTGGACTTTCAAGAACCATTTAAAGTACTTAACTTTAAACAAATGAGGGTGCTTTTTAAAAATGTGAACCAATAGGCTTAAATAAGTTACATTCACATTTTCTGTTTATAGAATTGATTTCAGTGTACGTTTTGAGTTTATAATCAACGTATCCTGAAATATCCTTTAACTTGTGACTCGTTCCCCTATTCTCAATTTTAAAGGAAAACCCAAGATAAGACTAAGTTACCAACCAGTCTTAAACATCTTTTATAAACCTATGCCACTACAACTTAGGTGACTAAATGCTATTAAAAACAATTAATAAGAAATGTAGTTTTAAATTTTGTATATGCTCTTATTTCGTGTTACTGCATGAATGGTGTGCCTGTACAGCTTTACGCCCATTTTTGCTCTAATTAGAAACATTAATTAAAGTTGAGCCCCTTTTTAGTTACTGTAAAAAGGAAAGAATTAGGTTAAGCAAGTTTCTCAACATGATTCTTTAACAGAATCCAGGGTGCTTATTTAAATATGCAGTCCCTACAGCTGACCCTAGTCCCACGGAATTAGTGTCTCTAATTCAAAGTCTGAAAACCATGGGTTAGAGAATTCAGTTGTAGGTCCCTGAAACTTAGAGGTCATTTAGCTAACATCGACATTTTTTTACTTTTAATAGGACTGAAATTAAGTTTTCTATCACAGATATAGTATTTTTTATAACTGACCTCATCTTGACCTTGAGTTCCCATCCTCTCTGGTGGTAGCCTGAAATTTAAACTTGAGATTCCAGTTTGGGTCAGTAATTAGAAAAAGTTCATCTCCCTTTTCGAAGAGTTTCTTCTCTCTCCTTCCCTTAGATATTTGTACCAACCACACAGCCCATCTTACCTAAACTATATGAAAAGGAGTGGACAATTCTAGATATGGCTGTGCCATTTAGATTCTTTCTGTTGAGAACTGCGACTGGTTTTCTTCATTTGGGTGAGTTGGCAGCTGTCCCCATCATAACGGTCACCATTACAGCAAAGGTGCCCTTCCTTCTGCTGCTGAGGATCACCTGGGACCTTTGCCTCTGCCCTGCCTCAGGTCCACACAGCTAGCCTTGGCCCTTCTTATCGTGGTCCTCATTTTCTTGAATTGATTTGACTAAGTTTCTGTTCTGTGCGATCCAGGAGCTACTGGCATCATTCTAAATCTACCGATGCTAAGGAGATAAATTTTTTGGATTGTATAGTTTTTTATTGTTGAAGCCTCTGCCAAATGTGTGACTTTTATAACCTTGGTAAAGGGATCTTTTTTCCAGTGGTATCTTTTCTGGTCTCAGCCTTTCAAATAGAGTAAGCACTTCCTTCACCCCTCTCCTTTGAGTCACTTACAAATTCAGTTCAGTTCCATGTGTATTTTTTAATACCTACTCTGTAAAGCTGTGCCCTTGGGGGGGAAAGGAGAGTAAGACTTGCTCTTAAAGAGGTCACGGTGGAGAGGATCCTACTCTGGTACAGCAGTGAGGGAGCCAGCGTCCAGTGAGTGGCACAGGAGCCACATCCCGGAGCACGGGCAGTATACCCAGGCCTAGGAGTATCGATGGGATTTTACCTGGCAGGGGAGGGAAGAGGTGCTCTAGGTAGAGGTCAAGATTTCATAGTCAAAGAGAAGTAGGGACTACGACAGTTGTGAGGACTGCAGAGGATAATGGAGAGGGCAGCAGTGGGCTCCGGCAGAAGCCCTGAGGACAAGTGCCAGCGCTGCTTCCCTCGGACCGCGAACGTGTGTGTGGCTAACCCACTTAACCTTGAGCTTTACGTGTCACTCTGTCTCATCTGTAAAACGGGCACAGAACACACTCTGCCTACTCCATAAAGTGTCTAGACCAGTATTTTTCAAAGTGCAGGTCTCAACACGTTACCGAATTGAGAGGCCAACTTAATAGCTGAATGGGGTGTGACCCGCTTTTTTTTTTATAAAATAGAAAATACCAGAGTACATGGCACGTAGTAATAGGAGGTCTTGTCCATAAGTCTTCCTTTTCTGTGTGTTTTACTTATTTTGTTTATTGTATGCTCCACTAGCATGTAAGGTGTTTGAAGGCAAGGGCTTTTGTTCCCTCCTTCCTTTTTGTTTACTACTGTGTTCTGCTGAGAATAGTATTTGGCATATTGTAGGTAGTTAATACTTACTTATTGAAGGAATTAATGAATGAATAAATATGACCTGGATAATGATATAAAGGTTTTTGTTTTTGTTTTTGTTTTTTTTTACTGTGAAATGGCAAAAATGTTTTGAAATCCACTGCTAAATAATACAGATGATAGTGCTTTGTATGACTCTGGAATAGAAACTGAAATGACTTAATAATTTCAAAGGCAGATTTTTTTTTTCCTGAACAATCTATAAGCTGTCTCATTATTTGTCTCAGTTCTTTGCTTTACTTTGGCAATAAAAACTCAGCTTTTATATGCACTTAAGGCCCACTGAGGCAAGGGTTTTGGCAAATATGGTTACACTCAGAATAGAAGATCGACAGAGAGGACATCGGTTCGTTAGTGCAGTTGGTCCCCCCACTGGAATCCTGCCAGCTGGCACTAGCCCATTCCAGTAGCATTAAGTTCAACCAGTATTCACTGAGTGCTACTTCCTCACCTCTGTCTGCACAGTGACTAGCACACAGTAGACACCCACAGCTTTTTTTAATGAGCAAATAAAGAATGAACATGTATGGAGGAGGAGAACTTCGCTGTCCTCAAGAATCTGACGGTCTAGAGTAGGTGACACTAGTAGCTAAGGCTAGTAGCACACCAGTAGTGAGGAAGGAATGAGTACATGAGCGTGGAAGGACCAGTGAAGTCTCCGTCAGAGAACAATCATTTGAACTTGGCTTTCAAGATGAGAGATTCCAGCCGGGAAAGATAGGAGAGCAACATTCAGAGCAAAAGAAAAACCTGCACAAAGGCAGGCAGGAGAGCCGGTGTAGGGGCCATTGTGAAGCAACCAAAAGTCCAGTTTGGTTGGACTTGTATGGACATTGTGGGTAAATTTGTCTATGGCAGTAATTAGGATGAGGCCAAATGTAGGCTGGACTCATATTCTACAGAGTCTGGAATTCCAGGGTGAGGCAAATGTCTCTAGCCCAGTATAGAGCTGGGAGTGACTGAACATTTTTGAGCACAGGCAGGTAGAGAGATGAACCAATTAGGCCCTCATGAGCTCTTGGGAAAGGGGGACTTGCAAGGCACCAGAAGAATTTTCACTCTCAGTTTCTACTGAGAATTCAGACCGGCGTGTTCTGTTTACATCCATGCCTCAGCTCCAGCCCCATCTACCTCTGCTGTCTCTTCTGCTTAGTTCTTGGATTCGTAACCCTCACCTCCCCCCTTATCTGCCTTTTGCTCTCACAGCTTTCCTCTAGAGCTCTGCCTCCAAGAACCTTTTAAGAAAGAAAAAGCAAGGCATCCTTGCAAATATTCATTTAACCTTCACGACAGCTCAGTGAGTGGACATTCTTAGTAGTCTACTCAGCACAAATTCTTCCTTTCCCCTTCCTAACAATACTCAGATTTTTATTGAGCATGACCCTTCCCCAATACAGCCAGTTTGCCGACTGTCTCAGCAACAGGGGTGGGCCTTACGTGCTCCAAATGGATCAGGACAACTCCCTTTTGCCACAGGCCGTCAGCACGTGGTATATCACAGGCCGCGGGAACTGGTTCAAGAGTGGACATGTTACCCAGATTCAACCCAAATGAGACTGCAGGAGAGGTTTGCTGCACGTATGGAAAAGATAATATTCTCACCTTCCTGAGACCGCTACCAAAAGGGAGTCTTTCTAGATGTGTAAAAGGAAATTATATATTTTTTTTTCCTGAGTGTTGTTGGCAGCCGTCATGTGACCATGAGGTGGAACAGCCTTAGGATGAAGCCACCACGATAAAAGGTGCAACAGAGAAACATAAAGAAACTGGGTCCTTGAGGACATCATTGCACAGCTGAGTCAATTCCTAAAGTGCCACCCTTCCTCTATGGAGGGGTATGTATGGGGGTAGTAAACCCTCATTATTGTTTAAACCAGATTAAAGTAGGTTTTCTGTCACTTGCCATCTAAACACAAGATGTACTAACTTGCTAAGTGATCTCTTAGCCACACAGCTAGGAGGTGGGAGAGCAGAACTCAAAACTCCCATCTCGCCTCAGGTGCCACCTCCACCGCCTGCCTTTTGCTCTTGGTTGCCACCAGAGTGAGCTGCCCGCTCTTCCCTCCCTCGCGGTTCAGCCTCCTGCCCTGCACCTGCGGCCCCCAACCCTCCCATGACGTCCTTTCCTGATGATGCCCTGCTGTGATATCTGGAATTCCTTTGGTTCAATCACCAAAATACATCTATACATACGTTCGAACTTTCTAGTCCCTGGCTTCCTCTCGAGGTCTACAGGTCTCCGGTGCCTCTCAGGAGGAGGCAGATCAGGGATTACATCATGGCTGCAGGTTCAGCTAGTGTCTGGCTCACTCACCATTGCCACTCCAGAATATTCATTTCCTTTCAAAATTCACTTCCTAAAAATGCATGCCCCCTCCCCCCTTAAAAACACCAGCATCGCCGTTGCCCAGTACTCTGCCTGGGTGCTCCCTCCCCTTCTTTAAGGACTCAACTACTACTTCACAGTCCTCTCCCCTGCGTTACCCCTGGTGCTGTCCTGGAGGTATTGGCAGCCACTGTCATGTGAACTAATACCCTAGTCTCTCAGGTCCTTGACATCCTGGGCTCTAAAGACTGCCTTCCCCATTCTTGAGTCACCAGACTCAGGTCATTCTCTGAAGCTGGAGTCAGATAGTCCTCTTCTGCCTCAAGTTCTGCATCCCCTCCTGCAGCCACATGCTCTCAGGTTCCACATTGTCAGTTATTTCTTTGCATTCCTAGCTTTCTCCACAGAATCATGCTTTTTGCCTATAAATGTGCACCTACTTAAAGATAGTCTGATGATCTTACATTTTGTCCAAGGCTGAACTAACCGTCCCTTCACCGCTAGACAGCATTTGCTTTTCTACAGCACCTCCCACTAGCGATATCTAATCACACTACCTGCATTTGTGACCATATGATACTCTGCCTTACTTGCTGTAATGGATGAATGGTTCATTCTTTTGAAAGCTGGTTTCTTCATTTGTCTTCCATTGATCTACATCCTATTATTTACTGTCCCATTTCTCTGCTTCCCTGTGTAACTCCTGAAAAGAGTTGTCTATGCCAACTGCCTTTAATTTCTGTATGCATATTGTCTCTGGAACTCACCCTAATCAAGCTTGTGTCTCCACAAATTCACTGAAATTATTCTTGTAAAACCACCAGTCATCTCCACGTGGCCAAATCCAGTTGTCAATCTTCATCCCTTGTCTTGCTTGAACTCTCAGCAGCATTTTCCACAACGAATCACTCCCTCTTTCTTTTCTTTCTTTTTTTTTTTTTTTTGGCCACGCCGAGCAGCATGTGGGATCTAACCTGTGACCCCTGCAGTGAAAGCGCACAGTCCTAACCACTGGACTGCCAGGGAAGTCCCCCCTTCACTCCCTCTTTCTTGAAATGCTCTCTGCACCTGTCTTCAGCAGCCCTGCACTCTCCTGGTTTTCCTCCTACCTTATTGGTTGTTTCTTCTCAGTCTCATTTACTGGCTTCCCCTCCTTCCAAATGCAAAATGTTGGAATACCCTAGAGATCAGCCTTTCCATCTCCTTTCTATCTACAGTCATTCCCTGGGTAATCTTCATCCAGTAGTATGGCTTAAGTACAATCTTCTGATTACTTTCAAACTTAAGTCCCCAACCCTGAGCTCTCTTTGTGTTGGTTAGTCTCCAGAGATGGCTGCCATCCAATCCCTCTAGGCACACGCCACTCGTCTCATCAAAAGGTGGAGTCTGTGTTCCCTCCGCTCGTGTGTGCTGGCCCTGTGACATGTTTTGACAAATAGGATATGGCAGAAGAGGTGCTATGTCATTTTGGACTGATCCTTTATGAAGCCTGACAACTTCTGATCTCATCCTTTCTGGAGAAACCAGTCGCCACGTAAGAAGTCTGACTCCCTGAGGTGCCAGATATGTGAATGAAGATACCTTGGACCTTCCCCCGTAGCCCACTAATGAATGCAGCCAAGTGAGTGATCCCAGCTGATGCCACATAGAGCAGAACTGCACAGCTGAGCCAGTCAGTCAACCCACAGGATGATAAATAATAAATTGTTGCTGTTTTAAACTCCTAACTTTTGGGGTAGTTTATTTATTATGCAGCAAAAGATAACTGAAATACCCTTGATCTCCAAACTCCCATATCCACTGTCAAACTGACATCTCCACTTGGAAGTCTAATAGGTCAACCAAACTCAACATGTCCAGACTTGGACTCTTAACGCCTCACCTTCCCAGCATACTCTTCCCCTGGCATTCCCCGACTCAGTAAATGGCTATTTGCACAGCCATAAATTATAGGAGTTATTCTGGACTCCTTTCTCACACTCCTCTTTCAATCTTAGCAGCTCTAGCCTCAAAGTATATCCAGAATCCCATGAATTCTTACTACTTCCACTTCTAACATCTTGTTCCAAGCCACCATCATCACATACCTAGACTTCTGCAACAGACTTCTAACTGGCTTTCCTCCTTCCACATTTGTCCCGTCCTTCATCTCACCCCACAGTTGAGAATTTCAACACAACAGCCAGAGTGATATTTTAAAAATGTAAGTAAGGCATCTGAAAAGATGCTCAGCATCACTAATCATTAGGGAAATGCAAATAAAAAACCACAAAAATGGCTGCTGTCAAAAAAAACCAAACAAACCAAAAAAACCCAAAAACAAATGTTGGTGAGAATGTGGAGAAATTGGAACCCTCGTGCACTGTTGGTGGGAATGTAAAATGGTGCAGCTGCTGTGGAAAACAGTATGTTGGTTCCTCAAAAAATTAAACATAGAGTTATCCTTTGATCCAGTAATTCTGCTTCTGGGCATAAACCCAGAAGAACTGAAAGCAGGGACTCAAACAGATATGTCTGCACCCATGTTCACAGCAGAATCATTCACAAAAGCCAGAAGGTGGAAACAACTTAAATATCCATCATCGGGCGAATAGATAAACTATGGTATATACATACAACAGAATATTATTCAGCCTTAAAAAGGAATGAAATTCTGATACATGCTACAATACAGATGAACCCTGAAGCCATTATGCTAAGTGAAATAAGCCAGACACAGAAGGACAAATATTCCACTTATATGAGGTGCCTAGAGTAGTCAAATTCATAGAAACAGAAAGTAGAATGGTGGTTTTACTCAGGGGCTGGGAGAAGGGGGAAATGAGTTATTATTTACTGGGTACTGAGTTACACTATGGGATGATGAAAAAGTTCTGGAAATGAACAGTTGTGATGGTTGCACAACAATGTGAATGTACTTAACGCCACTGAATTGTAACATTTAAAAATGGTTAAAATGGTAAATTTTACGTACATTTTACCATAATAATTTTTTAATATAAGTTAAGATCATGTCTTTTCTGTAATGAGTTTCCATCTCACTAAGAATAAAAGCCAAAATCTTTACAATGGATTACAACTATACAAAATATTGTCAAATGAGTCTCTGTTGGAACAAAGAGAATTTAGCTGAAAACAGGCAACGTTTTTCCCCCCTTGAATCTTAATGTACTCTTTTCTCTTTCCCTCTTAGAGTTATTAAGCTTTTCTACTGAGAGGCTGTTGATCTACTGAAAACGGCCAGTGACCAAAATGACAGTTGGAATTTGAGCCAAAAGTATATGTGCTTCCACCTCGTGCTAGAACTAACAGGTCTGAATGATAATGAATGTCAGTCCCTGGTCCCGAGTGATATTCTTATTCTTTGCAGCTTTGGTCAGACAAACCAGTCTGGTCCATCAGACAGAAAGTAGTTTGACCTGAGATGCCCAGCCTTTCCACTCTACCGGAAGGTGATGATGTTTTCTTAGCCCCTGCTGTCTGCCTCAATGTCAGGTGAAAGCAACTTCGAAGAGCGAGGGACCTCCCCCCGCTTTTCCCTCTGCCTGGCACGGTCTTCCCCCCTTTACCCATGTAGCTTTGCTCTCTCAGCAGTCTCAAGTCTTTACTTAAATGTCATCTTTTAAATGATGCCTTCTTGGACCACTGTATTCAAAATTTCATCTCCCTTTATCAGCAACCTTGCTTAATTTTTCTCTGGACACTTGGCACCCTCTAACATAGAATGTAACTGACTTTCTTACTTTGTTTATTGTCTGCCTTCTCCCACTAGAATATAAGGGCTGTAAGTGCAAATACTTTTGTGTGTGTGTGTGTGGGGGGGGTTTCACTGATATATACCCCTAGTACTTAGGATAGTGCCTGGCACATTACAACAAGTGTCCAAACGTTTTAATAAACAAATGAAATAAGTCTGACCATCTAAAGGGAAAACTGGCATCTTGGTCCTCAGCATGGACCCTCTCCCCAAGTGAATGTACACATAGACATACACACAAAAAAACCTACGCCTATAATCTTAGGGGTTCCTAGACTCCCTGAAACGCAGCCACAGGTGCCAGGTTAAAACTCTTCGGTCAGAAGGAATTTAGCTGTACCTCTTTGGGTGCTTCTCCAGTGCAGTCTTTTGGAAATCTTCTCCATGCCACAGATGTTATGACTGTTGGGAGTCTCCCAGGAGATTCCAGAGCCTTGTAATATTGTAGCAAATACAGTGAGGCTGGCAGCCATAATTCTGTTAAGAAAACAGGAGTGTGTGCCAGCCCCTCATTATTCATTACCGAGCTATTAATTCAAGTTCTCTTAGGAAAACATCCAACAGTGAAAAGACAGGCTCTGAGCAGCCACAAGCTAAAGCACAGCCAGCCCTCTGTCCTGGTGTCCCGGGTTAGCCACTTCTTGGGGCAAATGCTGAGCTGCCCCCTTTGAACACACCTGGCTCCTTGGGGATGGGAGTTGCCCTGCAGGGTGACAGTGACCGGATCCTGGTCCTGTTCAACGTTGCTAACTCCCGAGGCTGCAGAATCCAAGAGGACTGGCTGCTCCTTAGAGGAGGAGCTCACATGCCCAGCGTGCTGGGCAAGAACTGAAGGTTGAGTAAGACTTTCACAAAAGAAAGGGGTGATGGCAGAGGAGCGGGTGGAAGGAGAGGGCATCCTGGGCAGAGGGGAGGAGCAGGCCCGGTGCAGAGACACAGGAGTGGGGTAAGAGCACGAGCCAGCCTCCATGTGGAGGGCATGGAGCTTTAGCAGAAGGGCTTTGGAGAGCCATGGATGGGGTAATGATAGAATAAGGTGTGCATTTAGTGAGGATTTTCCCAGGAAGCAGTGGAGGACAGACTAGTAGAGGCAAGAAGACCTCTCAGGTTGCTTTTAAGTGATCCTGGGGCAAGTGGTATGGGCTGACCACGCTGGTGGCAGCGAGCGGAATGGGAAGGGGAGAGATTCAAGGGTTATTAAGGCGGGTAGAATTATCCAATGATGGAAACACAATGGAGGATGAGAGAGGAATTGGGGGAGAGGGAGGACGGAGGTCATAGAAAATGTCAGGTTTCTGCCTTGGGCAACACGGTGGATACAAGCGCCATTACCTTAGGAAGAAATACGGGTGGGACCTGGGTCGAGGAGCCTTTCTCAGCTGCGGCTCCACTAGAGAAGTAAGCACTGCTGCCCTAAGGCCTCCACCGTCTGGAAGGAATGAGCGTCTCTCCCCTGATCTAGAATGGCACTAGTTCTCCTTAGGAGAACTGAGAAAACAGGCACTCGGGTTGCATTCTGCATTCTGCGGTCCAGACAAAGAGCCCCGGTTGAAAAAGGTTTCGATAATGTAGGTCTGCTTACGCTCAGGCCATGGGAGGGGATGAAATCGCCCTGACAAAGTGTATAAAATTGAATCAGTATAAATGACAGAGTCAAGGGATGAGGCGCCTGAGAATCTAGAGACGCAGCGAAAAAATCAAGAGACAGTGACACCTTAAGTCCTCATGGAAGCCAAGGAGAAGGTAACTTCAGACAGAAGAGGCTGGCCAAGCTGTTTCCCACAGTGGGTGGCTGCACCACTGGTGATGCTAGAGAGGATTCTTGGGGTACATGTGGGCAAACACTTTTAACTTTAGTAGTTATGTATTGTTATCTCTGTACTGCAAGTAATCTAGCATTTATGTAGTAATATAACTAACCATAGATAACAGTTATTAGTTTTTGACAGTTACTAGGTACTGGCCATTGTTCTAAGTGCTGTATATGTATTAATATTCTTACTTAATCCTCACCACAATCCTACAAGCTGGCTATTATTGTTATCCCCTTTTTAAAGATGAAGAAATTGAGGCACAGAGAGGTCAAATAACTTGCCCAAGGTCACAGAACTAGTAAGAGGCAGAACTGGAATTTGAACCTGAGGGGTTTGACTCCAGGAATCCTGCTTTAAAAAAAAAAAAAGGATTTATTTCTGGCTTACTCAAGTAAAAGAAAAGGATCAATTTCAAGAAAATAGCAAATAAATAATAGAACAAGTGGACTCAGCTATCACAAAATTGTTAAGGAGGGACACAAATGACTGACACTTGGGAAACAGTGCCCTGGCTGCACTGTTACTTTGAGGAGAAATGCATGATAGTGAACTGTACATAGTCTGCACATGTCCTGAGACTACAGGACAAAAGGAAACACCTAGATAATGCTGTTCCCTGCCTATGGGGAGGTCCAACTGCATCCTTTCAATTCTGGGCCATTATCCTAGGGACAGACAACAACAAACCACAAAAATCGTATTAACTGTTATCTGTCAAAAATGTTATTTGCTATTGGTGGGCGTTAGATTCTTTAATAACGTCTTGAGAGATTCACTGGGTTCTTTAAATGACCAAACTCTTACACATTATCACCATACTTAAGTGTATTAGAAACGTGCTAAATTACTTCCATGACTGCATTTTGAACATTTCAACAGCTGAGTACATTGTAAATACTCCGGCAGGAATTTTGATTTCTCATCCTTATTTCTTTGGGATCCCATGAGTAATACAAGAAGCTTGTTTATTGCTGAAATATATCTTGCTTAATGTCCTTCATGTCTGTCCCTGGTGTCTTACCAGCAAAAATGGTAGTGAAAATGATCCTAAGCAGAGGAAGAAATCAAACAGGGAAACCAAAAGAAGAAACAGAAAAGGAAATGTACTGGGGAAGGAGGATGGGCTGCACACCTTCTGGGGCTCCACGTCCTAATCTGGGAGAGGGCAAGAGAAAGGAGATGGAACAGACTGAAACAAGCCAAAAGGTATTGTTCCTGAGAGACGCCCTCAGGCACTGGGAAAGAATGTCTTGACACCTAAGGGAGAGTGGGCAGGCACCAGGCCATTGAGCCTCTAGCTCTGTCTACCCTGTGTAATACATCCTTGCTGGTCCTTGCCTGCAGGTTCTCTCATTCTTTCAAGGTTTCGGTAGCACGTAGTTTCCAGAGCAATGCCATGAGGAGTATTTGTCCTCAGGCCTAGAAGGCCATGTGCTACCCCAGGCCTTTTGGGGCCCTGGCTCAGTGTGCCCATCTTGGGTACTTTCAGCATGATGGATCACATCTCAATCTGTATGTTATAACTAAGGCTGCTGGGATCAACCATATTTCCACAGATCTACTCTCTGTATTAAAGGGAGAGACGAAATGTGTTGCTATCTAGTAGATGCAAACAAGGCCATGTTAACAATTCAAATTTCACTGGTTCTTGCCATTACTGTTACAACTCACCATTCCTGCCTGAAAATGTTCCTTGGGTATTATCTAGAGGGTCTTACTTGTATTTGTCAGCATCGTTACTCTCTCCTCTCCTCAGGTCCTTCCTTTCAGCTTGATTCTGTGATTCTATAAGACTGGTAAGGAGGGTTGTGGAGTCTCTAGTACAAGAGCTTTTTGTGTGTTTATTTTAAAGTCTGCCTTATAGAAAATTTCAAACATCTACAAAAAAAGAGAGAAGAGTATAATGAATTCTCATGTACCCGTTGATCTGCTTTAACAATTTATATACCATCTACACCTCCACCTTCTCTACCCCTCTGGATTATTTTGAAGAAGATTCTTAAATATTTTAGCATAGATCTCAAAAAGACAACTCATTTTTTAAAAATCTAGTGCAGGAGTTTTTAAACTTGGGTTTATATATGTAATGTTGCATGCAAATATGCATCTTCTTGAGAAAATGACCTACAGCTCTCATCAAATTTTTTAACTGGTTCAGGAGTCTAAGATTTTAAAAATCATTGCTCTAAGCAAAACAATGAGAAGAGATTAAATTTGCTTTAGGGTCAATAATTGTGAATGAAACCTCTCATCTTTTCACCATTACCACCATTACACTCATTCTTAAGTATTTTTCAGAAACTTGTTTCCTAGGAATGATTTTAGCTGTTGTATATATAGAACAGTAAACTTCAACTTTAAAAGGTTTTAGGATTAAATGCACTCTCCAAAAGCCATAAATACTAATTTAAAGAGCAGAAAAACATGAGAGGCATGTATACAATGGTCAATATACAATCACCATGAGAGCTTTCCAAATGGGCCCTCAGCCTGCCAAGTGAAGAAATCTGCATCAGAGAACCAGAGGGAGAGTCAGTCAGAACTGATTTCACCAGAAGCATTAGCTCAGAGGCAGAGAATACAGGCACAGAACTGCTCAAAATGTCCCTACGTTTTGCAAAATACAAAGGACAACATACTTCCAGGAATGTGATGCTAAAATAAAAAAATTCAGAAACCATACATACTGCTGATTAATTTAAAATTACTCAGTTATTTTAATGAAACAGACATAAAATATACATTAACATTTTCTTTATTTTCAAAAATCTGGGTTAAACAGGCAAGCTGCATGTACATAAACCAAACCAAACAACACACCAACAACTTAAAAAAAACAAAACAAAAAAACCCCCAGAACCTTGCAAATTGTTAAGGCTCTACTGGACCATTAACTAGAGGGCTGGACTAAATGAACAAGAAACCCTGACGCTCTATGACAGAAAATTGATGCCATACGTGCTTTCCCACTTGGGTGATCCCACGTGCACATACATGTGTGTACATGTGCAGGCATTACTGGAGGAAGAAAGAAAAAGTTGAAAATGGTACAATAAATTAATTCAAGTTACTGACCATTTCCTCTGTCCTTCAGAATGATGTTTCCAGTGTTAAGAAATTATGGATGCCTCTTCTACATTAAAAAAAAAATCCAGAACAGTGAAAACATCAGGACACAGTTTTATTGCTATCTTTTGGAACATACGGCTATATAGAAAATATTTAAAAATTCAATAAAAGCCACTTGTATCTTGTCTAAGTAGTTAAAGTGAACAGACTTTTGTTAGTCACAGCCAAGCAAGAGGAGACCCTGGGAAAGGTTGTAATTGGAGCTTATCCAGAAGAGGCTCCTACCATCTGCAAGAGGTTTGCTATGCTTCAGAAGGAAAAACGAAGCAAACGCAAAGCAACCCATTCACTTTTCCATTTCTAAATTTAAAGCAAACATGCTGGTGTTGTTGAAATTTTAATTTCCAGTTTAAATTGTCATGACCACTTGGGGCAGAGACAAAACCTTTATATGACCAGGAAGGAACTGAGCAAGGCCAGTGACACCCAGTGTTCCTGTGTGTTTTCAAGTCTGTTCAGTGCAAGCAAATGAAAACCAAAAGAAAGCAACCCAGCTTTAGTTCTAACACTGATAACTGTAGACCCTGGAAGGAAGTAATTTAGTGGGGGTTTTTTGTTTTTGTTTGTTTGTTTTTACTGCTTTTATTCCCTTACTATCTGAATTTAAACACAGTTCCATAAAACTTCAAGTATAGCTAAGGAAAGCACTTCACTGCCCCCAGCCAGCTTCCTGCTGTTGAAACTGAACTTTTCTGGCATTTGTATTCTAAAACAAGTTTCATTTCTCCTGATCTCTTGTTAAAACACAGATTTTATCTTCTGTAACCTTCTAATTTTGCACCTGTTGTTAGTTCCGAGTTTGGGAAGAGTGGAGAAGCACACAGGATGGCCTCCACAAGCTCTGGTCTAGGCTATCAGACACCAGGACGAACGTGGGGACCCCTTGCCTTTTCTCACTTGGAAGCAAGGGACTCTTTCAGGATAGTGTTTTAAATGGTAGTGGGGAAAACAGCAATTTAAATTTTATTTGTAGAAAAAAGTATCTGAATTTTCTATTTTTACTATAATCATGCATCACTTCAGTAATAAAAATAAACAATGCTGTGAGGTGGCAATTGTTTTTAGGTACATTTTCTTGTATTAGTTCAGCCCATTTTAAGTGAGGACTTTGGGCATTTTGGGATATTGTGGCTTCTGGCCATATTATCTATTTAAAAGCATACATCTTTCTTCCAGTGGGTAATGATCTGATACCCCACAGGCCCTTGAAATTATGATATTCAACAACAAAAGAATTTAACCAAGCTTTGTAGGTTGCAGTATAATTTATCTTTTTAAGAATAGTACATAGATAGGTTTATTTCAATGCTTGTCATAACTAAATATATTTTCCATATCTTTACACATAAAATGTGTATCAAATACCAAAGTCACAACTTTTCCCCTCAGAATTCCCTATCGTTTCCTGGCACTTGGTGCTATAGAGTAGAAGTCTGGAGACAGAATGTTCTTTTGTTTTCTGATAGGCAACTTATTACTGTTTTTTTTTTTTTTTTGGCCACACCCCACAGCATGCGGGATTACTTCCCTGACCAGGAATCGAACCCGTGCCCTCCGAAGTGGAAGTGCGGAGTCTTAACCACTGGACCCCCAGGGAAGTCCCACACTGAGTTTTTTATAAGCATCTGTATTGTTCTTTTCTACTTCCAATGTGGATTTTAATCTGCTATTGTGATTTTAGCTTCCTTGAAATCCTTTCTAGTTTATCTTCTTTTTCATTTTATTCCGTTGCCTTTTTCTCTTAATCCATTCCCATTTTAAGATAACATACTATTGCTGCATAGAAGCAATTCTTCTGTTCCTTCAATTATGACAAAGAGAATCCTAAAATTTTCTTGTTTCTTGCAGTAGACTACTTTCAACTGTTCTGGAAGTTGTTCATTTTCCTCATTCAGTCACATTTTTTTTTTTTTAATGCCGCATTTGTTTTCTCTATACTCATCCTTAAATGTGGTCCTTTCTCCTCAAACCCAGTATTTGCCTTTCATTATGCTATCTGTCCACTTGAGTGTTTGTCAAATCCCTTTTTTGGATGCACAGGTTGAGGGTAAGAAGATGTGCGTATTTCCAAGTCCAGTTTCTAGTTTAACACTTTTCTATTGAAGTAGCATCCTTTTCCTTTCTATTGTCTGGTTTTTTGGATCTCTGATCCAACACCATACATGAAAAAATCACAATATTTGCATTTTCTGCTACTTGCTTATTTATTGTTTTTGTCCTCACCTAAAGGGCATTTTTCTTAGAATGCACTATGCCTCCAATAGATACTCTCTGCTTGCTGCTCACATTTTAGCCCTAGAACTTGGAGCTGGACTGAATGAAGAGGAGGTGGGTGGGGAGATGGGAGAGAGGGTGGGATAGAGAAGCTTTTCACTTTATAGTGTGGCACCTGGTTAAGAGAAAGGATAAGCCAGTTATTTTTCTGGCACCAGAGCTCGGAGTAAGGAGACTGACATGGTTAATGAGAACAAGTATTAAATATCTTTCAGATTTTCTATTTCACAGAACCTGTTTCATGAAGCAAAGCGAAAGAAAACAGCGAGCTACAACCTGAAAGGTTTTGTCTCGCTCCACTTCCAAATGCCTTGTAAATTGTATCGATTCCTTCTAGATTCGAGAATTGAGAGGTGGCCTTCTTCTGGGTCTATATGAGTGTTTTTCTTGGAAGGCAGGAACTCAATGGGGCCTTCTGCCAGACAGCTCCATTAATTAATTTTTTAAAATCCAAATCTTCCAGTTATGGTATGGAGGAAAGATTCTGGATTAATTTTCTAATCCTGAATCTACTATTTATTGTCTTGCTGACCTTGGATGGGCCCTTTAATATCTCTGGGCTTTGATTTTCTTATTGGTAAAATGGGGGATTTTGATTAGGTTGCCTCAGAGTTACCTATAACCTCTTATTTTTTAAGCCTCAAGACAAAAAAATCCCCATGCCCTGATAAAGGAAAGAATAGAAAACAAATGACTAAATAAGTATACTTTGCTATGAGGTTGCTTTAGCCTAAAGATTATAAAAATCCTCTGACATCAAAATTAAAAAGTGAAAGCAAAAACCCTGAGCATGTAATTGTGATGTAGGCTAGGAAGTCCTTTACATTTTAAGCAGTGATACCAATTCAAAACAGGTGCAGTTTGTAAACGACTTGACTTTTATTAGAATAAACTGGCATGATCATCTGCCCTTTAAGGTAGACAATAGATAATACGAGTTATTTACTGGATAAACACAGAAGGTTCTCAGTAGGCAGAAAATGTTATACTTATTCATAAAAAACCACCAGGCTTTCCAGGAACTACTGAATTATACCAATATATTGAATTAGTAAGAGAGTACATATAAGGTATGACACAGTATGGTTTGAGAAATGAAATATTTCCCAAACAAATAGAAACTGTTTAATTTTTTAAAAGCTCTGTGATAAATGGACCTCTTTGGGCCTAAAGAAGGCAGTTTAGTTTAATGCATTGAGCACTGTATTGGAGTCAGAAGACCTGGGTTCAAACTTAAGTTCTCCAACTTATTAGCTCTGTGAGACTTTGGGAAATTTACTTAACTTCTCTGAGCCTTGGTTTCTCAATAAGTAAAATGGGAATAATTAGACCTACCTTGCAGAGCTGTTGTGAGAATTAAATAAGAATACGAGGAAGCTGTGCGAAAGCACTTACCACAGTTAGTGTTAGTCAAATCTGAATCTTCCAGAAACTTATTTGAACAAATCAGTAAAAATAACTAGTTAAATGTAAATTAATTAAATCAGTTATACTGACCATAAAATATTTAGGAGCCCATTCTCAGTGGGGGAGAGGGATCTATCTAATTGCTTTTAATAGTAATGGAAGCAATATGCATCTACATATAATCCAGTGATTTTTTTTGGTCTTAATAAGTATTTCCTGAAATTATTAATTTCCATATGAACTGCATTAGATAAACAATAAAGCACTTTAATTGGGCATAAAAATCTGATTCTGATCAACAATTAAAACACAGGGAACCTCTCTGGATTTCTTGGACTATAATGAACTAGAAGTACTCAAAATCATCATCAAAATAGGCAAACTTTGCCAGAAGGATGGGCAGCCTCCCTCAAAGGAGTTTTGGGAAACCCTATGATGTCAGGATACATGGATACAGAACACATAGGAATTTCCAGAGATAAGCTAGTTTTTCATTCCCCACAGCCTCCTCTTCTCTCAGAAAGGGAGTTCAGCTTTAGGTCATCACCAATCTCTCCCTCCACTCCTGTTTTTTGCTTAGGTGATAATTTATATGGAAAAACACAACAAAGATTTTTACCTAAGAACTTTGCCTGAACAACTGAATGTTTTTCTCTTAAAACAGAGCATTAAAAATTCACCCCAAAAGTAAAAGCATTTAAAGATATACGTGTATTTGAAACTTTTAATGCATTCTTCGGTTCAGGGCTGTTTGTTAACAGTTTCTCAGTATGTATGGGTCTTAACTTAGACTAAATTGGAGCGCCTGTAGAGAAAATGAGGTAACTCTTCTTTGAGATCTTCATCGTTTGCATTTCTTGCTGCCTAAAGTTAACTGGTTACTAGCTCAAGAACCCACTGTTAGCAATCCAGATTTCAACAAAAGCCACAGAGTGATGCTTGTTTGATAAGAGTAATATTTAAACATAAATATTTGTTTATTTAAGTGGTAACAATGTGGTTAGTGTTAGCCTAACCTGAGAAAAATAACATTCTGCTGCCTATAGAGATAGCAAAATAATTTAAGGAGCTGTCAAACTTAAAGTTTCAAGAAAATTGTTATTCCTAAAGCAAGCGTTCCAATATAGCGAGAAGCACTCACTTAGGAGGTTCGGTATATGATCTTGAGGAATGAGGAATTTTGCCTCCTAGTTTTGCCACTTCCTAACTACATGGCCTTGAGGAATTGCAGAAATGTAACATTATTCACTTTGGAGATGATCTTTTCCCATGATCTCCTTTCACAGCTGAGGAAAGTGAGACCAGCATTTACCAAGTGAGTAGAGAAGGCGCTGCCAGCCTGGTAATCTTCCTTCCATAGCCAGAGGCTTCCGCTTCTACAGGAGGATTATTTTGTCTAGATCTTCTCCACAGCTGTCTATGAACATGCTGATAGGGTGGGTATAGCGCGATGCTTTTAATGAGGTTGAATTAAAATAAAAATCAAGTTAACAGAGTTTCACATTTCTATAAACATTTATCAGTCAGGGCAGATTAATACAGCATATAAACCAAGGAAAGCTGGGAAATGCCACATGACCGAGGAGACCATTTCTTTCACAACTTTGGTTAGGTTTCCCCTTAATACTTCCCTTTGCAAACACACTAAACCATGGAAAAACTTTCTCATAACGCCTCTCAGGGCTTCTCTATGCTTTAATTGTTTTTGCTTATATCTGAGGTATCAGGGCTTGGAGGTGCTGGAGGTAGAATTTATGGGTATAAATGTGACCACATTATCAGGTTTGCTTTCCTCTTCAAGTTTAACAGTTTAAAGGAGAGAGAATCTCCATAATGGAAGGAATAAGTGGTATAGTGCAGATTAGGTGAATAATATTATTACTCTTACCAAAGGTTGTAACTAAAATAACTAAGATTTATTGCATAAATAATACTATGTGCCTGGTGCTGTGCTAAAGCCTTTACATTTCATTGAATCATACCCTTCAAGCTGATGCCCTCATCATCTCTGCTGGAATAAACTTCCAAGGGGAGACTGGCTAAATTCTGGGGAGGAGGTACCAGGCGAGTGGGGCTTCCTTTAGAGCAGGTGCAGAAGGTGCTGGGGGCAAGAGCTCACCCAAAGGACTCCCTGGGTCGCCCCATAACACCTACAGCACCACCATTCCTGAGGCAGAGCCACGGCCACTTGAGCCTCGGTGAATGTGCAAGTTCCCGGTATTCATTCCCACTTTTGAATACAAAAAACACTAAAGGTAAGTGGAGAAAACACTCTTAACCTCCCCCTCTCTTCTCTTGGGAATCTCCTTTCTCCTGGCTGAGGCCAAGAGTAGAAAACCCTGCAGTCCCCAGAGGGTATGGTTTACAGCTGGCCGAAAAGACAGAACAACTGCCTTAGCTCTGAAGCCCAACAAGAACTAGCTACTCTGCCCCCCTTCAGATCCTCTGAGCATGGACACAGCCATATAGATGGACAGGTGCTTTACCATATTAGCAGGTTTACTAGGTGTTATCACATATAAACTTAAAGTGTGTGTGCACATACACATCTACACACAAATATATAATAGACAAAGTACCTATACAGTGGGTGGCATTTTGGATGCTGAGATACGATTCTTCCCTTCCATCAGGTATCACTGGAGATTCTACCTCCTGACTTTGATTATAATCATTCACTTCAGAACTCTGAGGCTTGAAAGTCCATCAAATAGGTGATAAGCGACAAACCTGAGACAGAGATTGTTATTCAGCTGATAAAAAGCCACTATCAACAGAAAGATTACAGCCTCTGGATCAGTTACTGCTACTTTTGGAAATGTTAAAATCTGAAAAGATCCCAGTGATATCTAATGGCAATTTCTTCTTGAATCTATTTAAAATAAAAATGGAGGTTTTATTAATTAAGCTGCAGGCCCTGCCCAATAGTTCACATAGGTTATATTTCTGTTTAAGTGCAGTACTGTCAAGAAAAACAACTATGTGCTTTCCTCAAACAAAATTTCCTTTGGGTGTTCACCCACTAAAGGAAACTGAACCTCGTGTTTTGTGTCTCTTTTAATCAAAACCTTAAAATCCCTATAGGAAACTACAACAGAACAGTGTGCAATATCAAGTCATAACACTGCTTATTAAATATTACCTGTTATTTATATACAGATGGAGACATACCAAAGTTAATCTATATTCAGGAAAGATCAACTAGTAAACGAAATAAATGTGCAGGAACTAAAAAGGGAACAGCATTAAACCTTAAGGCAGCATTGGTTGAGTCTTCTCTGGTAAAGGAAGTAGTATATATTTCAATGACCAGTGAATGATTTTTTAAAACAATTAAAATAAATACTAAAGTAATGTTTTGAAAAAGAAATAGAGCTGATTTTAGGACTCCTACAAAATGAATGTATACTAGACTTTCAATTGTGGATTGGAAAACATACACAGGAACAAAATGGTATGAAGTTGTAGCAGTCTTTCCTCAAATACAAAATAAAGATTCCCTAGAAATTATTATTATTATTAATTAGTCCTCTTTGGGCTCCTTTTTCACGTATTCAGAGCAGTTATTATAACATTCTGTTATTATAACATTCTGTTATAATAACATTGTTATTAACACTCTGTTAATGTTTGAATGACAAGTGGTCAGGTTTAATCTCACCTGAGTGAAATGATTTCAAGCTGCACTGATAACCTATCATCATGGTCTGATTTTTCAACTCTGTCCTTGTTGCTAGGTTTGCTTACCTGGTAGGTTGCCTACATCCTCGTGTCCCAGGCATTGGTGCCAACCTAAAATGATGAGATCTCTTGTGGCTATTTCAAAACTCTTTAATAAACACATTTTGGAATTTGTTTTCTTTGCAGCTTGTTATGTTGGATTTTCCTGGTTACGCCTGAAAATTACTTTCAGTTGTTTTACAGTCCAGTGCTATATGCTGAAAGAACAACCGTATGACACAAGGAACAGATGAAAAAAAAAAACCTCTAAAAAATGTTCAAACGAAAACAGCTTTCACATGACGCTGAGAAAGAAAACGTAGGCACTTCTGCTTCAGGAGGTTTTTCACATTTTGATCGCAGACCGCTTTTCCAAGACACTTTCTCTACTACTGGAAATTCCCTCATGGTACAAACCATCTAGTTCATTGGAAACCTTGTTCTCACAAGCACCGTTTGGTGCATTAATCTTTTCTCATAAAACTGTCTCCACTGATGCAGAGGTCAAGTTCCTCCCAGGGTTGAGAGCAGTCCCCACCTTCCTATCAGCATGACTGAGCGTAGCTTCACGGCCTTCCATCAAGCAAGGCTGCTTGCTCTGCAGGACCAAGTTATCCAACAAAACATAAGGAGGAGTGCCAGGTGCCATGTTTCTCCTGGAAATAGTTAACATGTCTGCCTCTCCCTTCCTAGTTCCTCACTGTGAGTGTAATTCCACAAAGTGTTTATAACATTCTAAAGCTACTAGGCTACTGGGATTTTTTTTAAATGACTACTTAAACAGTTTTCTTCCCCCCTCCCTTTTATTTTTTTTGAGAAAATCTGTGCTAAAAAGGCACTAGAAAAAATGAACTTCCTCACTCTTGTGTATGTAGTAATTTATACAGTGCATTAGACTCTATAATTTAACAGAGGTGACACACATCTGGATAAAGCATCCTAAATATTCATCTACTTTCAGTTAAAAAAACAAAGTCAAAGAAATAGGAAGTCCCACTGACAGGGACCAGCCTGACCATGAAGTCACGGTCATCCCTGCCACCTCAGAGCTCTAGCCTTGGCTGTTGGGGGAGCGCCCGCCTGCCAGGGTGTGTCGGGTGGTGGCTGGGACCCAGGGGAGACTCACTGGCAGCAGCTGTGGGAGCCAAGCCTCCTGGAGACCTGAGTAAATGAGACAAAGGTGAAGTTCTCACAGTTTTCCAGCTTGACCTTCTTGGCTAAGTTCGGGACGATTCCCCGAAGAGACCTCAGTCCCATCCTCTGTTCCTCGTACCACACGCTGCCCATGTCTGCGGCCTCCTTCCTGGCGGTAAGGTAGAAAGGGGACTTGGCCTCCATCTGGGTGGGTGGTCGGTGGATGTACATGTACTTGTAGAGGAGGCAGTAAGGGCACTGCTTGTGTCCCCGGGAATGCTCGTGGTAGATCTTCCCGTGGCACACTCGAGTGGAACTACTCCGACTCTCCCGCTTGACGCTGTCTGTCCGGGCAAAATAGGGCTGGTTCTGTGGGTCTTTGAGCAGCTCGATGTCCCCATACATCAGATCAGCATGCTCCTGCAGCGTCCGCATATTCAGGTATTGGCTGTTGTACTTGACCACGGTGGACAGAAGGGTGATGGGGCTGTCATCCCCCAGACACCCTGCCTGCCACATCTCCTCCTCATCAGAGAGGGAGAAGTAGACGATGTTGCGAGAACGGGCACCTGACATCCCTGCCTTACTCAGCACCCACAGCTTCTCCTTGAGCTTCTTGGTGGAGGAGCTGAAGGTGCTGCTGGTGATGGAGAAGCCCACGCCCGCGTTCTTCAGGATGCGGTCCAGGCCTCGGCGGATGGCGTGGAGCGACGTGGCCAGGAAGTCTGAGCCGTCGCTCTTCTTAACGGTGACATAAAAGTTCTCGAGCAGCTCGTTCAGCTTCACTGCAGGGATCTCAAATGAGACAAACATTGAGGTTACACATTTGCGGACACCCAAGTAGCCAGACCCCTCCTTCCTTCTCCTGATCCTCAATAGGGGCTGTATTTTGGATAGCCCTCTAGAGGGCTGCCTTCTTAGCATGATATAGTGGAAAAAACAGTGAATTTCATGCTGGAAGATCTAGGTTCCACACTGGGCTCCACTTAGTCCCTTTAGACCTCAGTGTTCTAAGCAAACAGGATGGGAGATGATAATCATACCTTCTCAAAGAATTATTGTAATGCTTAAATAAAGTAGTGGATGTGAAAGGGTTTGTAAATAGTAATGAACACACACACAACATATATATGTGTGTGTATATATATATATATATATATATATATATATGTAGTCATTTTTATTATTGGTCTTGTAACTTTCACCGTTCCTCTCTGGAAGGCCCTTTCGTCTCTTTTCTAGCAAATCATTTCCTTCCCTCCCCTTCAATAAAATTCAGCCATCCTCTTTGAAGAATTCCTGAACTAAACTTATCAAACTGAATCATTCTGACATTAATTTCCCTGATCTCTGCATGTACTTGGTGCTGTAGGGAAAGATGACTCACATGTCCATTTTGCACAGCAAGTTAATGCCCCTTGATTTTTCACTTGAATTTATCTGAATAAGTCTGGAAATATTTCTGACTTAATGATCGATAGGGTTTCAATGTTAATATTTGTTCAAAAGATATGAAAGACTTAATGATTATACTGACAATTAGAGAGTACTCCTTATTTAGGCATGGCAGGAGAAGGAAGGTTGGTGGGTAAGAAAGCTTTACTTTCAAGAGGGAGCCATAAAGATAAAACCAGACCTTGCTCATAGTCAGTTTAGGTTGAATACACATTCTAGGACAAAAGATAGTCTCAGTAAGAGATGTTTTAAAAGTAGAAACTGTACAGGTAACATTCATTCTTCTAATAGCCCTTGGGTCAAAGAGGAAAATAAAAACTGAATTATAGATTAAAAATGAGGCAAACTGAAAACATTACATATCAAAATGTATGAGGTGTTGCCAAATATACTCCAATAACACCACAGTCTTAATTGCTTTTATTAGAAACTTTATTAAAAATAAGCGAACACTATTCAACACAAAAGACTAGAAAAAGTAAATCAAGTTCAAAAAGAGAGTGAATCAATAAAAATAAAACAAATTAATGAACTGGAAAAGATATAAATTGGTATAGATAAAAAATGAAAATATGTAATCTTTGAAAAGACCTATAAAATTGACAAACTTCTAGCAAATATGACAGAAAGAGAGAGAAAGAAGAGGAAAGGAAATATACATATAAACAATATTAGGAAAGAGAAAGACTATAACTATAGAAAATGAATAAAGAATATGAAAGAATATCATAAACTATGCATATTAATTTGAAAATATAAATAACCTGAACAATTTTCTAGCAAAATATAAATTACCAAAGTTGGTTCAATAAGAGGTAAGAGATCTGAAGAGCCCCAAGCAAGAGAAGAGAATGAAATGACTGTCAAAGATGTATGTCACTCATAAAGAGATGGCGTTATGGAGTTGATTCAGCTTTTCTTTTATATGTAAACAGTTTTGGAACACAGGAAAAATAAGCGTTCTTCATTTTTTTTCTAATCCAAATCTGATAGATATTATACCAAAGACGCAAGAGGGAGGAGATATGGGGATATATGTATATGTATAACTGATTCACTTTGTTATAAAGTAGAAACTAACACACCATTGTAAAGCAATTATACTCCAATAAAGATGTTAAAAAAATTACACCAAGATGAAAACATTAGAATCTTTTTTATGAAGTCAGGAATAGTATGAGAATGATGAATATCATTGCTATTATACAACAATGCTCTGAAGATTCTGGCCAGCCAAGTAAGACAAGAAAAAGAAATTACACACACACACACACACACACACACACACGTATGTATATATGCATATAGGAAAGGAAAAAGACAAAACATAATTGTTTTCTGATAATCTAATTGTTGGTCTAGGAAACTCCAAGAGATTCAGTTGAAAAGCCATCAGAAAGAATAGGGTAGCTGCATACAAAATATAAAAAGCAATAGTTTTCTTACATACCAGTAAAAACCAGTTAAAATAACTTCTCAATAACCATGACACCCAAAACTCATCTGGTTTCAGGTTTTTATGCTGTCACTTGCAACTCCCTACTTGCAGGTGTTAACTTCTCTTTGTATTAGCTGGGACTTGTGTGGTTGCAAGAGAGAGACCAAACTTGAAACAGCCTTGGCAAAGAGGGATATCAGAAATAGTGGATTTCAAGACCATCAGGGCTCCACCTCTCACCTCTGCTTCTCTGTACAGAGCTGCTTTCTTTATGTAGCCACTTAGCACTCCCCAAGGGTTATATCTTACAGCTTCAGGTACTGGCAAGAGTCCAACTCTCATTTTCAGTAGAAAAAAAGTCTGAAGGAAGGATTCTGATTGGCCCACTCCTGATCCAAACAACTGACCAAAAGGTGGGCCACTGTACTAACATAATGGCTTCTGCAGTAACCATGGGGATTGTAGGAGAAGAATGGTTCCTTAAATAAGGGGTGCTGAGCAGAAAATCGTACTACCTTAGTGTTTAAAAACAAAACAAAACAAAACAAAACAACTAACCTCTGATAGCTTCCTTTTGCCCTTCAGATAAATTCCAAACTGTTTACCTTGTATGCAAGCCTTTACAATCTGCTTCCACCCTATGGTAGATTGTTTGCAAAGACAGCCACAACCATCTCTCCCCTCCCTGTTCTTACGCCCCTTTGCAATGTGACTCTGCTGCTCCTCCCATCAGGAAGTAGAATCTATTTTCCCACCCTTGGAATCGCGGCTGGCCATGAATTAATTTGGCCAATAGAATGTGGTAGAAATAACAATGTGTGAATTCCAAACCTAGGTCTCAAGGGGTTCTGCTTTCATCTTACAGGTTCTTAACAGGTTTGCCCCCATTGTCGTAGTACATGATGTTGCCACGTAAGGAAGCCCAGTTAGACCTCAGGAACGTGTGACTCAGAGACAAGCTGCCTCCCAACTCATACACAGATGACTGTACCCACATGAGTATCCCAAGTGAGACCAGTAGAAGAACCACTTCTAGCTGAGAAAACCCCTTATCATGAGCAAATAAAATGAATGTTCTGTTAAGCCACTAAGTTTTGGGGTGGTTTGTTATGCAGCAACAGATAACTGATACACACCCTATTTCTCTAGCTTAATCTTTTGTTCTCTTTATGCTCTGTTTTCCAGCTTCACTGAACTTTGTGCCATTCGTAGAAACCACAGGGCTCTTTCATGCTTCCAAGTCTTTGCATATGCTATTTCCTCTGCCTAGAATGTTTTTTCTTCTAACCTTCTCTATTTGGAAAACCTCTATTCCTTGTTTCAGATCTAGCTCAAATTCTGCTGTCTATATAAAAGGCTTCTCCAGCTTCCCTAAGCAAAGTTACTCTCTCACCTGGAATCCCAAGGCACTTAATTTAAATTTTATTATGGCCCTCTCCATATTGCACAGCCTTTTATCTATTTATATGTCTGTCTCTCAAAGTGGACTGAAAGCTTCCTGAATGCAAGAATTACATCTCATACATGACTGGTTCTTCATGCTGAAGACCCTACCAGAAGGCCTGAAATGTATCATAGATACCCAATGAACTGATAAACATGGGTTAAAGCAATGAATTAACCCTGGAGTCAGGAGAACCAAGCTGACTTAGGGTGCAGAACATTTCTCTTGATTATACCACAAGTTTCAAAGAAAAATCACAGCAAAAGCAATTCCTGAAGAAATGTCAAGTCACAAAATTTATATTCTTTGTACACAAGAAACTGTTCATTCTGGCCCATGTTGCCTGCCTCCTTAGTTTTCTCAGATTGAGTTTTGGTTGATAATTATTCCTCGAGGTCTTAAATTGTTATGAAGACATTGCAGGAAAGTATTTTCCTTCATGAGCCACTCTGAAGGTCAAATTCACCATGGATTACAAATTGGGCTTTTTTTTTTTTTTTTAATTGGCTGCACCGGGTCTTAGTTGTAGCACACAGGATATTTAGTTGCAGCATGCATGGGGGCTAGTTCCCTGACCAGGGATCGAAGCTGGGCCCCCTGCATTGGGAGCGCAGAGTCTTAACCGCTGGACCACCAGGGAAGTCCCCAAACTGGGTTTTCTTGATGTGAAAATGACCAAAGAGAAGTAAGAGGTTGTCATGGGGCGGATGACTCCAGGTGGGAAAGAGCAGTAGAAGAAGACTGACTTGCCTGGCAAATCCCAAAGTTCTGGAACTATGTAGTAATCCTTGGCAACTGAAAGGATTAGACAAGTAAAACCAAGAGTTACTTTGGGGAATGCCTCAAACTCCCCTTTGTGATAATCTTGACTAGCGGATGAAGAAAGTGGAGAAAATGCTTGTGAACTACAAGTACTCTAATAGGAAAAAAAAATGAATCTTGAAGTAACCACTGCTGACAACAAAAATGACTTCATTTTTGCAGTTACTAAATTTCACTTTATTGAGAAAGACAGGTATTGAACTTCAAGATGCTCTACTTTCTGAGTGAGGCTAAGGAATATGTAAATCAATGAGATAGCAACTTTGAGGGAGATGTATCAGTGAGGATTAGGTCACACTTATGAAGAAAAAATACCATGTGGAACACACATAGTAGATCACAGAGTGATTAGAGTGTGAGACTGGCAGGGTACACTCTGCTAATTTAGATCACATTTTGAAGTCTGATTTGACTCTTTTCTTTCCTCCTTGAAAAAATAACTAAATGTGAGGTTTACCAGCTGCCAAACCATGATAAACAGCTGTAACCTAGCTTGTTTGCTGCTAGCTATATCTAGCTTTAAAGACACACTTAGGGGCTTCCCTGGTGGCGCAGTGGTTGAGAGTCCGCCTGCCGATGCAGGGGACACGGGTTCGTGCCCCGGTCCGGGAAGATCCCACAAGCCGCGGAGTGGCTGGGCCCGTGAGCCATGGCCGCTGAGCCTGTGCTCCACGACGGGAGAGGCCACAGCAGTGAGAGGCCTGCGTACCACAAAAAACAAACAAACAAAAAAAGACACACTTACACTAAAAATACCTTGCACTGAGACCAAAAAGTGAGATTAAGACTATGGACTTTGATGCCACAATTCCTTCTTTTAACAAAAATACTGGCTAATGCTCTAAGAGACTGGCCTCTTTCTTAAGAATTTAATCATTAAAAATATTTAAGTGGCCCATGTGAGACAGAGGATTGAAATATATCTTCTTCCTCATCCATTATTCCTCCAAACAACACAGGTGAAACGAGAAGTGATGATAAGGCACACCCAACTGGACAATCGAGACATTTTTACTACCTGAGATGTATATGTTACCTATGCCATGAAGGTTATGGGGAAATGGGGCTCTTTTTATGGATTCCCGCAGGGAAATGTAAAGTTTCCCAGTAATGGACAACTGTCTTCATAGTGACTTCACAAAGTCTGGAAGACAAGATCCTCTGACCTAGAAAAGGTTAAGGTTAGGGGTTGAAGACATGGTGATGAGGGTCTATGAGAATAGATGAATTTTAAAATTATTATTAATAAAGGTGAAATTGTTACATTTTAATAGATTTATTTGCTTTTTTATTGTGGTAAAATATACATAATATAAAATCTACCATCTTAACCATTTATAAGTGTACCATCCAGTGTCATTAAGTACATTCACAATGTTGTGCAACCATCATCACTACTCATTTCCAGAACTTTTTTGTCATTCCAAACAGAAACTGTACTCATTATACAATAACTCTACATTTCTTCCCCCTGCCAGCCCCTGGTAACCTCTATTATACTTTCTGTCTCTATGAACCTGCCTATTCTAGGTACCTTACATAAATGGAATCATACATATTTGCTCTTTTGTGTCTGACTTATTTTACTTAGTATAACACTTTCAAGGTTCAGCCATGCTGTAAGCATGTATCAGTACTTCATTTCTTTTCATTGACAAATAATATTCCATTGTATGGATATGCCACATTTTGTTTATTCATTCATCTGCTGATGGACATTTGGGTTGTTTGTACATTTTGGCTATGATGAATAATGCTACAACAAATATTTGTGTACAGGTTTTTGTATAGATATATGTCTTAAATTTTCTTGAGTATATTCCTATGAACGGAATTGCTGGGTGAGAGTAACCTTATGTTTAACTTTTGGGGAACTGCCAGACTTTCCAAAGCAGTTGCATCATTTTGCATTCCCACCAGAAATGTAGGAGGGTTCCAATTTCTCCACATCCTCATCAACACTTGTTATTATCTGTTTTTCTTTTTTTTATCCTAGTCTTTCTACTGAATGTGAAGTAGAATCTCATGTGATTTTGTCTTGCATTTCCCTGTGGTCTAATGAGCATCTTTTCATGTGTTTATTTTCGTCATAATAATGGTTTAATGCCCTTGTCTGCTAATTCTAAACTCTGTGTCAGTTCTGGGTTGGTTTTGATTGATTCATTCTTTAAGTGATATATTGATATTTTCTTGCTCCTTTGCAAGACTGAAAATTTTTGTTTAGTTGCCAGAGATTGTGAATTTTACTTCTTGGGTTCTGGATATTCTTATATTCCTATAAATATTCTTAAGGTTTGTTCTGGGACATAGTTAAGGTACTTGAAAACTGTTTGACCCTTTTGGGTCTTGCTTTTTCTTAATTAAAAAAAATTGAGATATAATTACCATATGACACTGTATCAGTTTCAGGTGTATAACATAATATTTTGATATTTGTATATATTGCAAAATGATTACCACAATAAATCTAGTCAACACCCATCACCATACATAGTTAAAAATTTTTTTTCTTGTAACAAGAGCTTTTAAGATCTACTCTCTTAGCAACTTTCAAATATACAGTACCGTGTTATTAACTATACTCATCATGCTGCACATTACATCCCCAGGCCTTTTGACCACCTTCACCCATTTTCAACAGTGCTCATTCCCAGCCTCTAGTGATCACCAATCTGTTCTTTGTAGCTAGGAGGTTTTTTGTTCTTTTAGGTTCCACATATAAGTGAGATCATATGGTAATTGTCTTACTCTGTCTGACTTATTTCATTTAGTATAATGCCCTCAAGGTCCATCCATGCTGTTGCAAATAGCAAGATTTTCTTCCTTTTTATGGCTGAATAATATTCCATTGTATCTATACACCACATATTCTTTATCCATTCATCCATCTATGGATACTTAGGTTGCTTCTATGTCTTGGCTATTGTAAATAATGCTGCAATGAACACAGGGGTGTATATTTCCTTTTGAATTAGTGTTTTCGTTTCCTTTAGATAAAGGATCGCATGATAGTTCTATTTTTAATGTTTTGAGGAACCTCCATACTCTTTTTCTATAGTGGCTGCACCACTTTACATTTGCACCAGTAGTGCACAACAGTCCCCTTTTCTCCACATCCTTACCAACACTAGTTAACTCTTGTCTTTTGATAATAGTCATCCTACCAGGTGTGTGGTGATAGCTCTCTGCGGTTTTGATTTGCATTTCCCTGACGATTAGTGATGTCGAGCACCTTTTCATGTAGCTGGGTCTTGCTTTTCAGATTTGTTGGGTAGGGTTAGAGCAAAGCTCAGTCTGTGGCTAATTATTCTCCACATTTGATGCAAGACCTTTCTAAAGTCTCTACCCCACGAATCCTGAGGTTTTTCCTGTCTGACTGGTGGGAAGAGGTACTGTTTCCAGTTCTGTGTGAGCTCCAGGTACTATTACCTCTGATTCTTTCAGGCATCTTCTTTTTTTGCCCAGCCTTGAGTAGTTTCCTCACATGCAGATGTTGATCAGTACTCAGCTGAATATTTGAGACAGAATAGCTTCAGATCTCTCACGTTCTCTTTCTGTGTAGCTCTCTACTTTCGAATATTCTGTTATGACAATTCTAGCCACCTGGGTCTCTCTGGACTCAGTTCCATTTCCTCAACTCAGCAAATCTGCTGGGCTCTGCCTGCATGCTCCCTCCCTGCACCACAGCCCTGTAGACTCTTTCAAGGCAGCAAGCTGGGGCACATGTAAGGCTCAACTTGTTTCCCATCTCTTAGAGATCACTGCTCTTCTTTGTGTATTATATAATACCTTGCAAAACATTAGTTATATCATTTGTCTGTTTTTTGGTTGTTTCTGGCAGGAGAGTAAATCTCCTCCAAATTGGTTGGAAGTGAAAGACTTAACTGATTTTTCTCCTGGGCATGGGTTATATGTTCCCACTTCTTCCTATGTATAGTAACTGTTGATTGTATGCTAGAAATTGTGAATTTTACATTATTAAATTCTGGATTTGTCTTATCTTTTCAATGAATGTTGTAACTTCTTTCCAGTTGTTCTCATGTCCTCAGCCGCCCTGAGCTCTGATTTCTGTCTCCCCTCAACTCAGCAAGATTGCCAGGCTCAGTTTGGGTTTCCCTCCCTTCAATGCAGTTTAAAAATTGTCTCCAGGGCTTCCCTGCTGGCGCAGTGGTTGAGAGTCCGCCTGCCGATGCAGGGGACATGGGTTCGTGCCCCAGTCCGGGAGGATCCCACATGCCGCAGAGTGGCTGAGCCTGTGAGCCATGGCCGCTGAGCCTGCGCGTCCGGAGCCTGTGCTCCGCAACCGGAGAGGCCACAAGAGTGAGAGGCCCGCGTACCACAAAAAAAAAAAAAAAAAGAAAAAATGTCTCCAGGCAGAAAGTTTGAGAGGTGGTCAAGCACCCATCTTAGGGATCAAGTCCTGTGCTGCCTGTTCTGTAGGAAGAGTTATTTCATATATTATGCCCAGTTTTCTAGCTGTTACAGCAGGAGAGTAATTCTGGACCCTTCTATTCCTTTATGGCCACAAGTGGAAATTTCAATTTATTTTCTAATCTGCTGGATCATTTTGATTAGTATGTTGTTGCTTTTTCATTTTTATAATTCTTTTCATTGTTTCAACAAACATTTCATACATCCTTAACCTATAATCTACTATCTAAAGTCCCTGGTGTCTAAATCTGTTCTTTGTTGTTTCTATTCATTCTCATTCATGGTGATGTATTTCCTTAAGTGGATAGTGATTTTTTTTTTTTAATGAGCACACATTTAGTTGGTCTTAATCTGTGAAAAATCTGAGCACCTATATTTTGGATGTTTCCCTTCAAAGATTATTAGCATATGACTCTGCAAGGAGCCAGGGTATGCTACTGACCAAGAACTTCTTTAGACACTTGCAGGGTCTGCTCCTCAATCAAGGATTCTTCAGTTTAGCTCCCTGCCTCTTCCCTTCTTAATGATGTTATCAACATAAGCCCTGAGAAAGAGCCCTGCCTTTCATACGTGCTTACTGCTCACACGGCTCCTGTTTTGATCCTGTGGATGGCTCCCTTTCTTTCTGCAAGAAAGAAAGGCCCCTCACAGTATCTAGGGCACCATGCTGCCTGAAGCAGAAATCTAGATTTCCTATTCCATCTCTTGTTGGTGCCCTAAACACATCACCCAAACTTGGAGATGTCACCTGCCCTTGCGCTTCAGTTATGACTTCTATTTGCAATATCTTTGAATCTATACTTCCAGCTTTAACATTTCCCCCATGTTTTAAGTCCCACCTTCCCAAATGCTTATTCGACATATCCATCTGGTAGACATCTCTATTATCAAAACTCAACATATCCAAATCAAAATACATCTTTCTGTTCTGACTCTACATGTCCAAGAATTTTCCCTTCTATTCACAACCCTCCAACATTTCAAGTTGGAAGAGATTCTAAGGGTTCATTTTACAACTGGGGAAATTGAGGACCAAGAATATTAATACATTTTTGCTCATCACCTCCAATTAATTGCTGTATAATATTATGTTTCTTATGTTTCTCCCTGTTCAAAAAAATTCAGTGTTTCCCTTTCACCTAACCCTTAAGATATTTGCAGATCTTATGGTCAGAGTGTTTCTATTATAACAGTCCCTTCTCTGCTGCAGCACCCCCCCCAATAATCCTTCAAATAAAGTCTCTCCTTACAAACAAACACAAAAACAAAACAAAACTTCAATGGTTTCCCAATATTCACAAGATTTCAGCTTGCCATTTAAGAGTTGTCAAAATCCAGTTTTATAGTCCACTACTCCCATATATGAAGCCTCTGCTGCAGGCAAGTGGGTCTATCCCTTTAATTTTTACTCTTTCTTACATGACTCAGCCTAGAAGACCCTTGTCTTCAATTCTGTTGAAACCCTACCTCTCCCTCAAAATACAGTTTAAATATCAATTCCTTTGCTAGTCTCAACAAACTGAAATTAATTTATCCATCTGAAGTTTTTGGCATTTCTGATCTATAAATTCCAAGAACACGTATTAAATTCTGTTTTGTACTGTGGATATTTTTCTATTTTATGGTCTTTCAAAGTTTCCTCAGGCAGAAAGTACCTGTTCTGTGTTCCCCACAATACTTAGCACAGTGCCTGACACATGGAAGCTCAGTGAAGTTGACCAAAAGAAGAAGTAAACTTAAGGGTTTCTTACCTTGGTGATGTCTGTGTGATCTTTGAGCCCATTGGTCATACACCAATATCGCCACACATTCAGGGCATACCGTGTTGCTTTGGTTGTATTTGGGCTTACTGCACTGGTACACAGATCATTCAAGTCATCATTAATATTAAATACAGGAAATTTGTTGAGCTTAGTAGAATACGCTAGAAACAAAGACAATAAAAGGCATTAAAATAATTTGCCATTACCTTCCTCAGAGAATTCTATCTTCGGATCATGTTAAATAGTAGAAAACTCCTAAGAGATACAACACGTTAAAAAATGAAATTTCTATCAAGTATACATAAATTAGAATAAATACAGTAGGGAACAATGTTTATAGCATGAAATCGATGTAGTAACCTTGCATTTAATCCCAACAATTTTGCCATATGTATTAACTGATATACTAATGCAGGCATTACAATAATAGAAGGGGAAAAATGAATGCAGAAAAACAAGGAATGTTCTATCTAAAATTTTCACTGTAAAAAAATAGCATTTATGTTAACAACAATGACAAAAGGATAGAAAGAAAGGAAGACAAGTTACACATCCTTTCCCTTTTCCTTAGCACATGAAGAGCTGTTACTTCTCTGCAACATATAGTCTCAAATATCTTATTTGTCATCCTGGACAGCACTAAATTAAATTGTATTAGCATATTTCTTTATTTCTTTTCACAAATTGATAAAGAGAGAGAGATTTCAACCCTGACTCCACAACCCATCAGCTAGCTTAGAGTCAGAATGGAACATCAAGTAGAGTATTAGGGAAAGAGGGGGATGCTCCAGAGAGGCTCACATTGTCTCAGAGGAGAGCGAACAGATTTTAAACTTCAATTGTCACTGCAGCCTGTGGATCAAAAACCACATTCACAGAAAGATAGACAAGATGAAAAGGCAGAGGGCTATGTACCAGATGAAGGAACAAGATAAAACCCCAGAAAAACAACTAACTGAAGTGGAGATAGGCAACCTTCCAGAAAAAGAATTCAGAATAATGATAGTGAAGATGATCCAGGACCTCGGAAAAAGAATGGAGGCAAAGATCGAGAAGATGCAAGAAATGTTTAACAAAGACCTAGAAGGATTAAAGAACAAACAAACAGAGATGAACAATACAATAACTGAAATGAAGACTACGCTAGAAGGAGTCAATAGCAGAATAACTGAGGCAGAAGAACGGAGGAGTGACCTGGAAGACAGAATGGTGGAATTCACTGCTGCGGAACAGAATAAAGAAAAAAGAACGAAAAGAAATGAAGACAGCCTAAGAGACCTCTGAGACAACATTCAACGCAACAATATTCGCATTATAGGGGTCCCAGAAGGAGAAGAGAGAGAGAAAGGACCCGAGAAAATACTTGAAGAGATTACAGTCGAAAACTTCCCTAACATGGGAAAGGAAATAGCCACCCAAGTCCAGGAAGCCCAGCGAGTCCCATACAGGATAAACCCAAGGAGAAACATGCCGAGACACATAGTAATCAAACTGGCAAAAAATAAAGACAAAGAAAAATTAAAGCAGCAAGGGAAAAATGACAAATAACATAAAGGGAACTCCCATAAGGTTAACAGCTGATTTCTCAGCAGAAACTCTACAAGACAGAAGGGAGTGGCATGATATACTTAAAGTGATGAAAGGGAATACTCTACCCTGCAAGGATCTCATTCAGATTCGATGGAGAAATCAAAAGCTTTACAGACAAGCAAAAGCTAAGAGAATTCAGCACCACCAAACCAGCTCTACAACAAATGCTAAAGGAACTTCTCTAAGTGGGAAACACAAGAGAAGAAAAGGACCTACAAAAACAAACCCAAAACAATTAAGAAAATGGTCATAGGAACATACATATCGATAGTTACCTTAAATGTGAATGGATTAAATGCTCCAACCAAAAGACACAGGCTTGCTGAATAGATACAAAAACAAGACCCATATATATGCTGTCTAAAAGAGACCCACTTCAGACCTAGGGACACATACAGACTGAAAGTGAGGGGATGGAAAAAGATATTCCATGCAAATGGAAATCAAAAGAAAGCTAGAGTAGCAATACTCGTATCGGATAAAATAGACTTTAAAATAAAGAATGTTACAAGAGACAAGGAAGGACACTACATAATGATCAAGGGATCAATCCAAGAAGAAGATATAACAATTAGAAATATATACACACCCAACATAGGAGCACCTCAATACATAAGGCAACTGCTAACAGCTATAAAAGAGGAAATTGGGGCTTCCCTGGTGGCGCAGTGGTTGAGAGTCCGCCTGCCGATGCGGGGGACGCGGGTTCGTGCCCCGGTCTGGGAGGATCCCGCATGCCGCGGAGCGGCTGGGCCCGTGAGCCGTGGCTGCTGGGCCTGCGCGTCCGGAGCCTGTGCTCTGCAAGGGGAGAGGCCACAACAGTGAGAGGCCCGCCTACCACAAAAAAAAAAAAAAAAAAAAGAGGAAATTGACAGTAACACAATAATAGTGGGGGACTTTAACACCTCACTTACACCAATGGACAGATCATCCAAAATGAAAATAAATAAGGAAACGGAAGCATAAATGACACAATAGACCAGATAGATTTAATTGATATTTATAGGACATTCCATCCAGAAACACCAGATCACACTTTCTTCTCAAGTGCACACGGAACATTCTCCAGGATAGATCACATCTTGGGTCACAAATCAAGCCTCAGTAAATTTAAGAAAATTGAAATCATATCAAGCATCTTTTCTGACCACAACGCTATGAGATTAGAAATGAATTACAGGGAAGAAAATGTAAAAAACACAAACACATGGAGGCTAAACAATACATTACTAAATAGCCAAGAGATCACTGAAGAAATCAAAGAGGAAATCAAAAAATACCCAGAGACAAATGACAATGAAAACATGATGATCCAAAACCTATGGGATGCAGCAAAAGCAGTTCTGAGAGGGAAGTTTATAGCTATACAAGCCTACCTCAAGAAACAAGAAAAATCTCAAATAAATAATCTAACCTTACATCTTAAGGAACTAGAGAAAGAAGAACAAACAAAACCTAAAGTTAGCAGAAGGAAAGAAATCCTAAAGATCAGAGCAGAAATAAATGAAATAGAAACAAAGAAAACAAGAGCAAGGATCAATAAAACTAAAAGCTGTTTCTTTGAGAAGATAAACAAAATTGATAAACTATTAGCCAGACTCTTCAAGAACAAGAGGGAGAGGACTCAAATCAATAAAATTAGAAATGAAAAAGGAGAGGTTACAACAGACACTGCAGAAATACAAAGCAGCCTAAGAGACTACTACAAGCAACTGTATGCCAATAAAATGGACAACCTGGAAGAAATGGACAAATTCTTAGAAAGGTATAACCTTCCAAGACTGAACCAGGAAGAAATAGAAAATATGAACACACCAATCACCAGTAATGAAATTGAAACTGTGATGAAAAATCTTCCAACAAACAAAAGTCCAGGACCAGATGGCTTCACAGGTGAATTCTATCAAACATTTAGAGAAGAGCTAACACCCATCCATCTCAAACTCTTCCAAAAAGTTGTGGAGGAAGGAACATTCCCAAACTCATTCTACGAGGCCACCATCACCCTGATACCAAAACCAGACAAAGATACTACAAAAAAAGAAAATTACAGACCAATATCACTGATGAATATAGATGCAAAAATCCACAACAAAATACTAGCAAACAGAATCAAACAACACATTAAAAGGATCATGCACCATGATCAAGTGGGATTTATCCCAGGGATGCAAGGATTCTTCAATATACATAAATCAATCAATGTGAAAAACCATATTAACAAATTGAAGAATAAAAACCATATGATCATCTCAATAGATGTAGAAAAAGCTTTTGACAAAATTCAACACCAATTTATGATAAAAACTCTCCAGAAAGTGGGCATAGAGGGAACCTACCTCAACATAATAAAGGCCATATATGACAAACCCACAGCAAACATCATTCTCAATGGTGAAAAACTGAAAGCATTTCCTCTAAGATCAGGAACAAGAGAGGGATGTCCACTCTCACCACTATTATTCAACATAGTTTTGGAAGTCCTAGCCATGGCAATCAGAGAAGAAAAAGAAATAAAAGGAATCCAAATTGGAAAAGAGGAAGTAAAACTGTCACTGTTTGCAGATGACATGATACTATACATAGAGAATCCTAAAGATACCACCAGAAACTACTAGAGCTAATCAATGAATTTGGTAGAGTAGCAGGATACAAAATTAATGCATAGAAATCTCTTGCATTCCTATACACTAATGATGAGAAATCTGAAAGAGAAATTAAGGAAACACTCCCATTTACCATTGCAACAAAAAGAATAAAATACCTAGGAATAAACCTACCTAGGGAGACAAAAGACCTGTATGCAGAAAACTATAAGACACTGATGAAAGAAATTAAAGATGATACCAACAGATGGAGAGATATACCATGTTCTTGGATTGGAAGAATCAATATTGTGAAAATGACTATACTACCCAAAGCGATCTACAGATTCAATGCAACCCCTATCAAATTACCAATGGCATTTTTTACGGAACTAGAAGAAAAAATCTTAAAATTTGTTTGGAGACACAAAAGACCCCAAATAGACAAAGCAGTCTTGAGGGAAAAAAACGGAGCTGGAGGAATCAGACTCCTGGACTTCAGACTATACTACAAAGCACAGTAATCAAGACAATATGGTACTGGCACAAAAACAGAAACATAGATCAATGGAACAAGATAGAAAGCCCAGAGATAAACCCACGCACCTATGGTCAACTCATCTATGACAAAGGAGGCAAGGATATGCAATGGAGAAAAGACGGTCTCTTCAATAAGTGGTGCTGGGAAAACTGGACAGCTACATGTAAAAGAATGAAATTAGAACACTCCCTAACACCATACACAAAAATAAACTCAAAATGGATTAGAGACCTAAATGTAAGACTGGACACTATAAAACTCTTAGAGGAAAACATAGGAAGAACACTCTTTGACATAAATCACAGCAAGATCTTTTTTGATCCACCTCCTAGAGTAATGGAAATAAAAACAAAAATAAACAAATGGGACCTAATGAAACTTCAAAGCTTTTGCACAGCAAAGAAAAACAAAAGCAAGGCGAAAAGACAACCCTCAGAGTGGGAGAAAATATTTGCAAACGAATCAACGGACAAAGGATTAATCTCCAAAATATATAAACAGCTCATGCAGCTCAATATTAAAAAAACAAACAACCCAATCCAAAAAATGGGCAGAAGACCTAAATAGACATTTCTCCAAAGAAGACATACAGATTGCCAACAAACACATGAAAAGCTGCTCAACATCACTAATTATTAGAGAAATGCAAATCAAAACTACAATGAGGTATCACCTCACACCAGTTAGAATGGGCATCATCAGAAAATCTACAAACAACAAATGCTGGAGAGGGTGTGGAGAAAAGGGAACCCTCTTGCACTGCTGGTGGGAATGTAAATTGATACAGCCACTATGGAGAACAGTATGGAGGTTCCTTAAAAAACTAAAAATTGAATTACCATATGATCCAGCAATCCCACTACTGGGCATATACCCAGAGAAAACCATAATTCAAAAAGACACATGCACCCCAATGTTCATTGCAGCACTATTTACAATAGCCAGGTCATGGAAGCAACCTAAATGCCCATCGACAGACGAATGGATAAAGAAGATGTGGTACATATATACAATGGAATATTACTCAGCCATAAAAAGGAATGTAATTGGGTCATTTGTAAAGACGTGGATGGATCCGGAGACTGTCATACAGAGTGAAGTAAGTCAGAAAGAGAAAAACAAGTATTGTATGTTAACGCATATATGTGGAACCTAGAAAAATGGCACAGATGAACTGGTTTGCAGGGCAGAAATTGAGACACAGATGTAGAGAACAAATGTATGGACACCAAAGGGGGAAAGCGGTGCGGGGTGTGGGGTGTGTGTGATGAATTGGGAGATTGGGATTGACATGTATACACTGATGTGTATCAAATTGATGACTAATAAGGACCTGCTGTATAAAAAAATAGATAAAATAAAATTCAAAAATTAAAAAAAAGGGTCTCTCCCTCCTAGGAGTAGGGTTCATGCCATGCTGCTCCCTTGCAACCCTCCCTCCTCCCCCCTCCTACCTCCACCTCCTTGATATTGAGGAGGTCTGGGCTACAAAAAGAAAAAAAATGCAATTGTCAAATTACTTCAGATGAAGACTGGTCTTCCTCAATGTGTCTGCTTTAAATACTACTCATCAGAGTAAATCCACAGCCATTAGCTGGCCGCGCTTCATACTCTGTAATCCACTAACACTGGGCTTAAACTGTTGAAATTGTTGTCTTTGGATAGAAAAAAAAAATGAAGGTAAACCACGTCACAGTGAAAACAATGCCAACTTGTACTTTATCTAATGGCTCTGACCCTCTCTGGAATGTTTCTGTATTCAAACCAGGCACAGAAAGGCTGAGAAATAGCAGAATGAGTTAAGGCATTACCAAGGTGATCTACAAAGTGGTTTCGTCTAACTCACCTCATCTTTCTCTGCTCCCACTGAGGAACTCCAAACCACCAGCCTCTTGTTGTTCCCTAGCCTCTGCCTATGCCCAGGACACCCACATCACACCTTCCCTACACCTAGCCTGAGAAATCCCTCCATGGTCTTTGTGCCAATCAAACAGTATCTTTTTTCAATTCCAACTCCAATTGCAAACACATCTATGTGATCTTTCCCCATACAAACCCAACTCCCTTATTCTCTCCTTCACTATGAGCCCCACATTTGCTTTATTATTCCTTGGAACTAATAATCTAATTGTGCCCAGAAGATCTCTTCAACTGGTTTATATGCTCCTTAAGACTGTGTCTTCACCCTTTAAGTCTGCTTTGAACTGCTGAACACACAATCTGCTTTAATAAATGCTTATAGCAAGAGAGCAGTAAACAGTGCTAGAAATGCTTTCCAAAGCAACTGAGTCATGCAGGCATATTCCTCTTACCACCCTCCTAAGTTGACATAACTCACATTATTGCTGGGACTTGCTTGATATTAATGAAAGGATTCTAGTATAAAATTTACTATCATTGCCTCTAGCACTAACAGAATGCTTACTATATGCCAAGAGTCATGTAAATTATCTGTAGTCTCTAAGCAACCTTATACCTATTTTACAGGTAAGGAAACTGAACCTCAAACATTTAGTAACTTCACACATCACTCATCCAATATTTACTGAGGTACTCTCTCTGTACCAGGCACTGTGCTGTCCCAAGTCATGGAGTTGGCAAGTAATAAAGCCAGGGTTTGCACCTGGGTCCTGCTGACTCTATGCCCTGGTCACTACAGCAAAGGAATCAGGTACTACAGGGATAAAATGCTTAGTAAGGAATACAATTTAGATAGTAGCCACTTGTGCTTCTAAAAAATATCTTTGCCTCCCAAATTTACTCAGATTAACCTTCATAAGTCTGATTTAGTTAAACAACCACTATAGTTTCACTATAGCTTTTTAAAAACAACAACAACAAAATGATTTATTTGCAACACAGCCTAGTCCCCATCATTTTATTTTTTATTTTTTTGGCTGCTGCAGGGCTTGTGGCAACTTAGTTCCCTGAGCAGGGATGGAACCTGGGCCCTCGGCAGTGAAAGCAGGAGTCCTAACCACTGAACCACCAGGGAATTCCCCCCCATTACTTTAATATGCAGAGGAGTAGAAAAGAGTCACACTGCAAGATAGGATGACTAAGTTTAATTATTACATTAAATAATTAAACGACCTTAACTAATTTATTTTTTTATCACAGGACAGAGATGGTACACTGAAAATGGAAACCAACATCCTGGTATATACAGAAACAGGGAAAGAATGCTTGTATACTTACATAATGGGAAAGAAATTTGTGAAAATGAAATGAGTAGAAGTTCTAGTGTTACAGTGCTGAGGACATTTTTAGGAGAGTATATTGATGGAGAAACAAACAAAAGTAAGAACTTATAACTGAATACAGGGAAAAGAAGGAACTACTAAAGAAGGATTTGAATTTTTTTCCCCACTAGAAAACAGGCAAACTCTCAGCTGAAAGTTAGGAAGAGCAGGCCATGGGAGTGGGAGGGGACTATGGGGTCATGGTAGTGTAACCTAAGGACAGCCAGATCTGAATGATCATCCTGCTCTCTATACATAGCTGCCACTTACATCATTTACAGGACAGTGTGTAAAGTGAGGGAATCTGATGTGGAAGGCTACCCTCAAGGTCAGAGAGAAAATGGGCATTGCCTCAGGTAACTGTGGGCAGCCCCACTGGACAGAGAGGGAAAAAAGGAAAGCAGCTACAAAAAACAAGAAATCCCCAAATGTACACCATCAATCAGGTAGCATCTTCCCTGTGTCTACATCTGAGAGAGTTCCTGGCTTCCCAGCCTGTTTTCCATTCATATACCCTGCAGGGAAGCTTATTCATGGGCTCTTCTTTGTCCACTCATTACAGCTAGGTGAAGTCCACCTGCAGAACCCTGTGCTTAACTATTACCTGCAAAAGTGAGCTCTGCCCAGGTTCAAACAGGAACCTTGAATAATGTCTAAGGAAATCCCTATAAGCTATCAATAATGATAAATCTAGACTTTCATTTTAAAATGTGAACATACAAACAAGCATCACTTGGCAACTGGGGAAAACTAAAAGCATGGAAGTTACCACGTTACACAAGCAGAGCAACTAATTTCACATCCCCTATCCTCCCCCTGAAAACAGACTTAATTCAGAAAACCAAAGAAAGAATTTAAAAGATAGATACATAGATTTGAGAGGATAATGCATCCTTAAAACAAGAACAGTTTTCATTGTAGAACAAGGAAGATCCTGGAAATTTTAAATGATTGAAAAAACATATTTTAAAAATTCTGAGAAGAGCTGAGTATGAGAATGAACATGGCTAAAGGACAAATTAGTGATTAGGAAGGAATTTTCCCTGAAGGGCAGGCAAAGTAATAAAAAAACTGATAATTATGAGAGTGAAGTTAAGAAGCATGGAAGACAGACTATGGAGAAACAAAATCCATCTTATAAGAATTCAAGAGAAAAGGTTATAAGAGGATAGGATAAAATAATCAAAGATATAATATATGAAAAGTTCTGTTAATCAAAGAAAGATTTTAATCTTTAGGGTGTTAAGGTTCATCAACTGTCAAAGAAACACACTGAAAAGACACATATATAAACATATCTTGGTGAAATTTCCAAAATCTAAGAACGAAAAGAAAATTCTATAATCTTTCTGGTAGGGGGAAAAAAGCCATCAGCAGAATAACAAGAATTAGATTTTTCATCTGTGATACTAAAAAACAATGACTCAGTCTCCTCAGAGCTGTGAGGGAAAAGGACCATAAATGAAGAATTCTATTACCTAGCTAAAGTATCATTCAAGGCAAAAGAAAGATATTTTCAGTCATGAAAGAAGTAGCATCCAAGCACCCTTTCTTTTTAACAAAAAAAAGTTAGTCATGGATATTTGCAAACAAAATGAAAAATGAATCAAAGAAAGGGAAAGATACTGGGTACAAGGTATAGTAAGAAGCAAAAAATTACTTCTAACACTGAGTAATGTAGCAATTGAGCTCAACACAATAGTTAAGAAAAGACTGTGAAAAGAGATGGGGTGTGATGGAACAAAATCTTGAACTAAAACTCCCCATAATTTCAATAAAATAAGGGAAAAGGGGAGAGGAAAGATAGAAAAAATATGATTAAGATCTCATCCTCTTTGGAAAGGATAAAAAGCAAAGAGGAAAAAAGAAGGGAGAGATTACCAATGTTAATTAATTTTTTATATTAAAAATATATGTTTAAATCTGTTAAAAACAAAACATGAAAGAAACAACTATTAGAATGGATATAGGATTTTCACGTAAGAGTAAATAAAGGAGTATCAGCAGAAAAAGAGTTAAACAAAAACAAAAATCCAACATCTGCAATCTATCAAGCAAAACTTGGGACAAGTTAACAAACAAAATAAAAAACCAAGAAAGAAAGCATGATGTAAAGAAGGCATACATATGGCCAACAGGCACATGAAAAGATGCTCAATAACACTAATCATCAGGGAAATGCAAATCAAAACCACAACGAGATATCACCTCACACCTGTCAGAATGTCTCTTATCAAAAAGACAAGAAATAACAAGTGTTGGTGAGGATGTGGAGAAAAGGGAACCATTGTGCACTGTTGGTGGGAATGAAAATTGGTGCAGCTACTGTGGAAAAGAATATGAAATTTCCTCAAAAAATTAAAAATAGATCTACAGTATGATCTAGCAATTCTACTGTTAGCAGAAATTCAATCTAGTCGAAGAAAACAAAAACACTAATTTGAAAAAATATATACAACCCTATGTTCATTGCAGCACTATTTACAATAACCAAGATATGGAAATAACCTAAGTGTCCACTGATGGATGAATGGATAAAGAAGGTGTGTGTGTGTGTGTGTGTGTGTGTGTGTGTGTGTGTGTGTGTGTGTGTAATACTACTCAGCCATTTAAAAAAAAAAAAAGGTGGGCTACCCTGGTGGTGCAGTGGTTGAGAATCCGCCTGCTGATGCAGGGGACACGGGTTCGTGCCCCGGTCCGGGAAGATCCCACATGCCGCGGAGCGGCTGGGCCCGTGAGCCATGACCGCTGAGCCTGTGCATCTGGAGCCTGTGCTCTGCAACGGGAGAGGCCACAACAGTGAGAGGCCCACGTACCGCAAAAAAAAAAAAAAAAGGTAATGTTGCCATTTATGACAACATAGATGGACCTTGAGGGTATTATGCTAAGTGAAAAAAGCCTGTGAAAAACAAATACTGTATGATCTCACTTATATGTGGAACCTAAAAAGCAAAACAAACAAACAAGACCAAAACCCAGACTCACAGATACACAGAACAGACTGGTGGTTGCCAGAGGGGAGGGAGGTAGGGGGGTCGTGAAATGGGTGAAGGGGATCAAGAAGTACAAACTTCTGGGGACTTCCCTGGTGGCACAGTGGTTAAGAATCTGCCTGCCAATGCAGGGGACATGGGTTTGAGACATGGTCAGGGAAGATCCCACATGTTGCAGAGCAACTAAGCCCGTGCACTACCACTACTGAGCCTGCGCTCTAGAGCCCGTGAGCCACAACTACTGAGCCCGCATGCCACAACTACTGAAGCCCGCATGCCTAGAGCCTGGGCTCTGCAACAAGAGAAGCCACTGCACTGAGAAGCCTGTGCACCACAATGAAGAGTAGCCCTCGCTCGCCACAACTAGAGAAAGCCCATGTGCAGCAACGAAGATCCAACGCAGCCAAAAATACATAAATAAATGAATAAATTTATATAAAAAAATAAAGTACAGCATGGGGAATATAGTAAATAATATTGTATTAACTTTGTATGATGACAGATGACTGTGGTGATCATTTTGCAATGTATACAAATGTTGAATTACTATCTTGTACACCTCAAGTTAATATAATATTGAATGTCAACTATACTTCAATTTAAAAAATGTTGTCAGTCTGCATAAGAAACAAAACTCAGCTATATATGTTCTTTACACATAGGAATGATTAGGGTATAAAAGTTGAAAGCAAAAGGATAAAAAAAAAGGTATACCATGTGAACAATAAAGAAAGGAACGCTGGTATAGCTATACAGTATCAGACAAAACAGACTTTAAGGCAAGAAGCATTCATTACCAGAAATAAAAAGAGATGTTTTAAAATTCAACAGAGAGATACAACAATCCTAAATTTGTATGGACTTAACAATACAGCCTCAAAATATAAAAAGCAAAAGTTGAAAGAATTTAAAAAAGAAATAGGCAAAACTACAACTAAGGTATTAATACATCATTTTTCATAACTGACAGAACAAGCAGACAAAAAATTGTACAGATATAGAAGATATGAATGATGCAAGCAACAAACTGGATGTAACTGATATACAAAGAACAACATAACAATGGCAGAATACACATTCTTTTCAAAGGTACATGATACTTTTTTAAAAATTGAAATATAGGGCCTCCCTGGTGGCGCAGTGGTTGAGAGTCCGCCTGCCGATGCAGGGGATACGGGTTCGTGCCCCGGTCTGGGAGGATCCCATATGCCGCGGAGCGGCTGGGCCCGTGAGCCATGGCCGCTGGGCCTGCGCGTCCGGAGCCTGTGCTCCGCAACGGGAGAGGCCACAACAGTGAGAGGCCCGCATACCGCAAAAAGAAAAAAAAAAAAAAAAAAAAATTGAAATATAGTTGATGTATAATATTATGTTAGCTTCAAGTGTACTACATAGTGATTTGACAATTGCATACATTATGAAATGATCACAAAGTTATTACCACATTACTGACTATATTCTTTATGCTGTATATTACACCCCTGTGGCTTCTTTGTTTTATAACTGGGGTTTGTACCTCTTAACCTCCTTCACCTATTTCGCTCCAGCCTCTATCCTCCTCCTCTCTGGAAACTACCCATTTGCTTTCTGTATCTATGAGTCTGTTTTTGTTCTTTGTTTGCTGGTTTGTTTTGTTTTTTTAGATTCCACATGGAAGTGAGATCACACGGTATTTGTCCTTTTCTGACTTATTTCACTTAGCATAATACCCTCTAGATCCATCTATGTTGTAGCAAATGTCAAGATTTCACATAACCCTTTTACGAAAATAGAAATGCTAGGACATAAAGCAAGTCTCAACACTTCAAAAGATTAAGTCATTCAGAATATCAGTAGAATTTTTAAAAATCAAAGGGAATTAGAAAATACTTCAAAATGAATGATAATGATGATATAATGTGTCAAAGTTGTGGGATATGGTTATTGCAGTGCCTACAGAGAAAATGATAGCATTAAATTCAGAAGAAAGATTGAATATCAACTATACCAGGAAATTATAAAAAGAAAAACAAATATAACCCCAAAGATAAAAAGAAGGAAGCAGTACACATAAGAACAGAAATCAATGAAATAGGAAATAAACTTACAATAAAAAAAAGTAACACCGGCTTCCCTGGTGGTGCAGTGGTTAGGAGTCCGCCTACCAATGCAGGGGACACGGGTTCAAGCCCTGGTCCGGGAAGATCCCACGTGCCATGAAGCAACTAAGCCCGTGCGCCACAACTACTGAGCCTGTGCTCTAGAGCCCGCAAGCCACAACTACTGAGCTCGTGTGCCACAACTACTGAAGCCTGCGCGCCTAGAGCCTGTGCTCCGCAACAGGAGAAGCCACCGCAGTGAGAGGCCCGCACACCGCAATGGGGAGTGGCCCCCGCTCACTACAGCTGGGGAGGGCCTGTGTGCAGCAATGAAGACCCAACACAGCCAAAAATAAGTAAATAAATAAACTTATTTTTAAAAAAAAGTAACACCAAGAGATGGATTTGAAAGACTAACAAAATTAACAAACTATTAAGAAAAAAAGAAGAGTCTGTGCAGTTCAAACCTGTGTTGTTCAAGGATCAACTATAATGCCAAACCTAAAACTTTGCTAGAGAATAGAAAAAGAGGGAACACTATCCAATGTCTTCTATAGGGCAGCATAACTTTTCTATAAACATATGACAAGAGTAACCCAATAAAATTACAAGCCAGCACAGCTCATAAACACAGACCCAAAATCCGAAACACAATATGAGCAAATTGAATGCCTACCTCACACCTAAACAAAAAAAGCAATTCCAAATGTATCACCTAAATGTAAATGGTAAAACAATAAAGCTTCTAGAAGAAAACACAGGAGGCCATTTTTTTATTACCTTGGGGTAGCTATATACTTTTAAACAGAACATCAATATTATTACCTCGAAAGTGAAAATTTGATAAATCGGATTTCATTAAGATTAAAAAGACATTTATGAAAATGTACCATAAGGAGAGTGAAAAGGCAAGTCATACAGTGGGAGAAAATTTTTGAAGTGCATATAATTGACAAATCAAATAGAAGGCAGATAGTCCAATTAAAAATGGACAAACTTGAATGGGCACAGCATAAAATAAGAAATATCATTTACATTTCAGGAAATATAAATTAAAATACACTCATCAACATGTCTAAAATAAAAAACAAAATATGCAAATATCTAGTGTTGATGAGGGTGTGGAACAACAGGAACACTATTACTCAGCTGGTAGGAGTGTCGATTTGGACACTTTGGAAACCAACTGGCAGCATCTACTCAAGTTGAACAAACACATATTCTATGATCCAGCAATCCTACACCTAAGTATATACCACACAGAAATGTGTACGTGTGTACTAAATGGCCTGTATATATGAGTGTTCACAAAAGCATAATTAATAATAAATAGGGACTTCCCTGGTGGTGCAGTGGTTAAGACTCCATGCTCCCAATGCAGGGGGCCTGGGTTCGATCCCTGGTCAGGGAACTAGATCTCACAGGCATGCCGCAACCAAGAGTTCGCATGCCACAACTAAGGAGCTGGTGAGCTGCAACTAAGGAGCCCGTGAGCTGCAACCAAGGAGCCCGCCTGCCGCAACTAAGGAGCCCACATGTCACAACTAAGGAACCCAAGTGCCACAACTAAGGAGCTGGCAAGCCTCAACTAAGACCTGGTGCAACCAAATAAATAAATAAATAAATATTAAATAAATAAATAAATAGCCCCAAACTGGAAATAACCCTATGTCCATAAATAGTAGAATGCATATGAAACTGTAAAATATTTATACAATGAGTTATTACGTAATAAAGGAGGAATGGACTACTGGAACAAATCATATGTACAAACATGGATGAATCTCACAAACACAATGTTAAGGAAAAGAAGCCAGACACAAGAGTACATTGAAATGGTCCATTTATATAATTCAAGAACAGATGAAAATGACTCTATGGTGAAGTAATATAGTGGTTACCTTAGGGTGATAACAAGGGGAGGAGGCTACATGAGGGAAACTTCTAGGGTTCTGGTAGTGCTCTGTCTTCCTCTGGGTGGTTACAGCAATATGTTTGCTTCACAAAAATTTATCAAGTTGTACACTAATGATTTGTGCACTTTTCTGTCTTATAATTCAATAGGAAAACTTTACCCCAAATCCTTAAAATTAAAAATGCACAGGCATATCTCAGACATATTGCAGATTGTTTCCACAATAAAGCAAATATCGCAATAAAGGTACACAATTTTTTTGGTTTCCCAAAGTGAATATAAAAGTTATGTTTACACTACACTGTAGTCTATTAAGTGTGCAATAGCATTATGTCTAAAAGAACAAATGTACGAACCTTAATTTAAATGTACTTTGTTGCTAAAAAATGTCAACCGAAGTCTGAGCCTTCAGCGAGCTGTAACCTTTTGGCAATAGTGACATCAAAGATCACTAATCACAGATCACCATAACCACTATAATAATGAAAACGTTTGAAATACTGCCAGAATTACCAAAAACATGACACAAAGACATGAAGTGAGCAAATGCTGTTGGAGAAATGGTGCTGATACACTTGCTTGACATAGGGTTGTCACAAACCTTCAATTTGTAAAAAAATGCAATATCTGCAAAGCTCAATAAAGTGGACTGCAATAAAATGAGGTGTACCTGTATATACACACTTAATAAATGAAGAGTTATACCATGTACCTGTATGTGAAGGCTCAATAATATAAAGATTTTTAACTTCTTCAAGTAATCTTTAATTCAATGTAACTCTAATTAAAATCTCCCTCTTTGTTGTTACTTGTCAGGTTGATTCTAAAATTTATCTAGGAGAGTAAATGCATTAAAAAAGGAAGGCAATTTTGAAAATAATAACTGGCAGGCCCTGCCCTGAAAGATAAAAACATGTACTATAACACTGCAATAATTTAAAGTGTTAAGTTCTGGTAAAAAAATAGACAAATAGATTAATGCTACTGAATAGTCCAGAAAAGGTCTGTGTAAATATGCAAACTGAATATACAGTCACCCAGGACCTGCCCCACCCTGACTCCCACAAATACCAAAATCCAAGGATGCTCAAGTCCCATATAAAATGGCCTAGTATTTGCATATAACCTATGCATACACTCTTGTATACTTTAAATCATCTCTAGGTTACTTGTAATATCCAATACAATGTAAGTGCTATGTAAGTAGTTGCCTGGCAGAAAATTCAAGTTGGAAGTTTCTGGGATTTTTTTGTTTTTTGATCCGAGGTTGGCTGAATCTGCCAATGTGAAACCCACAGGTACAGAAGGCCAACTGTATAATAAAGGTTCCAATTAAAATTGCTGGGGAAAACATGGACTCTTCACTAAATGCTTTAAGAGAATAAGATATTGAGTTGGAAAAACAAAAACAAAGCAAATAATGTAAAATAGATAGCTAGTGGGAAGCAGCCACATAGCACAGGGAGATCAGCTCAGTGTCCACCCAGAAGGGTGGGGTAGGGAGGGAGGGTGGGAGGGAGACACAAGCAGGAGGAGATATGGGCGTGTATGTATACGTATAGCTGATTCACTTCGTTATAAAGCAGAAACTAACACATCATTGTAAAGCAATTGTACTCCAATAAAGATGTTAAAAAATAAAAAAACCCCAAAAAACAAAGCAAATCTAGATTCCTATTTCATACAACAAGCAAATAACACATTTGCAAACGGATCTATTTTCAAAAAGCTGTTTCCATATAGACGACAATTTTCATGATTTGGGGAATAAGGAAAGCTTTTCTCAGTATGACACAACCCAGAGGTGTAAAAAATAGATTAACAAATCAGACATAAACATTCAAAAGTTCTGCACTGAATAAATTTTAAAAGACAATAAATAGTCCTGGAGAAAATACCTATAACAAAGTGACAAAGTCCATATGAAAAGGTTCTCCAAATCAACTGGAAAAGACAGGCCCAGAATACGACAGGCAATATTCAAAGAAATACAAATAACAAAAAGCAATAGTAATCAGACATTATAATCAGAAAAGGATGTAATTCATTTGTTAGATTGGCAAAAATACAAAAAGGTCCATATCTAAAGACTGTCCTAAGATATGGGGGAACTTGCACTAGTATAGAAAAAAATTTGCAAAAATACACATCACACTGGTTAATAAGGACTTCTCCGGGATTTTTAAGTTTTACAATATTAATGTATTATTCTTGCAAATTTTAAAAATCACTAGGACCTTGGAAATGTACATGTAGGAAAAATAAATTAAATGTTCTTTTTTTTTGACCCAGGAATTCCTCTTTTAGAAATTTATCCTAAGGATTTAACCAGAGATATGTACAAAAATGTATGCTCAAGGGTGTTCTCTAAGGCAAATTTATAAAAGTGAAAAACTTGAAACAAACCCAAACCAACAAAAGAATTGTAAAATAGATTTTGGTACAACTGTGCAATGAAAAACCATGTAACCATATAATAATAACATTTTCAAAGGCTAAATATCTTTTAAAAATGTAAAAAACAGTAAATACAGTTTGACTATAATTTTTGAAGTACATTTGTGCATAAAAAATTCCAAAATAAAACACAAAAACATTAAAAGTTGTTATTTATGTGTAGCAAGATTCCTGTGATTTTTATTTCCTATTATTAGTATTTGCCAAATTATTCACAATGAATATTTATTTATTGCCTTAACATTTTGCAAACATTATAAATTTTAATAAAGAAAATGCTTTTTAAAAAAACAATAGTTCTGGGACTTCCCTGGTGGTGCTGTGGTTAAGAATCCACCTGCCAATGCAGGGAACACGGGTTTGATCTTTGGTCTGGGAAGATCCCACATGCTGCGGTAAGCAGCATACTGAGCATACTGAGCCCGTGTGCCACAACTACTGAAGCCCGTGTGCCTAGAGCCTGTGCTCTGCAACAAAAGAAGCCACCGCGATGAGAAGCCCGCGCACCTCAGTGAAGAGTAGCCCCCGCTCGCCACAACTAGAGAAAGCCTGTGCACAGCAACAAAGACCCAATGCAGCCAAAAATAAACAAATAAATATATTAAAAATCCTTATTTAAAAAAGGGAACATTATTCAACACAAAAGACTGGAGAAAGTAAATCAAATTCAGAAATAGTAGAGTGAATCAATAAAAATAAAACAAATTAATGAACTGGAAAAGATATAAATTGGGATAAAAAATGAAAATATGTAATCTTTGAAAAGACCTATAAATTTGACAAACTTCTAGCAAATATGACAGAAAGAGAGAGAAAGAAGAGGAAAGGAATCCCGCGCTCCTAGATCCCGTGCTCCACAAGAGAAGCCACCGCAATGAGAAGCCGGCGCACTGCAAGGAAGAGTAGACCCCCACTGGCTGCAACTAGAGAAAGCCCGTGCACAGCAACGAAGACCCAACACAGCCAAAAATAAATAAATAAATAAATTTATAAAAAAAAGAAAAACAGCTCAGTCTGAAAATGTCTGCCACCAAATTCAATGTTTTTTTTTAAACACATCTTTTCAGATGATATATCGCCAATGTTAAGTATTTAATATGTATTAGTCATTTTTAGTCACTTAAAGTCTTCTTAGAAAAGATTATCGTTAATAAATAAAAAATAAATAAAACTTTTAAAAAAAGAAAACATTTTCTGACTTGTAGGGTGAATATTCCTCAACTTGAATTCTAATATTTTTCCCCTACTGGAAAAATAAAATTTGTTACATTTTAAATGTATAACTTGTAAACACATTTGAAGATGAGCTCCTTGTTTCTAAAGTACTAGAAATACAAACTAAGTTAATAGCCATTTATAAAGTAGTTTTAATACAATTTCAAGTATTATAATACAAAAATACAGTAATTATTTCTATTTGGAATATTCAGCTTTCTATGGATAAATACTTTGGGAGACTATTCACAGACATGAAAGAAATTTATTTGCATTTTTGCAAAATAATTGACTGTGAGAGAGAACGTTATATTTTCTGGGGTTTTAATATACTTTTCTTTATTAATTAACTTTAATGACACAACAAGGATGTCTGAAGTTAATAATTATAATCATTTTGAACAACTATTCCTATTCTGCTCAAAGAGCACTGTCAAATGTGTTAAATGCAACAAATATCACATGGAGAATTTATCTGACCGAAAAGATTTTCCTAAAAATGAGGAAGTCTGGAAACTGACATCTACTTAGCTTGGTATGACTTTACACAAATGGCTGACAGAGCTCCACAGATGGACAGAAAGACAGAGTTTGCAGTGGAGCCTTCTGCTCCACTAACAGGATTTTTAGGCCTGGGGCTCCAGGAAGCATATGATTAATTAGCTATAAATGCCTTCCGAAAGTGTCTTCCCTACCTATGAGATGTGTCTGAGCACTCACATGTAGAAATGCTTCTCCTTCCATGATTTCCCCCTCCTCAGTGGTTAGAAAACACCTGACATGGGATGCTTTACTCAGTATGCACTGACTATATCCTGAGGCTAATGCACTGTGACCAGGACAATTTTTTTTTTAAACATGGTTTGTCTTTTAAACTGTTGTAGCTACAAAAATCAGCCAGCTTTGCAGAACCATTTATTAAATGAATAAAGACTGGTCATACCCAAATACAGACAAAATACTGTGATTAAAGCATGCTCTCATTGTAGAGACATCACTGATACTCATTAGCTGATTTTATTGGATTGTTTTTCTTATTTCTATAAGTTTTAGGCTGTACCAACAAATACTGGAAACAATAGAAAAATCACACTACATTAGAGGCAAACATTATCATACAACAGAATAAGCCACTGGGACATAAAACTAGAATTTTATTTAGAGCACAGGTACACAGACAAATATGAAGCAAAAACAGTGAGCTGATAAAGATGAAAACATCTTGGTGTAAAAGATCAGTGAGCAGCAAAATAAAAACGAAACCTATAGTATATTCTTAATAACAAAAAAGTTCTATTATTACAAATATCAACTGGCAGAAGATTAATTAACCAAGAGTATCACAGTCACACATTTTAAATATTAACAGAAATTTCCCTCAATTTCAATTCACCTTTCTCTTCTTTCTTTCATACATTATAATTGTAGCAGCTTAAAAAGAGAATTTTAAAAGTGAGCAAGCACACATATGTTTTTTTCATATAAATCCGTTAAAAGCTACGTGGCCAGAAAATTTATCAAATTGACTAGCAAAAGGGGGGAAAGTAAATCCATCTTCAAAGAACAGTACCATATTTTTTCATAAAATTTTTCTAAGTGTCGATTGTGGTGGTTATATTTCTAAACAGATGCCTAGTGTTAAATTATACTGACCAAATTGGTAAATCTACCTTTTTATTCCCAATTAACTTCTAAGTGGTAGAATAAAAGGAATTTTAAAATCATTCTTATAAGAAAGATGGAAGGGAAGAACTTAAGTTGTATACAGCATTCATTCTATGAAATCACCAAAGTTCTTTATTTTAACAGATAAATGAGCCTCTAAATGTGATTGTGTTGAGTCCAAGATGCTTCTAGTCATTATCTACCAGTTTTCAGGCCTATGGGGTTACAAGTTACATTTTCGGATTACAACGAAAATGTACAAACTATGAGGCTAATCTGGCAAATCTATGTCTAATTTCAGCAGTGAAAAAAAGGTTAAAGTCATGGTGGAAACAAACTCTATAAATTAGAAACCTAATAAATATATATGTATTATTTGATTAAAAAATTGCCCTAGGCATAAAGGCCTCAGGACAGACATACAAAAAGTACAAAAGACCCAAACAGGGTAAATAAACCCAAGAGCAGGATTCAAATAAATGTGTCCATTACTATCTAATAGAAACTGTTAATCATCATATCAGGACATATCACGCCATAATCTTTGGTGTTCAAAATATAAAAGGAATTGTAAGTACAAAGATCTTGCCTGAAAACTCCCAATGCAGGAACCAAGAAATATTTTACTGTCACTCTGGAAGCCACTGGACAAGGGCGGAACTTCTTTAGAACATACATAATTGAATTTCCTTTTATTGCTTTGTCACCTCCATTGAGGGACAAATGTTTAAAGCATATTCTGGAGAAAACGCTCACAGTTAAAATATGCCTTCTTTTCCCGTGAGCAAAAGATGTGGCAGGGGCCTTGAATTCATTTTAATATTCTTAGAATTAAATCAGCAATTTCAGAAGCAATGTTTCCAAATACAGCATTGGCTGCCACCATATATCTGAGAGTCACACAGAAAGCCTCTATGTAACTAAGGAGACTGTCCCTTTATTAAAAGAATCTTATAATTATAAACTCACTGAACAGTCAGAATGAAACCCTGCATTAAGTGAGTTTTGGAATGTTGAAAGGAAGAGCCTGCTTTTCTTAACATTTTATGATATTTCCCTTCCATTCTGAGTATACATGTATAAATAAAGTATAATGACATTTCCCCCATTTAACAAAGTATAGTAGAATTAATCCATTGAAATAATGTTCTCTCTAATGTCAGAGTTTGCTTGGAATTGCTGAGGCAAGCTGGAAATACCAGGAAGCAAACTAAAGACAAGTAGGCATGAAAAATTTCTGATGGTCATAAGGCAACCAAATATGTTAAGTAAGTCTATGCAAATGCTGAATATAAAAGTTAATATTTGGGAACTCTGAGGTTTCCATGGCCTCATAAATAAAAATGCTAAATATTCTTATTAAATGCGATTCAAACAATACGCCATGATGACCAACAAAGATAATGTATGCGCCTCATAGTCTTCTGTTATTACATTGTTCAACCTAAAATATCTAGATCAAGGGAAATTATGCTGCTACATTGTCATTCTATTGAATTTCTCAAGTATCAGGGGAAAAAAAAGATTTAAGGTGGGGAATACTAGGAAAGTTCAGAATTCTTGCTTTCTCTTTTTGCAAATGTTTCCCTTTCAAAGAGTTGGGGAAAGTGCAGAAGGAAAGCTGACCTGGAATTATACATATGAAGCAAGATTTTGAAGTTGGCATCACTTGACAACTATAACATTTCCTTCTGTAGAGGCCACTAAGTGCTGGTTCAAAATATTAAACAGTTAAGTACATACTTTCACAAGTCACACAAATGTTGACCGGCACAGCCTCTTAGCACAGTTTTTCAGTTTAACTACAATAAGTGATAGCAGCAATGGTTAACAATTCCACATAAATACCACAAACACACATATGAAAGAGCACCTAAAACATGCAAAATCTCCACAATGACATCACTGAATATACACGATGCATAGAAATTGTAATGGTTTTTGGCAAGATGGTGTTTTTTTTTGTAACAAATACTTTATAAAACAAAAGTTCTTTTGTTATAAATGCTATTTAAAAAGTTGTAATATAATGAATTGTAGATATAAAAGTTCAGTTAATCTGAGTGGATTAATAATAAGATGAACCTGCTACTTTATCCAGTATAAATAATCAATTACAAATTAATTTCTAGTGGAAGTATGTTAAGGTATTTGATTTATAAAATTTAAGAATCACAGAAAGTAAACAGGCATAAAAATCACTTAAATACAGTATGCACAATTACTGTTAGGATTCTATATTGCTGATTCTTCCTAATTCTACTTATCACAAATAAATAAACTATGCCAAAACATTTTCAAAGCTCTTTGAAATGAGTGTATGATGATAAAAATTTCTAATTCCAGTGTAATACAAAGAACATTAGAAGTCTAGTGAAATTCAACACTGAATTCAAAAGACAAATAATTCCACTGTACCTTTTTTTTTAACATCCTAGAATTTCATCTTTTTTCTTCAACTATGATCTGGTAAACATAATTTATAAAATAAAAATTTGTGAGATTTAAAAAATACTTGTTTGAATTCCTGTTTAGAAGAGTAAGCTGGGTAATATAAGAATTTACAAATAGTTTGTATTTCTGTCTTCCTGCTGCAGGTTTCTTTCATTAGTTCTCATTTTCTTTCCCCTTCCTATCTCTAAGTAAATTCACTTCAGAAACATCCTAATTACGTTGACAGAAATTTAATCCTTTTGATTGAAAATGTTCCAAACCTTCAAGATGATTTTTTATACTTTCCATAGACTAAAAAAGGGTATAGTAGACTGCATTCAAAACCAATAATATAGTTGCTATGCAGCTGGGTATTCAAAAGAATACCACTTTAAATAAAAAGTTACTTTTCAGTTCATAATCTATAACTGGAATTCATATACTTGAAAACTGTAGTTTGTTTCCCCTCCAGAAATGAAAATAATATAAATGGAGTAGGCTGAGAGCTGTTCCTTAAAATAAAAGGTGATTACAGTTAGAGATTATCCCATCAAATCTCAAAAGGAGAAGTTGCTAAAAATTAAGGTGTAACATTACACAATGAAAAAAAGTTCACGTGCAAAATAGCCTATTTGGAAACTGGCAGCTTGAATCTAGTCCTTAATAGAAACTTGATTGAGAGCTTAAAACACTATTAAAAATTTCAAAACAAGGATACCCCTTCTTACTCAGTGGGAAGGTGGGGTTGTTTTTCCTCCCTAAACCCTACCTATGCACTGGAAGTCAAGGTGCCTGGATCCTAGTTCTGGCTCTGATTCTAACAAAGTGTGTGCACCTGGGCATTCATCTAATCTCTCTGGGACTGATTCTCTCTTCCATAAAAGAAGAGGGATGGATTAGATTAGAGGTTTTGAATCTTATTTTCCAGCCTGGCACACATGAAGGATGTGTAATAGAGGTAGTAGGTCATTCAGTCTAGTGAGTCTAAAAGTAGGAAGGTAGGGGCATAGGGAACATGAGAATTCCCAGGGGATCTGTGTTTCAGGACGTGTTCCCTTTACGATCTCCATCCATCTCTTTGGCCTCCTTGCCCCCTCCCCGCAAGAAGACATGATGACTCCTATTCTTCACAGCACTGAAAAATCACTGGGCTAAATGATCTTAGGTCTTTTCCAGGTCCAGCCTCTATGATTATAATTCACTCAACAAAGATGATGGTTACTTTAATACTTTGACCTAATTAATATTCTGATCAAATTAGTACTCTGACCTAATTAAAACTGAGTCTAATTCAACAAAGGCATGGTTTACATAAAAACTCAATTTAAATGTATTAAAATGCTTTCTTTTAAAAAAACAATGCAATCTTCAGTACCAAATTAGGTCTTTTCTTCAGCTTTGGCAGGCCCAATTAGTCAACTTACAAACAGGATGGAGTATGAGAAATTTTGTTTATCTTTCCTCTGCTTAAAAAAGTAAAATCAGAGTTGTTGGCAGTTTATCAATATCATCCTCTCTTTTCTGTTTTTGTATCAGTAGAAATACACCAACCACCAAAGGATGATATATGCAGTACATTTCTTTACCCCAGTTATGTTCTATGGCAAGGATCTCTTAAAATCATCCTATCTTCATCACTTTGCCTTATGAAAAACTATGTATTCATATCATCTTGGCCGGATCCAATGGGGAGGAGAAGCAATTATTCGAATACCATGCATTAAGGGAAAAACAACAAAAAACAATTGAGGATGCCCTTGCCAATGGTGTATTTCTTAATAAGTAACTATCTATATCATATCATATGGTAGATTTGTGGAGATATATCTTGTATAAAGGAGTTCTGTTTGAGAAAAATCTTTTAAACTGATTGATACAGAACTTGTTAATTCCTTAGTATTTATAACTAGTTTTTCATGAATGAACCTTTTAAAAAATACCTTAATAAATTATCATACACTCCCCTTGATTTTTTCCCCTAGGCTTAGAAATTTATTTCCTTTATCACATGGTAGAGAGTATTTATTTATAGATGTTAAGTATTACAGCTTTGTTTTGGCTAGAGGAATAAAGATCAAAGTGCTCTTTTCCTGTAGATAAAGAAAACCAATCAGAATAAGGCTGACTGAAATCAGAACTGTTTGTCTTTAATATCTAAAACTGTGGAGATAGTCAAACTAGAAAAAATCTGAATGGCTTTAGTTGATCTTTAATACTGAGAATCATAAAGATAGTATTTTCCCCCCAAAGCTTCCTGTTAAAAACAATCTTGACTGATTAAAAAACAAAATAATAACAAAATCCTCTATTAAATAGTTAATTTGCTGGCACCAATTTGTAGAGAAGACCAAACTCCCTGGCAGATTGGCAATCAATATTCATATCTGGTGGATGACTATATCAGCTTCTGGGCTTAAGAGAGGTATTTCCTCTGTCTAGAACCACCCCCTTCTCTGTCTGAATTATAAGGAACTCTTTTGAAATAGGATTTTTGGTTTATATGGGGTAAAAACAAAGGACAATCATTTGTTTAAAAAATATAATTAGGGACTTCCCTGCTGGTCCAGTGGTTAAGACTTCATGCTTCCAATGCAGGGGGTGCAGGTTCGATCCCTGGTTGGGGAACTAAGATCCCACGTGCTGTTCAGCACAGCCCCCCCCACCAAAATATATATATATATAATATATAATATATATATTATATATAACATATATAATATATATATTATATATATATAATTATTTGTCCATATACACATTCACCTCCATGACAAAATTAAGAGTTCTTTAAAGAATGACACAAACTTTTGCTCTCTACTCATGGCGAAGGGGAAACAAACTTTGCTGAATGTTCCATCTCAAAATAACCACAGTTAGGGGGCCTATATAATTTTATGCTAACAAACATGCCAGGTGATGGCACTGCTCTCAGTCAATTCAGAGTTGAAAGAATATTGATGATTTTATTACATCAGGGATTCCACTTATAATTTATCACTTCAGAGAATCTAAAGAAGCACAGTAAATCACTTTGTGAACAGGCAGCTACAGCAGAAAAGGTTAGTGCTTAATGGTAGCTGGATATAGTTTCAGATCCTGATACCCTTATGTATTAAGTAATGTGGGCAACCCATTTGACTTCTCTGGATTTCCTCATTTATAAAAGAAATAATGATATTTACCCTCACAGGACTTTTGTAAGAATTAAGTGAAACAACTTACAAAAGCACTCAGTACCATGGTACATTGTAAGTACTTAATAAGTGACACTCATTGATGACAGTCTGCACATTCTTATGCATGTGTGCATCTATGTGAACACACGGATGGTGCAGAAATGGCTTTACCTTATTATTGACTTTACAACAGGCTCTAAAAGATCCTCCACAAAACACTCAAAGCAGTATTATGTATTCTACAGCAAACCAATATATTCAATGGCTAAATAATGGACAAACTGTGTGAGTACAAAATTTGAGAAACTATGCAAAATAGTATTGGCAGAGTTTTTTGCTGGGCTCTCAAAAATGAAACCAAACTTTTATTACAGTATCTTTTACAAACGTTTTGAAAGCAGGAACTATTTTATATATCTTTGTACCCCTCTTAGTGTCTAGACACTAGGTGCTCAAATATTTGTTGATAGAACTATAAATTTTCATCTCAGTGAAGTCATCTGATTTCATGGCATCTAGAACCTCAGCCATATGACTTAGACAAATTAATTCAATGAAAGTATCAGCTAACAATGATCTAGTTGAAAAACCAGAGACCTGATCTATACTAGAAAACTTTCAGACTATTCTTTTGTAGATCAGGAAGTGATTTAACATGGGGAAAATTTAACACAGAGAAAAGTAACTATAATAAAAATATTTTAAGTACCTGATATATTATAAATCATATTCAGACCACACCTACTAACCATGATAACAGATGGACTCTTAAGAATAAGTTCTGTTGGATAAACATCCTGACTCTCTCTAACCTTTTCAAGTATTATGGTTTTTTTTTTTAAACTGCTACCATCTATGATTTTCAATAGCCAGTCACTCCCATGAATATAGAAGAAAAACAATTATGCAGCTATGTCATCCAAATGCTGACAGATGGGTTTGGCATTTTTGTTGTAGACAGTGCAAAACTTCCAGAGTCATGTGAGGGGCACTGTGGAATTTCTTACATGACATTACACTGACCTTAAAGCGTAAACTGCAAATACAGTTTTATTGTTTTTGTATGAACCACAGGATTGACTGGAAAGGCAGCATGTTCAGTTATAGTGAACACCTGCTGGACTGTTGAATTTTTGCTAAAGCACATACCCGATTTTGGCATCAACCACTGCCGCAGTATGGATGTAATTTTTTTTTAAGTTAAAATAGCAAATAATAAATATGGTATCTGGCAGTAGTATATCCTCAGTATCGTTTGTACAAAAACACAAAATTTAGAGGTAGCTGCCGATAATTTTTCATAATTTAATTATCCCAAAGAGTTACAATAATTCAGCTAATATTCTACCAAGCCATTCTTCAGAAAAGTTTTCTAAATTTAAATGTCACAACGTTCCTATTTGGTTTGAGTTATCAAAGCAAAATATAAATAAATAAAAAATAATTCACATTCTCAATCTGCGTTCTTCTAAATGAAACTGCTATAGTTTCATCTCTTATTTAAATAAGAGAGATTTTCAGTTTAGTACCTCAATATACACAAACAGGAATTCAAAATTTCCTAGTTCTGCTTTCTCAGTGCATACTGACTAACCTTCTTCCCCATGACAAACTTCCTTTGCTGTCAAAAACAAATCAAGAGTTTTTAAAAGTATGTCAATGCAAAAACAAAATGCACAATCACATTTTAAATGTTTTACAGAAATCTTTTTTTTAAAATGAGAGGTAACCTATGTTAAAAAAAAAAAAAAAACAACTTATTTTTAAAACAGAGTTCTTTCACAGTAGGCTGTCATGTGCACTTCTGAGCCCATTACAGGGTAAGGAGAAGAGGAAGGTTTTGTTAAGATAATTGGAAGAATGAGGCTCTGTGGTTCAAAATGACCAGAAGAGGGGGGACGAGGGGACACTGTGTGCCTTCATGAAAGATCACTCAGCCTTCCTTTTAATCAGACAGACTTGAGAGATGGGAAGACACCGTGTCCTCATCTCCAGCTCAAATCACTGGAAACCAATTACGGGTTGGAACTCAGAAAGGTAAGTAGAAAAAACTCTGGAGTCAGATGACAGACAGTACCATCTCCTTAGCTATAACCTGCTACATCTTGATCTCAACATAAAATGGAGATAATTAACCTTCTTTTCAAAGTTGTTGAAAGGATTAAAGATCATGTATACAGAAATAAATATGTATGTATTGAAATGTCTGAAGAAATATTTACTAAAATATTAACAGTGGTTATTTTTGGCTGGCAGACTTATGAGTACATATTTTGTTTTCTTTATGCTTATCTGGATTTTCTAATTTTCATAAATTAGTATTACTTATATAAGTGGTGCATGTAAGTCACTTAGCACACACAGTGCTGGCACACAGACTGGCTCAAAAATGGTGGCTACCATCATTATTAATACAAAAAAATAAAAGCAAAGCATCTTCTGCTCTTTCTTCTTGTTTCTGGATGCCTCTTTATGGAAGGAAAGTTATGAAATGAAGTAGATTGCATAACACAAAGGCCACGGCAGACTTCCCACTCCTGAGCCAAAGGAAAGGTCACAGCTTAGAGTAATAGGTCTTTATGTGTTTATGACTTAGTGTTGGGAAGAGCTGCCTAGCCATGGGAAAGCTCAGCTAACATGATGATTTAGCAAAGCAAATCAAAATGAAATTTGTCCTGGTCGTACAATAAATTAAAACATAAAATACCACCTACCTTCCTAGCTAATGTGAATTACGAGGATGCTTTGAAGAACAAATACTTCCCAATAGAACGCCCAGATCCAACAAAGTGATTAAGATTTGGATTTTTTTTAATGTGTTAATGATTATACAAGATAGGAACCTAGCTCATCTAAATTATTTTATTATTGAAGTGTCTCAACTGATAATTCACCATAGGCTTGAAAATAAAGACCTTGGAAAAACCACCACAGAGAGTTGTTTAACCAAAATTATAATTATTATAATTGCAAGATTATCACAGATAAATGCATTTGTATTTACTGTAGAAGAAACTGCACATTTTCAAAGAATTCTTTGAATTCAGCTAAATTTGGTAACAAAATGTTGTTACCTAAAATGAGTGTCAATATTCCTTTGATCTCAACTACAGTCAAGTAATTCCCTAGGGAAAACAGACTGAAGTTCAATGCTTATAAATAAATAATTCAGGGGATTTGAGCTTTGAAGAGTATGAGGTTTTTGTTGTCTTGACTAGTGCTTCTAGATTTTTAGTAAGACTTTTCCATTCTCTACTTTCTCTTTATGTTTGACATACAATCTAATGCTTGGGAACATTTTCAAAGCTTTGGTAGTTTTAAATTTCTTGTAAATCTGATAATCAAACTTCATTTACATTGATTTCTTAGAAAACAACAAAAAAACTCTATCCAGGTTCCAGCACAACAGTAAAAATGAGCTAGTAACAGTCTTTTTTTGCCATAATATTGGACTTCGCATATTATTTTTAAATTATATAGCTTCCAAAAAGAATGGCACCTTTATTCCCTCCTTCTACCCTCCTCTGCCCCCAAAAGAAGTTAGCGAAACATCTAGATTTTCATAAATTGCAAAAAATGAGGCACAGAAACTAAAATCTAATTATGCTTAAAAAAAAGAGTATGTAACTAATTCCTCTGGCTTATACCAACACTTTCTTATTCTGGACCTGACAGTTTTGTGTAAGCAGTAAAGCTAGTGTTGTCTCCTCCTGAGTAATGTAGAATTTTAAAAGTTAAAAAAAATAATGCCAGTTATTACGTAGACTAAAAATGAGAGGTGGGGTGGGAAGGAAAAGCAGGAGTCGAGGACACAAGTTAGTCTAGGCTGACTTTCAGTTTCCTTTTTGATAATTTTTTAAAAAAAACGCAATTCTTCCTCTACTTTGTGTTGCCTGAGAACCACTATGGTTTTGTAAAGTCTATAACAGTAATTATATTTAATCACCACGAGTACATTTGTTTTAAGCCTATGAACACTACGTTAGTAATACTAAACTATCTCCATTGGCTTATTTGTAAAAAGAAAAATATATTATATATTTATATTCTTATAAAGTTAACACTGAGGGCCGAGGAAAGGGAACGAGTGTTTAATCACAGTTTCTCTGGACTCAATAACCAGACTGGGGTCTTGCTCAAGCCACCTGGTCAAGCAGTGTCTGAGGAAGAGTCATAGGAGGCAGAGACGATGAAATTGCCGCTGTTGGAGTGCCCGGCCACTGACTGGGCGGCCTGCTGGCTCAGATTGTTACAGATAAGCACCAGCTGGTTGCTCTGGGCCTCGGACAAGGTGCTGCAGCTCTGATACACACTGAAGTTGGTTTTCCTGCCAGGGATGTTCCCCTTCTCGCACATGGTCTTCACCATCTTGGCCAGCTTGTTCTTGCCGAGGGCCTGGCAGTTGTACCAATGCAGAGCCGCCAAGTTCACGACCGGCTTAATGGACAGGTAGAAAGGGGCATCCTCATAGCGCATAGCAGGAGGCCGCCGCTGGGCATACTCCTTATAGTCTTGGACGGGGCAGGTCTGTGGAGCATGCTGGGTGGCATACACACGGGAGTCTGTCCCCCCCCTCTTGGTTTTGGCATTTAGGTCACCAGTGTCTTGACCCATCCACTCCAAGTACTCCAGCCCCGTTTCTGTTACCCGGAGCCGAATATCACCCCACTTTAAGGTAGACCCGTGGAAGCCCGTACAGTGCCCAAAAGCTTTTGTGTTGTTGAGCCAGACGAGGTTGAGCAGACCCTCAGGGTTATAGCGGCTTAGCAGTCCCCTTTTCCGCAGAATGAGCTCATCAGCAAAGGTGAGCTTCATGGACTTGTGTGGCTTATTTCCTTTTCCTTTGCAGCGGAGTTCAATTTGCTTCTGTTTCAGGGCCTCTTGGGAGCGCTTGAATTCCTTATCCCTGGTGATACTGTAGCCATACCTGTGTTCTTTTAGGTACCGTTCAAGTCCACACTGGTAATTGGCCAAGCTGTTGGGTTCATACTCGGATCCATCCTTCTGCCTGGCATCCACAAAGAAAGAGGCCAGGTAGGCATCCAACTCCTTGCAAGGGATGACATAAATCTCTCTTGTTTCAGAAGGATACTTGGAGATGAGGAACTCCCGGAAATTGCGGAGCGCGGTCTGTGTGCTCCGGATGGTTTTCTCATTCTGCTCTCTGCTGAGCTCAGCTGCTCTTTCATCCTGGTCTGCAACAAATTGGGGAGGGGAGGGATAAAGAGGGTGTTGATGAGTTCAGACAATGCACTTTCTACTCTGAAATAAAGTTTTCTTTTATAATGAAAAAGAGAAAGAAGGAATCAATTTTACAGAGATCACTAATAAATGTTATTTACATACCTGTTGCATTATAATAGCCAACTTCAGTTTCACAAATGATGTACTAGACAAGAGACGGCCCACCACAATCAAAATGAGCTTCTCATGTCATTGGCACATAGTTTAGTGCACGAAGATTTGTGGAAAGAGTGGGATTAGAGGCAGCCTTCGTTTTAGGAAAAAAGACATAACTGTGCTATTTACCCTAATGCAGTGTGCGAGGGCCCCATCAGAGCAACATATTTATTTTAAATCACTTCATTTGTGAAACCAGAGGTTGTACTGGTTCCATTTTATTGAATTAAACAAAAATATTTGAATCTGTTATTTAGCATTATCTCTAGAGATCTATATTTAAAAATTACTAAATAGATCATTTACAGCAGTTAACGAGACACATTCTACAACAATTCAGGTAAACGTGGTTTATAAATATTCTATATGTAATTGCAGGGCAGTTTACAATAAGTGATAAAAATATTTTGTGTTTTGCAAAATGAAAACAGACTCATAGATACAGAGAACAAATGGGTGGCTGCCAGACAGGAAAGGGGTGGGAAGGTGGGGCAAAATAGGTGAAGGGGATTAAGAGGTACAAACTTCCAATTATATAAATAAGTCACAGGGATGTAATACACAGCTTAAGGAATATGGTCATTAATATTGTAATAACTTTGTATAGGGACAGATGGTTACTAGATTTATTGTGATGATCATTTCATAATGTATGCAAATGTCAAATAATTATGTAATACACTTGAAACTAATATAATATTGTACATCAACTATATTTCAACACAAAAAAATTTGGTGTTTTGGGAAAGTAATGAGGATAAAACTTCCCAGCTATAAAGACAGGACAATGAAATTTGAGTAAGGCTATTATAATCAAGATGTAAGGAAGGGGTATGTCTCTTGGATAGTTTTACTTTATTAATTTATTATTTATATTTTGCCACCAAAGACTGGAGGTGCCTCTTTCCATTATGGATCACTCATGATTAAGTAGTGTTGCTCTGGAGTAGTGGTTCTCACATTTTAGTGAGCTTCAGAATCTCTCAGGATGCTCAATCAAAATCAGATTCCTCTATGCTCAGGATGAGGTTCAAGAGAACACACTTTGAGAAAAAAGATCTAGTGCTTATGGCTTATGAAGGAAGCCCTACTCTGTTTTACTAGATTTTTTTCTTTACAATGATTAAATTCAGTGATATCATTTCAATGATTTTCTCTCAGTAACATGTAATTTAAGTTTGGGATGTTAACATTAACAATAAAATCATTTTGTCAAAAATGACCACAATTACGTCAGACATGGTCTGGGTGGAACTCAAAAGAGAAATTCTAAATATGAAATTACACAATAGATAAAACAGGCTATCCTATTTGATGTTGAGAGGCCAACACTAAGGTTAATTAAAAACAACATAAAAATGTAATTTCTGATTCTAAAGTATAATATAAAATTATTTTGTTTATCCCAATTATCTTATTTAGGAAAACTTTAGATTAATTTTTAAGGCTGCTCAGTGGGAAGTCTTTGAAATAACCACATACGATAAGAAAAATAAAATTTCGAATAAACTGAATTTTATTCACAAACACTACTTTTTGTATTACTATACACATTTATGAATGTCCATATTATTTTAAAATGACAGTTGTAAGGTATAATTGCCAAAGTTCTCATAACTTTATAAAATGAAATGAACTAAAAATCACTAAACTAGCTAATTAGATATTTTTATAGGCACATTTTTTGAGATCATATTTCCAAAATTCAAATACACAACAGTATATTTTATCCTTCATTAGACTTAACATTTGGCTATGCTATCTTCTTCCAGTTGAACAATAAAGATGTGTATCTTTCCATTAGAAAGGTGAAGCCACATGTAACCTTTTACCATGCTAGCTTCCGTGACTGTTTACATGCAAAGCCAAAGGGGTCAGCACATCTGTTTATTGTGGCTACTTGTTCAAATATCTATCACAACAGTCTTCAAACTTTAAACAAAGACTTTCTAAGAAATAAACATTCAAAGACAACTGTAGGGAAAAAATTTCCAGTTCTTCAACTTTCACATGGAATCTTTCCTAAAATTTAGTTTTCTGAGATGAAGACCGAGTTTGCCATTCCAAACCTACTGTGTTACATACTCTGGGGCATTAAAGACTTTGAGGAGTCAAACAAAATTTATAAGTTATAAATCGATGATTAAATCCAAATATTGTCCACATTGTTGTCCTTCTCTGTCTTATACACATTCTGATATAGGTGAAATTTGTCATTGCAAACAGGGTATTTGGCCTGAATTAAGGTGTACTGAATTCAGGATTTTTGAAAGGCTTTTAGGTTAGTGAAGTTGATTCTTTTAGTTGGAACTGGAATATTCTGCAGGACTGCCAAAATGTTCCAGATAAAGCAGAAGCTTAAAATTTTATTTAATTTTTTCATATTTAGCATGCTTTTGTTCACAAGATGCCTAACAACTATTATCAAATCACATGAAACACTGATTCTAGTTACAGTCAATCCTCATCATTTTATAAAATATTCAATATTTTCTACCTTTTTACAAAAATAAACTGACTGAAACAGATCCACATTATTAGCACCCTGCTAACACACTCACAGTTGACCAACACCACAGCACTACTTCAACATCCTCAGCCCAGCCTCATTTCCAAGCCTTTTTCTCCTATTTGGTCTCAATCTTAGTTAAGAATCTGTGATATGGTGATTTATAAGTATGTATATATATATATATATATATATATATATATATATATATATATATATATACATACATATATATATATATATATATTTGGTCTTCGTCCGGGTTCTTGGCACAGAGCTCATAAAAGCCTTAGAATTTTCTGTGATGAGGGTGATCAATGTGTGTTTTGTTAATGTTCATGAGGTAACTTTTGGAAAGCACCTACGGGTAAGGGCTGGTTGTCAGTGGAGGCAAGCAGATTTCTGGAGTGGAACTTTCAGTCCTACCCCACTTCTCCACCTTTGGGGAGGGGAGAGAGGCTGGAGATTGGGTTCAAACACCAATGATTTAATCAACTGTGTTTAGGTAATGAAGGCTCCATGAAACCCCAAAAGGACAGGGTTCAGAGAGCTTCCCGGCTGGTGAACATGTGCAGAGTGGTACACCTTGCCCTAAGCATCTCTCTCATGTGGCTATTCCTGAGTTATGTTCTTTTATAATAAGTTGGTAATCCAGTAAGTAAAATGTTTCTCTGAGTTCTGTGTGTTGCACTAGCAAATTAATCCCTGCCAAGGACGGGGGTCTCTGTAATCTTCTATTTATGATGGGTCAGTCTTATAGGACTGAGCCCTTAACCTGTGGAATCTGATGCTACCTCTAGGTAGATAGTGTCAGAAGTGAACTGAATTACAGGACACCCAGCTGGTACAGGAGAATTTCTTGGTGGTGTGGAACCCCTCTACTGCCCAACATCAGAACTGGGTATATAACTGTAGAGCCATTCCATCTGTAGGAAAATAAAAGTAGAGTGTCACATTATCATATCCTTTCCTAACAGCCTGGAATTCACCACAAGAGGAGTTTGGAAGGGTAGAGAAACCCTCATTCATTTTGCATGAATAGGGGGAAGTAAATGGCTTTAAAGTCAAGTAATAGTAATACGTTTTTTGGCTAATGACAAAATCAAATAAAACCGGGGAAGATTGATAATAAAATATAGAACTGTTTTAATTATCTTGCATTTATCTCTAGTTTTAGAAATTTTTCTGATCCACTTCCTTTTAAAAACTTTTTGTTAGGTATAACATGCATACAATAAAGCAGACCAGTCATTAAGTGCATGCAATTATTTTTCACAAATTGAGTCCCGTGCCTAGATCAAGAAAAAGAGTATCAGGGACTTCCCTAGTGGTCCAGCGGTTAAGACTCAGCACTCCCAATGCAGGGGTCCCAGGTTTGATCCCTGGCCAGGGAACTAGATCCTGCATGACACAACTAAGAGCCTGCATGCCGCAACAAAACGATCCCGCACGCCGCAAGGAAGGTCTCACGTGCCACAACTAAGACCTGGCGCAGCTAGCTAAAAACACAACACAACATAACATAAGAAAAAGAGTATCACTAGCACCTCCGAAACCTTCCTCATGTCCCCTTCTTCCAGTTGCTCACTCCCACAAAGAATAACAGCTATCCTGACTTGAAATAGCATACGTTTGTCTGGCCTATTATTATAACTTATATGAATGAAATCTTAGAGGATGAACTCTTTTGTGTCTGGCTTCTTTTGCTCAACATTATGTTTGGAAGTTTCATCCATATTGTTATGTAGTTGTAGATAATTTATCTTCTTTACTGTGTAACATTCCATTGTGTGAATATATCACAATTTATTCTTCCACTCTATTGAACATTTGGGTAGTTTTCAGTTTAGGGCTATTTCCAATAAAATTGTTATGAACACTCTAGTAGGTGTCTTTTGGTGAGTCACATGGATGCATTTTTGGGGGTGTATACTTAGAATTAGAACTGCTAGGTCATAGGAAATCACATGTTCTGCTTTAATAAATACTAAACAAGTTTCCAAAGTGGTTGTACCAACTTGCTTTCTCCATGAGTGTGAGAGCTCAGATTGCTCCATATCTTCAGCAACACTAAGTAATGTTAGTCTTTTTTTTTTTTTTTTTTTGGTACGCGGGCCTCTCACCGCTGTGGCCTCTCCCGTTGCGGAGCACAGGCTCCGGACGCGCAGGCTCAGCGGCCATGGCTCACGGGCCCAGCCGCTCCGCGGCATATGGGATCCTCCCGGACCGGGGCACGAACCCGCATCCCCTGCATCGGCAGGCGGACTCTCAACCACTGCGCCACCAGGGAGGCCCAGTCTTTTTTATTCTAGCTATTCTGTTGGGTGTGTAATGCTACTGCACTGAACTTTTAAATTTTCATTTCTCTGATGACTGATGAAGCTGAACAGCTCTTCATAGGTTTATTGGCCACTCAGATATTTGCTTTTGTGAAGTGCCTGTTAAAAGTTATTTTCTACTGGACTGTCTGCCTTTAACGTTTTTTTAAAATTTTATTTTATTATTTATTTTGGCTGTGCCGGGTCTTAGTTGTGGCATGTGGGCTCTTAGTTGTGGCATGTGGGATCTAGTTCCCTGACCAGAGGTCAAACCCAGGCCCCCTGCACTGGGAGCACAGAGTCTTACCCACTGGACCACCAGCGAAGTCCCTGACCTTTACTGTTTGCAGGAGGTTTTAACATATCCTGCGTTTGAGTCTTTGTCAGATAAATGTATTACAAATATCTTCTCTGAGTCTGTGGCTTGCACTTTCACTTTCTTAATAGTGTCTTTTAAAGAACAAGAGTTCTTAATCCTAATATAGTCCAATTATCAATTTTTCCCCTTTATGACTCATGCTTTTTTGCATCCTGTTTAAGAAATTCTGCTTATTCCAAGATCATGAGAAATCTATTTCCTCCAAAAGCTTTACTGTTTCAGTCTTTACATTTTGATCTGCCATCTACTAGAACATCCATCTATATGTTCTAAGATAGAAATTAAGAGTAATTTTTTACATGGACCTTGATCCTTTTGATTTTAATAAAATTTGAATAAGCAATACAGCATATGGTACAGTATCTAAAAGCTACAAATGGGTAGAAAGTAAAAGTAAGTCACCCTCTCATCCCATCTCCTTGTCACCATATTTCCCTCTACATGGGAACCAATGTTACCAATTTATTGGGTATAATTTTGGGATTTTCTATGCACACACACTTATTCCTCTCCTTTCAAAAAGGGTGGAGGAATATACTATGCATCCTATTCTGCAACTATGCATCCTATTCCGCACTTTGCTTTTTACCATTAACAATGTATTAAAGATAGCTCTATATCATTACACACACAGTTGCCTCAATCTTTCTAACAGCTGTAAATAAAGTATTTTATATGGATACACTATATTTATCTGATTCCCTGTTGATGGATATCTGCATTATTTCCATCCTATTCCTATTATAAACAATGCTGCACTGGGTATCCTCGTATACATGACATTTCCTAAACATGAGCAAGTATATATACAGAATGAATTTCCAAAAGTAGAACCGCTATATTGCTGTTCCCCTGTACATCTGCTGTGCCAAATTAACTTCTGTGATAAGGTATGAGAGTGCTGGTTTAATCATATCTTCCGAGATATAAGGTATTATCAAACTTCTTAATCTTTGCTTATTTAATTTGTAAAATATACATTGTGGTTTTAAAATTTTCATTTCTTTTATGATAAATGACATTTAACATTTTTCAAATACTTATTAGCCCCCTATATTTTCTCATTTTCTTTCCGTGGATTGTTTCTGTACTTTGTCCATTTTAAAAAATATTTATTTATAGGAGCTCTAGATATATTTAGCCTTCTTTTTCTTATTATTATTATACTTAGCCCTGTGTAATGTATATAAAGATGTGTATATGTGTATTTTATTTTTTTAGTTTGCCTTTTGTATTTGTGACTTTGTTACATTTATGGGATTGAATTTATTTTTTAAAAATATTTCCTACATTTTGTGTTAGACATATTCTCCCCACTGTGAAACCATAATACAATTCTCTTTTGTTTTCTTCAAAGCATTCTTAATTTCATTTTTATTTTATTTATTTATTTTGGCCACGCCACGCGGCATGTGGGATCTTAGTTCCCCCACCAGGGATCGAACCTGTGCTCCCTGTGGTGGAAGCTCGGAGTCTTAACCACTGGACCACCAGGGAAGTCCCTTTAATATTTAAAATATTTGATCATCTGAATTAATTTTGGTTTAAGGTAGGTACTAACTTATATTTTTTCCTAGATGGCCACCTAGCTGTTATCAATAAATAACAGTGGTGATTGTGGTTGTAGAGAAGTCAATGGTCAGCATAATCTTTCTCCCTTCGGGGTCTCTTGATTGCACTTTGCGGGTGGGAGCTGGGTAGCTGAATGATTATTTCTTTATCTGTGAATGGCTACAACTTTACTAGGCTATATTTCAGTGTTGATCACTGTGCACCCATCTTTTTTCTGGTACATAGCGTGTCCTTTCAAGTCATAAATTCAAGCATTTCTCCACTGCCTTGTTGCAGTGGCAGATGACTTCCCATAAAGATGGCAAGTGTGTATGTGGTCCTCTACGCAGTCTTGCTTCCTCTGCTACTCTATGCTATCAAATAGGGTCCAGGGAAGCTCTGACCACCAACCCAAGCTCCCCATTCCAGTTCTTCAAAAGTGATTGTTAATTTTGCCACTCAGCAGTAGAAAACTGAGGTCTCATACCTTCATTTGAGAGCTACAGTCACAGTTCTCTTGGTATCATATCCAAATCCCTGTTTCATCGCTATGTTTGGCAACCTTTCTTTATATACTGTGGTTCTAGCAGAAGACTTTTAGTTTATTTGAGAAAATGTTTGTTTCTGTTTCTCTTTCTTGTCTTGAAGCGATTTCAAAGAGAAGTCAGAATTATGATCCAGCTCTTTGCATTTGAATGAGATTGCTGCAACTTCCAGTCCCTAACTTGGTGCCATGCACTTAATAGAGATTCCATAAATGTTCACTGAATGCTTTCTGATCCATGAAATCTACTCTATGAAGAAGGGTTATATTCCTGAAGATTTGGGCATTCATCAAAAACTCAGCAGTCAAACTTCATTAAATTTTGTTTGAATGTACGTGGTAAGAAATAGAACTTGGATTCTAAATAGCAACAAAAATTGTTTTCAACACAAACAAAAATGATAAAGATCACTTTCAATTTTCTTAAGAGAAGTATGTATATGGTTTAGCAGACAAACTGAATGAGTCACTGTCATTAATGAAGAAAATGCACTGAGATGAGCTAAATGGTTTTATTATATCAAGGAAGTTGTGATTAACAACAAATTTTAAAAGTTGAATGTGGGTAAAATCCCAAAGGTCTAGAAAACTGAACGGAGAAGACAAGGTAGCAGCCCAAAATATGCAAGTACATTTTTTTTTCCCTAAGCAGATCAGGTATTTAACAATTGGAAGCGAAGTTTTAAAGATGGTGAATGAGTAGGCATTAGAATCATGTTTCCTATGGCTCTCGTGAACCTAATACACCTAACAGTCTAATCACTGTATGTGCCCAGACCTAAAACGTAACTTAGCTCTGTCTCCACAAACTTGCTCTTTCACCCAATCAGTGCCTCCACCACCTACCTACTTGCCCAAGCTGAAACCTGAGCACCATCCTTGACACCTGCTCTCCCCGCTTCTACAGCTAATCCATCAAGTCCTGCTGGGCCACCTCATTTCATGTGCACTTAATGAGTAACTAAAACATGTTAGGAATTAAGTAAAAACTGGGTTTAAAGGATGAGTGCTTTTGTGGAGTTTACCATGACAAAACGACAAATGCTATGAAGAAAAGTAACAGGGTACTGTGAGAAAGAATAAGTGACCCACTTAAAGACCTGAAAATGAGAAGCCAGTCATACAAAGTATAGGAGGAAGAGTAGAAGGAACACCACAGGAGAAGTTCCTACAATGGAAACTGAGTTTGAGAACCTGAAAGAATGTCAGTGTGCCCAGAGTGAAGTGATTGAAAGGAGACTGGTACAATGAGAGGTCTGAAAACTCACAGGCTGGATCTCGCCGGGCCTTGTCTGTAAGTCATTATTAATGACTTTGTATTTTGTCCTAAGAAAACTAGTTGTTCAGAAAACTACATGGTCAGATTTGCATTGCTCTGTTATGATATAAACCTACCTCCTACCATGCTAAGAAAATCTTCAATAAACTCTGCTTTATATAAGTAGGGCTGAGTTCACATCTGGATGATCGGGTGGAACACATTCCCAGACAATGAAATGATCCATAATCTGAACCTTCTTGATGGAAGCAGAAGGTCAGAGCCAGAGGGAGCAAGAGAATATCCAAGTCAACCACCACCTCCCCTCCTCTCCTCCCCCACAAAAAAAAGAAAAGGTATTAGAAGATGTATGAAGTTTTAAAGCAGACAACTTTTCTATACTTATTTAGTCTCTATGCCCCATTAATTACATTATTTTTTCATGTATTTATCATTTGGGAATCCTGAGTACCCAGCATATGTTCCCGCACAGCAGAGCTACCAAATGAAGACTGGGTATGAAGACTGTCTGAATATGTACTATTAAAAGAATTTTAAATCCATAAATCCTCCACATATATTTTGAATGACTGAACATGTCGCGCTGTGACCTGAGTTTGATATAAAAAGGGAGAACTTCTGGACACGCATGGCTTTCAAAAATGTATTCTAAAAAGGTCTGCCTTTCCCCAGACCTTCAGTTTGTACTACCTTCCCTCTCCCCACACCATAGCCTGCTGGGCTACTATTTTAGTGGTGCTGACTGTCACTGTATCACTAGTATGGTTTTGGTTTTAAGTAGGGAGGTTGGATAAACTCTGTATGCAGAAGATGTGAGTGACCTTAGTTCTTTGAATAAGTGGTCACATTTCCTTCCTGTACCATCCTCAAGAGCCATAATATTTATTACTAAAACTTACTTGAAGTTTCTCAAAAGGGGAAGCCATCCCATCAACCTAGTGTAGTGAAACTGGTCTTTGATAAACGTAGCCAACAGATTGAAAAGTTTTAGATTACTGACTTCCAAGAGATCTGTGACCTGGAGCAGGGCCCCAGGAAAAGCCTCAGCACAAGCCCAGGGAATCTTAGGAGAGCCTGAGTAAAGCTTTTATGCAGACAGCTTTTCTGTACTTATTTACATAGTCTCCATGCCCCATTAATCCGATTATTTCCTCCCTTGTTAGGAGATGGCATGGAAAAACACATAATTAGTGCCGTATCTTGTGTTCTCATTGAATTTGAGGAGATTTATGTTAGATTTAAGTTAGATCCCTTTGCTTCTATGGCTGTGGCACTCAATTTAACAAAAAATAAACTTAGCTATCACATTCCGTTTGTGATTTTATTAAAGCAATACATCTGAAGCAATAAGAAACATTTCCTGAGGTTTAACTTCTTTTTAACTCATTTAAGAAGAGTATTTTGTCTTTTTACTTGATAGAGAAATGATGTTTAAATTCTCTTTATAAATCAATGAATAATAAGTCCATGAGCTTATTAAATAAGAATATATTTTAAATTTGAAAAGTAAAAAAAGCAAAAGAAATCTGGTGAGTAGATGTATTTATGAGGCTGCAGTTGGAATTAATATTTAATCCACATTTGTGGCACAGGCTCCAGGTTCTATAGGAATTCAGAAAGAAATAGAGAGAGAGAAGTCAAAGAAGAGTTTGAGCTGGGTTAGAGCTCTGTTTCGGGGAAAAGGGACTTGGGTTAGGTATTAAAGGATGGGTACCATTTGGTTAAGTGGAACAGGAGGGTAGGGCATCCCAGGAAGAAACTGCATGAGCAAAGGGAAAGGTATGGGAAGGCTTGCGCTCATGAGGACTGTGAAACACCGATCCTGGTCTGGGGGTTAGAGTGGGAATAAAGCCAGGCCAGTGAGATGGACAAATGGAGGGTCTTATATAGTAATTATAAAGATATACACCAACGAGAGGAGACTGAATATGCTAAGTGCAAAGGACCTCTACATGCCAAACATTTGAAGAAGGTACTTAAAAAAAAAATAAATCAACACCCCATTTCTCCACCTCTGACATTCTTTACTCCCCTTACACTGTTCTCTTCTTCCATACTCCTATTACCATCTGACATAATACATATTTAACTGATAACTTGTTTAGCATCTGTCTCTGCCCACCCAGCGGGCTGTGAGCTCTTTAAGAGCCAATACTTCGCTGCTTTATTCCCAGGGTCTGAAAAAGCACTTGAGAAGTAGTAACATTCAGTAAACACTTGTTGACTGAATTAACAACAAAGCTGAAAGGAAAGTTACTGAGATAACTCTGTGTGTGTAATTACACAATCCACTTTAGACCAACTATACTGACTGCATTGAGAAAGGACTAAAAATAAAAATCAGTGACACAAAATTAAATTTTGGGTCTCACAATCGAATCTCAAAGTCACCTTATCCTTTATTAAGGTTCTTCAGAGTTAGCTGTGGTCAGGGCAGGTGATCTGCATGTCTATAATAATGAAATGACTTATAAGGCCACTGGAAGCTTTTCCCAGGGCTAATTTCTCAGGAAATAAGGACCTATCAGCTCTCACACAAATTGCTGTAAGACAATATCTTTATCTTAACTATCAGGATAAGGAAAAAACAAGTAATACTTTAACAAAAGTCCATACCAGAATTAATATATCCATAAAATCAAGGGACAGCTCCCTCCCTCCAATGCTGACCTCCACTTTATTTTATTTTTAAAAGTATTTATTTACTATTTTTGACTGCGTTGGGTCCTAGTTGTGGCACGTGGGATCTTTCACTGCAGTGCATGGGCTTCTCTCTAGTTGTGGTGTGCAGGCTCCAGAGTGCACAGACTCTGTAGTTGTGGCAGAAGGGCTCTCTAGTTGCAGCACGCGGGCTTAGTTGCCCCGCAGCATGTGGGATCTTAGTTCCCCGACCAGGGATCAAACCCGCATCCCCTGCGTTGGAAGGCAGATTCTCTCTCTTTTTTTTAAATTAATTTATTTGGCTGCCTCGGGTCTTAGTTGTGGCACATGGGATCTTCGCTGTGGTATGTGTGATCTTTCGTTGTGGCGTGCGGGCTTCTCTAGTTGTGGTGCACGGGCTCCAGAGCACTTGGGCTCAGTAGTTGCAGTGCGTGGCCTTAGTTGCCCCACAGCATGTGGTATCTTAGTTCCCTGACCAGGGATCAAACCCGCGTCCCCTGCATTGGAAGGCGGATTCTTAACTGCTGGACCAGCGGGCAAGTCCCCTGACCTCCACTTTAAAAAGAGATTAACCTGACATTATGGTGTCATCTATTAGGTACTTCTTCTATACACATATTCATTTGATGTAAATTTTCTTATGACTCTATGTTCAAGGAAAATGATCTTGGTATTAAAAAAAATATGCCCTGGTTGGTAATCTTACGAATAGGCCTACTTCAATTTTATTTGTCAGGGGTTACAAAACTCATATTTGCCAACATTCATGTTTCATTTTTAAAAATAGCAATAGCTCCTAACCTCTGCAAATTTATTTCAACAAATAGTGAGGTATATTTACTTTAAAGGTGGAAAACAAATTCAGATTACCTTATAACTACCATAAAATGTATTAAAGGGCTTCCCTGGTGGCGCAGTGGTTGAGAGTCTGCCTGCCGATGCAGGGGACACCAGTTCGTGCCCTGGTCCGGGAAAATGCCACATGCCGCGGAGCGGCTGGGCCCGTGAGCCATGGCCGCTGAGCCTGCGCGCCCGGAGCCTGTGTTCCGCAATGGGAGAGGCCACAACAGTGAGAGGCCCGTGTACCGCAAAAAAAAAAAAAAAAAGTATTAAAATGTCAGTGTCTTCTTTCTCCTTTAAATACCCAAATCGTTGCACATTTCAATGCTTTTTCCTAAAACTTTAAAACGCAGGCTATTTTCTGGGATTGTTAACATCACTAATTGAAGCCAGACTTGTATGCTATTATAGCTGTCTGACCAGCAAATTATTTTTATGCTCAGTTAATCTTCTCCAATAATGGAAGTAAAGCACACTTCTTAAATACACATTCATGAGCATGAAAATTTAGCACAATAGTACCAGTTAGTCCGGTATGATTTTTGATAGTATTTTTCACTGAAGTAGAAATCACTTAAATAAACATTAGTCACCTGCTCATTTCTCCTGGTTGTACGTCATGTGACTCTAGAACCTCTGGAGAATTCTCTCCTTGATAAAAGTTTAGAAATAAAATAGGGCACAAAAAATACCAGTATTTATTAAATAAACAAAGTGCAGGCAAAACCTCTTCCTCACCTATATTCACTGTTTTCTGTATATATGAATTAAATCAGGCCAAGGTGCTGTGTTTGTTGGAAGGTAAGGTGAGATATCACTTGTGTAAAGACTAGGCACTAACCTTGCAGATCCTCGCAACAAGGAATTAATTTATGGCCAACAGGGTGCAGGAGTCTCCATTTTTAACAAGTTCTCGGGTAGTTCTAATATAGCTTTGGTCTAAGGCCATGCTTTGAAAAACACAGCTTCATCTCTCCTTCCCCCTAGAAGGCCTAAAAAATGACTCTTCTTTCAAATAAGTCTCAGCCCAAGCCTCAGTTACAGCAGGTGACACAGAGCTGGGATGGCAGATTTCCGGATCTGAACGTTTTTATGTCCCAGGCAGAACAGTTGCTTCATGAATAAATAATAAATGTTTAAAAGTGGCTTCTGTTTCAGTGAAAAATACTATCAAAAATCATACTGGACTAACTAATATTGTTAGTCAACAAAATAATGAATGAGTCAAAGAATTACTTCCCTCTGAAACCCACTGGATTCAGATTTTTTCTTTCATAATGTCTCTGAATTTATTAAGTTCAACATTGTTTCCCTAATTGCCAAAGACCATTTTTAAAATCTAACCTTGCCTGGTCCCTTTCAGGGCAGTTGACGTAGGTAGTGTAGTTAATGGTTAATGGCTCCAGCTTTGCCAATAAGAATGCTTACATTCAAATCCCAGCTCTGCTGCTTAACCATCTATGTGAATCTGTATAACTTTTTAAACTTAAGCCTCTGTTTCTTCAATTGTTAAATAAATATAATAATTGTACCCATTTCTTAAGAGTTCTATGAGAATTAAGGTAGGAAAGCAAACCACTTAGCTCAGTGTTGGACACATGAATCATCTAGTTCAACCCTTTATAAATATTGCTGCTGAGAAATGTGTTCCAACCCACTAAATCAAAGTCTTCCTACTTCACCTGAGTCCTCCTCTACTGATGCTTTAATTTGCAACAAATATTTACTAATTCTTCCAAGATAGATCTATAAAGGCCACCCATATTGGGCATTTGTGCATAACTGAACATATCCTGCCATGGGCATATGGAAACAACTGGAGTTAATATCTATATCTAAAACAGCTCTCAGATACTCTGGTTTCTCTTCAGAACGCGTAAGTCTTTCGCCTCTTACTAAAACAGCTCTCAGGAGACCTTCCATTCCACATGACCTAGAATCCTTTTTTAATTTTTTATAAATTAATTTATTTATTTTTGACTGCGTTGGGTCTTTGTTGCTGCACATGGGCTTTCTCTAGTTGCGGCGAGCGGGGACTACTCTTAGTTGCGGTGCGCGGGCTTCTCATCGCGGTGGCTTCTCTTGTTGCGGAGCACGGGCTCTAGGAGCATGGGCTTCAGTAGTTGTGGCACGCGGGCTCAGTATTTGTGGCTCGCGGGCTCTAGAGCGCAGACTCAGCTACTGTGGTGCAGGGGCTTAGTTGCTCCGCGGCATGTGGGATCTTCCCAGACCAGGGATTGAACCTGTGTCCCCTGCACTGGCAGGCGGATTCTTAACCACTGTGCCACCAGGGAAGTCCATGACCTAGAATCCTGTGATTTGACACACTTAGTGTGTTACTATAAGAAGAGACATTATGTGACTGTATGAATTCAGTACAGTAATAAACAAAGGTATAATCATGGAATTCTCTCTTCTAAGAATGCTTCTCTTTTGGACTAAATGAAGAAAATGAAGGTTTCTCCTCAATTGCTCCTTCCACTCAAAAAGAGACACAGCATCCCAGGTGTGACCTAATAAGCCTTGAGGGCAGCCCTGTTAGCTAGGGACGGCTCAAGGCTAGCCACATTTGCTTAGAAGGGAGTAAATTCAAACAGGCTTCACAAATAGAGGAGATGTGGCATTCAGTGACAACTAAGAAGACACAAAAGGCAAAAGGGAGACCAGATGACAGGAGTGAATAAAAACCAGATGAAGCTTCTCAAATCTCAAACTTAATTTCAAGTCACATAAAAGAAATTAAGCAATCCAAAGGTGAAAAGAATAGAACAAGAGAATAAATATTGTACTGGATTAATCACAATAAGGAGACTTTTGTCTTGGCCAAAATATATTCTTAAATCAACTTTAGAATGTGGCTGCATTTTCAAGCTTAGCAGCACAAAACCCACATGACTGTAATTAATGTAATAAATCATGTTGTGGAATTTTCTACAGAATCTGACAGCACTCACTGATACATTGCTTATTAGAGACTAGAGATTTCTCGTGCAGTTTTTTATTATACTGCCAGAGACACTGAATCAAGAGTACCTTCTGATGTGTCTGAAACATCTGCTGCTGGTGTGATACATAAAATATACAGTGAGCTGCTATCAGACTTTAATATACAAAACATCATACACAATTTCCAAAAAGACTTGTTTTTGAATTCTTACTTTTCTGGACTTAGGGCAGTCGTAGAAGATACATGGATTCATTATAGATGTGACATTTACATTTTCCACGGTTTCAATCATAAAGTCCCAGCTTTACACACATGGCTCTGCTATCCAGTTCACTCTATGACGACTCCATTAGTATATAGCACAGAATACTGTTAAACAGGCATTATTTCATCAACCTCTTTATGTTCTTTCATTGTCTTTCAAAATCTGACTCTTAAGTAAAATTTTAATGAATTTAACTTATTCTCAAAAGTAAAAATTAGTCCTTGCACAGTTCAGGAATTCAGCCATGACCGCATTTCACCTCAGTGAGTTTACATATATAAGCATCTTCTAATTTAGAAATATCTGAACTTTAAAAAACATATGGTTTAATGGCCCTTTATTCACATGGGTAACTATTCAAATGAGGAAAATATTATTTTAAGTATACTTCCCCTAATAAAATAAAAATCATTTTATGCATTTTATCATAAAAGTAACACATTTAATAATAAAAATCATTTTATTAATTTTATCATAAAAGTAACACACTTAATATAAAAACTTTCCCCAGAAAATAAAAATACAAAGAAGAGAGCAAAACTGCCCATAAATTTATCCTTGAAAGACAGCCACTGGATACATTTTGGTATATATCTTTCCAACTTAAAATTTTAATTAAAAATATTACTTTAATAACCAAGAACTAATCCATTCTGTCTTAACTGTACACTTCTCTTGTGATTTATTTTATTTTTTTTTGGAAATATTGCTTTGTCTTATGTTTAAGAGGAAGACTGTTAACACAGTTATGCCTCGATAAGTTACTATTTTTGACATATTCCTTTTGATCATCTAAAATGATATATTTTAAGACTCGAATAAGAGTTTGGCATTGGATTTATTATCCACTGGTGACACAGGAATTCCTTTCTTAGCTACTGAGAATTCCCTATATCCACTCTTGCCCCCTTTCAAACTGTTCTCCATACAGAAGCCTAAGTGAGTTTTCCTAAAAGAAAGCAGAGGAAATGAAAGTTACCTCTTATATTCTTTCTGGAAATTTTAGTATTTGCATATTTGCTTCAACATTCAACAAAAATATATTTGGCACCTCAACACGGCAGGCACTGTTTTCGGCACATCTGTATATGCTTCCTCAAGCATATACAGATGTGCCTAAACACATCTGTACAGATGTGTTTAACACTTTAATTTTCATTCCCTCGTTGTGGAGACAACTAGACAATAAAAGCAGATGGAGACTGGGACTAGAAAAGGATGAACAAAAGAAGTCCTGGCAAAGTTTTGGAGAAATGAAGAAAACCAGGGGAAAGGTGGTCCAGGTCCTAAAAGAGGACATTTAAGTGCTAAGAGGATGGATGCTGAAATGTGTAAGAGAAGCATCACTATGGCCAGTGAGCCTAGTGGTTAAGAGCTTGAACTTGGGAACCAGACTGCCTAGGTGAGAATCCCAGCTCTCCCATCCTCTTATTGTGTCACCTTGGGCAAGTTCAACCTTTCTTTGCCTTAGTTTATTCATCTGAGAAATGGAGTGCCTTATAGTCTTAACTTCATAGAGTTGTAAGAACTGAGTTACCATAAGTAATTGAGATAATAAGCATTCTGTAAGTATTGGCTATTATAACTGCTATTCTGTATACAGTAACCAGAGAGCTAACAGCATATGACCCTGCCTACTGAAAAGCATCTTGGAAGTAAAACAGTCATCACCATTTGTTAATAGTTCGTCAGTATGTCAGAACTGAGTATTTGAAAAGCACTTTTCATGAGTTTGCTAAAATTCTATGGCTTCAATAAGTGAGAACAAACTTAAGCACAATACGTGAGGAAACATTTGATGAATTTGAGATGAAATGCTATACCACAATAGAAATAGTTACAACAAACTTTTGATTAGAAACCATTTCTTCCTTTAAATTTACATTCAATTTACCGGATTGCATATCTTAATTAGTAAGGATCAAAATGTGAAGGCATCTTTTACTGAAAATGCATAATACAGTAAAAACTACAAAGGAATTATTCATCAACTTGAAACAAAAGATGTATGGCATATAAGTAAAGGAAAACAAATAACCTCAAAAATAAAAATGCACAAAACTCTAATAAATTACCTCCTTTTCTGAGTTAGGTTATTAATATTCATTAAATTCCATCCAAGAAGTAATAACCTAATGGATAGGAGGATGCTAATTTCCCTAATTGTGTCAGTGGATAATAACAAAACATATTTTTGAAAAGCTCATTATAAAATAAAAATTAAAGTATTTTTCTATATGGATTGGCTTTCTATTACACATTGTAAGTGCAGGCAAAACAGGAAAATAAAGCTTTTTTCTTAACAATGAGATAGCTGTTTTCCATTACATAAAATAATAATTTAGCAGCAGTAATTATAACAGTATGAAGGTGCTGAAAAGCTAGTGACCTGTAACATAAATCTTAATATACTCTACAGACTAAAAATATTATATAAAATATAATTTCAGGTATTATTTTTAAGGAATATGTACTTATATTTATTGAACCAAGCCCTAAAGTCAAATTCACAGAAATAGCACATTCTAGGATTATAAAGATTATTTTTCCTGCTGAATGGAGTTAGGGGTGAAAAATTAAGTAATACTTAAATTATTAAAAAAAAAAATTTCTCAGGGGAGTGACATCAGCAAGGTGGCCAAGTAAGACATCCCCACCCCAACCCCCCAAAATAATTTGGCATTCATCCATGTACAAAACTGCCTTTGTGGGGGGCTCTGGGACTGGGTCAGAGATTGTAAAACCCTGATACAGTCCAAGACTGAGGACAGCTGTTTTGAGAAGGCAGGCTTGTGCCCAGGTGACTGACTTGCTGATCATGGTCCTGGCTACAGATCCAGAAACAGTTCCATATCGCCAGGGACTCAGTTACAGCCCCATCTGGCTTTGGTTCTGTCACCAGCACTACATGCCAAGGGACCCAGGAGGAGTCATGACCACCCATACATCGAGTAATAGGCATACACACCTTGGTTCAGGCTGTGGGCCCTAAGTGTCTCCAGCTCCTCTTGGCTGTGGTGTGGAGCCCCAGAGGTAAGTCCACCGAACTCAGACTAGAGATTCTGAAAGGGCCTGTAACGGGGCTCTAGCCCATCCTAGCCACAGTCACCAACAGGCTGACACAGGGACCTGGCAGGAGACACTCCCGTCTGCACCCCTGGAAATTCTGAAGGGGTCCTGTACTTGGCTCCAGCCCCATCACAGGAACAGGCCTGCAGGTCCAAGGATACAGCAGGAAATGCTACTGTTCACACAACTGGAGATGCTAAAAGGGCCCTATACTCAGACAAAACTTTGCTAAGGAAACTGAACCCATCATGTTGGGAGAGCTGAGGCCTCTAATGTGGGTGCTCGCATCTGAGACTTGTCTTTGGAGGCCTGCTGACCAGCCACCAATTCTCCACCCGCCGTCTCTACAAAGAGTCCTGCCTGGCAATACCTACTTTTCACTCAGGAAAGGGCCTAGGGGAAGCAAACTTATTTACACAACTGCAGAAGAAACCAACACCAGATTCCTGTCCTGTGTTCTTAAATGTGAACAAAAAATTAGACTAGGTGTCAGAAGAAAAGTAGTAGCATTAAAGAGAAGGATGAAGAAAAAGAAACATAAGAACTGAAGGAAGAGATAATTCAAAGACAAAATAATTTTTTAAAACCCCCTAATTAAAATTCTCAAAGAGATTTGATAGATTATTATAATTATAATCCTCATAAAAGGAACAAGTACTAAAGGAAAACTTTTTTTTTTTTAATTTATTTATTATTGGCTGCACTGGGTCTTCCTTGCTGCACACGGGCTTTCTCTAGTTGCAGCAAGCAGGGGCTACTCTTCGTTGCTGTGCCCAGGCTTCTCATTGCGGTGGCCTCTCTTGTTGCGGAGCACAGGCTCTAGGTGCTCGGGTTTCAGTAGTTGTGGCACATGGGCTTAGTTGCTCTGTGGCATGTGGGATCTTCCTGGGCCAGGGCTTGAACCTGTGTCCCCTGCATTGGCAGGTGGATTCTTTTTTTTTTTTTAAACATCTTTATTGGAGTATAACTGCTTTACAATGGTGTGTTAGTTTCTGCTTTATAACAAAGTGAATCAGCTATACATATACATATATCCCCATATCTCCTCCCTCTTGCGTCTCCCTCCCACCCTCCCTATCCCACCTCTCTAGGTGGTCACAAAGCACCGAGCTGATCTCCCTGTGCTATGTGGCTGCTTCCCACTAGCTAGCTATTTTACATTTGGTAGTGTATATATGTCCATGCCACTCTCTCACTTCGTCCCAGCTTACCCTTCCCCCTCCCTGCGTCCTCAAGTCCATTCTCTACGTCTGCATCTTTATTCCTGTCCTGCCCCTAGGTTCTTCAGAACTTTTTTTTTTAAGATTCCATATATATATATGTGTTAGCATACAGTATTTTTCTCTTTCTGACTTACTTCACTCTGTACGACAGACTCTAGGTCCACCCACCTCACTACAAATAACTCAATTTTGTTTCTTTTTATGACTGAGTAATATTCCATTGTATATATGTGCCACATCTTCTTTATCCATTCATTGGTCGATGGACACTTAGGTTGATTCCACATCCTGGCTATTGTAAATAGAGCTGCAATGGACACTGTGGTACATGACTTTTTGAATTATGGTTTTCTCAGGGTATATGCCCAGTGGTGGGATTGCTGGGTCGTATGGTAGTTCTATTTTTAGTTTTTTAAGGAACATCCATACGGTTCCCATAGTGGCTGTATCATTTCACATTCCCACCAACAGTGCAAGAGGGTTCCCTTTTCTCCACACCCTCTCCAGCATTCACTGTTTGTAGATTTTTTGATGATGGCCATTCTGACTGGTGTGAGGTGATACCTCATTGTAGTTTTGATTTGCGTTTCTCTAATGATTAGTGATGTTGAGCATCCTTTCATGTGTTTGTTGGCAATCTGTATATCTTCTTCGGAGAAATGTCTATTTAGGTCTTCTGCCCATTTTGGGGCTGGGTTTTTTTTTTTTTTTTTTTTTTTTTGCGGTACGCGGGCCTGTCACTGTTGTGGCCTCTCCCGTTGCGGAGCACAGGCTCCGGACGCGCAAGCTCAGCGGCCATGGCTCACGGGCCCAGCCACGCCGCAGCATGTGGGATCCTCCCAGACCGGGGCACGAGCCTGTGTCCTCTGCATCGGCAGGCGGACTCTCAACCACTGCGCCACCAGGGAAGCCCAGGGGTTGTTTGCTTTTTTTGATATTGAGCTGCATGAGCTGCTTGTAAACTTTGGAGATTAATCCTTTGTCAGTTGCTTCATTTGCAAATATTTTCTTCCATTCTGGGGGTTGTCTTTTCGTCTTGTTTATGGTTTCCATTGCTGTGCAAAAGCTTTTAAGTTTCATTAGGTCCCATTTTAAAATTTTTGTTTTTATTTCCATTTCTCTAGGAGGTGGGTCAAAAAGGATCTTGCTGTGATTTATGTCATAGAGTGTTCTGGCAGGCGGATTCTTAACCACTGCGCCACAAGTGAAGTCCCAAGGAAAACTTTAAAAAATCATGTTAGAGGAAAGGAATTTTCAGCAATTTAAAGACTCAAAGTTTGGGACTTCCCTGGTGGCGCAGTGGGTAAGACTCTGCGCTCCCAATGCAGGGGGCCCGGGTTCGATCCCTGGTCAGGGAACTAGACCCCACACATGTGCTGCAGCTAAGAGTTCGCATGCCAAAACTAAGGAGCTGGTGAGACACAACTAAGACCCGGCGCAACCAAATAAATAAATAAATATTAAAAAAAAAAAAGACTCAAAGTTTACCTCCCACCTATCCCTTCTTGGGAAATTATTTTATGAACTCCAGCAAAGAAAAGGAGAAAGTAAAGGGAAACATGAAATCTAGGGAACAGTGGTTGCAACCCAGGGGAAAACTCAGAGTGGGTGGGATGGTCACCTTAGGCTTACATTAAATCAACTTGTCCAAACTGTAGTAGGAAGACTGAAGGTCCAAAATAGGAATCTTGGAGGGACCACACAGATATGATAAGAGCACACTGTTCTTTTGTCAAAGAATGTTATCAAAAATTTTAGGAACACACACACACACACACACACACACACACACACACACACACAACCTCCAAACTAGAATAATACCATATTTCATTGATTGTGAGATGCACTTCTTCACATTTTAACATCTCTGAAATTTGTCTCACAATTCCTGGTAATTATAGTTTAATTGGTAGCATGCTTTTTATTTCTTTGTGGAACATAAAATAATGGTACATCTTACAATCAATGATATTTCAGATGCAATGAAATACAGTAGTAGTAGTAATAATAATAATAATAATAATAATGCTGGGACATACTTATTGAGAACTTACTCTCTGTACCAGGCATTGTTCTAAACCCCTTACATGGATTAAGTCATTTATCCACATAACAACTCTCAGGAACATTCTCCTTTCAGTGTCCCAGAGGTTGTGAAATTCATCAGGATGAAAAGAAATTCAATCTTAGAACACTAATAGCTATGAACAATATTTACACTGTCAAAATAATATAAATGGTGTTATTGGTTTTGAACGTTTAGAGTCAACCTAAGGATAAAGCAGAAAAGACTTAATTATGGCCATAGAAGAGAATGAAAATATTGACAACCTTGTGAAATTAAGAAGATGGTAAGCAGGGAGGGGAGAACAGAAGAAGGTAGAATAAGGACACTAATATCTTCACCCTTAGGTTGAGAAAGCATATTTATTTCATCTTTCATTATCTTTAGTTTTTCTATTGGTAACGTGTTTTAATGGCAACAACAATCAAATAATGGGAGGGTAATGAAACTGAATTAAATCATCATTTATAACAAGGAGTCTGTAGATATTTTCTGAAGTTGATAAATCAAGAAAAAAATCAAGAAACAGAAGTATAAAAAGTTTGTTTAAAATTTTGGAAGAACTGAAAATAGAAAGGCTCAAAAGAAGTTTCCTTTGAAGAGTGGGATTATGAGGTGATGAGAGCTGAGGCGAGACTGCTATTGTTCAGCAAATTTTATGGATCGCTTGTGTACATGAATAACTTTGACAAAAATGAAGAACATTGAAAAAGGCAATAAAATTATTGCTTTTTTTCTAAGAAAGCAATCCTATAGTTTTAAGGCAGTACTGAAGAATCAGCCTGATATGTGTATCATAACTGAAGTCAATAAACCACCTAAAAAAACCATGCAAAAATATAAATAAATAAAATAAACCACCTAAGATACATCAATCAACTCAGATTTACTGTTCTCTGATCACTGTACTGATCACTGTTCTCACCTAAAATAAAGCTTAAATCACCTTGTAGCCACAGAAGCATAATTCATCATTTTTGCCACGTTATATAAATACTTCTTCTGGGTCTAATACACCCTTGGGAACACAAGCCATTAGTTACATAAATGAGATCTAGACTGAAAGAGAGGTATTGCTGGGCCTAAACTACAGTGGATCACCTGCATACTGCCCATCCCTGCTGTGACCCAAGATGGTCAGGCAGCTCAATCTGTGAGGAGCAGGAGGAATCTGCTGCTTCTCAGAGGAAAACAGATACAGGGATGATGTCTGAAGCTAAGACTGCAGTACTCTGACGCTGACTTGTCTGTCCAGGGGTTGTACATTATTTCATCTCTTCAGATCACAAGGAATGAATACCAAGGCTAGAAAATCAAGGTCAATGCCTCCTCAATTCTGAACTGGCGCCTAGCTTCCTAGCAGTCTTAGTCAAATCCAAATTCATTGAAGAGAATTATATTCTGAGGTTCATAGCAATTTGCTCGTCTGCTATATTTGGGTGCATTCTGCATACCAGGAGGTCTCAATTATATGTATGTGAACTTTAAGTATATAAAAACAGTTTTTACTTCAATGGTATAGTACAAAAAATGCTTCTATTTTAAAGAAATAAAAAATCAACTAGGAAGATTTTCTTGTAAAATATTAAGACAAATGACACTTAGGAAGTGCAAGCACTGGAAAAAATGGTGATAAAACTAATTAACTTCTCAGAAAATTATGCATTTGTACAACAGAGAGCAATTAACTTGATTTTCTACTTTGGCCTTTCAGAAAACTAGTAAACAATTATATTTTTAATTCTTAAAGACAGATCACTAGTTGTCTGCAAAAATAAGCAATATTACAATTTTAACTTAACTAGGCTCATGTTATTTTTAGATATGTAGAAAGTGTCTTGAGTAAATTATATTGTGGGATGGGTTACCTGTAGCCTCTGCACTTTTAATTTCCCTCTAAGAAAGACTTGCCTTTCATTTATCATAGTGGTTTAATTGTTCACTTAACCACTTTTAGCCATATATCATCCTAGTGTTCATAAATATGTTATCTAAAGGCAACCAATTTAGTCTTAGAAAGCCACTCACAGTTTAACAGCATCTTCGTTCAGGAAATATTTTAAAGTTTTTTGAAAAAATTCGGAATGTTTTGAGAGGGCTAGAGTTAAGGTGTCTCTCCCATTCAGAGTGCAGGCTGTATGTGAGCAAGAACCATGTTTTTTGCCTTGTTCATTGGGTTATCTGCAGTACCCAGCCTGAACTTGGCACTTGGTAGGCTTCCAATGGATATTTGTTGAATAAATGGTCATGGCATGTTTCAGAACTCTTAACGGATGTTTCATACTATATGCAGAGAATTATGACTACATTGTAGATATATGGGTCCTGAAGACCTTTCAGCATTACCTACAACAGTGCTGTGCCTTTGGACAGAGAATACGAGGGTGGCAACAGAGATCCCAAGAGGCCAAACACTCAGAAGTCATCACGTCTAATTTCCAAATCATCTAACTCTGTTTCCTCCACTCTAATGTCTTTATTGTTGCCTCATTCGAGCATTTATTGCCATCTCCCATTTGGATTACTGCAATTAATGGCCTATAAAACAGTTCTCAGTCCCAGTCTCTACTTCCCCACTGCTATCAGTGTGATCTTCTAAGATAATGAACTGTGTCCCTCGGCTCCCCACGTTAAGTTTGCGACATCACATGAAAAACCTTTCACAGGTGACTCCAGCCCATCTTTCCAGCAGCAACTCTCCTAACCGCTTTGAAATCTATGCTCACACCACACTCAAATCTTTGCTTCCCTGCATACGTTCCTGCCCTAATTTAATGTCTTTGCTCATGTTGTTCTATCTACTTGAAATACTCTTCCCTGTGTCCCAAAAGGCTGAGTCAACTGCTCCTCTTATGTTCCACAGCATTTTACATACCTCTTTCTATGCACTTGGAGTTGGAGTTGTTGGTTTGTCTGCTGCCTTCTCTACACAATGATATACTGGGGTCAGGGAATTTGCCATTCATCTTTGTATTTTCACTAGTCCTGTCATATGGTTGATCTTGAAATAAATGTTTGATAAACTGAAGTGTAAGTGACTTGTCCAGATGCTTAGTAGAAAAAGAGACTTAGACACATGTTTCCTGTTTCTGATAAAGCGAATCCTTCTATTAAACCCTAGGTCTTTTTAAAAATGATTCTCAGAAAAAAATAATCACTTTAGGATGTACTCTAGCAGCCTAAACTTTGGAAAAGTTATAGTCATGACCTAAAAATAAAAGAAAGGGAAGGGGAAGCAATTAGTGGTGTAGTCTTTTCTTACAGCAAGACAAGCAGAGGTAGGGACCAGCATGCAAAGCACCAACCCCTCCTCTCTTAGTTAACAAGCAGGAGACCACACTTCTTCCCCTGGAACTCCAAGCAAATCATCTAGTTTCTTTGTAACTCATTTCCTGTCAGTAAAATGAAGGAAACAACCTCTTCTTCATGCAACTCAAGTAGTGCTGATCCTGGAAATGAAAGTGCTATATATCCATAGATAATAGAGGACATTTTGTTTTTGTGGTTTTTATTTATTCCAACAGAAGAACTTAAAAAAAAAATTCTCCCATGACAACATCACATCATAATCATAAGGAGGAAAGCCAAGGTGAAATCTGTGAGAATAATTCTCAAATTCTTTGTGCATAAACAAGTATACTGGGAGATAATGGTAGTAAAGTTTGCTCTCTTACCAAAAAACCCTCTATATTCAGTAAAAACAATAATGTCATATGCCTTCATCTCATAAATATTCCACAATCAACTTTATTTATGCTTCATGATCTATGTTTAAAAAGTAATAACATTTAGAAACACACAGAAAAGTATGCAGAATACTAAATTATGCTTACTATGAACCAGAGGGTTCTGTATGGATTACTTTAATCCTTATATCAACCCTAGAGAATAGATACATTATTTTCTTCATTTTATAGATGATAAAGCTAAGCCACAGAGAAGTTAAGTGACTTGCCAAAGTCACCCAGAAAATGAGTGGCAGGGCTGGGATTTGCATCCCGGCAGCTGTGTGCCCAGATTGTCACAATTAAGCACTGTGCTTATATTGCCTCTTGTGTAACACGAACTCATGTTCCTGCCAGATTTAATAAATGTTAATAATGTCATATTTGTTCCATGGTTTTAAAAGAAAAATATCATATAAAGAAGATGTGGTACATATATACAATGGAATATGACTCAGCCATAAAAAGGAACTAAATTGTGCCATTTACAGAGACATGGATGGACCTAGAGACTGTCATACAGAGTGAAGTAAGTCAGAAAGAGAAAAACAAATACTGTATAATACTGCCTATATGTGGAATACAGAAAAATGGTACAGATGAACTTATTTGCAAAGTAGAAATAGAGACACAGATGTAGAGAACAAACGTATGGATACCAAGGAGGGGAGGGGTCAGTGGGATAAACTGGGAGATTGGGACTGACAGATATATACTACTATGTATAAAATAGATAACTAATGAGAACCTACTGTATAGACAGGGAACTCTACTCAGTGCTCTGTGGTGACCTAAATGGGAAGGAAATCCAAAAAAAGAAGGGATATATGTATACATATAGCTGATTCACTTTGCTGTACGGCAGAAACAATACAACATTGTAAAGCAATGATACTCCAATAAAAACTTTTTTTTAAACTAAAAAAATAAAATATCACAGATATTCAAGTTTCCTGTGCACCCATTCTCATCCCCCCTCTTTCCCAAAGGCAACCACTATCATGTACTGATGCATGCATCATGGGTCCTTCCAGCCCATGTTTCATAATTGACTACTGTGGTATGTGAGAGTGTAACATACAGTACATAGTAATGCCTGTTTGTTTTTTAGGTATTGTACTCTAAGTATTATTCAGCAACTCCGTTTTCAAGATTTATCTACATTAATTAATGCAGATCTGCCTGATGCATATATTCCATTGAAAAATACATCACAATTTATCTACTGACAGACACTGAGGTTGTTAACTGATTTTTTTCCTTGTTATCACAAAGAAAGTTGCAATGTATACCCCTCCACATTTCTCCTTTTATATATGAGGAAATTTCTCTAGATAGCTGCCTAGAAACTGAATGCCAAGGTTATATGATATGCACATTTTAACTTTATTAGATACTATAAGTTGCTCTCCAAAGTGGTTGTGCCAATTTATATTCCCACCAGCATGTTCCCCATACTTTCAACAACGTCTGGAGTAAAAATTGATAATTTTTGCCTTTCTGATGGTATCGTATTGTTGTTTTAATTTACATTCCCCTGATAACCAGTGAGGCTGAACATTTTTCATATGTTTATTAACTATATGGGTTTCCTCTTATTAGAAGTGCCTCTTCATTTCCTTTGCTCATTTCTCTACTGGATTATTCGACCTGTTCCCTACTGACTTGTGGCAGTTCTTTACATATTCTGTAAGTGAATATTTTTCGTTATGCACATTAAAATCATCTCATAGATTACTGCTTGTCTTTTAACTTTATGATATCCCTGTCCCAGCTAAGATTTTAAAGGCTGTCAGCATTTTCAATCTTTTCCTTTATGGTTTGTGCTTTTTTGTGTGTCTCATTTAAAAAACTGTTCCCAACACCAAGGCCGTTTTGCAAGATTTCCTTCAAGCAGTTTTAAGTTTTATATTTCCATATTTAGATCTTTAAATGAGTTTTATTTTCAGGTCTGATGTGACATAAGGATCTAATTTTATTTTGTTCTACACAGATGACCAACTGTGCAATATCATTCATTGTCTGGTCCATCCTTCTCCCACTGATTTGTGATGGCTCTATTTCACATACAGTTCACATATATGTGCAGGAGTGTTTCTGGGCTCCCTATTCTGTTCCATGGCTCTATGTGTCTATCTTTGTTGCCAAACTATTCCATTTTAATTACTACAGCTTTATAATAAGTTACATATAATAATGTTATAAATTATATGTTATATAAGGTATAGTGGGTTTTCATTACCGCCTTGGTAAAACGTTGTTGAAGACCTAAATACTTTGAAAAGACATGACGATATAGCCAATTATTTTTCTTTTCATAACAGAGTGACTGTACTTTAATCTCATGTCTCCCTCCCATACTCCTTTCCCCAGTATAGAAAACAAGCCTAAAAACTAATTTAAAACCACAACTTCGTCTTTTCTAAGAACTGCAAAACAGGAAGGAATGAAGGAGGGAAGTGCCCCTCAGCCAGAGGCTGGAGACTACCATCTCCAGTTCCTTAAAATCATTTTGATCACGGGAGTTCTACTATACATGATAAAACCTAAGACAATCCCCCCCCCAACCACCACTCTGAGAACTGCCCTTTGATCCTGGGGAGGAGGGGCTCTGTGACACTTAGGTAGGGGAGAGAAGACCCTGTGACACTCAAGTAGGACAGTCAACAGCTGGTAATCTTCAAGTACAGAAACAGTTGAGACCTGTGATACTCAGCAGAGGGGTGGAAGGTGCCTCCAAAAGCCTATCAGAAGGGGTGCTGATAGTAATACCTGAAAGGGTTCACAGTGTTCAGTAACACGCTTAGGGATCTATAGCTTCATCAAGGTTTTGACCTGCTCTCTCTTCCTATGGACATATCGTATCAGTCCCAGATCATAATGGGAGAGAGGGACCTGATTTCTTCCCTGTGCAATTAGGTGAGTGGAGTGTTGAGTGGAACAAAGTTATTGATTTTAGATGATGTTGCTAACATCAAGCAGTGAGTCCTGGAAACTCCTGGGAGCAGGTACCTAACTTTCCCCCTGGACACGTTCTCAACGTTGACTACCTACCGACAGGATGACTGCATGTATACTATGCGCAAGGCATTGGGACTGAAGAGAAGGGTGCTTGGTAGCTCCATTAAAGCCTCCCTCAGCATTACAAGAGAAGGGGTACACGAATAAATTACGTAAGCATCTAGTCCATTTACTTTCTTCTAAGAGGCCTAATGAAATGAAGCTCACTCCCTTTTACCAGATCTTAACAAACTTTCCACATTTTTACCACCCACTACTGATGTCAACTCAAGGGTGAAATTATGCAAAGAGAAAAAGAAATGGAGGGGAAAAAGGAAGAAAAGAAATAAAATATATGAGACAATATGAAATGTCCATGTGCAGATTTCCTAATATCCTCCTTATTTGGGCTACCTCCTGGTGATTTTGAAGGTCAATCTCTCTGTCTCAGGGGATCAAACTGAGAAATAGTAAAGAAATAAAATAGATCATATCAGGGAATAGTAGCACCATGTGAACTGACATGAGAAAAAATACACCTAAGAGAAAACTAATCATTCAAAATTAACTTTTAAGAAATACTCAATATTGTGTTAAGAAGCTCCAACTGTGTTTTCTCTCATTTTTCCAAAACTGCTCTTAAAGCCCATAGCCGAGTGCAAAGGTACTAAGTACCTCCTTCTCATTCCCAGTTCAGTGGAACTCCCCACAATGGACATATTTCAGCAAAAACCCCCACTGGGAAGGGAGAGAAGGTTTAGGGCGAGGAGAAGCTATCTCTATCCCTCAACATCTTATGGGTTGCTTACAGTTTGTATAGCAAGATAGCACACACTATAGAGCATATTGTATTAGTGGTTACTTACCAAGGTGATATTTATTTTAGCTAAAAATATAAACCTAGTGATAAAAAGAAAATTATTTTATTTTTCATGCCACATCTAGGAGAGGTGAACATGTTTCCTGGGTTCAGAGGTTATATTCCTCCAGCTTCTTGGTTTAAAACAATGAAAGCCCAGTCTAGCTAGTTTAGGCAAGAAAAGAATTTAATAAAGGCCACACAATTTCCCACAACACCAGGAAACCAGGTTTAGAGGTGACCACGCCACAGATTTGCACTGTTGGAGACAAATCAGCCCCCAAACTCCAGCTTGGGATTCTAACAGTGGAACACTGCTCCTGCTGCCTCTAGAAACTGGACTGTATTTACCAAAAACAGATTCTTCTAGGTACTTCTTCTTTTTTTTTTTTTTTTTGGCTGCACTACACACAGCATGTGAGATCTTTATTTTTTCTTTTTTTTAAATTTATTTTTGGCTATGCGTGGGCTTTCTCTAGTTGTGCTGAGCAGGGGCTAATCTTTGTTGTGGTGCGCAGGCTTCTCATTGCAGTGGCTTCTCTTGTCGCGGAGCACAGGCTCCAGGCGCACAGGCTTCAGAAGTTGTGGCACGCAGGCTCTAGAGTGCAGGCTCAGTAGTTGTGGCACACGGACTTAGCTGCTCTGCGGCATGTGGGATCTTCCCAGACCAGGGCTCGAACCCGTGTCCCCTGCATTGGCAGGCAGATTCCTAACCACTGTGTCACCAGGGAAGCTCCCAGCATGTGGGATCTTAGTTCCCCTACCAGGGATCGAACTCATGCCCCCTGCACTGGAAGCATGGAGTCAACCACTGGATCTCCAGGGAAGTCCTAGGTACTTCTGATTAGAGTCTAGAGTGAGTGCATTTGACTGGCAAAGTTTCAGGTCACTAGATTGTGCCCTCACTGAAGTATAAACTTGGAAAAGCGAGTTTCTGGCCTCTCCAATGAGGAAGTGCAGATATACAAAGGAGGGAAGAGTGTTCAAAGTCACAGTGAGGCCAGAGGGAATAACAATGTGCCCTCTAATGTGGAACCTGCATTTCCTAAACCCCTGCTTCTCAAGCTTCAGTGTGCAAACAGATCACCTGGAGATCTTGTTAAAATGCAAATTCTGATTCTGTGGGTCTGGGGTGGGACCTGAGAATCTGCATTCCTAATAAGTTCCCAGGTGAGACTGGTCCATAGACCATTTTAGTAGATGAATAGATGTTACTGCATAAAATCAGAATCTATTATACTTGACTATTCAAGAGTGTTGAGCACAGTCTAATAATGGCAGCAATGATGATGACAATGAAAATATTAATAATGGTGGAAACTATTATTTATTGAATGTTTATCACATGTCATGTACTCTCTTTTTTTTTTTTTTTTTTGCGGTACGCGGGCCTCTCACTGTTGTGGCCTCTCCCGTTGCGGAGCACAGGCTCCGGATGCGCAGGCTCAGCGGCCATGGCTCACGGGCCCAGCCGCTCCGCGGCATATGGGATCCTCCCGGACCGGGGCACGAACCCGTATCCCCTGCAACGGCAGGTGGACTCTCAACCACTGCGCCACCAGGGAGGCCCCATGTACTCTCTTTAGTGCTTCACCTATACTTTGCATCTGGTCGTCAAACAATCCTGTGAGACAGACATGTTATTACTTTTCAAATGAGGAAACTGAGTCTCAAGAGAAATAAACTGACTTAACTAAGGTCACAAGGCCAATAGGAGGCAGGGCTGGGAATCAACCTAGGCATGTCTGATCCCAAACTCTGAGTGGTCAAGCTCTACTATCTCAGTGCCCAGCACTGCCTGCCATATCAATCCTCAGATGATCACCCCTTTATGAAAACGAGGGAAATGATGGTATTAACTGAGGCTGAATTTTAATTTTGCCTCTCTTACCTTTCAGAATTTATGTTGCAGGTCTTCCTGCAGGAAGGTACAGGAAAGGGTGTGGCTAAGAAAGCAAATTTATTCTTGTTCCACCTTGAAAGAAGAGGCATATATTTCTTGTAGGGTAAGAAAATATATAAAATAATGTATGCATGTATATGTATATATACATATGCATATATATACAGACATAAAAGCATATGCTTACTTATACATATTTCTATCCCTTATATTAGAACACTGTTCTAGTATACCTAGTCTTTGAATGACACATATAAACAACTCCTCTATCTGCCCACACAAAGAAAACTAAATGCTCAAAAAAACAAACAACAGCAACAAAGACCCACCCCCCACAAATAGTAGTAGGTGTCTCTGGTGTGCTGCCTCTTTCAAGATTAGAATCCAGAATGTCCCTGGAAGAACACTCCCACCTGACCCCAACACTCGGCTGTGGGGTCTACTTAGGACTGGTCTCAATACAGTTCCCAGGGTATGAGCTTGATGCTTCAAAGACTAATTCGGGGGTTAGTGGGAAGGCAGTGGCACAGGCTCTGTCCACTGCTAGGCATGAATCCCAGCAACACTTGGCAACCGTCTCGGGGACCAAGCAGGGATCAAGTATCTATAGGTGAAGCTAATACAGAGGAAGCTGAGATGAGACATGGTAAGAGAGAAACTATAGACATTGTTTGAACCCTGGATAAAAAGCTCATTTGAAGATGTGTCCTTCGACTATAACGCAGTTAATTGTCTTTATACATTTATTTTAACTCAGACCTTCTGTTTCTGATAAGAGAAACCATTGTTTATTTGTGTCAACACAGACCAAATAACTAGAAGTAATATGCAACTTAATTTTTAAAACCTCACTGAACTCAATTTTACATGAGTAGGTTTCAAAAAGTATTCTATTAAATGCTTTAGACTACATCCATTTTTCTCTGAATGCATTGTTTTATAGAAAATATAATCAATTAGTAAAAATTAGAAGAAAAAAGATAAAGAGATTAAAAAAACCCCAAAACTGAAAATCTAGAAATAGACCCAGTTATAAGCAAAAATGTGATACATAAATCAATTCAGTGTACAATGGGAATTATTCAGTAAGTGATGTTGGAACATCTGACTACCTATAAAAATAATGAAGTGAGGTTCCACCCTAAAATATATTCTGGTTGTAGAGTTAAAGGTAGAAAAAGAAAGGAGACAGAAGGGGAGGAGAGGAAAAGAAAACCAAAAAACAAAACAGAAGACAATATAGGAAAATATTTATTTGATTCAAGACAGGAATTCCTAAGCAAAATGCCAAAGGCAGAAAAGATGATAGCTAACTAGACAGATAGATAGGTAGGTAGAGGTTGAAAGAGCAGCCTTCATAAAAATTAAGAAAATCCATACCTCAAAAAATCCCATCAACAAAATTATATAGAAATTAATGGTGGACTCCCCTGGTTGCACAGTGGTTAAGAATCCACCTGCCAATGCAGGGGACACAGGTTCGAGCCCTGGTCTGGGAAGATTCCATATGCCGTGGAGCAACTAAGCCCATGCACCGCAACTACTGAGCCTGCGCTCTAGAGCCCGTGCTCTGCAACAAGAGAAGCCACCGCAATGAGAAGCCCACACACTGCAACAAACAGTAGCCCCTGCTCGCTGCAACTAGAGAAAAAGCCCGTGCGCAGCAATAAAGATCCAATGAAGCCAAAAAATAATGATTAAAAATTAATTAATAAAAAAATTAATGGTAAAGTGGGAAAATGTATTTCTAATATACATGGATATGTATTTCCAATATATATGATAGACTATGAGTTAATATTTCTAATATATAAAGAACACATATGAATCTATTAGAAAAAGATAAAGATGTAGATTTTCAAAAGAAAACACATATATTACAAATGTGAAAAGCAAAGGTTGATTGCTTGCTACAGTAAGACTTCTGGGAAAAAAAGCTGACTAATAAAAGGGGTTCTCCCACACTGTTGGTGGGAATGTAAGTTGGTACAGCCACTATGGAAAACAGTATGGAGGTTCCTCAGAAAACTAAAAATAGAATGACCATATGACCTAGCAATCCCACTTCTGGTAATATATCCAGACAAAACTATAATTCAAAAAGATACATGCACCCCTACATGCATAGCAGCACTATTCACAATAGCCGAAACATGGAAACAACCTAAATGTCCATCGACAGATGAATGGATAAAGAAGACGTGGTACATAAATACAATGGAATACTACTCAGCCATAAAAAAGAACGAAAAAAATGCCATTCACAGCAACATGGATGCAACTAGAAATTATCATACTAAGTGAAGTAAGTCAGAAAGACAAATACCATATGATATCACTTATATGTAGAACCTAAAATATGGCACAAATGAACCTATCTACAAAACAGAAACAGACTCAGACATAGAGAACAGATTTGTGGTTACCAAGGGGGAGGGGGGAGGAAAAGGGATGGACTGGGAGTTTGGTAGCTGCAAACTATTACATTTAGAATGGATAAACAACAAGGTCCTAATGCATAGCACAGGGAACTATATTCAATATCCTGTGATAAAACATGATGGAAAACAATATAAAAAAAGAATGTATACACGTGTATAACTTTGCTGTACAGCAGAGATTAGCACAACATTGTAAATCAACTATACTTCAAGTAAACATGGGGGGGTTCCTGCACAAAATCATAAAAGAAGCTGTGTGTATGTATGTATATTTAAGAAATATACACATAGAAACCCAACTCATGATGCAATAAAAATTTAAATTTATGACCAATGCTCCAAATTTACATAAAAATCTCAAAAATTAATGGAATCTAAAATACTGCGAGATAGTCAATATTTTTTCTAATAATGTATGTCCTCTTTACTCATGACTGTTTGCTAAGATTTGAGCATTTTAATAGGGCTGACATGAAAATTAATAATTTTATCCACACATTGTTAACATTTTATAACTTTATGAGTTTAGTTCTAAACAGAAATAAGAACAGTTTTCCAATAGGTAAACAGATTTTTTTTGGCCACACTGTGCATCTTGTGAGATCTTAGGTCCCTGACCAGGGATTGAACCTGGGGCCATGGCAGTGAAAGCACCAAGTCCTAACCACTGGACTGCCAGGGAACTGCCAGGAAATAGAATTTAAATGACATCAGTAAAACTAAACAAAATGGAACAATTTCTCTTTGTTTCTGTCTGACTAGTCATTTGTCAAATTATTTATTTTAAAAATATTATTCAAAGATATGCAGTATTTCTACAATGATTTGATAAAGACTTAAGGTTGCACAACATCCAGTTTAAAAGTACCTGATGTTGCTTTTAGCTAGTTCTTTCAGAACCTTTCTTCTTTGTTTAGTCCTAAGTATGCTTTACATATTAAGTACTTAAGGTCCATTTGTACATATTCATTCACATACATTTGGATGTGCTGGATTCTAATTTTTTTAAAAAAACCTATGTTTAAAATAAATTTATTCTAATATAAATAAATATGCAAATAAATAAATAAAACTTTTAGAGCACAGAGCCTAGTTCGGGCTCTACAGAACAAAGGTAAATTATAAGTTAACTTTATGTATCTCTCATAAAAGAAAAGTATCAATCAGATTTTTATTTGTCCATTGATGTTTCCAGTCCAAATAGTGTTTCTCTAAAGCTAATAATATCTTAGCAATATAATATCCTTCCACAGAACAATGGATCAAAACGTCAGGATCATTCTTTAGGAAATTCCTATTACAGTTAGTTTGAGCCTCAATGTCTCATTTACTATATACATACTAGCGGACTAATATCCCCTAGGCAGATGCAAGGAAATCTTTCAACTTGCTTTTGCAGGGGTAAATTATTAGAAGGATATACAATACAAACAACAGTTTTACTAAGCGGTTTTGCTATACTGGACCACTTTGTAAAATACATTTCTGAATTCTACCCTCAAATATAAATTAAGTGAGAATGTAGAAATTCTGTCAGGCTGTCTCCTATTTTACAAAAAAAGGGGGGAGGGGGACAAATAAATAAACCAAATTCACAACTATTTAAGTGAAAAGGTACTACTTATATCCTATATGTATCAAGAGTTAGAGTCTTACTACAAAGACTTTCACAAGCCTAATAAAGATAATATTGTGTCTAATGATGTGAATATTGGCCAAAGACCATGTTGTGTTTAAGTGATTGAATTAAAACTAGAAAGGAAGGAAGGAAGGAGAGACAGCCCAGGGAATGGGAGAGAATATTTACAAATCGTATTTAATAGAAGACTTACAAGCAGAATCTATAAAGAACTCTTATAACTCACCAATAAAACGACAACATAACTAGAAAATGAGCAAAGGATCTGAATGGATTTTTCTCAAAAGAAAGATATACAAATGGCCAATAAGCACATTAAAAAAATATAGTCATTAGGGTAATACAAATCAAAACTACAACAAGTTACTACTTCACACACCCAGCAGGATAATTTTTTCAAGGGAAAATAACAAGTGTTGGTAAGCATACAGTGAAATAGGAATCTTTTAAAATTGTTGGTGAGATTGTAAAATGGTGAAACTGCTTTGGAACAACCATTTGGTAGTTCCTCAAACATAGAGTTACCATATGACCCAGTGATTCCACCTCTAGGTAGCTGCCCAAGTGAAATGAAAATATATGTCCACACAAAAACTTGTATATAAATGATATTAGCAGCATTATTTACCACAGCCAAAAAATGGAAACAACCTAAGTATCCACCAGCTCTAAAGGAACAACAAAATGTGGTCTATCCATACAATGAAATAGAAAGGAAAATAACACTGATAGATGCTACCACATAGATTAACCTTAAAAAAATTATGCTAAGTACAAGAAGGCCATCACAAAAGGCCACAAAATAAGAGTTATTTATATGAAATGTGCACAACAGGCAGATCCATAGAGTCAGAAAGTAGATTAGTGGTTGACTGGGGCTGGGAGGAGGAAAAAAAGAATTACTGCTAATGGGTATGGGGTTTCTTTCTGGGGTGATGAAAATATTTTGAAATTAGATACTAGTGATGGTTAATAATAGCCCAGATTAAATAAATACTGAATGTTAGAATTACAGAACATTTAGAATGTTAGAATTACAGATAGGGGCCTCATATAATTATTTCTTTCTCCTCTCAATCCATTCCAGTTAGGTCCATGTATTCCAGAAATGCAAGTTATCTGATTATTATAAATTTTGAGAGAAAAAATAAAATACTTCTTCGAGATATATTTGTTGCTTTTTAAAAAAACCTTGTTTTAAACTGCCACACCAACTAAAATGAATAAAGTACTAAATTGGTTCAAATAAATAATACTGAAAAAAACATCAGGTCTATTTTCAACGTATGCCTAAACCAACAACGTTTTGGCTTCAAAATAGAACCAAGAGCGTTAAAAAAAAACTTTCAAAAATAACTTTACTTATAAAAATTCAGCTTAAGATCAGATACAAACCTTAAATACAGCCATGCAATATCAACAGCACAATCCTACAGCTGTCCTCTCAGCCCTGAGGTACACCGACTGGATAAGTGGCCTTATTTCAGATGAATTTCCTTTACTTTATCACCTGGATGTATATAACATTTCATTATTTCTGTCTTTCTGAGAATAATAAAGGCCCAAGTTCTAGCAAATTGAGCCAGTGGTTTTAGGAGTGCTGACGGCGCAGAATTCTCTGATGTATGTGGATGAGGGACTCTGTCACCTCACGGGCCATACCTGGTATGCACTGTGCCGTGGCCTCAGTGGTTATGGTCGGAGCAACTGGGGGCTGCTGCTGACTGGAGCTCACTTCTGGCTCTGTGTTAACTGAGGGAGAAAGGGCCACCTCACAGGAGGAGACCTGGCTGGGCAGATGGGACAGGAACTCTTCAGAAGCAACTTGCTCATCCTGACCAGGCAGCTGCAGGGCAGACAAAGGGATGCTGATCTGTTTGTTAGGATGGGATGTGCTCACCGGCATCTGTATGGCCACCTGCTGGCTGGTGCCGTGGGCACTAGTGGGTCCTCTGTTTGGTGAAGCCAAAGATACCCTACCAGTCTTCTGGACGACTGGTCTAGACATCACAGAGGGGGATGCAGACATACCATGTGGGTCTAGCTCTGTGCTGATGGCAGATGTTACGTGGGGAATCAGCTTAGCAGACCCTATACAGGAGGGGCCAGCATGAGTCTGAGGCTTAGGTTTTGCCATCTGCGTCAACGAGAGGGCTGGTCCATCTACCCCTCCGGTCAGCTCTGCATTCGCCACAATATAATAATCTTCAGGAATCTCCTGTTTGATTTTCTTAATGATCACATCACTGCTGCATTCATCAATCATCTGAGCTTGGGAGCTTGAATGGAGAGAAGATGGGACTATTCCAGGCCTTTTTCGAGCAATGCTTTGAGGCCTTTGGGTTTGGGGTTCAAAGTCACTATCCTCATCTGTAACAGAAGACTCACAAACCATGTCAAACAGAGTGTTTTCATCTTCATACTCTTCAACAGCTTCATCCAGTTCAGAGGGCTCACTGCAATAAGAGAAGTCACAAGAGTCTCTGGTCCGATTACAGTCTAGCTTTGCTTTCACTGGTCTCCCAGGGTACCTTTCAACGGGGCTAGTTTGTGTCTCAGAGGGCACTCCAATTATACTGGGACTATCAGAGTTAAAACTTCTGTTATCCTGGAAACAGACCCTTTCTTGGGAGCCAGCTCTGCAAGTAGCTGTCAGTGGCCAGTGATAAGCATGGCCCGCACTACAGCCCCACATTGCTGTCAGGTTCCCATGGGAACCTTCCGAAAGCAAATGTTTCAGGTTTGGAATGAGGCTGCAAATGGTCCCATGGCTGTGGGCCCAGCTGACCAATTTGGATAGATTCTCAGATGAGGTATGAAGGCAATCCTCCATGTTACAGGATCAGCAGTGTCTTTCCTAAAGGAAAATAATCAGAATAAGAAGCTATTATTACCAAAGATATTCCCATATCTCATTCACTTCAATTTCCTTAAACTATGATCATGTGGCATTAAAAAAATGTACTTCAAAACTGTATCCAGTTAATATCACTGCATATGGGCAGAGACTGGACGAGAATACAGGAAAAAAAGTAAAAACAATCGATGGTTTATGGCTGTGGGACTTGAGAAAATTTTTGTTAATTTCCTCTATTGTTATAATGTCTACATAAGAAAAAAAAGTGAAAGAAAGAAAAAAAGAAACAAGCAATAAAAAAGAGGTGAGCTTTTTACATTTTACTTCCAAAGTCACACAGAGAGAGGTTCAGTCAGCCCTGTAATAATAAAATGTGTGTATTATTTGTATTAACCAGGAGGATGAACTTCTTTTTTTTTTTTTTTTTTTGCGGTATGCGGGCCTCTCACTGTTGTGGCCTCTCCCATTGCGGAGCACAGGCTCCAGACGCGCAGGCTCAGCGGCCACGGCTCACGGGCCCAGCCGCTCCGCGGCATATGGGATCCTCCCAGACCAGGGCACGAACCCGTATCCCCTGCATCGGCAGGCGGACTCTCAACCACTGCGCCACCAGGGAGGCCCAGGAGGATGAACTTCTAACTTCACCTTCTGCTACCATAAACTTCATTACTAGAGGCAGGGCCACCAAAGGCTTAGATCCATTCTAGGATGGATGTCAGAGAAGGGAAATCTGGTTTTCTGCTGGGCACCAGAAAACAAATGACACTACTGGGAGTCCAAGAAGAGAATGAGGGGCTGTATCTGGGAAGTGGGGAAGAAAAGTCTTTAACAGAGATGGGAAAACAGTCTGGGAGGGGAGCCACTAGAGGCCCCTGCTGGGGTCAGGGGCACAGGCAGGCTGTAGACCAGAAGCAAGGATGGGTAGGCCGGGGGCCAGCACCCTAACCAAATCTTAGGAGCAGGCTTCCCACCTCCTTGCTGTCTGAAATTCCTGAGACATTGCCTTTATCTCACAATTTAGAGGTAAAAACATGCGTCTGGTGTATTTTACCACCTGAGGTTCCTATACACCCAAGCTGGTATATAATCAACTACCACAGAGGAATGAATCATTCCTTATTGGGAAGAGGTCAAAAAGAATACTTGTTATGGGTCCTTGACTGGGTAAGAGTGAGGACAACATGATGAGCAAAAAAAGTAAAGAGGCACGTGGAGTCCACATGTGATTAGAAAGGTTTAATAAGGCTCTGTCAAAAGGGACATCCCGGGAAGAACTAGGGAGGAAGGAACAGGATCTTTCTTTTTTTTTTTTTTGAATTTTATTTATTTTTTTTATACAGCAGTTGTTATTAGTTATCCATTTTATACATATTGGTGTATACATGTCAATCCCAATCTCCCAGTTCATCACACCACCACCACCACCACCCACCACTTTCCCCCTTTGGTGTCCATACATTTGTTCTCTACATCTGTGTCTCTATTTCTGCCCTGCAAACCAGTTCATCTGTACCATTCTTCTAGAACAAGGATCTTGATGTGTGTTCCCTGGTCATCTGCAGCTGTGGGTGACAAAAGGTACCTCGCTGGAAGTGGGCTCTGCACTAAGGTGCCAAGGTCCAACTGCAATGCCACGTGACCATGCAAAAGGGCACATAAGAGCCTCCATTCTCTGCCCTGCCTCCATGGCACACCAACAGTAGAGTTCGGTAAATTCAAATCCTTTAACGTGTTTTGTAACATGTGTGATATGGCCTCTGTGATACGGCCACGGCTATAGTCAACCTCCCGACCCTCATTTTCTACTACTACTATGGCCTTTTCCCATATTCCCTGTCTCCTCTCTAAACAGTTTCTCACCCCCACTGGGCCTCTAAAAACTCATTCTTTGGCTTGATATGTAGCCTTCCTCTTTCTTCACCTGGAAAACCCCTTCAAGACTGACCTCGGGACCACCTCCTGTTGAAGTCTTTCTAGACACTCCTTCAGTCTCAGAGATTTTAGATTTTCTTCCTGTACTTCCATTATCTCAAGAAACTTGGTCTTTGCTGTACTGTTATCAACTGACATTCTTATCCATTTCCCAGACTTGACTGAGGATTACCTGAGGACAGGGACTATGATAAAATGTTTCATTCATCAATGAGGACCTACTTAGGGATACAGAAGTTAATAAGATATGGTCCTGCTCTTGAGACCTTATAATCTATTGCTGGTGCTGAATAAATGAATGAAGAGTGAATGAACGAATTTATAAATGCTGGCAGCACCATCAACACTAACAAAGTAAACATATAAGACGCTCAAATAAGAAACAAGAAATTTCCTCCTATGCCTTTTATTGTAATCATTCAAGGGATTAGAGGATTTTCTCCCCAGTGATGTAACCAAAACACGGCTGTCTTGTGTATGTAGGAGAGTAATACATGAACAACCAGATTTTATGAAGCAGCACAATAAATCAGAAGGACAGGGACTAGTGTGGGAGTCAAGAACTTCAAATTTTCATCCTGGAACTCCTGTCTGTCGCCTCAGACAAGCCACTAATTATCTCTAAGCTTAAAATGACAGGACTATAATCTTTGTTTCCTTCGTACTCTAGCAATTTAGGAACTTACTTCATTTATATTCCTTTCATATAACTTTAAAGTAGAAATGCAGAAAAACAGAAAGACTGGGGTGTGTGTGTTGATGTTTGTTTGTTTGTGTGTTGTCTGCGCCGCACGGCTTGCGGGATCTTAGTTCCCCAACAGCGACCAAACCTGAGCCCTCGGCAGTGAAAGCACAGAGTCCTAACCACTGGTCCACCAAGGAATTCCCTGATGTTTGTTTTTTGAGCTTTCTTAACATATCTGTTTAGTTGGTATGGCAGAGACTGCTGTTTGCCTACCCAGTATCCATTGTCTCTTATTCATTACAGAGTCCCAATCTATTGGGGCAGCAATATGCTCACCTAAAACATATTTCCCAGCTTCCTTTGAAATGGGAAATCTCATGACACCGTTCTGGCCAATAATATGTAAACAGAAGTCACTGGGTGGGGCTTCTGCAAAAGCCCTTTGAAGTACAAACTTGTCCCAGTTTTTGCCTTTTTCCCTTTTGTCCTTCCCTTTCTTCCTGCCTGGAATAAGGACATGATGGCTGGGCCTGCAGAGGCCATCTTAGGAGCATGAAATAAGGACTTAAGGATGGGAGAGAATAGCCAGAGGAGCTTAGTGACATCATGGAGCCACTGCATCAGCTCTGACTTGCCTAAGATTCCTTGTTACTTAAGGGAAAGATAAACTCCTGATCTTGTTTAAGCCACTGTTGTTGAAGTATTTGATTACACACAGCTAAACTCAACTACTAACTGATACACAAAAAAATAATACATTCACCTCTGGTTTTTGAAACCTTAGAGCAGAATCCTTCATTTTCTTTGCACTATACTCTAGGTTTCTCAGACTGGATTCCACAAATAAATCTTGGGAGGTCTAAAATTTTATGGCATAATGTTTATAATTGTTTTCATCTTCCAATTTGTTGGGAAACTTGTTCATGCTGTTCTCTTTTTAGCAGATATAAATACAAAACTACTTTTCAGCATTAATAATTTTCAAATGAAAAGTATTATGATTTGACATCATGAAAATGGCATATGTAATAGTGAAGCAAAATACCTCTTTAAATGTCGTAGGCTAACAAGAAAAGAAATAAATGATATATGCTCAGAAAAAATCATATACACTATGACACAATATTTGAATGAAGTCATTGTAACAGTTCAAACTGTAAAAAATGTGGCAGAATCAAAACACAAAATTGTATAAGCCTGAGGAAGTCAAAAGTACTTATTGTCCAGGTAAAAGCTACTATACAGTAGTAAAATAGTAACTTTGCTGAAGACCCACAGCCAGAAAAAATTATAATTAAAATAAAAGGCAAAGCGGATAAAACTTTAAATTTTGTTAAAAGCTTATCCACTTAATTCTATAATAATCATCAACCTTTAAGAATCAACAGGTAGTAATCATAAATCACTTATATTACATTATGAAACTTACTAGCAATCTCATGAAGAGGCTCTTAAACTTTTCTTGAGTACCATAAAATGAAAATATTTTTCCAGTATTACTATTAATATAATTCAACCAGGCAACCAATGTTAACTGGTAGCTATGAGAGCATAATTAGCTAATATTTAAGATACTTAAATGGATTGAGTCTAAGCTGACAAGGAATAGCTATCAATATACTGCAATATATTCAAAGTTTAATACAAAACAGAATCAACCATAAGACAATCAAGGTACTTTCAAACTGCTGAGAATAAATACAGCTAACCCTTGAACAATATGGGTTTGAACTGCGCAGATGTACTTAAACACTGATATTTTTAGTATATCAGTACTAAATAGTAAATAGTACACTACTACACAGTCAGTGGTTGGTTGAACCCTGGATACAGAGGGCCTACTATAAATCATACACGGATTAACTTGGAGTTGTTCAAGAATCAACTGGAGTTTCTAGGATCTACTAATTTCCTTCAGCAGTCTGATGATAAGCTCTATGCTGAAAAATAATGTTTCTTCTACATTTTCAAGAATAGAAAAATAACTTCAGATAGGATTTTCCCATATTTTATATGGGCAATGATCGGATTAGACACTAAGATTTACAGAATTATCATGGGATATGTCATTAAAAATTGAACCCCAAGGAGGCCTGCCTAGCAGAGTGTAGGTTAAGTATGAGATTTGATTATCCTAAATCAGCAAACAAAGCTATAAAGTTACCATCACCACACTGTATGTTAACTTAGGCAAGCAGATATTCTATGCATTAGTATTTATATTGTTAAAGTCAAAATCAGAAACATTAAATATAGAATCAGACTTTCTACCATTAAACCTAACATTAATTATTAGGTTTTAGAACAACATAAAACTATTATTATATCTAACATTCACTGAACAATTACTGATTGCCAGGTACTACTCTAGGACTTGACATATCAATAATCCTAATTATATCAACAATCCTAATAAATTAGGTAACTTATTATCCTCATTTTACTTGGACAAAGTAATGGTACAGCCAGAATTTGAACTTCAGTCTTAACTCCAGAGCCCACACTGTTAATTAACATACTATACTGCCTCCAGCATTACAATAGTAGAAAGATATTGTCTCAAGTCTGGTTCTCTTATCATATTAATGTTGTTAATTTGAACTTATGGTTTTGTAGTTTTACTTTAGTTGAATTTGTATGTCCGTTTTTTTTTTTTCTTTTCGGTATGCGGGCCTCTCACTGTTGTGGCCTCTCCCATTGCGGAGCACAGGCTCCGGACGTGCAGGCTCAGCGGCCATGGCTCACGGGCCCAGCCGCTCCGCGGCATGTGGGATCTTCCGGGACCGGGGCATGAACCCGTGTCCCCTGCATCAGCAGGCGAACTCTCAACCACTGTGCCATCAGGAAAGCCCAGTTTTGATTTACAGGTTTATTAGAAGTATAAGCATATATTTTATGTATAAACATATTTAAATAACATTATGATGAAAATGACTTAAGCCAGCACTAGGTATAAAGAAGGTTCATGAAAATATTTTTCTTTCAAAAGTTTGAGAAAAACTTTTTTTTTAGAAAAAAAAAAGGTATAAAATAATTATGTCGCTTTTCCAAAGCCTGACAATGAGCTACCAGTCAAACACCATGAATATCTAGTTGGTTTTCACCTGACTTCAGTTACAACAATTTGCCCCACAGTTCTTGTAGTCTCTCTCTTTATGAGGTTCTGAACCTTTTAAAGGATTTGCTGTTGCTGTTGTTTTAATACCACTAAATCTCAATTACTGAGGCATAACAGAATGACACAAGAAGAAACAGAAAATCTGAGTAGCCATTTATCTATAAAATAAATTGAATTAAAAAAAAAATCTTTTCTGGGCTTCCCTGGTGGCACAGTGGTTGAGAATCTGCCTGCCAATGCAGGGGACACGGGCTTGAGCCCTGGTCCAGGAAGATCCCATATGCCGCGGAGCAACTAGGCCCGTGAGCCACAACTACTGAGCCTGCGCATCTGGAGCCTGTGCTCCGCAACAAGAGAGGCCGCGATAGTGAGAGGCCCGTGCACCGCGATGAAGAGTGGCCCCTGCTCACCGCAACTAGAGAAAGCCCTCGCACAGAAACGAAGACCCAACACAGCCAAAAATAAATAAATTAATTAATAATTAAAAAAATCTTTTCCAAAAAAAAGATTTCACTGGTAAATTCTATCACTCATCAAGGAAGAAATAATACCAAAATTATGTAAATATTTTCAAAAACTAGGAGGAAGAACTACCCAACTTGTTTGAGGAGGCCAGCATAACCCCTAATACCAAAACCAGACAAAGATATTACAATAAAGAAAATTATAGGTCAATATTCCTAATTTGATGCAAAATCCTTTAAAAACATTAGCAAGCTGAATCCAACAATATATAAAATGGGTAATACATCATGACCAATCCCAGGGATGCAGACTTATCCCACGAATGCAAGGTTGGCTGTTTATTCAAAAACTAATCATACTCCAATAAAAATTAATAAAAACAAAAACTAAAAACTAATCAATATAATTCAACATATTAACCATCCACTGGGGGGGAATATGATCAATTTCAATAGATGCAAAGTATTTGACAAAATTTTAAATCTATTTATGATAAAAACTCTTAGCAAACTAATAATAGTAGGAACTTCCTCAAACTGATAAAGTACATCTACAAAAAGTCTACAGCCAACATCGTACTTAATATAAAAGACTGAATTGTTTCCTCCCAAGATCAGGAATAAGGCAAGAACATGCTCACTTGCATCATTTTTATTCAACATTGTACTAGATGTCATAGCTACTGAAATAATACAATAAATGAAAAGGAAGAAAAATTAGAACAGAAGAAGTAAAACTTGTCTATTTGTAGATGATATGGTTGTTTATGTAAAAAATTCCAGAGAATTCACAAAACAATAGCTAGAACTCATAAATAAATTTAGCAAAGTAATAGGATACAAGATTAATATTTTAAAAATCATATACCAGCAACAAAATATTAGAAAATTAAAGTTTAAAAAATTATATTCATAGTAGTGCCAAATGTATTAAATACTTAGGAACAAATCCAAGACTTCTATACTGAAAACTACAAAACACTGCTGAGAGAAATTAAACATGACCTAAATAAACAGAGATCTATACCATAGTGTTAGGCTGGTATTATTCCCAAATTGATCTACATATTCAATGCAGTTCCAATCAAAATTCTAGCAGGCTTTTTTAGTAGAAACTGACAAGTCGATTCTAAAGTTTATATGGAAATATAAAGAACGTATAGAATAACTAAAGCAAAATTCTAAAGTAAGAATAAAGTAGGAGGACTTACTCTACCTGATTTCAAGACTTACAATAATTTCCAGCTACAGTAATCAAGCTCGTGCGGTATTGACAAAAGAACAGACACATATTATCAACGGAACAGAGGAAGTATCCAAAAACTGACCCACACATATTTGGTCAATTGATTTTTGACAAAACTGTAAAGGTAATTCAATAGGAAAGGAAAATCTTTCCGACAGACGGTGTTGGATCAATAGGATATCCATTAAAAAAAAAAATCAACCTTTAGTTACACTACACATAAAAATTAACTCAAAATGGATCACAGACCTAAATCTGAAACTAGAAAACTCTGAGAAGAAATCATAGGAGAATATCTTTGTAACCTTGGGGTAGGCAAATGTTTCTTAGGATGCAAAAAGCACGAGCCATAAAAAATTCTGATAAATTTTACCATATCAGTTGCTGATGGAATATAACTAGCTTCAGCAGGGATGGAGAAGGGATCCATTAAACTTAAACACACTCAACATTGCTATCTTCTTTCAGGAGTTCCCTGAGTAACTTTCAATGCAAAGGAAACTTGGGTATGGTCTAAAAAGCACTGATGATGGCTCAACTAACAGACCAGTGATTTAAAAACCTAGAAACAACAACAACAACAAAAATAAAACAGAACATGGGAAGCAACAGTTATTTTAAAAAAACAGAAATAAGGTTACTCTGTTTTTTCTTACTGAGAATGATGTAAACTTTCTCCATATTCCCATTAAAGGATACAATTTATTATGTATGTTAAATATGGAAAACTACTTAAACAACGGAGATTTTATCAAAAACAAAAAAGAAGTCCGAAAAAAAAAGTTCCAACATTAATGTGTAGAAAGGAGATACTACTTTAAAAAAACACAGTAAAGGATATGGAAAGGGTATTTATTGCTATTGAGGCCTAGAATGTGCTTTCTAAAATTTAAAATACATCTATTGTTTCAAAAAAAATTTATATGTAAATTATATAAATTAGTAGACATTAAAAATGGGCTTACAAATAAAGAATTCAGAGAATATTTGCTTTTACTTTAAGACAGTGTATTTATTAATTTTCAAATGTCACAACTACCATGTAACTATTATGTAATTTTTGGAAACAGACAAATTCTAAAGGTACTTTGTCCATAGTATTGATAATTTAAAAAAATCACACTAAAATATTTTAATTCCATACCATGAATATATAACATGTATTTCATTTATATTTCAATTCAGTAAAATCTACTGAATACCTGCTATATGCTAAACACCGTGTTATGGAGTAAATCGTATCCCTCCAAAAAGATATATTTTAGTCCTAAGTCCCACTACCTCAGAATTACCTTATTTGGAAATAGGGTCATTGCAGATGTAGTCAGTTAAGTTTGGATGAGGTCATACAGAGGTAGGGTAGGCCCCTTACCCAACACGACTGGTGTCCTTAAAAGATGACAGATACACAGGGAGAAAGCCATGTGACAATGAAGGCAGAGATTGGAATTATGCAGCTGCAAGCCAAGGAACACCAAAGATTGCCAGCAAACCACCAGAAAGAAGCTAGTAAGAGGAAGGAAGGATTCCCTGCAGGTTTCAAAAGGAACATGGTCCTGCCAACATCTTAATTTAGGACTTCTAGCCTCCAGAACTGTGGGACAATAAATTTCTGTTGTTTTAAGTCACCCAGTTTGTGGTACTTTGCTAGGCAGCCCTAGGAAACTAATACACATTCTGTGAAGCATTCCGGAAAAAAAAGAGAAATAAAACTGGCATTATTGACTTCAAGCAGTTTAAAGTTTAATAGTATACTATGTAAGTCAATTAATTAATAAGCTATAATACAATATAAGTAAATGTTTCAGATATGGGGATAATGATTAATTCTACTTTTGGGGTGAGGAACGCAAAGGAAGTAGGATCTGCTTCCAGAAAGAGGTGAAGGCATTCTACACAAAGGCACAGCGACTTGAAACAGTATGGTGATTTTAGCCAACTATAAGGGTTCAGTTATTACCGGCTTGTGACCTTTAAGACGGGAACTATGGAAGAAAGATTAAACTGAAGAATAATGCAGGAGCAAAACCACGATGGTCTTTGTGTAGCATACAAAGAGCTTGGGAGTTTACTTTGTGAAGGGCCTAAATCAGAAAACAGACATGGGCCAAACTCGTATTTTATAAAGATCATTTTTCAGATAGATTAAAAGGTGGCAAGGGGCAAAGGAATCTAGACCAGAGTCTAGACCAGAGGCCTAAGGAATTAAAAAAGAGAGGAAGAGAGGGCAGATGTGTTAGAAGATAACAGGCAGCAATTGGTGATGAATTGCTTTTGAGGAATGAGGGTGAAAAGTGAGGCTAGAATAAATCCCAGCTTTCTATCTTGAAAGCCAGGATAGATTTGTTCTCAATCAAGATAGATATCATAAGAGAAAGAGCAAATGTATAGATTAGGAGTGAATGATTTGTTCAATTTCCTTTAAAAAGCAATGGACTCAGGAATCACTGATTTTAACGGAATAACATGAACAGTCTATGCAACTTACACATAAAAACCTCCCAACCTATAGACAAGTATGCCTTTCTGTAAAGCCTTATATGACTTTGCAAAACCACTTAAGGTAATTTGAAAAGTGGAAATCATTTCAGTAGACTTTCAAAGTCATTTTAATCACGTTTCCTGGGTGAGAGTATAAAATATTTGCCTTCAGAGAGATTCACTGGTTCATGTAACTTAGTTCCCTGAGTCAAATGTAAAGTGTCACCTGTCATCCATACTTTCAACAAACATGTATTAAACATTGTGAAGCGCTGGCTGAATCCTGGAAAGAGAAGGGTGACAAAGGCAGACAGTCTGTGTCATCACAGAGCTTACAGTCTAGGAGGAAAGAGAAACAATAAAAGAAATAATTTCAATCAAACATAGTAAGTGCTACAACAGAGAAAGAACATAATGTTACAGGAACACGAGGCAGGGGCATCTCACCTAGACTGAGATGAGTCAGGGAAAGTTGGCTGCCTCTCACCCCACTAGCTTCTATGTAAGCTGAGAACCAAGGGACACATAGAAGTTAGTGAGAGGCAGGAAAAGTGTCCCGTTTGAAGGCCCAGAAAATAGAGAACATGCTATGTTTGAGAAAATGGAAGTTGTTCAGTATGGCTGAATGGAAGAACATAAGGAGGGGCCCATAAGGAGTGTGGCCCATAAGATGTGTCTGAAAAGGCAGGCAAGGGCCAGATCATGAAGATCTTGTAGACCGTGTAAAAAACTTTGGGCTTTATTATAGAGATAATAAGAAAGTATTCTATGGTTTTAAGTAAGAAAGCAAAGTAAAGTAAAAGTAAAAAATAAAGTATAAGTAAAAAATCATCATTCTGATAATAGTTTGAAGAGATCTAAGTCAGAAGTAAGAATCCAGTTAGGAGACAGAATGTAATAATTGAGCTAAGATATATTGGTAACCCACCTTGGATAGTGCAGGGGTGTTAAAAGGACAATAGATTTGAAAACCAAGTTAAGAGGCAGAAGATGAAAGATTAGACATGGGAGGTGGGAGGAAGGAATAGTTTAGAGATTCTGACTTGGCCACTGAGAAAGGGTTTGGTTTATGCCATGTTACTTTGAGGTGCCTTTAAACCATCCAAAAGGACTTCTCTGGTGGCACAGTGGTTAAGAATCCGCCTGCCAATGCAGGGGACACGGGTTCGAGCCCTGGTCTGGGAAGATCCCACATGCCATGAAGCAACTAAGCCAGTGCACCACAACTACTGAGCCTGCGCTCTAGAGCCCACGAGCCACAAGTATTGAGCCCATGTGCCACAACTACTGAAGCCCACGCGCCTAGAGCCTGTGCTCTGCAACAAGAGAAGCCACCGCAATGAGAAGCCCACACACCACAACGAAGAGTAGCTCCCGCTCGCCACAACTAGAGAAAGCCCATGCACAGCAACGAACACCCAATACATCCAAAAATAAATAAATTAATTAATTAATTTAAAAAAACACAAACATCCAAAAGGAGGTATCAAATAAACAGTTGGATAGACACATAGATCAGTATCAAAAGATTGATAAAAGGAATGATGCAAAACATCTATGAACATTTTTGCACAATCATAATATAGAGGATAAAAACTGGACACACAAAACAACATTAACGATAGCCTGATCTAAAAAAAAAAGTGGTTATGAAGAACCTATGAGTAGGACAGGAATAAAGACGCAGACGTAGAGAATGGACTTGAGGACATGGGGAGGGGGAAGGGTAAGCTGGGACGAAGTGAGAGAGTGGCATGGACATATATACACTACCAAACGTAAAACAGATAGCTAGTGGGAAGCAGCCGCATAGCACAGGGAGATCAGCTTGATGCTTTGTGACCACCTAGAGGGGTGGGACAGGGAGGGAGGGAGGGAGACGCAAGAGGGAGGAGATATGGGGATATATGTATCTGTATAGCTGATTCACTTTGTTATAAAGCAGAAACTAACACACCATTGTAAAGCAATTATATACCAATAAAGATGTTTAAAAATGCATTAGATAGAAAAGGATAAGCTGAGCACATTTTATTCCATCAAAAAATAAAAATAAAAAGGCATAAACGTAGGAAAAAAATTAATTACAATTACAATGCCATTCCATTCATTCAAAATATTCCCTATGTGTTGACTAGCAGTATTATTCAATCACATTTTAAAAGTGGTTTTCCTGTCAATAAACATGATTTGACATGATGATTCATGCTTTACAGCCCATTCAAAGAAGTATACAGTAAATAGAAAAACTGAAATTCTATCTCAAAGTGAGTGATGGTAACATTTTTAGCTGTCTTTAAATTCACACAGCCTCATTCTCCTGATGGAATTTTCCAGGACTTAAGGAGTAGCAGGGCCTAATAATGAAGAATCTGTCCTAGATGTGGAAAATACAGCCCCACCTTGCTAAGTGAGCTAAAGGCAGGCTGACACCATATTTCAGAGAACCATGCGAAAACACATGCTACTCCACTGTCCACTGGAACTGCTCTGACCAAGGTCACCAATAACCTCCAGGTCAACAACCTCATCTGACACTCCTCGGTTCTCTTCTTTTGGCTTCTCAGTGACTTGCAGAGCTGCTCTCTGCAGCTCTATATCTTTCCTTGGATTCCATGACACTGCCCTGTTATTTTCTCAGTTTCCTTTGTTGGGGTTCATCACCTTTTTTTTGACTTTTAAAACTGTAATTTATCAGTGGTCCTAGAATTCTTCTCATATTACTGTCTTACCAGGTGATGCTCTCATCCACCCCTACAGATCGGTTATCAGGTACATACCCTGACAATTAATACCCAAATTAATATTTCAATAAATGGCATTACCATCTCCTCACCTGCTGAAGTCCATATCCTACAAGTCACTTTTGACTCCAATATGTTCTTCACATCTCTATGTAGAGGAACCTGCAGGCCTAGTTCAATTCTAATACCTCACCTCTGGCCACTGGTTTCTAAAATACTAGGGTTTACAAAGCTTCTGGTCTATACTACTGCTACACTTCTAAAGCTTGTAATAAAAGATGAAACATTCAGATAAAGATGCATTTTCTTTATGCATAGTGGATAAGCTTTAAATAAACATTTTTAATGTAGTAATAAGTTAGTTAATAAGTGTGGATATAATTACATGATATACAGGGATACAGCTACATAATACATAAATTAATTCTTTTTTTTTTTTTTTTTTGTGGTACGCGGGCCTCTCACTGTTGTGGCCTCTCCCGCTGCGGAGCACAGGCTCCGGACGCACAGGCTCAGCGGCCATGGCTCACGGGCCCAGCCGCTCCGCGGCATGTGGGATCCTCCCAGACCGGGGCACGAACCCGTGTCCCCTGCATTGGCAGGCGGACTCTCAACCACTGCGCCACCAGGGAAGCCCCATAAATTAATTCTTATATCTTTGCTGGTTCTCAGGAAGGGAGGACAGGTCTTTTTTATTATTGTGAAATATTTGCTCCTGGGAATGAGATTTCGAAGCTACTGTATATATCATATTAATAGCCCCTCCATTCTGACTTCCATTTTTAGGAATGAAGATGGTGAGTACTGAAAGTGGTAATAATTGTTCCAGATAAGATGGTGAATCAGTGACAGGAATTGAGAATGTGAGTAATCTATTTTTGTTCACAAAGCTAAATATTTTAGAAACTCTGAAAAGGGCTTAACAGATATCAAGATGACTTGAATTTCAGGGCATTGGTAATAGGACTAAACCCTCCAATTTGAGGTCATAGCATTCATTTGAGAAAATACTCAAAGAAGGAAAGAGACCATTTCCCTGAGAAATGCAAAGGAATTTAAAAACTGATATGGTTTTGGTTGAGTATTATGGTCCCTTTGCAAAAGCACAAAAATTTCCTTACTTTTTCATATATTTCTATAGTTCATATTCTGATTCACTGCATATTTACCTATTTTACAATTAATACTGCAGCATTTAAAATTCCAGTAGCTGAATATGTTTTTATATTTGGGAAGGTAAATCCCTCCTTGCTATCCTTATTTTTCAAAATTGTTTTCTGATTCCTAATTTTTATGGCAAAGCTTCCAATGTTTAACGAATTAAGTATGATATTAGCTATTTGTTCCTAATAAATTTTCTTAACTATGTTAAAAATGTTTTCTGGGCTTCCCTGGTGGTGCAGTGGTTAGGAGTCTGCCTGCCAGTGCAGGGGACATGGGTTTGATCCCTGGTCCAGGAGGATGCCACATGCCGCGGAGCAGCTAAGCCCGTGCGCCACAATGACTGAGCCTGTGCTCTAGAGCCCGCGAGCCACAACTACTGAGCCCGCGTGCCTACAGCCCGTGCTCCGCAACAAGAGAAGCCACCACAATGAGAAGCCCACACACAGCAACGAAGACCCAATGCAAACAAAAATAAATAAATAAATTTATTTTTTTAATGTTTTCTATGTTTCTTAATTAAAGAATGTTGGATTTTATCAAGTATTTACTCAACTATACATTTGATCTTTTTTCTTTTTTACATCATGTTACATTTACAGATTTCTCACTGTTGACCCACCTTGCATTCCTACTGCTACTTCTCAGTTTCTGTCACTAGCCCCTCACCTTCTCTTCACCTTTAAAACTAAGTTCATCAGTGGTTCTGGCATTCTTCTCATGGTGCTGTTTTACTAGATTATGTTTTCGTCTACCTCTGTCAATCTGGTTAGCAGATATATATTCCCCAATATTTTCCTAATTAATACCCCAATAAATGGCATCACCATTTTCCCAGCTGCTGAAGCCCAAATCCCAGATTTAGATTTCTAAATGTTTTTTAGGATTTGAGGATCTTTACACAAATACACTGCCCAGGGGCTCAAGAGTTGTGAGCCAGGCATCTTCTTGCTCTGTAATCCTTCCCTAAGCACTGAATGCAGACTATTGGAGAGTAGAAACCTTGACCAGCACTGTGTCTTCAACACCTTTAACGAGCATGACACACAGAAGGCATTTGATAAATATTGCACAAATAACGAATGATTACCTACTAAATGAACTCAACTGAGTTCTCATGAATTCTTTAATTTGAAATATGCTACCCACCTGTTCTACCTGTCACCTAAACTTTAGCACTGTGTCTCCTCTGCCCCACGACCTCCTGCCCAACCTGACAAGAGCAGTTGCTACTCCTACCCATTCGCAAACAGGATTTCATGAAGCATAGAAGCAGTTCAGAGAAGGAGGGTGGGCTGTCAACAACCCATGTGGAATATTCACTGGCTACACCTCCTTCAACAAGTACACATCATCTTTAATTGTAATCATACACTACTGAAAACTGATCCAGAAAGCCTGCTACAATCTTTTGCCTAGCTCACTAAAGTCTTAAGTGAAGAAGGTTGAATAATATCCAATTTACAATAAAATCAAAGAGTAAAACTACAGGCCTGTGAATGAAATAAGAGTATGTGCATATGTGAGTGTGAGTATTAGGTGGTAAACTTTGTAAAACCGTGCCCCGCTCCACTTCAAGAAACTCAGCCGGGGGCTACTGGCTTTGAAGGCAGCAGATGTTGCTCTGGGTACAAAAAAATGGTAGGGAAAAACTAACAGCTAGGTCTCTCTTGGAAGTATAGGGGCAGGAACCGACAGGCAGTTTAGCTTACCAAGGGAGATATGAGAGGTCATGGCGTACTCTGTACTTCACTAGGCACCCAAGGGGTACCTAGTGAAGTCGGAGAGTGAACATCATGACCACCAATTCTGTGTGCTGCAATGCCTGAGGCCTGTTTGTTCCTTAACTCTCTCACTTGCCTGGCCTCTGCTCCTGGGATCTCAGGAACATCTATGGTGACTAAAACTATGAGTTCACTCACTCTCAATATCCCTTCAAAATGCTGCCTGGAGGTAAGCTCTAAGGTAGATGCTCTGTGCCCATGAGACAGTACCAGCAACCCCGACTCCCACCTCCAAACCAGGCCTTGCTGCTCCTATTTTTGGAAGAATCTTCTGTTCTTTTGGGGGAAATCCATCTACTAATTTTTGCAGGGGGTAGGGGCAGGGAGAAGATTTTTCCTTGGCTTGTGCACGGTGGTCAGCAGTAATTAGCTTTTTGAATAGTCAGTCTGATCCCATCTTCTTCCCTTCATCCAGATTTTTGTGTTTTTGGTTGTTCTACCAAAGTCCTCTTTTCTTGTTTTCCAGGGTTCCCACAGATTTTAATACATGGCATTTCACTTGGCTTTAAGAGATGAGTAGAACCTTTAGCTCAGTTGACTGCGAGTCAATGCACAACTGGAGAAACACTGCAACAGTGATTCCCAAATCAAGCCGTACACTGAAATCACCTAAGGTTCTTGTTCGAAAAAAACAGGGCCTGTTTCTTAGCTTAACTCTAAAGATTCTGATTCTGATTCACTGACCAAGAGGTTGGGCTTAGGCATCCAGTGTTGAGTGACTATCATGTAGGAATCTTCATTTGAGAACCACGGTTCTACACATGACTTTTTTTTTTTTTTTTTTTTTTTTTTGCTGTACGCGGGCCTCTCACTGTTGTGGCCTCTCCCGTTGCGGAGCACAGGCTCCGGACGTGCAGGCTCAGCAGCCATGGCTCACGGGCCCAGCTGCTCCGCGGCATGTGGGATCTTACCGGACCAGGGCACGAACTCGTGTCCCCTGCATCAGCAGGCAGACTCTCAACCACTGCGCCACCAGGGAAGCCCCACATGACTTTTTAATGATGGATAAAGTATAATTAACTAAGCCTTTACTTTTAGACATTTTGCTTACTCTGATTCCATGCAATGTAAGTGCTACAATGAACATCTTTCTATATCAACCTTTTAATATGCCTCTATGTCATTCTGATAAATGCCTAGACATAGAGCCAAAAGCAGAGACTTAATTCTTTTGGTCAAGTTGCCTTCAAGATAGGGTCTATCACAGATGGCTCCCAACTGTAGTACATGATAGCATCTATTTCCTTACCTCTCTGCCTATGTATGATAGTATTGTTTTTTTAAATAATTGCTAACTTTAGAGGTAAAATGACATATTTTAAAAAATAATAAATTTATTTATTTGTTTTTATTTTTGGCTGTGTTGGGTCTTTGTTGCCGCGCGTGGGCTTTCTCTAGTTGTGGCGAGCGGGGGCTACTCTTTGTTGTGGTGCGCGGGCTTCTCACTGTCATGGCTTCTCTTGTTGCGGAGCACAGGCTCTAGATGCACGGGCTTCAGTAGCTGGGGCATGCGGGCTCAGTACTGTGGCTCTCTGGCTCTAGAGCACAGGCTCAGTAGTTGTGGTTCACAGGCTTAGTTGCTCCGCGCCATGTGGGATCTTCCCTGGCCAGGAAGCGAACCCGTGTCCCCTGCTTTGGCAGGCGGATTCTTTAACCACTGCACCACCAGGGAAGCCCAATGACATCTTTTTGATCTTATGTAAATGACATCTTTTTGAGTTATTCTATAATTGTAAAAATACTTATTCAATAAGTATTTCTTTTTTTTTTTTTTTTTTGTGGTACACGGGCCTCTCACTGTTGTGGCCTCTCCCGTTGTGGAGCACAGGCTCAGGACGCGCAGGCCCAATGGCCATGGCACACGGGCCCAGACGCTCCGCAGCATGTGGGATCCTCTGGGACCGGGGCACGAACCCGCGTCCCCTGCATCGGCAGGTGGACTCCCAACCACTGCGCCACCAGGGAAGCCCCCAATAAGTATTTCTTGAAC